>NC_071535.1:19266911-19894288 GCF_026979565.1 Vidua chalybeata
TCAAATTTTTCTGTCCTTTGAAAAAAGAGATATCTTTGACAATGAATTTATGTTAAACAACTCCAGTCTCTGGCCTTAGAGCTTTAAGTGCAATATCATCAAATTTATACATATTCTTAACATTGAGAAAATGTTAATGCTGAGTTTAGCAGCTGATATTATGGTCTATGCTTTTAAGAATATTATTCATTCATGATCCAGTCAACACATTGTGAAATTCATATATAGAGAGATGCAGGCAAGTATGCACACATGCATACGTATTGTATATTCAAACAATAACTGAAACTGTCACCAATGTTTAACAGCCAAAGGTGCTCCCTGGAAACCAGAAAGCCAAAAGCACAAGGTGATTAATGATAATGGGTTTCATTGATTTTATTAGAAAACAAGTCCTCAAAGAACTGTTCTTTGTTCCATGGATGCAAAAATCCCAGGACATTGAGCATCTAAGTATTTTCCAACTTATGTTGTCAGAGTCAAGGTCACTAAATGTGCTGGATTTCTTACCCTTCAGTAAGTGATATTAGAAAATATCTCTAGACTCAGCCATGTCAGCCCCTGCCAGACTTTTGCAATACTAAATGTCAAATTCTTGTTATGGACAGGTTGCTGTGGAACATCTAAACTGCAATTCACTCACTTGATTTTAATCCTTGTTTTGAAACCAGCCCATGATGTTACTAAATTACAGATATTTTCCACACTTACTGTATACTGTTAACTATCTATATCTTTATTAAGCTATCATAGCATTGATTCAGATTCAATACAGTCTTTGCAATTACAAATCTCTAATATATAAGAGACTAAATACAGATATTCAGGAAAAAAATTTTGGACTGTAAGATGAAAATCTTCTTACTTACCTGTAACCACATAAGCTTTAAACTTCAGTTATAAGCTGCCTGCAATGGGTCTCTATACTAGAAAAGAGAGACAGGCTCTTGAAGAAGGTGATTAATTAGTCAGGACCTTAAGAAAGAGAAAAATAATCTGGACGTGTCTAAATTTATTCAATGACTATAAATGGAGTCTTGGTAAATAGCTTATACCTTTAGATGGCTAAATTTAGGAATGATTACTCTCACTCCTACTGACTGTTCATAACTCCTCAGTAAATATCAGTCAAGTCAAGAGTAAAGATTTTGTGCCTTAAAATGGAGCATGAGACAAAAGCTTACAGTAGGATTTGATTTTATAACATTTATAGCATTTACCACATCTCGGGCCTCTCTCTCTCCCCTCCCACATTGCACATATTTTAAATTGCATATATTGCAAGATTAAAGAGTGTGCACCAGGAGTGTGCACACTCCACTCATACTTAAGGTATACTAGAAGGTTACTTTGACCTCCATTTTCTGCTGTGTGAATGCTTTTCAAATTAAACAAATATTTTAGGGCAAGCTGTTGTTTTCTGGATGTTCCCAATCTAAATATTTTAATATGTCCAAATGTCTTTGTAATGACTCCAGAAAATATACTGAAATATATCGAGCAAAATTAAGATTAAAATACATAATCTTGACTTAAATGTCAAATCAGTGTTTCAGACAGCAATGTGTGTTTGGAATTTTATTATTTTTGTTGGCAATATATTTCTATACAGAAAGAAATGTCCCAATACAAAACTCTATTACTTTGAGGTTAACTGATCATCTGGTTCTTTATTCTGTTAAAATGTAAATTACTGGCTTCTCCGAGCTAGAATCTTGATTCTATTATTGAGAATAAATTGGCCATAAACTACCACAGCATTGACAATACAAAGGGAATCTAACTAGTTATTCCTACCCTTCACTGCCTTGCCAGTAATATGTGGTAGCAAATTTGGCAACTAGAAACAGGATTCTATCTGAAACAGGGACTAGGATGTATCTCAGTGTTTTTTAATCTGCCAAATGAGTAGTCTGCACTCCTGAACTCTCCTGTTTTATACTCAGAAATACAAATAAAATCCATAAATGAGCCCATGGATGAATTGCACCACTGATCTGATAAAGCCCAACTCTCTGGGATTCTCTGCTGTTCTTGTAACATTTGTTCTTTAAAGCTATCACACCATTAAAACAAACAAACAAACAAACAACCAAAACAACTAAAAGCCAAGCAAGTAAATAAACAGAAATGTCTGTCCAAAGGAACTGACTTAATTACAATACTTGGAGCAGGAACCATACCCAATTTTTTAAAGTTAGATACCTTGGCCGGTGATTTGAGACTAAGTTCCATGTCTGTTAAGAACACAAACCAGAAGACACTTTTAAAAGTCCCCAGACACAATGTAGACAGCACAGCACTGCTAACCAACAGCCAGGCACGTGGCTCCAGCCGGCAGGTCTAATGAACGAGATTAGTGCCTGTTTTATGAATTAAAATTTGAAGTAAAAAAATAGTGTTTCATTTTCTCAGCAACCTCAGTCTAATTATTAACAGCAGGTTCAGTTGGCAAATTTCAGTATTTTTCCTCCTTTCACTTGTAAGTGAAAGACTTTAGCCTCTTATTTATTTTCCTTTTCCTCTAATACTCCTGTAGTTCTATGCCAGCTGTTTCTACTACTTTCTTTTTTCTCCTCTTTTATAAGGTTTCATTTTCCAGTAAAAGAAATATATAATGTATGAATTTCTGTAAAAGCTCACACTTTCACATTTGTTTATCCCCATTGTTAGCAATCCAAAACAGCCACATGTTCACAGCATGTTCTGTCTGGCAGGAACACTCATTGCTTAATTTCCTACTACTATCCTCACAATCCTGGCAGGCTCTGGTCAGTCAGATGCATTTGTTTTCCCTAATTGCCTGATGGCATTTTCAGAAATCCTTTTCATTGAGAAATGAGCGATCACAGGAGACTTCTGCAGACATAAAAGAGACTGATAGTCAGTATAGTCAGTAGGCTGAAGGGGGTCAAAGAGTGTTGTTTGCTAGACTGTAATGAGCTAAAAGATGTCTTATTAACTGTTATTTAAACACCATATTAATCTAATATATTTTTTTCCATCAGTTCTCAAAGGTAGTGTTGCTCTTCAAAGTGAGATCTGCAGCTCAAAGGACACTGAATTGTCAGTAGCTTCAGGGATCACTAACTTAATAAGTCCACATACTTATTATTTGGAAGTTATGATTGCTAAGAGATGTAAAATAGAACACCTTTCAGAATTCAATAATTCCAATAATGCAATAAAGTGTTACATACTAGAAACTTATTGCAGAAAACATCTCCAGGGAAAAATAATTTCAGAGAACCATAGAACTGTTCATCTTGGAAACGGCCTTTAACATCCTCTCGTCCAGCTGTTCACCCAGAAGCCTCAAGTCCCCAAGTGCCGCATCTACATGTCTGTTCAATACTTCCAGGGATGGTGACTCCACTTCCATGGGAAGCCCATTCTAGTGCATGATCCTCCCCTCTTTTTGGAAGCAACTTCTCCTAATATCGAATTTAAACCTCCCCTTGTGCCACTTGAGATAATACCTCTTGTCCTATCACTTGTTACTTGAGAGGCCAACCCTCACCGCCAGGGATGGTACACCACCACCTCCCTGGGCAGCCTGCTCCAATATCTACTCACCCTTTCTGTGAAGAACTTCTTTCTCCATGAAGAACTTCTTCCTGGCCAAAATTGAACCTTCCCTTCTACAGCTTGAGGTTGTTTCCTCCTGCCCTATCACTGGTTGCCTGGGAGAAGAGGCCAACCCTCACCTGGCTACAGCCTCCTTTCAGGCAGTTCTAGAGAGCAAAAATATCCACCTCTGAGCCTCCTTTTCTCCAGGTTAAACTCCCCCAGCTCCCCCAGCTGCTCCTCATCAGACCTGTGCTCCAGACCCTTCCTCATCTCCGTTGCCCTTCTCTGGACACACCCCAGCACCTCAATGTCCTTGTGGTGAGGGGCCCAAAACTGAACACAGGATATGAGTGGTGGCCTCACCAGTGCTGAGCACAGCAGGCAATCTCTTTTCATTTTATATTACCCCTCACAAATTTCAATGGGAATCTATGTGGCAGAAGGGATTGAACTAATATTACCACAGAGGCAATTATCAATCCTTTTTCTATAAATAATCTCTGTGTTATCACCATACAGTTTAATGACTAAATACCTTCAAGTGGGACAGTCTGAGACGTTAAACAGTTCATGGAACTGGTTGGGAGTCTGGAAAACCTCTAGTGCTGTAGATTCAGTTTTATTTTAGTACACAGATTCTTGCATTTTAATGCAAAGTTTTGTTTGTCTGTTACAGAATTGTTTCATAAGAGAAGATCTGCACAGCGTAGAGATTTTATTTTTTGTAAATGGGGACACAATAGAAAAGAGAACTGAACCCATCCCTTCCAGTGTGGGGTTTTAAACTGATTTTATCCTATCATGAACAAAGCCACCTCCACTTAAATAAATGTACTACTCTAAGAATGCCAAAAGCTAATTGATATTCCAAGATTTACCATAATGTTTTTCCTATTGTCCACTTGCCAGTGGATACCTAAACTGTGCATAAACTTTTTCCTTTTCTTCCTTGGAGCTCTTGTCCTTTGTGCTTATATGAACAAAATAGAATTAAATCTGAACTGATTCTCTGTCCATCAGCTTTGGTATTTTGTATTATTTCTTTTTTTTTTTTTCCTTGGAATAGGTAAAATAGTATATTTTGCAAACTGTAGAATAGACATTTAATTTCAAAATAAACGTGTTGCTTATAAAAGCTTTCTCAATTCAACACATTTTTCTAAAATTATTTGTTTTACTACAAAATGAATTAAAACGCACACTCAATTATTTTACATGGGTACAGGCAAACTGACTTAGAAGCATGGTGAGATTAAACATATGGAAATTGATTCTATCTACTTCTACTACAAGTTGCTGTCTTTTGTTTATATCTAAAATCTTAATTTCTTCACTTCAATATTTATCATGACATTATTATGGCAGTATTTTTCTCTCTGGTCTAACCTACACAATGTGATTCTTAGCCTCCACCATTTTACACTATTCCCTCCCACATCTGAATTTTATGTCACCTTCTGCATACTTTGTGACAATTACCCAAAATAGCTACACAGTATTGTAGGGTAAAAAATAGAGAGACATTAGAATGTGTTATATGTTGGGGGTTGGACTTGGGATTACTTCAAATTTTTCTCTTCACAAATATTGACGCAGCCATGCACAAACAGAGTCAGGGCTTAAGCTTTAATAGTGAGCAAATGCAGCCTAACACTGATAACTAGTTTTTACAGACCGTCATGCTTTTCAAAGTCTAACTTGAGCTACAGCCCATTCACTACAATGCCTATGTTGCTAATAAAATCATGTGTGGTGTCTGTGTTGCTTTATGGTATGCCCACCTGCCCTTATAATGTGTCCATCAAATGTGACACAAACAGGAAAAAGTCTAGTAATTTTACATGTGATGCAGAGGAACATGGAGGACTTCTCTGAGTATGATGGTTCATGCTTAGTAGTCTTTTAGCCACTGGTTATTTGAAATTATATTAGAAAATGATATAGACTTTTGATTCCAGCCAGAGATCAAAATACAAATCTCCTTAAATACTATCTATTGAGTTCCTTGATCAGACTCACATACCATACAAAAACCAATTATTAAAATGAATAAGAAAAACCAAAAGAAAACAAAAAAGTCAAAACCATGATGAAACCAGGATGAAAACAGATCACATCTTGAGCCATTTATGTATACTCTTTAGGTCCAAATCCCAATACTCTTTTCTGTTAATTTAAATTTCTTTCGTACTGTAATATTTTATAGATATGGTTTGTGACTAGGCGGGATTAGGGGTGTTGTTTAAAACCGCTTGGGTTTTTTTTCATGGAAACTTCATATTTTCTTAATTCTGCTAAGATATCAAGAGGCTCTGAGGTCTGGACACCTATAAATTAGAATTTTTTGAGATGATGATGATGACTAAAAATATTGTGTTAAGCCTCAGGTCATGGCTGTAATATAACATTTGAGTAGAAAGGAAATAATTCTTTTATACTGCTATTATGTGCAATGTAACAGGCATGAACAAACCTTTTCATGTACAGGAAGAAAAATAATATTTTGCCCTTAAACAAATTTTCCAGTCTGGTTATCTCAAAGCATATCATTATCATTAAATAAATAATTTCAAAAAAATCTTCAGGTCTTGATCAGGATCTTGATCTAGAGTCAAATTTTTGTTTAATCCTCCAAAATTAATTGTGAGTAGTATTTAAAAAGTAAGGTTTTATGGTGTTTATTTAATGTTTTATTTGCCTCTTACTTTCTCTGTTGTTTATAGTAAACAAATGTCCCCTTTTTCCACCTGGAAGAAAGTCAACAGAAAACACTGGAAATTAAAGAAAACTATAAAGAATATAATAGTGAATAACAACAAGAAAGTGCTTTGTGGAAGGAGTGTTTTGTCAATGAATAAAAAAAAAGAGTTTTCTCATTAAGTTTACCTAACATATGTAATTATTATGATTGGTAACACATGGTATTCACAAATCAATTCAGTCTTGAAAATGTGTTTTTCCAGTGGGTGGCTATTTTTTTGTGCATGTGTAAAGGATTTTATTCTTAACTGTATTCAAAAGTCTGTTGATAATACAGCTGGGCTTTCCCTATTGTTCTCAGGAACTATAACCCCAGCTCATGCAATATTGTATTGCTCCAGTGACTTTACCAGAGCCGTGCCAAATTACTCCAGCTGGGCGCTGGTACCCTCTTAGTGAAAGGAAATCATTGTCATTACAGCCTCAGCACTGAGGAAGATTTCATAACCATTTTGTTTTATAGATTAAGAGCTACAGACATTGTTACAAAGACCTTCTCACCTAGGAAAGGTATTCTGTAATTCTTCTGATAATTTAACATGCAAAAAATTGTTCTAGAATGACTACTGGTGCATAGTTTATTATTAAGAAATAAGAATGCTCTATTAATTTAACTCGGTACACTTACAGGAGAGATGCCAAAAACTTTGTCCATGTTCAACATGCTTGAATCACTGCAATTCATATCTGAATTTATTCAAGACAAATGGAGTTTTCTATTGTTGGAGTAGGAATACAAATTTAGCACTGGAGAGAAAAAGCTGCATATTTGAAAATTGAAATGGTAGTAATTTAGTCCAAACTATCTAGCTCAAGTCGTATTCATGTTTGCTTGCCATGCACGCTTTGAATCACAGAATGAACAGGCACACAGATTTTTTTTCAATCTCTATGTCAGGGACCAGTGTTTTTACTGCTGGGATCTTATATAAAGAAGAAAAAAAAAAACCACATTATTATAACATAAGTAAATAAAAGTCACATTTATTTGTAAAAACCATCATGATTATAAATAGGATATGCCTGAATACTCCAAGCACTCTGACCCTCTGTATTTAGGCAGGAGAATAAGTTGTAGGGTTGCAAAACAGTTGCTGCAAGCAGAGCTGGAGTGAGCTACTTCTGTGAAATTTATCTCAGAAACAAATTTTATTCCATAAAATGTATGAATATGCTTTCTGTACTTTAATTGGAAGTTAGGCTTTCTCCTGCTTATTGCAGAATTGGAGTATAAATATTTGGCTCTAGGAGGAAAACACAATACTAACTCCCTAACTTTTTAAAGCAGGATGTACAAGTAAGTAGAACCCTCTTACTTTTCCTCTTTTCAGTCTGCAATCACTAACACTCTGTTTTCCTCTTCACCAGTTTATTGCAGGTGTCTTGACTTTTAGCCTTTTATTCCTCTCAACTTCTTTATAAGAAAAACAAAGTGCATGTTCACACCCAATTTCCACTAATGTCTGTCTTTGTTCATTGTGTTAACATAGATATGGCTGGCAGCAGTCAGGTGGAGATGCATCTTGTAAACCGGTGCATACTCCCATCAGCTCAGAAAATATAACCAGGAAAAGAATCCATTTAATTAAAGTGCCAATAAAAATAAATGGACATTTTAAAGCTGAACTGTAAAAGTGTAGAACCTTTACTTTTTTCTCTTCCACTTTTTTGAATGGGGGATTGCTGAGGGTAGGAGAAGAAAGGAAGTTTGCCAAAATATTTTAATAGCATATAAAACTATATAAAAGGACTAGTAATTAATCAAGAGCCATTGTCTGAACCCATCAGCATATCCTTTAGCCTACATACATCCTTTTGTGCAGATAATACTTCAGGAACTTGGGGAACTCTACCTGTCAAGCTAACCTGACACAATTTTAATTCCTACAGGCTTTCCTCTCAGAAAAATAGTTGTAGGACCATTAATCCTAAATGATAGGATGATTCACGTCTGAAAAGACTTCAGCAGGCCTCAAGTCCAACTGTGGCTCAGGGCAGGGTCAGCTTTGAGTATAGAGCAAGTTGCCAAAGCTTTGTCCAGTCAGGTCTTGAAAACTTCTGAGGAAAGAGGTCAGTCAGCCTCTCTGGGTAACCTGCTGCAGAGCCTGGCAGTCCTCCTGGTGAAACAGATTTTCCTTTAATGTTAATGGAACTGAATCCATTGGATATTAAAACTCAGAGCACTTCTTCTCCAGAATTTCTAAACACACACACAACCACAGACACAAAACCACAGAAAATCACATAAAGTGTACATATGGCCAGCTGTAAGACTAGCACAAGCATACACACACACAGAATCCCATTACAGGCTTGTGTAATTTTCACAATTAGACAAGCCCCCTCAAATATTCCATAAGACATTTGCCAATTGACATGAAAGCCATGGTTGTCTTGTCTCATTTTACCAGTTATAAAGTCCTATATGAACCTCCTCAAGCCTTTCAATAGTTTCATCAGTAGTTTGAGAGCTCTGGACCTTTGTGGTTTTGCTGTTATCTACTGATCCTGAGAAGATGTATCTGGATATTTAATGTATTACCTCCCCTGTCTCTATTCCCAAACTGAACGCCCTTAAATTCCACATATCCTTACATTTGTATCCAGGCACAAGCTTTCCTGTTTCAATTTATGCTGTGCTGCACCTTCCTGTCTCACATCGTTGTATGTCTCCAATTTCTCGATATATATTTCTCATAGAAACTGGGATCTGCTTTTGAGTCCTGCCAAAGACAGTTTCTCCTCCAGGCTGAGTCTTGGACCTTCAGCCTCTTCTCACAGGGCAATTCCTCTGGTCATCTTGATGGCCTCTCATCTATTTCCTGAGATTTATCAATGGCTTCCTTGTGTCTGGGATATCCAAAAATGTGCACAGTATTTTCAGCATGGTCTGAAAAGTGCTGAGTAGACAGGAATAATCCCTTTGCTCAGTCAACTGACTGTGCTTCTGGCCAAGGATGTTGTTGGCCATCTTTGCTGCCAGGGTGCACTGCTGACTCATACTGACACACTGTCTACAAAGAGACTTACATATTCTTTTAGCCAAGCTTCTACCCGAGACAAGCCTCAGTCTTTATCATTGTTCTTCCTTCATATGGCCAGGGTTTTGCCTCTGACCTTGTTTAACTTCATAAGGTTCCTTTCTTGATTATTGCAAGTCCCCCTGGATGTTGTTCATTTACACTTTATCAACTGGCTCCCCATTCATGGTCTCATGATCTTAAAATTGGGATCTACTAGCTGCAGCATATGTAAAAGGACAGTAATGGGGGCTTTTAAAGAATATTGCTTTTTTGAAACCACTCTATCATCCTCTTATTTTCTAGATTGTAAGTAGCAAATACATAGCACAGTGAGTTAGCTGATGAGATGATGGTTACTGAGGTGCATTGCTCTTTCACTGCCTGGGATAAGAACTACTATGGTGTTTGAAAAAAACCAAACCAAATCAATACAAAACAAAATCACACTCCCAGAAAAAAAAAATAAACAAACAAACAAATGAGTAAGTTAGTCTAGAAAAGCAGTTCCCTAACCATGTTTACTGAATGAGTCTCCTGTTTCTTTTCTACTTGAAGTGCTCTGAAGGTTATTTTTCTGGAGGGTTTCTTTAAAAAACGTGGCCTAGAACCTGGAAATCAAGGTTATATTGTATTAGCTTTCTAAAAATATAATGATTGGGAAATCAATGACAAATTATATTTAATTATGTTGAGAATATCTATTGTTAATCTATTAAAGCTTTTACGGCAAGGTAAGGAGGAAGGAAGTATATAACAGACAGTAAAGAAACCTAGCAATCACTAAATTTTAAGAATTGTTAAATAACTATTCAGAAGAAAATGTGATTTAGATATTCTCAAACAGTAATTCTGATTCTCAGATGGACAAAACTCTCTGTGACGTCATGAGAAACTTGAAGATCTAACCCTTAGAATATTTTGTTTTGATGAAAAAATCAAATAGAAAACATGCTTAAAAATACTATGTGTGCTGGCATGGAAACCAGAGTGATTAATTACAAAAAAAGTGAGGATGAGACTGCACAAATGTCAGCTTCTCCTAAAATATACCATCAGAATATAAGGCAAAAATTAGACCAAAAAAGTTATAAAAAAACCCACTGAATATACAATAAAAATGCCTCCAGAAAGATTGGTATATACAAAGAAATGGAGATATAGTATCTTCAAGCAATTCTACCTCTTGGGATCATCATAATAATCATATTGACTCATTTTATCTGGGTTGATGTTTTGGGGAAATTAATTAAGTGATCCTTTAAAATTTTTTTTTCTCTAATAATTTTGGTTGTATGAGAGACAAATCGTAAGGGGATGTCCATGCAGTATTGCTGCTAACTCTCTGAGAGATAAAAGGCTTTGTGAGTGAGTATTTAGTAAGGGTTCCTCTTGGCTTTCTATTGATCTTGGATAATCCCTTGGTTATCTTAAAGTAATCTCAGGAATTTGAGGTTTAAGGAATTTGACAGGAATGTTGAAGGCCAAATTCCCCTCTTCCCATGAAGCTGATAGACAATATAAAAGCCCAAGAGTGTCTGTGTTAAAGAGCACATGGACTCTTTCTGTCTACATCCCAGAGATAAGAATGTGGCTTGGCTCTGCAGAGAAGGCCGTGTGCTGTAAACAGTGTTCCAGCCTTTCCACCACAAGTGTCATCTCCCACAGTCTCCTAGTAAATGCCAGGGCTGGTATAATGCATGGCTTAATGGATTAGTTGTCTAAAATCATTTCTACAGACTTCATGAGCTGTCTGTCCAGGCTGAAGAGCTCATCTCCTGCTTCCTTTTGGCCTCCTCAACCTCATTCCTATTCCTTCCCTTCTGGCGAGTCCAATTTGATTGTGATACCCTCATGTATTGCAAGTTTAATCAGATTCAAAATCCAGATGTTTCAAGTGAGGAAGTGCATTAAATGGTGGAATCGGGGGGAATGATGGCATTATTATGGCAATGTTGGAATAGAATTCTATACTAAAAGATTTACTCAACTCTGCCTGAATTCAACAAGAATATTTAATTGAATTTTGTGATAGTTTGCCTGAATTTTTCCTAATACAAGATTTATTTGGGGGTTGGAGTTTTGTTTTGTTGTTTGTGTGTTTGTTTTTTGTTTGTTTTTTATGTAAATATCCAGTGACTGCAGATTTAATCTAAAGGCTTTTTACAGATATATGGCATGTAATCTTTTCTTTTTCCTAGTAAAGATGAACGTGAATGTCAATTCATTAAGTTTTGATAGGAATCATGTGAAATTGCATCTGAATCTTCAGATATTTAGAAGAAATTCAGGGTTTTCAGTCGCATCTCCTGTGACCAAGCAGCAGACTCTACAGGAAATAGGAGGGGAAAAAAAAAAAAAACCAACAACAAAAAATGGAGGTGTCTTAAAGAAAAATGCCATAATTTCCTTCATTATTTTTAGTGTCTTGATGTGCAAACAGCACTAAATTACTTTGTTTCTTAGATTCTCTATCTGTAAAACTGAGAAGTCTCCCTAAATAACTTTGTGTGTAAAGATTTATTGGTTTATAAAAAAATAAAAGCTCTTTGAAGCATTTATACTCCATAGATATTGTGCATTACTTTTTTGGGATTTTTTTTCTTTTTGTAATGGTTTAGGTTGGGTTTTGCTGGTTTTAATTTTGCAAAGAACATGCTTGCCTTTGCAGTTATGTGCCAGGATTATCTGTGTCATGTAGAAACTGCATGTGCTTTTTTTTTTTTCCTTTTGACATTCTGTATCAGCACAGCAAATCGTTTCATTAAGTGCCACTTGTTCAGTAAGTGCAACAAAATTAAAGCTGAAGAAGATGAATCATATATGAGGGCAGGGATCAAGGAGCTGTTTATTTTACAAAGCCTCTAATAGGCATATTTCTTCTTTAAATCAAGGAAATATTTGACTCATATCAATGGAAGCATCAGTATCATAAAAGGGCATCTGTATTTTTCAAGGCTTTGTGTGTATAATTAATTTTCAAAGAAATTTCATCACTTCTTCATGCATTACTTCTGCATTAAAATATTTCTTAAGTGTCAGTGATTTGTAACTCTAATTGTTAAGGGTATGATTCAAAATTGTGAAGTATTTTAATGGCAAAAATATAGAAAGAAGGGTCAAGGAACTGCTTATCTGCAGTTCAAGAAAACTTGTTAGTACTGTTTTAAATTATCCAGTAAGGTTTATAATCTAAGCAGAAGTCTGCAAGTTTAATTTAAAAAGGTATTAAATAAACCACTAAATGCTATCTCTTTTATATATTTATTTGAATTCACAGAATATTTAGTATTATCATCATTCTGTGAATTCATAGGTATACTATACAGGAAGTCTGTAAGAGTGCATTCATAATGACTCTAAATGGCCACATTTGTGTATTTATACATCATACCTATCTTGGTTGATGTAGTAAAGTGAGTCAATATAATGACTGCTGAATCATAATCATCTGCTTTGGAAATCATTCTGGCCACTTCAGCATACCTCATAGTGTATGGATAGGTTAGAAGTTAAATTTGCATGAGGTACATATTATGGCTCAAGAAGGTGGAAGAATGATATTTTTTTATTAAATTTTACACCTTGTTTAGGCTTGCAGCATCAGTGGCCACTTGTCTTTCAAGTTATCAATTTCTTTGGCTTATCTTACCCTAAGTTTTTTCTACATCAGGGCAGGGAGGAATTAATTTCTGAATATGTCAAATGGTCAAAATTCCTTGAAAGTTTTAGGGAATGTTTATTATTTTGCTCTTTACTTTGTAAAATAGTACAATAGGCACTTCTTTAATACTGTACAAACTTTTCACTGTGTTTGGAATCATAGAAAGCTCCCATAAATGTTCCCCTCATACAAGGTGCTTCCTCTGGATGCATTTTGTCTAGGTGCTTGGAGTGATGACTCAGCTGTAGAGCGTTTTTCATACAAACCTTGCTGAGCTGACTGGTCACCAAATTGTCCACTGTGGTAGAACTCCTTGGAGTTCATCAGGGAATGATTTTGATAGTAAGGAATATCTTGCAGTACCTGTGATCCAAGTTATTTTTCAAAGTAAGAACAACAGGGAAGTAGATTTGCCTTTAGAGATAGATCATGGTCCATACACACCTTAACATGACTTCCAAAGGAAACCATGGTACAGGGATGCACACTCAGGTCTCACAAATGCACAGATGAGTTGCAGGTATACAGGCATAGAGGCATTAAGAGGGTAGGGACATTGTTCAACTCCAGTGGCTTGTGGCATAAATTATTTTTTTTATGCTGTTACTGAGCCACAGTTTCACGGTACTCACAAGACTATGATATATGGTAAAATGCACTGACTGTTTCTCAATTGAAGTATGTGCTTAGCATTATCAGGGTGAAGAAACAAAGGAGAGCTTGTCACTAACTTTAAAGAATTTATTGCACAAAACTTAAAAAGCATATAAAATCCATTCCTAATTTATAACAACACAAATAAATAAGGAAAAAAAAAGTGAAGAGAAGACTGGATGAGAGTATCTAGGAGGATATTTAGTGCAGCCAGTTATAAGACATGACATTTCTTTAATTCCACTGCCTCTGTACTACTAAGAGTTTAATATCTGTGTGCAGCTCCAAATGAACAAAAATTATTGCAATTAGCCAAAATGGTAATTGTGATCAATAAAAGAAAAATGCCAGAAAAACTGAGCTGAGTATAAGCTCAGTAATAATGAGCTGAGTAATAATAAGCTCAGTAATAATGAATGTGGATAATTCTGTCTATAATGGTTTGGTAATAATAATAATGCCCACCTGTAAACTTAAAACCAGGGAAAAGGTCTTTGGAGTGTATCTCTACCAAAGACCTACTGGTTTAAAGCAGGGTAAAAAACATCCAAGGCAATAAAGTTTCTTTTAGGGAAATATAATTTCTTTCCTAATTCTTTATTCTCCCCTTCTGCTAACCCAGGATGAAACCATATTTAAGCATTGTTTTAGAAAGTCATAGTTTCGGAATATTGCCGACAGAAAAACTGTAGTTTTGGGGAAGGCAGAAAATGATGTCTGCAAAAGATCTTGATTCCAACCAGATGATGGTAATAAAAGAAAAGTGCAATGGAAAGAATCCTGAGGCAGAGGCAAGAAGGTGTTACCAAGTTCAAAGTATTTTTAAAAGTATTTCACTAGAGCTACATTTCAGAGGGCAATCAGACCATAACCTGAAAGTCTGGGAGATCTGTAGAAGTGATTCACCACAGCTGCTCTTCAGTTTATTGCATCTGAAACTAAAGACCTCTGTTAAAATAGAATAAAAAATTAAAAACAAAATAAATTTAAAAAAAAGAGAAAGGAACAGTAATGAGGAAGATCCAGCACCTCAGGAAAACAGCCTGAACAGGAAGGCAAAAGGGAATCTGTTATATTACTCAGGCAGCTGAACAGACTGCTGAACTCTGGCCCAGCGATGGTGAATGTCAGAAGTCTGCCACACACATTTCCTGTTTTGCATTGTTTCGTGAATCCCAAACAGCTGCTGTGCCACTGAAGTCAGGAAAAGCCTCACCCAGCTCATTGTTTTGGACAAGATGACAAAAAATATTAATGACGCAAAATTAGAATTTTTCATGCCAGGGCCACCAGTCTGTCCCATGGACTTTGACATGGCCAGGAATTTATGCTGATTTTTGGCTTACTTATTACAACTTTAACCTTTGAGATTCCAGAGAAAATTTTGTGTTATATCTACAATGTTATACTATACTATTTATTGTAATTTATTTTAATGTAATAGAACAAGCAACATTAAGGACAGTATGAATTGATGTCTAAAGAGATATCATGATAGACACAGAAAAACTGAAGGGTCATTTAATTTCTTGGACAGGAAGCTTTCAAAGAAAACTGAACATTCACCTTGAAAATCTAGTGTCACTAGAGAGTTTTAAATTATATTTATTTGGGTTTTTTTCCTCTATATGATCATGTCAATGTTTCATTAAAGTTTAAGGATTACAGTTTATAGACATTTTCCTGAAAAAAAACTTAGGTCTTACTCAAGACTTGATCCACCTGTTGAATTAATACAAGCACTCCCACTGATCTTAAAAGAAGTTGCATTAAATTACGCACTATTTGAATGAAGTGACTAAAGTGGTTAGTGGGAACTTTCATCTCTGCTTATTTTTGAGCCAATCAAAAACTCTTACATATGATCACTTCTTTTTACAGAATAGCAGGATATTTTAGGTTGGAAGGCACTGTAGAGATCATTCAGCCTTAATGACAGTCATCCTGCTTAATGACAGTTTATCAAAGCAGATTTAAAAGATCAATTGCTTACCCCTAAATGGAAATTATTTCAGTTGAAAATGTTCTTTCAAGAGAGTATCTATAGATGGATTATTTAAAAACTGATGCCAACTAAATACAATACCTATCTCTTATTTAAAAACTGATGCCAACTAGATACAATACCTATCTCTTTACTAGCATGTAATTTTCTCGGACATCCCCTAGGACAAAATCACTTAAAAAAATTATTTATTTTTATGAATATATGCAACCTCTTCTCCTCCAAGGAAAAAATGTATAGTTATCAATTACAACTAATGAGCATGTTTCGCTGAAGCTGTCAGAAACAGAAAATATTAAAATGCTCTGTAAATAAGTACCAGTTTGTAATGTTTTAGTGACAGACATTGTAAAAATCTTGTCACACTGTATGAAACAAATTCTTGGCCAGAGAAAAAGTCATCAAAGCTTTTCTTTCTTTTATTCATCAACTTTGAGACTTCAGTCATTATGAGGTTTATATTATTCTTGCCCATTTGGCAGTCTGTCAGGAAGGAGTCAATACTATTAATAGCAAAAGCTATAACAGAAGTTCAAAAGTAAAAAAAAAAAATTAATAGACTGAGACTGCTTTGTTTATAATTGGATCAGAACCATTCAGAAGGTGAGCTCACACCACTGCAGTACTGGATATTAAATCTTTAAAGTCAATGTGGAAACCACCAATGGAAAGAGAAAGTGAGAGAAAAGGGTGATGAAAATATTGAAAATAATGACCATCAGGTTATCAAAGTTATCAAAGTACATAGTATCAGATTTTATAAACAGAAATTTAAAGGATTCCAGCGTTTGTACACATTTACTGCTGCAAAACATTAGAATTTATCCTTTGTAGCCCTGTGGTATGAAAGGAAAACAACAGTCCGCACAAGATGTGCAGAAGACAAAATTAAGAAGATCAATCTTTCCTGATTTGTTGGCAGTTAAAAGGAGCAAACGATGAGTAAAATATATCTGCAGCTCTTCTGGAGAATTTACTGAAATATTAAATTCAAAAAGCAGTCAAATTTACATTCTGTCAGTCTTTTGTATTAATAGCATATCTTTACCCCTGTCAGAAACTTCCAGTCCAAACAGGAACCAAACAAACTAAAGACTTCATAATCATCTCTCTTTCAAGACTTTTAGCATTTCCTAATGGATCAGACTCCACAAAATACACAAAATATATAAATTCTTTCCTGAATTGCCTTTGATTTCTTTTTTTTTTTTTTTGGAAACATGTTCAAAAAGGATATGGAAGTAAGGCAATCATCCTGAAAGAATTCACAGAGGAATTACCCAGAAACTACAACCCTGTGGATGGGTTAGATATCTTTATGACTTATTTTATGCATGAGGTCAGCCAAAATAATCATTCTGGTCCTTTCGATATTAATAGCTACTGTCCTACTTCCTCTCCTTTGTTCTTTTATTACTTTTAAATGAACTTGAAGCCTGATCTTAGAATCCCAATTTCTGAATGTTTGATAGTTACCCACCTGGACAGACTGAGACTGCCTTCTAAAGGTGAAAGACTCTGCATGGCAGGCTTGTTTTAACAGTGTACCTCACTTGTACGTAAGGGAAGTGTTAGCTCAATAGATCTCCAAACAATATGTAGAAACAACTGCAGGTGCTACAAATGCTTACTTTCATGAGCTTCTGATATCATGCTCTGCATTATACTTACTCTCTGGAATTGCTGTTCAGTCCTTTAAAAGCCTAGTAGGTTCACAGTCTTTAATTTTTATTTTTTACTTTCTCTCTCTTCATAGAGAGAATGAAAACTTTGCATAGCATGGCATGGCATTGCAGCATCCTTTCATTCAGCCTCCTGCTCCAGAACTGTACTGATCTGGAGGAAGGAACTAATTTTTTTTCCCTCCTCCAGTAATGTGGGGAATTTCCCTAGATTTGAAATTCTATGTAGTTGGGCATATAATTTAATCCTACGCTGCCAACTTCAGTAGAAATTTTGACCTCTAGAATACCTAGGACCAAAAAGAGTTCTTTACACCATGCTGTTAGAGATTTTTCAAATGAATGTTAGGCAAGGCCACAAACAACATTACCTAACGTTCTCAGTGGGAAAAGTAAAAGTAGAAATTTGATTTACATACAATAGAGTTTCAGTTAAAGTCTCAGTTCTTGTAAAGCTGAAAATCAGTGCTGTCATTGGGCCTGTAAATTCCTAATGACTAGAAGTGCCAAGATGCATCAGACCATATTATTATTTCATTTTAGAGGTTTGTGCTTTAGACGTATCCAGCTGGACTATTGTTATTTAGAAGTCACACCTTTCTGTTAAAAAACTCTCATAGGGCTCCACTGCATACCTGGCATCATTGTATTTTATTTATTTTGAATAATGGAATGGCTGACTTGACTTTAAAAACAATTGTGGATTTTTTCAGGTTGATTCTTTTCTTTTAACCCTCCTGTCTTTCTCTTCTCCAGTACCACAAGCCCTGAAATTGCCAAACTGGACCTTTGACCTGTGTTTTAAAAACAAGAGCAAGTATTTCCTCTAAGGAAGATGTAAGCAGCTGCATGTAAATCAGCCTGTCATTCAGGGAGTATTTGAGCAAGCAGCTTTCCCTCAAAGGCAGAGAGATATCATCTTAGCAATGTCACTCAAGGACAAAAAGACATGGCAAATGCAATAACTCCAAATATAATCTACCAGCAGTCTAAAACATTGTAATGGTTGGAAGTTCCTCCTTATCCTGGGGAAGTTTTTTTTGGTTTTTTTTGAGTTTGTTTTTCTTTGGTTTTTTGTTTTTGTTTTTGTTTTTGCTTTTTTTTTGTTTGTTTGTTTTTGGTTTTGTTTTTTTTTTTTGCAAAATCTGTTGATAAGGCAGTCAGCTTTGCTATCACAGTTTCAAGCTAACCAAAAAACTTGCAATAAAAGAGAATTTTGAAATATTTCTTTGGGCTTATTTGACTGTGTGTGACTGTGAATAGTGCATCATGATGTGTGTCCTTTTTTTTTCCATCCCCTGAAGGGAGAACAGGATAGTATTCCATTCACATAGATCACTGATTAATGTTCACAGCTCTCAGCATTCACTGGCTTCAGGAGTTGTTTATTGAAAATATGTAGCTGAGTCTCAAAGCCAACAACATTCCCCCAGGGTGCCCATTAAGCAGAAGGGCAGCACAGTTGTAAACAATCTACTTTGTAAAGTCAAAGAATTTGATAGAAAAGACATCTAAGTATTATTTAGTAAATATTTCATATTTTGCAATGTGTAGCTTGCAGGAAGAGAGAAAAAATGGGAAAACAAAAATGTAAAAAGTTATTTGAGAGAAAAAAATCGAATCATAATCTAAAAATATCTAATAGTAATCTAATAATGTTTTTTTCTCTCAATGCATAAATCATAAAATCCCCATCAGTGCCAGTGGATAAGAATGGGCTCCATGGGTAAGCAAGGAGAAATAGAGACCAGTAACAATGGGCCAAAAGAGGAAAAGTGTGCATTGGGAAGGTACTGTGTAAGAGCTTCCCAAGGAGTGATAAAACTGTGCTGAACCCAGCAGAACTGGTAAAGTCAGGACGAGAAGAACATGATACCTCCATGGAAAACCACAAGCACACATGGGCACCCACTGTGGCTCTGTGCCATATGGCCAGTGGCTGCTGGCACAGCAGTGCACATATAAAGTCTACAGGAGAGATTCTGTGCCCACAGGCCCCCAAGGGCCTCTCCTAACACCTCCCTAGAAAGGTCCTGGCACATCTCAGCCAGCCCCACTGCTTTAGGGGAGCAACCAAAAGGCATCACCTGCTGGGGCTGACCTCCCTCCTGTTTCTTCATTCTGGTAGCTTGGAAGGAGTAGGAGAAGATGACAATGAACTATGTGAGAACATAAATGTGTTGTGCCATTGTCTGTTAAAAGCAACAGCTTGATTCTATTATTAATAATAGCTTAATGCATAAAGATGTTCCAAGAAATATTGGCTGTAATCTGTGCCTCCCTTCTCTTGTCCAATTCCCTCCCTTCTCTCTTGTCCAATTCCCTATTAGACAGAGGAATTTACAACAGATACATGCTAAGAGAAATAGAACAAAGAGGAAATACAGCAACATTGTATCACTTGCAGGTGCTACAGGGTCCAATAAACAAATTGTGGGTCTTTAAAATTTAGGCAAAGAAGGTGTTTTGAGAAGCAAGCATGGATAGACAATTATGCTTTATTTGTAAGAACAGTAAGTTCTCTGAAACTGGTATATTTCTTTCATATTTCGTATAATTGCAACAAGATACCTAAACACATCTTTCTCCTTCATCCTTTGCACAACATTCTCTTAAAAATTCTAGAGCAGAGAGCTTGTCTTTCCAAGTGCTTGCAAAGAATTTATCTCCACACTGTAAAATATGGCTGGTTATTAAATTAAATAAATAGTAATAACAACTGATTGAAACAGATGAAAATGGAAAGTTTTAAACAGAAATGTGTGAGCATCCAGCCTCAATTTTGCATTGCCTTGAAGCATTAAAATTGAATTTTATAGAACCATTGTACTCTCTATTCATTTTATCACTTTTATCAAATGTAGAGTTCATCAATGTATGCTAAATGTTAATTAAGGAGAAAAATTTGCCTGAACAACTGTAAGTTTAGAAATATCTCTTTCTAAGAGATACATCATAGAGACAATGTTTTCTCTCTATTTGTTTTTAAATGCTTCAGCAAGCAATTCTGATTTGGTGAAATATACCAAGATAAAACTCTCATTTTATTAACAGTACACTTGATTAATTTTTTTTATTTCTGTTGTTCCATATTGCATTTCTTCTAAGCTGAAAAATAATGAATTAAATTTGTAAAAAATCTGACTTTTTAAACTTCTAATAATATATTAGCAAACTTTCAACATCCATAGTACTAATTGTTTTAATTATCAGATCTGATAAAAATTAACACAAATCCACTGACCTTAACTTTGCATAACCGTTTGCCAAAATGTGCATGCAGCTTCTCTTTTACTCTGAGTTTTTTTCATAATGTTCAGTCTAAAGAGCTTTATTTCATCAAATTAAAAAAGAATAATTAAACCCCCCAAACAGCAAAAACAAAAACAAAAAACTTAGCAGCAGAAAAATTTGAAAATTATTTGTATATTAATTGCCAAATTTATTATAAATTCTGAGAATGAGTTTATTTTAAATCTTGTATTGAAATCCAAAATCAGTGTAGGTTCTCAAAGCTTCAAATTTCATTGCAAATCCCCGATATATCAAAATGTAATGCATATTAAAATTTAACACTTGTTTTGAGGGTTCTATTAAACATTAATTTTGTATCTGAAATTTAGAGTGTACAATCTTAGAGTGTACATATTTAACCTGACAAGATTTTCATTCCAACAATGTCAATTGAAACAGCCTATATTGAATTATTGTGAGGAAAATGTTAATCTCCAGTCACCCACTGCTGATGCTGATGTCACTCAGGCAGTACTACAAATTAGCTGAAACTTGAACATGAAATTTCATGTCCCACATCTGTGCCAAATGTTGCCTGGACCTGGTCTCAGACCAGAATTTTCATCCTGAACATGAGACAGTGTTTCTGTATTCATGAGTTAAAGGTCTCAATGCTAAGGGATAATCTCAAGGTCTCTCTACCCTATTAACCCAAAGAGCCAAGGCAGGGGGTCAGACACTGGCACATGCGTCCTGCTGGTTTTTCACATGTCCTGCATAGTTATATTTCATGTGAACTTGGACAATCCTGGGAAATTCCTGAATACCAGGAACTGTTTTCACAAAAAATACAGATGAGGCAAGTGTGTCCAGGAAGCTGTTATCTGTGACATTCACTTTCTAGAGGTGACATAAACCAAGACCTGGAACATTTAATCTGCCCCCACAGACATAGCCTATGTGATACAAATTTGGTCCAGATCATCAGGGCATTTCTAGCAAATTACCAAGGGTGAAATGAACAGAGCTTATACCAGATTTCTGATTTTATGCCAGTTTTCTAACAGCTGGGAGAGGACATACAATACCTAAACCCATACAGGCTGTGTATGTGAAAATGTCCTTCACTTACACATATCTATGTGTAAATGAAAATGTCCTTAATAAATGTTTGAAATACAATCAAAAAAGCCAGCTTGTACCAGTTAATATTGTCTTACATGGAAAGATCATTCCTTATCCAGTAACAAATGTCCTAAATTCAGGGGAATGTTTTGTTTTGTTTGTAAACTCATAGCCTGATTTTTTTTTTCTAAGTAAATATTTTGTGTGCATAAATTCTATGTTTTGTTTGTTCTCTTCCAGTCCTATTTCCAGGCTTTGTCCTGGAGTCCAAAGAAGAATTTTCCAGCAGGAAAGATGAATGACCTGTGGAAATTATAATATATTTTAACTTGTACAGTTAAAAAAAACCAAATTCTGACAAACAAGGGTGCTAGGAATATTTTTATAAATTAAAGTTTTCTATGCATAAAGATCTATTCTAAATTCATCACAATTCAGAAAACTAATTCATATATAATATAGACACATTTTGTTTAAATTTTCCTATTCCAATTTACCCTCAAATAATAAATGTATAAATATAGAGATATTGAGGAGAGACTCCTCACCACTTCCAATTATAGTCACTGTGTCTTTTAGTCTCTAAATATATCTTTTACTATAACATTCTAATAATAAAATAAAAAAAGAAATAATTATTTCAGCTGAGAAAAGCCAGCACTATTAAGCATTAAAAGTAAGTGAAAGTTCTCTCTTCTTCACCTCTGTCTTAAAAATAAATGTTCTTTCATCAAACTTGAAAGGGCATCCAGGGTTAAAACAGAATGTTTCTTGAGGAAGCAAGTGGGTTTCATCTGATCACTTACCCAGTTTTTCATGCAAAGTTCTATATGGACCATTCACACTCTACTTTGAAGGTAGCAAGATGATAAATAGCATTGAGAAACCTCACATCTTTTCAGTAATTCTTGTTTCATGAATTCATGTGTCTCAAAGGTATGACTAATAGCCAAACATGTAAAGAATTCTCCAGGTGACTATGGCTGATAACTTTATGTTTAGAAGTTGGCAATGCTTCTCTTGAACCTACTGATAAATATGCTGAAGTGTCAAAGAGAAAGCATAAGCCAGATTTAGTATCATAGTTATTATTTCAAACTATATTAACTCAGCTTTCAATATGTCTTCATCCAAGACAAAATATCTTTTATCTTGTTAGATTAAAATCCACACTGCAACAAATATTAATAACCTAAATGTAACATTCATTACATGAAATTAAATTAATCACAGAAGACATAAGACACATAGAAGTTATTAGAAGTCTTTATATAGGAAGAAGTTACCACAGAACCCTTATTGTTAGGTGCAGTACAGATGAGAAGTACTTGCCAGTACATTTGGACATGTGAATAATAGTTGGACAAATTCATGTGCCAATTTCTATAAGAATCTGTTTGCTCTTTCTGCTGCTTCTCAGTCAGGGCAATGACCATCCTGGGCCTCTGGTGCTTGTTGACAGAAGTGTCAGTGTTCCATGAAAATGTACAGTTGCCATAGATGGTGATACACTGAAAAGATTTTAAGAGATGCAGTATAGCAGATCAGAGTAGAGAAAAAATGTGCATAATTTCTGGTGTGTTTGTTCATGAGAATGGTTTGTGATCTTAGTTAAGTAGAAATATATTTACCAGAGGTACAAATATCTTATGTTAATCTCTACACTCAGTTTAGTGAATGTAATATTAGTGAAAGACTTAGTCACCTGGATTACTTTATTTCTTTTGGGTTAACTTCATTCAATTCAATAGTTACTTGTCGTTGCATATTTTCCCCTCTCAATTTTTGTTAGTCATGTTAGTCATTAACTCTCTCTTAAAAAAAAAATCCTGCAAAACTATACAGTTGTAGATATGACTAACACCTGTCTTGACTGTGTTTCCATTTTAAGGTTCATAGCGTCATAGTAATAAGAAATCTTAGAAACATACCATAAGCATATGTCATGGCTCAGCCCCAGCTGGCAGACAAGTCCCACACAGCCACTTGCTCACTCCCTCACCAGAAGAACTGGGGAGAGAATCTGAAGGATAAAATTTGGAAAACTCATGGGGTGAGATGAAGTTTGGGAGGAAATGTAAACAAAGCCCTGCTTTCCAGGTATTCAGCTGCCTCCAGGAGAGCAGAACTCCATCTCACATTATGGCGACTTAGGAAGAGAAATGGTTTCACTCCAAAGGTGCCCTTCCCTTCCTCCTTCTTCCCCCCACTTTAAGTATGATGCTATATGGTCTGGAATATCCCTTTGGTCAGTTTGGGTCACCTGTCCCAGCTGTGCCTCCTCCCAATACCCCCTGCAATCCCGACTTCCTCACCAGCACGGCAGTGCGAAGAGCAGAAAAGGCCTTGGCTCTGTGTAAACCCTACTCAGCAATAACAGAAACATCCCTCTGTTATCAGCCCCGTGTTCAGCACAAATCCTAAACACAGCCCCATACCAGCAGCTGTAAAGACAATCAAATAAACTTCAGCCAAAGCCAGCACAGTATACCATCCCCTAAAATGTACAGAGATCTGTTCTTGAAACTTGTTATTTGAACTGGGAAATGAAGAAAGATTAAATGGGCTGACAACCATTAAAACCTGAGTGTGTTTTAATAATTTTTTTTGTGGTCAGATTTGGTAAAAACAAATACATTTGACTATGGGCAGAATGAGTATGACTAAGGATGGGAAAGCTAGCTACTAAGATAAAATAAAACAAAGAGCCACTGAAAACCAAAATGCAATGTAACAAATCTTAAGAGTTACTCATAACAAATCTAAAGAGTTATTAAATTGACAAACTTTGCTATTATTCTGCCTCATAGATGCATTTCACATTTGCATGCAACTGTATTTTCACCTTGCTTAGTTTGGAAATGTAAAAGCTGTCGTTGAAGACAAAAATAAAAAATAAAAGGAAAAGAATTTTTTTAAAACTGTTTATTCAAAAGCTGAAAGAAAACAGAAAGGCTGGATCTCTTGTCTCTTCTGTAGTTTTACTGATATTTCCTTTAATTTGAATGTAAAGAAAATAAGTAAATTATAATTTAATTGTTGTACCTCAGAAAGAAATAACACAATGAAAATCATTACTCTGTCTAGCATGTTTTCAAGTTCCTTCTTCCCTCTACTTCTTCACCTTTTAAGCATCTAATTACTGTCTTGTTCAATATGAGTTGCATTGTTATTGTGATTCCTCTGTGTTTCCAAAATGTGTGAAAACACATGAGGGGCAAAAGTATCTGTGAACATATCATTCCAGTTGATAACCTATCAAAGGGAAAGCTGCATGCGGGGGAAGTATTTTTTCTGTTTTACCTCTGGGTGCTTGCACTAAAAATTGACACAACCTCACTGAGTTCATTTTCCTTGTAAAAACCTCTCAACTGAGTCTGGATTATGCTCTTTTGGCTAATATTTACTCCCTCCCCACCCCCATTTGAAACACTGGCAATGCATCTGTCTGCTGTAAGCAGACTTTTGTACAGTTTATGTCTATAGTTTTTTGCTGTGATTTTAGAATTTAAATAGAAGATGAGATGTCCTGTTACTGAGGCTTTGATAGTGAGAAGAACTTTAGCTGCTTTCCCAAGTAATTCTGGACAGAAAAAATAATTCAGTTTCATAATCAATATTCTTGATTGAAGACTGACTACACCTTTGGCCTTCTGTCATACTCTGCTCCTTTGCTTATCCCATGTAAAACCCTCCTGTCAGAGCAGGGCTGTATTGAAGAAGCACTAAAGACCACACTGGGATGTGTGCACTTTAGTGCAGCAGCAGGTTAACTGGAGGGTCTCTCTCAAGCCACAATAAAAGCAATGGATAGGAGGAAGAGGTAAGTAGAGGTGAGGAGGAGATAACTGGGTCCAATGAAGTCTCAGTCCCTTAATAGTCCCTTTTAGTCCCTTAAACTAGCTGAAATAATTAGTTTCTGGAAGAAGAAATCTGCCACTGCTTCTGAGTCAGACAGAAATTCCATCAGTATCTGGAGGGGATTCCAGCCTGTTTTATCTCTGAGGTAGAGATTTGCTGTCCCTGTAATTTTGCCACTCTGTGTTACTGTCTGCTTTGTCAGTGATAATACTGACCTTGAATCTAAGCTTACACCTCTTGAGGCAGCGTGGACAGGACTCAGTCCTATTCTTCTATTGTAGAAACAGTAGCATGTAGCTTCTCTCAAGATTTTTGATGACTTCCCACTTGTAGGCACAATCAAGGATTGCACTAATGGCAATGGCATGAAAGACCCTGAGGGGAGTAGGGAGAGTTACAAGGACATTTTATATTTTGGTTCATTCATAACTTAAAGCAAGCTCATTTAACAATCCATGGATTTTGAAATAACTTTGTTATAAACTTGTTCCTCATGTATTTTACATTAATTTTAGTAGTTATTAGAACAGTAATTTTAAAGATTCCTCTTTTCTGTTTCATTTAATATTCATTGATTTTGTTGGGTTTGTTGGTTTTTTTTTTAATCACTTTCATGGAAGAAGTTTAACTGCTTTTTATGCTAATCAAGCTGGACTAAAGGTGAAAAACAGGAATCAG
The DNA here is from genome assembly GCF_026979565.1 of Vidua chalybeata. Taxonomy (NCBI): domain Eukaryota; kingdom Metazoa; phylum Chordata; class Aves; order Passeriformes; family Viduidae; genus Vidua; species Vidua chalybeata. The sequence continues at coordinate 19,293,165 of NC_071535.1, forward strand.
AAACCTCTCTTAATTTCTTACAGTAAAATTAAAGAAACACAGGAAGGTAGACATCCCAATAAATAGTCTGTGGAAAATAACAACATTCTATTCCAAACCTACATGTTAACAAGATTCTGATATCTTAATTTGTTGAAGAAAAATTGTGTACTTAAATCTCTAATTCAGTAAATTACATCTATGATTTCAAACTGTAGATGTGTCTGTCAATAAGTGTGTGTGTATCAGTTCTCTTACATCTCTTAATTGTTTCTGGCCAGGAATTCTTTAGAATAAGTTCACTATTACTGAAAATAATATTGTTATGATTCTCTCAGGTCAGGCAACTGCCCCTTGGGAAGAATAAAAGGCAGAAAAAGAGTCAATATATTAAAAGCCACAATTGTTTTTCAGAGATTTAAAATGGAAAAGCTGTGTCTGCACATAACCTATACCTGAAATGGTGAGTGAACAAGCCTAGAGTTATCTGAAGATTTTGGCAATGTCTTGAAGCCTGTCTGCATAGCAGCACAAGACTTTCCTGTCAACTCTCCACCAAGTCTTTCATTGCCAAAAGCAATAGTGAAAAAGTGTACAACTATATTTTCATAATTAATAGAACTTATCTCCCTACAAAGATAAAATATCTTGAAGTTTTCCATGTGATGATTGATATTATGGTCTATAATACAGAACTTGGCATCTAAGTAAAAGGTGGTATCAAATTAAGAAAAATATGTAAAGCACAATAGAAAACAAAATGGATGAAAACCGGTACTCATCTTCTTCCTCAGAAGATAAACAAAACTGACTAGGCCAATCAGCTTCTGAGAATAAGAGAATGGAACACTTTCTAGGTGCTGCACCATCTGAAAGCTGCTATCAATAGTAAATGCTAATATCTCCTGGCAAGAATAACTTGCCACTTTGTAGCCATATAAACATGAAATTTGGATAAATGAGAACATGTAGAACTATGCTAAGAAAGCCAAGGTAAACATCAGCTCCCCAACAACACTTCCAGGAAAAGGAGTAATAAATCTGTCTAAAACAAAGGACAAAAAAGAGGTAAAAACCTGCATGACAAGACACAAGAGGGAATATGTGAGTAATATAAGTAGAAACAGAAACAGCTGCTGTGAAAACATAGTAAAACACTTTATCAACTCGACAAGATTCTAAATGGTGAATTTACATTAGCAAAAAAATTAGAAATACTACAAAAGACTACCATGACATAAATTTGTATACTTTTCTAAGCTTACTCTTCATTTTTATATGATGTCCAAGTTTCTTGTCTTCACTTTCAAAGCTCTGTTCACAGCATAACATCCTCTTGTTTCAGACTTTTAATCTATAGAGTAAATTCTCTGATATTTTTCCAGTCAACCTCTCTTGCCCATGTATGACACAATTGAAAAAAATCCACCTTTATCTCAGCCCCATCTTTTACTCGAATATGGAGGAGTTCTGTGCAAGTGCTGTGAAAAAATGTTTTCTTTTCCTCCTTATTGCCCAAGATGGGATTAAAATCTATCAACAATAATCTTTACAGACAGTAAACTACTTTTTCTTAAACACCTTTGATATTATCTTATTAAAAAACGTTTATGTAATCAGGAAAATTCCTTATTTACTTTACTGTTTTGTGCCACAGGTAGAGAATGTACCATTCCTTTTTCTTTTGACTTTTTTGCCCTTGAAGATTTTTTCATTATTAACTGTTTTTGAAACAAGTGAAAATATATTTTCAATCTTTCTACAAGGGTCACGTTTGCTAAGTTTTTGTTGTTTTTCTCCGTATTAGCTCAGGGCAATGCATATTTTCTTGTAATGCAAGGCCCAAAAGTGGACATTATAACAATGTTGAACATTTTGGTTTTTACTTCTACTTTTCTTGTTCTGCAGGGGTTTGTTTTTTTCTTTTTTATCCTCTTCCCTCCCTCTCCCTAAATCCTCAGTGAAGTTTACCTGCTTCACAAGAGCATGGACTTTCTGATTCTTCTACAACTCATTACTTAGTTCATAATATAACTAACTTAAGAATTTCATTTGCTTTCTTGTTACCTATTCTTTGCAAACTATTATCTCTGAACTTGATGTTTTTTCAACCATTTTCACACTGTTTTAGTATATATCGATTGGATTCTAATTCCACCCTTCATTGTTCTTACATTTGCTCACAGTTTCTTATCTGCAAAGGCAATAAGACTATTCATTATTTAATTCTTCATTGAAAATAGTGAATTCATCTAGATCCAGTGCTGACCTGGACCACTCTGGAATTAAATAAATTTTTACTCCTGCTTCTTTATTGGTGATTTGGCTACAGCTACATTATAGGCACCACATGGCTTATTAACAACAATAAACCAACATTAGATAGATTTTTCTGACAATAGAGACCAAAATAAGAGGTCAGAAAAACAAAGATGAAAATAGTACCCAATAGTCTGCTTAACAGAATGGAAGTATAAATAAAGGAGGAATCCAATAAAATTTCACAGTTCTGATTTCAAATGTTAAATTAGAAAAAAAAAAAATCCAGATATATGAAGCAAGTGTATTCTCACACCCAGAATAACTCGTATGTTGATAGGAATGTATAGAAAGAAATAAAATCAGAAAGTTGGAAAGCTGATATGAGCAGTTCAAGTAAAATCTGTGTAAGAACTTCAAGTCCTTTAACTTTCCTCCTCAAATAAATAAATTCAGTATATTTCTGAAAGCTACAAGTTTTCAAAGGTATGTAGATAGGTGTCTAAATGGCTATAAAAATAGATACTTCCTAGAAGAGAGGTATTAAAAGATATGAATTAATAACAGCTGTTGAGATACGTCTAAGAGTTTTGCAATATTTCTCTTTACTGTTATCCAGCATAAGAGATTGAAATATTTTGACTGTGTGTTTAAAATAAATGTATGGAATCTGTTATAACAGGTGAAACTTTGGACATCTGGAGGAAGAAGCATAACTGTCATTTTAAAGTCTTTATTGTAAATCAGTTTTGTGTGGCTTGATAGCATATAGATATGCTATCTATACTCAGCTAGAAACAAACACAGGAATTTTGTTGGGAGCAGAAGAAACTTCCAAAAGAACAAAAGAAGAAACAAGCCTGAATTTTTCCCTTCCCAGCTGGGTCTTGCCGAGGGGCTGCCTTTGATCCTCCCATGAGCTTACAGCTCAGAACAATAAGTTCTTGTGTCTCACAAGGAAAGAAGGTGAAATTCCTCACATGCCATCAGAGAAAGGTAGGACGTAGTAGTAGGATACTGACAATCAAAGGGATGTTGAAACTGCTTGTCCTCTTTCCAATAAATGTATTGAATTTTTTGGTCCTAGTTCAGCCTCTGTGTTTTCAGCTTTTTGAAGTATACCCTACATATTGAATTAGAAGGTTGAAGTGAACTAACTGCTATGCATATTCTGGTTTAGCACTATACTGAAACATCTGTTTCTGTGGTTTAACTCTGCTTTGCCTAATAGGATCGCTTAATCATACTATTTGCTTTTTAAAGGTTTCTTATCAACAATAGGCTTTCACTCAGGACTCTCAGCACAATTTTGTCACACATCCACAGCACCTGGTCAGATTACTCCAGGCAAGCTTTGCTCTTTGTAACTGTGTCTGGATTGCATTGCAATGGGTTTCACCATCCAGCTGGAATTAAATTAACTGTTGAGGTAATAGCTGCATTATGGCATTGCGTGATTGGCAGCTCACTTCTACAGCATAACACTTTGAAGCAATTCAGCTTTACTAAAAGTATTTTCCTCTTCATAAGAGTTTTCAGCATTATTTCACATACCTCTTTTCTTAGACGTCTCTGGGTCCTAAGACTCTGTATATTGAAGTTTGTTTCCATTTGCCATCTTGAAAGTAGGATTTGATTATATTCTTCATATAATTTTTAAAATTTCCTGTGAACTAAGTGCAGTTAATTTTACCTTTCCCATAGTTTCCTGCCATTGTATATTATAAATTGAAACTGGCAAGTGTTCTTTTTCATCTGTTATGTCTTTTGTCTGGACTTTCTTATTTTAATTATGTGCACTTTCTCTGAGCACTGCTTTGAGCATTTCTCTGCACTTTTCAGCCATATTTGCTGTTTAAAGACATTTCTGTGGTGTTAGATCTGTTTCTTTCCAATCTGCCTTGAAGACTTTAATCACATGTCCCACAAATAAGCCTGTCTCCAGTTAGCAAGTCTGATTCCAGTGCTGTGTGTGGGTGCCAGAGTTCTTAGCTGTGTAATGGTAATATTGGTCTAGGATGTAAAAACATGTTATCGTACTCCAGTTTCATTCATTAGTAGGTCATAATCCTCAGGAATCTTTATCTGCTGTTCCAGTGTTTCAGGCAGTGTCCTTAGTCATAGCATCTCAACTCAGCTACATGTTCCTTTGCCTTCCCAATGAGCTTTTTAAGGAATTGTTTTAATTTTCCTTTATTTTTTAATGGTCACCTTTCTACACATGATCAGTTTTAACTTTGCACTGACAGGTTTTTATTTGGAAACATGGTAGTCATGGTTTATGTTTGTGCTGACCATTCTGATTTCAGTCATGCTTTGTATGTGATTTGGCTCTCACAGACATAAAACAAAAATCCACTTTTCCCAGACCTACCCTGTTTTTTTCAGGTGAATTATGGTTTCTTTATTAACATTTGCAGATGGGAACCTCCTACCCAGATACTGGATATTTAGAAATGCTGGTCTCATGGATGTGTGGCAAAAGTTACAATCTATGTACACTTTACATGTCTATGTACAATATATATCTATGTACATGTCTATGTACAATAAATTCAGTATTATTCAGGAATAAAGAGAATAAAGAGAATAAAGAGAAAAACTGTGCTGTGTGTATTCTCTGGGTGTTTTCTGACACTTCCTGGAAGAAGAAAATATTCTTCTTCCTACCTCCTTTCAAGGGATGGTAAAATTATTTCTCATATTCTCCTCAACTATAGAGTAAATTTTATGTAAAATGGAAGTGTTGGTACTGAATAACTCTATGATGAAAACACACTTATGTCTTACAAAAAAAAGGTATCCTTTATTAAGACAAGTATTTAAAAAGGTAAATAACTGAAACCATTATCAACACTTTTTTTTTGTTTCTCAGGCTTCTCAAAGTTCTTCCTTGTGCAAAATTTCAGTGTGTGCCGTTACTTGAAGGTAATCTTTGTTTTATTTGAATATGTTTAAACAGTTGTAAGTCAAATAATTGTATTGTATAAGCCTTGATTTATTAAAATACTTTTTAATCAGCCAACTGTATGTGGATTTATGTCTGCTAATGGTGGTTTTCAGTAATCTTAAAACTGAGAAGAATTAGAGAAAAAAAAAAACCTAAAAAGTAAAAACTTGCAGTTGGCTGAGATTTATAAAATAAATTACTTTCAAGGAAGTGTCAAACAAGTACTTAAAAATCCCTGATTCCTTAGGCACATCATCTCATTAAGTTTATTTGTAGGATGATAGCTTTGAAGTGGCCCTAGTTATTTAAGGTATTTCTAGTGCCTTTGGCTCTATTCTGCCAGCTCTGTCATTTCACAGTCTGCCTCAGAACTCTAATACAAGATAATCAATGAAACTAAAGATCTCTTAGGAACAAATTCCTAGACAAGAAAACAATCCCTTGTTTTGGCTTGCTATTACAAACTGTTGTGGCCTACAACACAGCAAATCAGTCCCCCACTGTGAGTTAGAGGCTTTGTTAAAATAAATTCCTCTATGATGTGAATGTTATTTCAAGCAGAACATACAGACATATATGAAATTGCAGACTTGAAGATAAGAAGCTCACTATGAGGAAATACATATCTCAGCTTAGCTTGATTTTAAGATAGCAGCTTGGACATTTAGGATTAGATTTAAAGAGGAATTGTGCTCCAGACCTGGGCCCTGCTTAAATGATTAGGTAGGAGGTAAATATAAATAAGTTTTGTTCAAGGTCAGTAGAATCAGTAGTTATAGTTTTCTTAAAATATCTGCAATGAACACTGAAGTTGACTTTAAAGAAAGCATAAATTTTCTCCAGACACAATAATACTGAAGGATGAACAAGAAACAAAACAAAACTAAACTAAATGAAACAAAACAAACAAAAAAAAAAAAAAAAAACCACCAAACAACAACAACAACAAAAAATCACACACACAAAAAATCTACAAAAAAATCCCAAACCATACTTTTCTTGAAACAGATGTTGTAAATTTTTGTTGTTTGTTTTATATTAATGTATTCATGCAAATGCTAACAAAATTATTAGCACTGAAAACTTCTCAGGCTTTTCTTTTGACATGAACTTATTTGCTGCATATGCTATGATAGGATCTCGTTACTTGATTTCAAATAATAATTTGGGCTCAGCCTATGGGTTGCTTATCTTTAAGTACAGTTGTGCCAGCAATGTGAACTCTGAGAAAAAATTTCAGAAAGAAAGAGAAATATTTGTTTTCTTCCTAATAGAGTAATATTTCATTGCAATGAGAGATTACAGTTATATAGAACTTCTAATTTCTAAGAAATCTTTTGTGCTTGAAAAACTGTGTGCATGTATGAATCATTTCACAGAACTAGAACTATTTTCACCCAGCACTGAAACAAAACTACATGGCAGGTGCTTCAACAGTATGGCATAATAATTTTTGGAAAGGAAGAAGGAAGGAGAGTGCTAAAATAAAGCTTTACAAAGAAAGAATGTGACCAGCCATTCAAACTGGAATATAAAGATGGTTGACCTGTTTTTAGTTAAAGCTTTCCTTGTGAAGTCACATGAAAAGATACCAAATAATTTTGATGAAAAGCATTCAAGCTATATATTTTAAGCTTTTCATCTAATCAGTCATGCTGGTTCTTTTGGCACCTAAAACTAAAAGAGGTGACATACAGAGAGATAAAATTTATAAGCAGATAAAAACAAATGATGGTGAAGTACCCTCTTAGTTATCTGAAATGAGAAATTTGCCAACAGCATTTTAAGAAGAGATACATGTCCTCAGGTTTTCTACATATAGATCTCATGGTCAAATACGATGGCATAAATTTCTGACAGCCTGATCAAAATAGATTGTTCTTGGCATTTTCTATATCTGAAGCAAAAGAAACACCATAAACAAGCCTTTAAGGTTATACTGCTTTTCATCATGGTATTCAGCAAAGATGCAGAGTTTTCATTTGAGCTGTCACAGGGGCATGCCTGCTGCCAGAGTCTGATCTGCTGAACATGTGGATGCCAATGGCAGGGCTCCTACTCTCTCTCTGGCTCCAGGACAGCATCCCCTCAGGAACTCAGTAGAGTTGCTCTTTCATTAGCTGTGTGTTTGCTACTGAGTGAATAAACATACATTGATCAGTCAATAGAGAATATCTCCTTTTCAACCATTAATTCTCATTATACACCTAAGACTGTAGCAAGTTTTTAATATAGTGATTTCACACAGAAACAACAGCTGACACATAAAAGTGAAATTAGGCTGGAAATAGAGCACTTGCCACTGAGAACAAAATCTAAGAATACTGTTGATTTACAATTCCCTGTTGAAGCTAGCAGGCAAATTTCTTAATAAGCTACGTAAACCTGAAATAACTTGAGTTAAACATTTTCAGAACAATTCTATCCCAGTGAAAGCTGCTCAAATGTTACTTAGTTAAATTCCATTAAAGCTTCACTATAGTACACATCTAACATAGGTCAATTTAAATAATCTTTCTTTTAAAGAATGCTATGACTGTGCATACCATAGCACAATCAATAAAACATATCTTTTTGTGCTTGAGACACACAAATAATTTATAATAGCTGGCAATACAACTTCTGCAAAGCAGGAAGTGAAGTAGGAATCTTGTATTATTTTGGTTAAAGAAAAATATTTGCGGTATTTTTATTTCTTTTCTGTAAATCCTTAGTCTTCTTTTAGTGGCAGAAAAACAACAACAAAAAAAAAAAAGGTGCCATTACGGGAAATTTGTGTCTTACTATGTAAAGCTACCTGTCTGAAAATAGACCAGGAATACTTTATAATACTGGTCTGGTAAACTGAAGATGCCAATTGTTAATATGTATGATCAAGTGAGATTACACAATAATAAAAATAGTTTGTACTTCACAATTAGATTAAGCGTATTAGTATTTCAAACAGAGATTCAGTTTTCGTTACTGAAGTGGGAACCAGAATTGCAGCAGCAGTTTGAACTGCAAATCTAATGGAAAACATTCACAGTTGACTACACACGCAGCCAGTTATACAAGATGAGCTTCCTAGTAGTGAAGGCAATAATGAGGTTTGGATCTACATGGAAAAAAATGAGGGTTTCAGGTTATGCTGTCACCAAAGTGCTTCTGCTATTGAAGACAGGGACATCTTGTAATGTTGTAGCTGGATCTCTTAACACTAAAGTATCATGATGAGAGTATCCATAATATTTGAGATAGTAGGGACTGATTTCTCAGTCTGAAATCTTTGTTGACCATGAAAAGATTAATCCAATTAGCTGCAAAACGTCTGAAAAGCTATTAGGAACTTAGAGGAGAGAGAAGTTCTACAAACAGCTACTTAGAGAAAGAGGTCACAGATCACAGAATATTCTCCATTGAAAGGGACCCCAAGTATCATTGAGTCCAGCTCCTAAGTGAATGGTTGTGGGATCTAACCCACATCCTTGCTCTTATTTGGACCATGCTCTAACCAACCGAGCTAATCCCATTACATATAAGTATTTTTAATAGACTCAAGTAAACAGCTTCCAAGGATGATTAAAGAATTTTAAAATCCTTTTTCTCTTTGAAAGAGTTGGGAAAATTATGTCTTCAGGTTCTTGTTATTCCATTCTGTGTTTTAGTGGCAAGTCTTTTGCTGTCATATAAGTATTTAGATAAAATGCTCTTTCCTGATTGTTTATTCAGGTAAATCAATGCAGTCTATAACTCATATTTTGACTCCACATGAAAAAAAAAAAGTGCTTTAAAATACAGGTCATGATACTAATCTGAGGCATAAGGATAAAGTGGAAGGGAAATAAAAGGAAATATTCCTCTCCCATATTCTCATATTGGTCTTTACTGAACCATTTCATGTTTTCCAGCAAGACTCTTTAGAACTTAATCTCTAAGACAAGAATGATGTGAAACTGGAGAAAGTCCAGCTGACCTACATCATGTAGCAGATAGATGTCTTTCTTGAAAAATGGAGATCAAATGAATGTGTGTCCATAGCAGGTTTTAGAGCAGCCTCTTTTGATTTCTTTTAAGAAGGTGTGTAAATACCAGTAAAATAAGTCTCCTGGCACATGATGTGTCACTCACACATAATCTGTTTCAGTGACACTCTGAAAAAGTCACCAAGAAACATCATTTTGTAAATCAAATTGTGTTAAACTTTCTACTCACATTCAAGTGGCATAAATAGAACTATGGGATTTACATAATTCCATTAATTTGCATAATTAAGCCATATTTTTAATTCTTTTAAACCTTGTAGGCAACTCAAATTTCTATGAGATTTACAGAAAATCAATTATTTGTTAGGTATAAGGCAGAGAGGTGCACTGGAAGCTACTTCACTGTGTGAGCCAGTGCACTGGTGTTCTGCCCATTGGTGTTTCCGGTGTGTATCACTGAAAGCCTCACCAAATGCCACAAAACCATCAGACAGCTATACTTAAATCTCTGCCAATGAAATGAACAGGATTAAATCATCCTTAAGAAGATACTGCATGATAATAAGTAATATTTAGTAGTATTTAATCTTGTACCTTGTTTTTCTTTTTAAAATCCATGCAAAAATTTAACCCAGAATTTTCTGAAGATTCATATGTATATTAAAATCACACATAACAAAGAGGTCTGCTAGAATTTGTCAAATTTTCCCGGAAGCAAATTCTCTGCCATCTATCCAGCCAGTGCACAGTACTTTGGGTAAGACATTACACCCTTATTATTATCCAAGCCCGAAAAAAAGAAACATTACATGAACAGTAGAAGTATTTCCTAGTGAAATGGGAAGAGCAAGGCCTTCCAAAAACTTATGGCTGGATTGCCTCTTTGTAGTGGTATTATAAAATATAAACAGATATCATTCTGTGTGAAAAAAAAAAATGTTTCTTCCTTTCCAAATGCTCTCATCATACCCAGACACTTAACTGTATTGTGTGATAAGAGAGACTAACAAATTTCCTGAAATCAGGACTGTTCTGGTCATATGCTGAAGGAGATTTTCCTATTTCACAGTTTCATCGCTTCTGAAGTGATGGCATAGAAAAGCAAGCATCGAGTTTACGAAAGATTTAAGAAAAGAATCTTAACCAAATGAAACTTCAGGTCACTCTAGGCAGTTAATCAATCTGACTCCTAATAAAAATCCTGTTAAGTATTTGTTCAACTCTCTTCACAGCCTGTCTGTCATCACGACCCATGTACATTTATGCACTTAGGTTTTCACTCATCAAGATGCTCACAGGAACAGTGATCCAGTGCCACTGAAATCAATGGTAAAAACTCTCACTGATTTCCATTGGATAAGGCCCAATCCTCACACTTGAAGTTTTACACTGTAATCTCACACAGCAAATGTTAAACACTTGCACATGGGAGCAGTTGCATTGAAATTTAGTATATTAAGTCAACACGAGATGTTGCTCAAAACAAAGGACTACAGTCATCTCCAAGATCTCTTAAAGAAGTCACAGAACAGAGGAATATGATGCAATTTATAAGATACAATCATAACTTAATATGGAAATATCAGAGTACAAAACACAGTTTTTGCACTCCCTGAAAACTTTTAATTTTGGTGCAGTTTAAAAATTAAATAATAATAAAAAAGAAATAAATACCTTTTCTAAAACAAAAAATATGCCTCTGTTTTGATTCATGATGAGAAAGAAAAGAAAATGAACTTGTCAAATTAAAAGCTGTGAATCATTTGCTCAGATCTGTTTGATAAACCAAGGCTTTTATAAAACACATTGTTCTATAGGAAGAAATTCTTTTTCTGTTTCTTCCCAGCTGCATAAAGGTCTTCCATTCAAAATTTCACTTTATTCTTCTGATTAATTACACATGCCATTGAAGCTCTAACTTTAAAATGTTATTCAAAAGGAACATGCTTTTGAATCAATATCAATCACATTGTTTTATTTTCTCAAGGGAAAAGACGGTGCTCAAAGGAAATTAATCTTATATTGATACTGACTTGTTTCCCTAAAGAATGTGCTTCTGGCAGTTGGAGAATCTCTAGTATTGCTCAGTCTGTCTATTATAAATTTTCAAAATAACTTCTGTTTTTTCATTTGACTGTTTTGTTTCAAGAAAGGTGGAGAGCAGGATGATATCCTCATAACCATAGGACTGATACTGTAAGTTTGCTGTTCTTTGACCCTGGCACTCCATTCTTGGTTACCCAAATTGCTCTCAGCATTAAAAAGTAGGATGTTGTGGAGTTCTCTAAATGATAAAAAGTGGTAAAGACCAGGCCTGATGTTTCTGTTTCATATTGTCCTTCCCATTTTGCTGCTAAAAACAAGATGTTGCAATGTGTTCCTGTTGAGTTTTCCTCCTGTATAGACCTTTATATTGCTAATTCTGAAAATGTGATGTTCGTTATCATATTACTTTTTCAAAGACTACAAAATCAATAATGTGAAAATCTTATTTTTATTTGACCCTTTTCAGAAATAGTTCCTATCCATGGGACAGGGCAAAAGCAAGACAAATTTGTTTTACTTAGTATGTCCACATACTGGTAGTATTGATAAATTGGCACCATATTTACTGCGATCTACTATAATTATATAGCAATCTGCATTGCAGCTCTTAAAAATGAGGGGTTGGGGAATACTGCAAGTACATTTCAAAGTAAATATTGCTAGCTTTACAAAGAAATCACAGAATCAATTATGTTGGAAAAAACCTCTGAGACCCTTGAGTCCAATTTATGAGCAAACACTACCATTTCAACTAGGCTATGGCACTGAGCACCAAATCTGGTGTTTTGGCACTGAGCACCAAATCCAGTCTTTCCTTAAAATCCCTAGGGATGGAACACCATCACTTCCCTAGGCAGCCTGTTCCAATAATATACTCACCCTTTTTGTGAAGAGCTTCTTCCTAATGGCCAACCTGAACCTTCTCTGATACAGCTTGATGCTGTTTCCTCTTGTCCTGTCACTTGTTGCCTAGGAGAAAAGGCCAACCTTCACCTGGCTACAATCTCCTTTCAGGCAGTTGTAGAGAGTGATAAGGTCTTCTCTGAGCCTCCTTCTCCCAAGGCTAAATTAGCAGCTCCCCCAGCTGCTCCTCATAAGGCATGTACTCCAGACCCTTCACTGCTAGTGTAATCTTAAGGCTTGGAAAGCTGAAACAATTTGCCCTGTATAAAATGCAAAATCTTGGATCATTAAATTGACAGATTCCAAGCCAAAGAACAAAGTTATACTTTTCAGGCAGAATTCCACAGGTAAGCACACTGCTCCCAGTTTTGCTTTTTTTCCCTTTCTCGTTTCCAGTATTAAATGTTATTTTCTATTAAAAAAAAATCGCTGACAGGAAAACCAATATTTCTCAAAGCAAAGCTTATTAAATGACATAAAAATTATATGCATCACAGTATGGGAGAATTTTTTAAACTTTTGAACTCCAGATTCTTCAAAGCATCACTCCTCAGAATCTATCAAAGCAATGTGTACAATTGCTATGAAGAGAATCTTATCCTTGATGCAGTATATTTGATATCTTTTTGAAAGAAGAAAGTCAATTTTGTTTTACAGAAATCTTTGAAGCTCATTGTAATGAGAAGTACCTCTTCTATTATTTTACTGGTTTTATTCACTGGTTCACTCTTCTTTTATTTTACTGGTTTTAGCCATTATTTTTATGGCTAAAAACTATTCCAAGAAAGCAGTCTTAGCAGTTGGCTGCTTAGCACTTCATCTGTTCCTGCTGTTTATTCCTCCCTTGAAGTCACAGTCCTGTGTTAAAAGCACTGAACTTGTCCCCACAGCCATTGGTCCTTATGCAGTAAAGCCACACACCACTGATATCAGATGCAATCAGACTGGAAATCAAATATGCAAGGGGAATGCTAGAAGTGGAATCATCATCTCTTCGGGACTGCCAATAAAACAAGCAGGGGGGATGCCAGAAGTGGAACCATCATCTCTTCAGGCTCAACAACACAAGTCTTAATAGCTTAAGTCAAAAACTAGTATGAACAGCAAGATTTTCACATGCTTCCATGACCTTATATTTACATCTATGCCAATATTAATACCAGTATTAAAGCTGATATTAATAGTAAAAATAGCATCATAAAAATTCATGTGAACTCCCAGTATGTCTTGAAGACTCCTCATTCACTGCTGATAACAGGTTTAACCAATCTTCTTTCCCTTTTCCTCTAGGAGATTTTTGTGTTCAACATAGAGCCAACAACACAACAACAGTCTGACTGACACAGAGCCTGAGTCTTAATATTGGCTCCTCATCACCAGTGAGTTAGAAACTGTTACAGACAGCTTGTGGGAGAACAAGTGCAGCTCCACATATTTCCTTCTCCGTCAAATGCACCAGCACTAAAAAGTAAATTTATACAAATTTATACAATAACTTGGGATTTAAATATTTTTATGTCCAACCCATTACAGAAATAAAGGAAGAACATTTAGTTTATCTTAGACATATTCTGTGCTGTCAGAGGGGCTGACTTCTATCTCTAACACACCAAAATCACAGGTATTTGACTTTCCAGATCTGTTTATTTTGCCCATATTTCTATGATCATGGGAAGACTGGAAACTGAAGTTTGTTAGTTCTCTAGAATTAGATTCTCATAACTGTGTTCATAACATTTTGATACCACCATTTTTTTAGAGTCATTGTTAATATTTGAACCATAGCTATGAAATATCTTTGCAAGAGTGCATCTCATACGAATCTCATGGATCTCAGGTTTTTGTGAAATAGGTTTTCTCTGAACCATTCTCAATTACAAAAAAAAAAAAAAAAAGAAAAAAAGAAAAACCAAAACCTCTTCAATTGTCGTTAATTGCACGGATTAATTGGTGGTGGTCATAACTTGATTACAACTGATGTATCCATCTCACCATATTTTTTTTGAGATGTGCAAATTTTTCACATGAAATTTATTTCATTAGGTTATTTTTCAGCTTGTGTTTTTTTTCCTTTCTTCAAACTTGAGTCATTCCAGTGTGTTTTGTCTGATCAAATTGCAAATATGAACCCAAGAACTTTCTGTGCTGAGATAACTTGCTTGTATTTTCCCGTGAGATATCTGAAAGTCAAGAACAACCAAACATGGGTTGAAGAAAGAGTATCTTTCAAAAGGATTTTGAATATGAATGGGATATTTGATTTCAAAAAGTGACTTAGATAAACAAGAACACTGAAAATCTTGACTAAAACATCTCTCCTTAAAGATTGTTCTGAGTGTTCTGGTTTTCCATACTTAAATTTTTCTTGTGTCACTTTCTTTTGTTCCTTCAAAAGATAAAGATTTCGTTTCCTTTACATTCTACTGGTAGTTGACTTTATTGTCACCATAGGCCAGTGAAATTTTTTCTAAGTCTATCCTGCTCCCCTTCTAATGGTAGCCTAAAATAGACACCATTTGGAGGATGATGAGGATGAGACAGACTTTTTCTTTCAGCTCTATTGTGTGTCTCTTGACAGCCTTTTCACCTGCAGATATGCTTCCTCAAAGCCCTATCTGTGGTATCTTGTGGGTACAATGGAAATCTGACATGGGTAAAGCCAGCACTTGAGTTAAATTACAGAAAAAAAAGTTCTGTATTTTCTTATGTACTTCTATAGTTACTTACTATGCTTCCTTCTGAACTAGATGTAGTGAACAAGTTCGTTATGATCTAGTCTACAATCACAGATTCAGTTCCCCGAAATGTCAAGGACAGTTCTTCAGTCTTAGAAACACCAGTTTCTTTCTGCCTTTCATGTAGCTTTTAATAAAATGTACTCGTTTTGTGTCCTTATGTTCAATGCAGTACTTTTCAAAGCTCAGTAATAAAAGTTTTTAATCAACTTGTGATTGATTTAATGGGAACATTTACTCATAGTAGTACACATGGTTCAAAAATCACAGATAACTTACAGACATCTGCTCCATTTGGTATCAGAGATATATTCCATCTATGGTAGACAGAAAAAGTCCTTATACAACCCAGACCTAGGGACTCACAGCCAGGTTCAAAATTATTTGGTTGACCACAGTGCTCATTTATACATGCAATTATATCGTCCTGTTTTACTTACATAATTTTAACTACAGTATTAATATATCTCCACATCTTGACTTTACTAATTTAAAAATGTCAAGAATTACAGAATTCTTAAGTTGTCTAAGCAATGTGTGCATCTCAGCAATCCTTGCTATAAATGAACCTTCTTCATTGAACTCACTTTCCATGCTCCACACAAGTTTTTCATAAGAAATTCAAACTATTTCAGGCTTGAATCCAGAATATTGGAAAGATTTTCTGCATTCATGGGAACAAGACCGAGGCCAACAGTTCTGCTATTTCGCACAATGAAACTCAACAGAAAGATGTATTCTGGGTAAAGCGAAAGCAATGTTTTCTCCTGGATGCATTGAAGATTATGTATTGAATTGTCACTATTGTGTATAAAATAGGAACTAAGATATTTCACAGAAAGCATTGCATTCCAGATAAATGCAACACTGAGTTGTGCCTTTATAAAAACACCAGGACTGAAGATCTCGCTCCTCCACCCCTCACCTCACACACTGTTAGGAACAAAATTGTTCAGAAATAATTTTTGAGAGATTATATTCTAGCATTAATTTCTCCATTAGTATAAATTCAGATTCACAGGTATGTTCAGTGTTTATTTCTAGTATATTCAGAATACCTGTGACTTTCAGAAAAATTTGAAAGATAAATGAACTAGAAAGAATGGAAAGAAATTCCTTGGCTCTGCACTGGGAAGCAGTCACTTTTATAAAGATAGAAAATACTTGATAGAGATATTAGGGACAGTGAAGCTAAACCGCCAGCTTTATAACAGAGGGAGAAAAAACCCAAATATGTGATTTATGTATTTGCATCACACTAATCATAGTTTGAGTTTAGGGAAACTTTCCACTCTTCATCTTGACAGCTCAAATCAAAAGGAACTAGCATGTTATGCTGGGATGCCAGGCAAGTGATAACATTCACATTCTTATTGGAATAAAAAAAAAAAAAAAACCAAAAAAAAAACCAAACAAACAAACAAACAAACAAAAAACTAAGTACTGAGCAAAAAATCGTTTAAAGAAATTAGAAGAAAGGCTTGTAGGAGAATTTTCTCACTATCTTGTGAGGTAAAGAATGAAGCTTGGTTCTAAACAATTAAAACAAAGTAGAAGATGAGACATGTAGTAAGAATTACAGGAAGGTACTACCTTAAATATATCTTTGGCCTTGCCAGATATAAGATTTACACAATTTAGTGAGCATGTACTCCATTTGAGTGCATAATTACAATGATTATATATGCTGATAGGGTAATTGAATTTGCTAATGACAATTAGCCATTTGCAAATACAATTATTTAATTAATGTACACAATTCTAAATAAAAAATTGTGTCCTTCACAGGTTTTAAAAATCACTATCTGTATTCTGCAAATTGGAAGTAGTAATAGTTTGCTACTCCATGGTGATCAGCAGTTTTATAATCCACAGTTTTTAATCAGGCAAGCATACTGTTCTACAATTGTATCTAGCTGTTAAGAGCAAGAGTGCAAACCATCTCTTCACCTTGTGAGCTAAATGCAGAGAAAGCTGTTTCTACAATTTTGTCATTTCTTAATGGAATGTTAATCACACTCAAATAATGGAATAGAGGAGGTGACTGCTAGCTAATCCTGTTCTGCTTACAGTCATGATTACTTAAATTTTTCCTAAATGTTTGTTTGATTTTGACCAGGTTAAGCTCTGGAAATTCCTTGGTACAATTCAGTTCAGCAGGCAGTTTCCATTCACCAACATCACAGTAGCTTGAGCAGCAGACATACACCCCACCCATCCTTCAAAATAGCTCATCAATCCTTTCTAACTTCTTTTTTTTTCTGTCTATCTGATCATGTGACACCAATCAAAAATCTGGACAATTCATTATTGCAAACAGTTCCAAGGAACACAGAATTAGCAGAACTATGAGCATGTCAGATAACAATACTAGGTTGAGATTACGGAATTTCAGTATTTTCTATTACAAACAATATGAATAATTTAGTAAAATAAAGAGATCCTAAAGCACTTTTCCAAAGTAGTAAAAGTCAAAAAATAATACAATATAGGCCAGAAGCTTTCACTGTGATCATGTGTGACTTTCTACATAATACTTTCCTGAAGATTTTAACTAGCCATTTTTATCAATTCCTGATGAAGTAGCATAGGGAAAATTTACTAATTTCCTATTATTCAGTAATTCAGTGCCACACCTGCAAAGACAGCTCAAACTCTGGACTTCTAGCACTGCACTTAGTCCTAGAACAAATTCTAATATGATAGGATATCTGAGAAAGAGAAGTATTGCACAAAATATTTTAATACTCTGTTACTTGCAGGGATTTGAAGCTGTATGCTAACTTGAGTGATGGAAAAAAAAAAGTATTTAAAAACCACAAAACAATTTTAAAAACCCCAAACAAAACCAAAATGAAGAAGCAAGTGAAAAGGAAAAGAATGGGCAGGTAGGATGAGCTGTGATAGGATCTCCACACATGCTTATTCCTCTGGGTGGAAAGACATTTGAACACTAGAAGAAGAATCTGAAAAAAGTGAAACCTCCATTTTTGGAGATAATCAAAACCCCGCAGGGCATGACTTTGAGCAGTCTGCTGTAGCTGATCCTGCTTTGAGCAGGCAATTGGACTAGATGATCTCTACAAGGGTTCTTCCATCTCAGCCACTCTGAGAATCTTCTACACGTCTGGGCACTGAAGGCCCCGTGCAACAGATTTGATGGGTTTCAGAGTTATCAGGAAAAAATCACCATCATTCTACTGTAAATGCAGTGCAGATTAGTCATTTCATGAAATCTCCTAAAATTAATTAATATTTTCTCCCGAGCTTGCTATTCATGACAAAAAGAGGCATAAAGATGACCAAAACACACAGAATATTCCACTTTAGTAACTGGGATTTGGATTCCTATGCTTTATGAAAACCCAGCATCCTACTTTATTTTTAGAACCCTTGCCATTGTTCCTCTGCCACTATATCCATGCAGCATGTTCATGTTCGTGATTGTTGACTGAGGCTCTGTAGCCACTATTTAGTGAAAACATCAGCTTAGCCTGCAATAGCACTAATCATAAATAACCATTGTATACAAGTGCTTATGATATCATCTATACCTAGATTTTTAGCTCAGTAGCCAGGTGGTTTGAAATATATTTAATTTCTGTATATGTTAAGGGCAGGGAAAAGTCATACAGACACAGGACAGGAAGATTCTGGTTTTCCGTTTTAGATTCACTTCTTGAATCTGCCATGACATTTTTATGTTTCTTATAGAACAGTAGTAATCTAAGAATATTAATACTTATCCATTTCACAAAGAAACTGGATAACTTAAGTTTGTAATATATGCAGAAGTCTTTAAGGTAATAGGAAGACATTGATTTGGAGTCATAGTAGAAAAACACATAAGGATATTTTATTATTGAGGTTGTTATGTCTCACTACTTGCAAATTTAGGTTGAATTCTGCCAACAACTGTCCTTTCCTCTGTTCTAAGAAAAGAAACCAGGGAGGACTCAGTTCAGAAAACTGATGGATATTCTGCCATCACACACACTATGTCAAGGATGACAGCCTGCCCTAAGGTTTTGGTATTATATCAGTTTATTCTCCTGAGGGAGTAACTTCACACTCACTTCTCACCTCTCTGAAGTGTGTGTTATCTCATTGTGATAAAGCACTGAGCATCAAAATACAAGGTCTCATGCTATCTTGATAAGAATCTTTTATTTTAAATATGTAGTTGAACTTTCACTGGATTCATTAGAAAGTGATTAAGAAGGGCAAAATAAGGGTTTTTTGCAAATAGCTCTGCCTATAGGAGTTGAAAGTGACCTCAGTGTATTGCATCACCCCACTATTTAGATTTGTGTTTAATTTAGAAACTTTTCTTTAAACTGCTACTTAAATGATGCAGAGAATGGATGAGAACTGGATATCACATCTTCCTGGTGAACATTCTGCTCATTACATGGTTCTCTGCAGACCTTTAAGCAATCCTTTGAAACTCTATCACTTTCCATAGGCACTGTGAGAGGACTGAGAGTATGCTAAATTTTTTGCCATTTCTGTGAGATGTTGCTGTTTATGTTGCAAAAACTTAGACTTTCTAATTTCATATCATGTAGATGATTAGGTTTATGGGCTGATTTAAGGCTTTGAGTTCCTTTCAGTTCTTGCTCTCTGAAAATATATTCTTAATATAGTCTTAATTTTCTTCAAGTCATATCTCTGTGACACCACATACAATCTCTTTTCAGTGACAAAAAATCTTCAGATTTTTTTTACCAGTTACAAACTATAGTTTGTGTTAATATAATCAAGAATCATGATATGATTTTGTTGATAATCTGAAGTTATGTAACACATACTACATAAACCAGTCAAAATTGAGATACCTTCAGTCCTAAAGGGTTCTATTATCCTTTCAAAATGCCTCAAACCTGACTAATTAAAAAAAAAAAGGGGGCTAACATGCATTGTCTATACAGCAAGGCATCAGTTGTTTTTGCCAATGGCTACCTGCAGTGTCCCAGTTCTCATAAATAGCAAACATCTCAAATTTTAGAAGACACAAAACGAGTCCAGGTGCAACTTTCTTTGCCAAATCACTGTTCAAATTGACAAACTACTTTAGGAGAGGATAGTAATTATCTTTAGAAACACTGCAGCATGGGAGAAGCTTGATTTAATTTAATCACTAGAACTATAATTTAAGTCATGATGCATGCTTTAATTATTCCAAGTAAAATGTTCTTCTCAGAGGACTTTCATTAGGGATCCGCTCTTTAGAAAAACCTAGTCATGTATGGATTTTCTTGCCATAACTGTAATAATCAGGTAGAATCCAAAAGTATGAAGGGAATATTTTAACTAATTCTATTTAGCTAATTATTAAATCCAACTGTGTTAGAATTGTATGACTGATAGAATAGCCATGTAAGTTATTTACAGTGAATTATATATTAAGTTTATGAATTCATATATCATTACAGTTTTTGCAACTACTTTTGGCCTAATTCCTAATATTGCTCTATTATTCCTTCCCATCCCAATTACTAAATTTCATATTAATATAGACCTTCTTTTTCTGATACAGGCCCAATAACTTACCCTTACCACATGAAGAGAGTCACACTGCATAAATTGTTCATGTCAAGAAATTAGAATAAAACTACCCTTGCAAGACTATTACTAAAAGCATGATTTTTGATTCCTAATCAAAGTAATTCCTAAAACTTGGCAATATAAGTAGACTAACAACAACACTAGATTATTGATCATTACAGTGCTTCACATTCACATAACACTTCTAAATAATTCATTATATATACATGACTAAGTTAAACCCCAAATTCTTCCAAGAGACAAAGGAATAAATTACACTTGCCTTGGAACTCTGTGTTCTAAGACAGAGAAATGTTTAATCACTGAATAAAGCTGGTGTTTAAAGTGGTGGGGGTGGGAATCCCAGTCATACACATGAGCCTTGATCAAACTTCTGTTCTAGTAGCACAGCTAGAACAAAACTGAAAAGATAAAAATTAACAGCCAGAGATTCTGGAAGGTTCTGCTTAAAATCTATTACATTTATTAACTTTCTTTAATGTTATGTCATCCTACTCCTGGTAAACAACCCTTCCATCCTAACCCACCCTATCCCCAATATAAAATACAGAGAAATAACCAGAAATAACCAAAATAATCTGAAGAAGATTCCTTTTTTCAAATGCAGTCAGTTGTGATTATTATAAAATCACTTAGCTGCTTTGAGGTTTCTTTGCTGTTGATTTTTAGTGAGTAACTAGAGTGGTTTTCATAACATAAAATATGTTGCCATCATTGTTAACAAGGACCCTAAGTCCTGTTCTGTTATATGAAAACAGTCTCAAGTTCTGACAAAATAAATCAACTCAAAACATAACCTACACTGTTGATCTCTGTGTACATCTGTAGCTTACAATGTACTTATAGCTGTTTCTTACTGTAATAAGCCAATTTCATGTACTTTTGGAAGAAATGAGTCCCCATTAAAACGTTTAGCATAATGATCAATGCATGCAGTGTTTTGATGCTCATTATTCAATCTCTCTGCAGTCATTGAACATGATATTTCTTTCTCACAGCAATCAGTAAAGACAATATTTAGAAGTCATTACAAGATTCTGTCCTTTTGACTTGCTTCCCTTTGGATTTCACAAACATAACTAGACCCTATACATATCCCATATAGGCTGATTATACCCAGGGAAAAGAACATGTACTCTGAGCAGTCATTGCAAATACACTAAATCTGAATCACAGGCAAATGAGTGTCCTTGTATGTCGTTAGGCCCCAGTGCTGGAATTACACTGGCTCTTATGTCTTATGAGACATAAGGACTAAAATTTAGCTACTGGTTGAATAGGAAAGAATTCAATATCTCCACCTGTAAGGCAGAAATAGCTGGGGGCTTGAAGGGTAGCTCAGGTGGCCAGGGTTACTATCATATTCAGTATCATCTTCCATCTTTCAAAGCTTCCTGTGGTTCACATGTGTGAAGCATTCTGGTACACAGTGTTGCCAGAAAAAGAGTTCTGCATTCACAGGGGGATCCAAAATGCTCTCTGTTTCTGCAAAATGTGACAGTCTCTGGGGATGAAAGGCATTTCCTAAGTATCCTCTTTAACTCTATTTCTGAATGCTGGATAAAGAGGGGACATTTTGATATTCCTCCTAGCACTTTTGTGCAATCAAGTCCTCCTTCAATGCTTATTCTATAGTCACCTTCTAACAAGTGGAGATGCATAATCAGACCTCATAAATGAGGCATGCCACTACATCGTCTATAATGAAATGTACTCTTACAGCAAAGCATCTTTCTTCTGTATTTTAGTATCAATCCAGCCACTGCATATTTAGTCCTTGATGATGAACATTCCTGTTAAACTGCATTTCTTTTAATTCTGTGGCAAAAGATTACTGAAATGAACTCAATACATCTACAAATAATTTAAATAGATGACTACAAAAGGCATAGAATGTTATGTTAGTAAGAGGAAGTACCATCTACTATGAGAGACTGCTGTGTAAAATTTATTTAGTGTATGCATGATGATCACATCAGCCAGGATATTACAAAACTGAAATCAATTACTAATTATGATACACAAGATTCAAAAATTAAAAGCAATTTGAACTGCACAGAGGAGGATAAAACAAGCTCATAAACAAGCAGCTTTCCTAAAAATATTCTAATGGGAATGATGGTGTGGCTTTTATTGTTCCCTCCTCCAAATATTTCACTTTTGTATTCATGAAGGACATTAAAAGTCACAAAATAATAAGTGGGACTAGAGAGGTCAAGATACAAAGAATGAATTAAAATTCCTGAAGACAATTAGCCAAATGTTTTGTTTTAAAGCTGTCATCTAGAAACTTGAATCATTGCTAAAAGCATAGTTCCTTTTTTCCCCCTCAACTTCTCTCTCCAGATAGGCAGTAGAAGTTATGTGTAATCAGATATTCAAATGATCTATTTCTACATCCTGTCATAAGCAGAAGATTAAGTTTTAACATTTGACAAAACCAAATCTCACTTTGGGTTCATGTCACACTAGTAGAGGATGATATCACCAGCTCTTGATTATTGCAGTGTGACACAATGAATCTGTAAATGGTTTGGGAACAGGCTTATATAGAAATATGCAGTTACCTCAGATGAACCCACCCTTCAGTCCATACTAATTGTATAATGTTGATGACAAAGCACTTACATGTTATGGGTTCAGTCACCTCCAAGGAACAGGTAGAAACAAGTCAGGTCTGTGCTACCTGTAGTGCAAGTGATCAGCAAATGACATGCTGGGAAAATTAAAAAAGAATTCAATGTCTTGCCAGAATACATGACTGGAAAGTTCATCACAGTAAAAACATGTTGCATTTAAGGTAAAGCTGGGCAGTCTGTGGGCAAGCTGAACTCCAGAACTGAGTTGATGTCACCAGTTGAAAAAGAGCACTACATGTCTTCATGAAGTATTATGTAGATCCATCTCACAGAAAAATTAAATAAGACCCAATAAAGGCAGACTGATATTGTCTTATGTCTTAACATTTCTGCTCCTTACCTTAGAAACATGTTGCTCAAACGCATAAACTTTTGATAAAGTATTGTAATGTGTCAGATGACTGAGGTGACAAGCACATGTGATTTTACAATCTTCTCCACCAAAAAATGCGACCTTCAGCCCTGTCTCTTTGTCTCTAAAGTACTGAGGATACATTATATTTATGATTTTCTTCTTTGCAGTTTTCTTTTCTCTTAATTTTGCAGCTCAATTTCTTATTCTCACTGTTTCTGTCTAGTCAGAATAGCCCTAAGTGATTCTCTAACATGATATCTACTCTATTCATCTCCCCCAAATTTTCCTTATGTTTATGAAATGAGTTTTCTGTGCTTATAGGATGAAATTCTTCAGATTTATAACCCCAAGTACAGTGAAGTAAGTAAGTGAAGTGAAGAAGATAAACAATCTGAATTTGTGGATAGATGACTCTGTACATCAACAATTTTAGAATCCATCATAACCTGCCAGTCATATGCTCTCTGTGCATGAAATGTGTAAAGAATATAGAGCGAAAGAGTTTTTCACATAAGCCTAAAAGGATCATAAGCAAATTTTCTTCATAGTTACAATCATTTTAAATTCATGTTCTAGCAGAAAAAAAAACAAGTCAAAAACATGCTCAGTGAAATTTAAAAGGTTGATATCTTTGCCTATGATGTGTATTAAAACCTTTGGGCTTGTGTAGAAGTAGGCTGGGAATCTATAGATAGTCAGCTCCTGCATCTGAGCTCACAGAATACTGGCATTGGCCTGGATGTCAGCACCTTCATAAGCTCCCTGAATGGAATCAGCAGAGCGTGTCGGGCTGTGCTCTAAGCATATACGAGAGAGCAAAGTATTTAGCGCCTCTAATTTGCAGGCAAAGCAGAGGCTGCTAAAGGTGGTACAAGGTCATAACAAATCTAAGCTCTTTGAAATGTTAGATTTTAATTTGAATAAATAAGTAATGTTGTTCATTCTCCCTGTGAATTTTATTTTTAGTATGAGGATGTCTGGTTGGTTTAAAGCTATTTGGACTTAATATCAAAGTCCTGACTACTGTAGACACTTTTAAGATATAATACAAGGTGAATGAGGGGTTCTGTAAAGGATTTTTCATAAGGAAGGTACTATTCTGTCAGAATCTTGTAGTTGTAAAAAAATTTTTTGCAACCTTCAAATTAAAAAAACCCCAATATTATTAAATATTTAAAACTCAAATTCGATACATTTTTAGTTTCCCTCTACATGGTTTTTTTTCAGTTTATAAAACTATCTGAAATACTTCAATCTGAAAACACAAGACCATTTAAAAAAGGTTTAATTATATAACAAATTGAAGTGATATTTCCACATCCTATCCATTCTCTTCTCATGTATAAACCCACTTTTTCATATATATTTTGAATGTATAAGATTAAAAATGAATCAGACCTTTTAGCTAACATGCAAGCTTACTTGTAAAGGACACTAAAAAAAAGGAAAAAAAAAAGAAGTGTAGAATAAACAGTTATTACCAGTTTTTCTATTGCCCAATGAAAGTAAAAACATTGTGTTTTGCTGAATCTATCCATTTCATGTGTGTGGAATTTGGCTGTCAATAACTCCTGAAAATTTGGAAACAATGTAAAAACGGTCATAAAGAAATCAAATCCTTGCTGAAAATCCTCAGCAAGTGGCCTTGCACATCCGTTCAGTGAGTTGCTATGAGATATAGACTTTGAAAGTTCTCTTTCCTCAGGAATTATTTATCCGTATTCAGGGAAGTCATACAAAACTGGGGGCATTGCCCTGATTTCCAAGCTTGAACTTGCCTCTGTCATCTCTCTGTCCAGATGATCTGAAAACCTCTGTATTAAAATCTACATCTTATTCCCTTCTACTTGACTCATAAACAAAAATAAATAGAGGTGTCAAGATTTTCTCTGCATTCCAAAAGGTGACAGATTGGTTTTTAATCTTTTTGCTTCATCTTTAGCATAACTGAAACACATAAAAGCTGAATATTTACGTTCAATAATTGAAGAAAATAAAATATATGGGTCTTTCATTTTAAGAATGCTCACATTTCAGTTCCAGTGCTGCCCAAATCAAGTATTCTTTCATTTTATCCCCAATAGAGAATGCTGCAGAAGGAATAAGAGCTACAAGGGAAAATGTTAGAATAACAGAAAACAAATAAATTATGAAAAGACAGGAATTGTATAGACAGTATAATAATATATTTCAGTTTTCTCTCAGATATAAAACAGCTTCTAGAAATAATACTAAAATAAGCATTTTTCTCATAGCAATAACAGCAGAAAAGGAACCTCTCCTGACCTGTAGGTCATATACAGAGGGTATTCTGGTTACTCTTTTGTCAAGAATATTTGCCCACAATTTTAAATACCCTCAAGTAAGATGATTTCTCATTCACACTCCCATCCATGTTCCATATTATATACATTTACTCTAGACTTTTAAAATTGTTTTCAGTATTTGAGCTTGATTCACTTTGATATTCAAGCAAAACAAACATACCAAAAATTGATATTTTCATAGAATCTGGTTTAATGTTAATAAAATAGTGCCGTTTTATTCCATACATATACTAATGTATGTAACTATGGGGTTTTTTTGTCTTTTTGTGCTTTTCATCATTCTTTTTTTCATTAATAATTTAAATGAGTAGACATACACGTGCTTGACAGCTCACAGACTAGAATTCAGGTCCTCATTCCCTTTCTCCTGTTTCTCCAGGTGCTATTCTTACACTATTTCAGATTCATATAGCAGATTCTAACACTAAAGAATATAAAAGCCACAGTTTCTGTATGATAACTGTTAGAAGCTCTAACCAGAGAAACAAAGTCTTGGAGATGTAATGAAGTGTCTTGTCCTATAATTAACTGCCCTTTCGTCCATACAAAATGACATAGTATAATTGCAGCTGAAGATTTGGCTATATCTTAAGTCTTCCAGTTAGAGGCTTAGGAAAAATAAAACCAAAAAAAAAAACTTTCCCTTTTTTTTTTTTTTTTCCTTTTTTTCCCAAATAGGACTTTAGTGGAATTGAAATATAGTGCAAATTAGGTTTGCAGTGCGGGGGAGCACAGAGACAACAGAGACTCTCCAGGTCCAATAAAGATGCAGAAGATACACCTCCAAGTGCTCAGGACAAAGTCATAATTTAATATTTGTTCCATTATTCATACTACTTCTAAAATGAAAATTAAAAATATCTGTAGTTTAATTTCTTGAGCGTGAAAGGCAAAAGATTTCATAAGGATGAAAGAACACTAGAAAACAAACAATAAAGAAACTGACATCTTCTGTGGACCTTTATTGAACTCTTTGTAGATGTCAAGATAAAAAAGGGATATTTTCCAAGTCACTATCTTTGGTCATATAGTGTGCAGCTTCCTCCTTCTTTTTCCACATTTTTTTTCCATTTGGCTGCAAAAAGCAGTAATTTACTGATTTAGATGTGAGAGAATCCTAGATCTCCCTCAAACTTGATTAAATGTAATAACTGGTTCACTGTAGTGCATTTGCTTAATGCACTTATGCACAGTCAATTGTTTTCACTTACAGTGCAACATTATAAGATTAAATTTAGCAAGGAAAATATGTTCTGCCTGCTCTTTGGCTGAAGTGTGCAACAGTGTCTTTTATAAGCTTTACATCATGTATCTATCATGTTACAATTTACAGAGAATAGAGTAAGAAACAAAGCAAGACAAACCTCAGTAATTTTTTCTAATAGCTTTAGCTCTTGAATGAATTGTGTCCACACTGCATCCTATCATGTAGGTAAGGAATGCCAGCATTATTTCCAATAAATCCGTAACACCACACTTGGAATTCTTGTACTCAGTGACTCAGACAAACACAGAGATTTTTAGGTCACCTGGCTCAAATTTCACTTCGACTGGTTATGAATCCAAGTCATCACTGCCCAGTGTCAGTTTTCCAGCCCATTGGTGAACCATAATGGTCTGATCAGTCACAGGTGGATGTGGGGTTCATGGCCTTCCAGCAGCCATTTATTTCATATAAAGTGGGAAATAAAAACCTCCACTGCGAAAGCTAAGATGCAAGCATGTGGCAAGTTAGTGCTTACTTCTCAGGATTTCTGTAGGCTGCTACAAAGTTATACCAATAATGAATAAATTTTCTCTTAATTTAGAATAAAAAAAAGAGTAGGAAAAGCCACATCCAGGTTTAACTTTCTAGTAGTTCTCCCTCCTATTAAATGCCTTAAAGCTATGCCTTTTTAAAAAATTAATTCAACCATTACTATTAATTAAATAGTGTCTGTAAACAGATTATAAAATTACCACTCTTAGCATATTGTAATATCACATTAAAAAAAAAAAATAAGAGAGAAATATGGGTACCTACATATTCTTATTCCATGCTTGAATTTCAGTAAGCAAATGTACAGTTGAATGTCATTAACATCAAGGAGTTGCATGGCCGCAAAATGTATGCAATTATTTGGTGACTCATTAGCAGAAACTAATGCAGATGTGATTAAATCAACAGGCATAATCATTGTGTACATGTGCAGGCTTTGCAAATCTGACCTGCAGTCAGTGGCACATCAGATATGATGAGTCTAGGGGAAAGGGAAGCTGCTTTTTCGAATAGCTTAAGGGCACATACTACACCATGAAATTGAAAATGTTGACACAAAATAATCAAATTAATCAGCAAAATCTTCCAAATTTATGTGGGACAAACACCCATTCGCGGAATATTCCTGGCTTTGCCTTTAAACAAATGAAAATTGTTAATCAAATTGTATATTTGCTGTAATTAATTGAGGCCAATGAAAAGCAAAGCAAGACAAAAGTTTGACCAACTGACCCAAACATGTTCCGGTGTGTCATTGTGTGTCTGTTGTAAATCTGAATTGTGTGTGCAGATCAGTTTACCTACAAGGGTTAATGCAATAAAACTTGAAGTGGTATCTTAGTGAAGTTATACATTTATAAGGAATTCTGACAGAAATTCCATAAAAGTCCACCAAGAAACATTAGGAATAACAAGACAATCAGAAAAAAAAAAAAAATGGAATCTGTGAATCTGTTCTGAAAGGAAATCAGCAAATCTTCCAGGTATAAAAGACTAGGATGAAAATACAAAAAAAAAAAAAAAAATTAAAAAGCCTTATTTGATTTCTACTTCACTGAAATGTGATCTATTGTCCAAAAACATCTCCCATTGTAAGCTACTTCAGTCATAAATCTCAGCTGTATGTTTGAATAAGCTAAATTCAATTGTGAACACAAATGTAAATATTTGTATCTGTCTTATCCCAGAAGTATTTCAGGACTCTTCAGCTTTCTGAAACAGGTGATGAGTTATTCCCTGTTCTATGCAAAGGAGACTGCTTTGTGATTTCTTCTCACTGCTTTAGGCCAGAAAAAGATAAAACCAGTCCAAATCTAAAATTAAGACAATTTTCATTGTAAAAAACTATTCACAATTTTTAATGAAAAAAACAAAATACATTTTTATATCCCAAAAAAATTTTCTAAAGACTAATGAAAACTGTAGAGGACGTAATTTGTAGACAGAAGCTTCTATTAGCAAAATCAGTTGAAAAATAAAGAATCGATCAACCATTCTTGTTATTAAATAATTTATTTTTTCTCTTTTTGTAATGTTTTTAACATGGGAGTATTAATTTAGCATGTTTCAATTCATAAAAATTCAGAAAGCAAATCTGAAAACAAATACATCAGCTTTATAAATGACAGTGTGACTAACTTGCACCTGGGGATAATTTTTTTTTGTAAAAAACTTGAAAAGACATTTTTATCTTGTTCTTGTCACTCTTTCAAGAGTTTTGTAATCTGAGTGGTTATTAATGTCTCTCATTAATCTTGGATGAATTAGGGAGCCAGGATCTTTGAGGCTCAAGTCAATTATGTATAAATAGAGTCCATTATTTACAGCACCATTATGTCCCCAGCTCATTGATTACATAAATCTTTTCCTATCATCTGTAATTTATTCATCCTTGTTAACTAACATTTCTGGGTAAATTAAAAAATTGTAACTGAGGTAAATCACATCCCACTAAGCAGAACTAGATAAGAATCTTGTTTATTTCATTTCTCATGCTTTTGACCAGTTTTGACTCTTTTTGACAGGAGATGATTTTCAAAAGCAGTCGAGGCAAAATTTCTGTATATGCATGGCAAAAGTAGTTTCAAACATGCTTTCCTCCTGTAAAAGAAGAAATTGTGTCCTTGAGACCCTTATTATCCTATTATGTGATGTCATTGGGAATCTTAACAGCAATATTTTAAGGAAGAGCCAGCCTAAAATTGTTTTTTGATATTTTGGATAGTTACTCTGTTATTTTTGCCCCTGCTTGAAATGTGAAAAAACAGGACATTGGTCAAAACAGGATAATAAACATCACAAAAGCTGCTTAACAAATTGCCCTTATTTTAATTAATCAGCATAATAAAGACAAGAATACTGAGCAATTATCTTCATCGGCCCTTTCTTTTCTTTTCTCTTTTAGCACAATTTTACATTCCAATTTCTTAAATTTTTTAGTTGTATCTCCCAAAAGCTGCGACTACAATTATCTGGTTTTTATGACTATTAGAAGTTACAGTATGAAAATACCGGAAAGAAGTGAGAAGCAGAGATATGTATGTTCCAGACACTGTTCATCTTGGGTTGGCTGAGGAGCAACAAATAGCAAATTCTTTCCTTTAGTAGTTCTTAACCATAAAATGGGTTTATCTAGCATCAAAAAAAGTCTAAGTGGGAAGTCTGTTGTGCATAGAAGATCATCATGCCCTTCAGAGGTTCTGACAAATTTCACACATGTACTTTAGCATAGAGTATTAATTGATGAAAATGAAATATTATGGTAAGTGATAAAACAGTATTACTTATCTTCACATTGTGTTTGCTCTTTGCTTTATGTATTTTTTAATCCTCTTATGTTCACTGATTAGCCTTCTTTTTATCCATCAGAGCCTTCCCTAGCCACATGTTCTTGCCACAACCAATTAGACGTAATTTTGTTGCCTTCTCTTCTGTGTTCACTTCTGTGTCACAGGCTGCAAATCAAAATAGAAAGATCTGCATTGTTCAGTCTTCAAGCAGAGCTTGAGAGATAGACAATGATGTCTTAAGAATTTAATCTAGCTTCTTCTGAAAGGTTCTCGATCTTTGTAAATTTTGTATATTTATGATTTTAATGGTACAGTGCCAGCATTGTCTATCATTTATGAAAAACACAGCTCAAGGATTCATTCATTGTGACTCTTGATGGGCAGCTCCTTGTGCATAATGCCAGTCTTTGCTCTTTAAATAGAAAGAGTTAATTTTAGGGAACAAGAGGAATTATATTACAGGGTCTGAAGGCTGTATTTAATTTATAGTGAATTGTTCATGCAGAGGAATGGGTTTTACAATCAAATGAGATCCCAAACCTTTCAGCTGCTTAATAAACCATATAAATAGAAGAAATGGGTTGGGATTGAACATCTCAGCCCACCTGCCTACTTGCATGTATGGCTGAAGTACTCTTGGGTAATAGAGAATAAAATAACTTCTTTCCTATTCCTATAAACTAAGACACCCATGAGCAGGAGTGATAGACAGGCCAATCAACCAGGCAAATGAGCTTTGCTGGTGGTGGGATATTTCAGGGAACATGTCCACTTCACAGTTCAAATAAAAAATTTTTTGAGAAATGGATCACAAGGCTTAAAATTTCACATATATGGATTTTTATTTATTATTCTGACCATAATTTTGCATGGTTGTGTTCCAGTATTTATCCTACATTTGGTCTTCCATGAATGACAAAAAATAAAAGATACCCACTAACAATTTTAGGAATTAAATATGAGACAGTTATCTCTGCAACAATTCATACCTTCTCCTCTCCCTCACCTCTGAAAGAATTGTTTGTAAGATGACAAAGCCAAAATAGTTTGACCAGAGCTATTTCAGTATTCAGGTTTTGTACCATGGGGTGAATGCAAATATCACGTAATCATAATGAATCTTGTTCATTAGTAAACAGTCTTATTGAGCCATACACTCCTGAAGGTGAAAGTGCAGAGTTAGGTCCCCAAACAGTAATTTGAAAGGAATTATTAATTTAATTTCATCCTTTTTTGGGCTGCTAAATTGTCACCAAACCTTTTTAACTTTTCATTTCACAGTATTCAGATTAAAAAATCAGATGCAGTTGAGAAAGATTTTGAAATGTAACAGGAATTTTCTTTTGTTTTCCTACTTTTTCCATTTTGCCCAGGATTTTTTACTCTAAGCCTTTTCAAGGTACCTGGGAGTTTCAAAAATATATTAGTATTTAGAACTATCTTAGGTGACCACCTGCTGTGAACGCTAAATATCAAAATTGCTATTAATGGAAATATTGTTGCTCGGTGTGTGGATTAGCACATACAGGTAACCAAGGGCAACCATCAAACCACAGCTGAAATGCAAACAGTGGGTTTATTTCATTACCTCACTAACAACATCAGGTGGCAGAGACACACAGGGACCCAGGTTCCATTCGGCTCAGCTCATCCTAGCAAGGGAGGGGGATCCAGGGGCTCACTGCCAGCCTCACTGTAACAGCTTTGGGCATGTCTGTGAAGGTGTGTTATCTTTCCACAGGAGTTCTACTTCTCAAAACAGGCAGAGGATGAACAACACAAGGCATAAAAAATGTAGCTTGCACATACCAGCAGTTTTAGCAGTCTCTCCTGCAAGGTGACTTTGGGCAAATTTATTCCCTCCTCCTTGCTGAATCTCATGGTTTTAACCCTTTGTTTCCAACAGTCAGTACTGCTCATGGCTTGGACAGGTGCACTCTTCACTGGCTGAAATGCTGAGCCCAAAGAGTGGTGGTAAATGGAATTACTTCTAGCTGATGGCCTGGCGCAAGTATCGTTTCCCAGGGCTCAGTACTGGGGCCCCTTCTGTTTAATCTCTTTATTGATCATCTGAAGAATGAGGTCAAGCTTACCCTCAGTTTGTGGATGACAACAAGTTGAGCAGGAGTGTTGATCTGCTGGAGGGCAGGAAGACTCTGCAGAGGGATCTGGAGAGGCTGGATCTAGAGACACTGGGGACAAACAGTGTGAGGTTCAACAAGGCCAAGTGCCAGGTCCTTCTCTTTGGTCACAACAAGTGCTACAGGAAGAGTGGCTGGAAAGCTGCCCAGCAAAAAAGGACCCAGGGGTGTTGGTCAACAGTAACTGAACATAGGCCTGACCTGTATCAATAACAGTGTGGCCAGCAGGACCAGGGCAGTGATTATCCCCCTGTACTTGAGACTGGTGAGGCCTCACACACCTTGAATCCCATGTTCAGTTCTGGGATTTTCACCACAAAATAAGGACATTGGGGTGCTGGAGTGTGTCCAGAGAAAGACCATGAAGATGTAAAGGGCCTGGAGCACAAGTCTTATGAGGAGAAGCTGAGCGAACGTGGAATATTTAGACTGGAGAAAAAGAAGCTCAGGGGAAATCTTACCCGTCTCTGCAGCTACCACGTTGCAGTGAGGTGGAGGTTGGTCTCTTCTCCCAAGTAACAAGAGATATGAAAAAAGGTTGTGCCAGGAGAGATTTAAATTGGATATTAGGAAAAATTTCTGAACAGAAATGGTGCAGGAACAAGATACACTAGTACAGGCTGCCCAAGGAAGTGATTGAGTCATCATTTCTGGAGGGATTTAAAAGATGTGTAAATGTGGCACTTAGGGACATGGTTAGTTGGTGGACATGACACTGCGGGGTTAACAGTTGGATTCAGTGGTTTCAGAGGTTTTTTCAACTTAAATGAGTCTATGTCTCTTCTCTGTGAAGTTTTTGATATAATGCTGACTCATCTGAAACTCACCTACTAGTTTTTCTAATGAAACAAAACCAATTTTCCTTATTTGCCATTATTAAAAGAATATTGCAAAAGTAAGATGAATTTCAATTGCCTTCATTTTGTTTCTCTAACTTTTAATTAACAAATCCTGAAATGGTACAAAGAGTAAAGTAATAGTTGAATATCAAGGGTAAGGTATTCTACTTGTCTATTTAAAAAAGAAAGACAGATGATATTTTAGACTTTAAAACTATTTTTTTAAACTATTAATATACTATATATATATATATATATATATATATAACAGCGTGGCTTGGGGAGACTTTTGTGTCTCCTCTTCCATTCAGCTACATTAGGGACTTTGGAAAGGAAAACATATGTGGTTTGGTTTAAAGGCCACAAACCTCTGAAGTTGTTGTTGCTTGTTGCTAGAAGCACAACCCTCTAAAAGCAAGGACTCACTATATTGACCAGTGTCATGAGCATTGCATTATAGTGATCCACACAAAGCATAAGCATTGTGGCCAACTAACCTAACGGAAGTTCATGAGAATGTTTAAACTTTCATTGTCTTTCTCTTGCTCTTCTACTATTATTACTGATTATGCAAAACAGCAAAAAAGGTGAGTCCTCCCTGATACACCGTGTTCTTTCTATGTCTTCTACCACCAAGTAAAAAAAAGACAGGACCATATAAAGATATCAAAACCACATAGTTGTCATTGGTTGTTTTGGCATTAGGATTCTTTTACATCAAGAAAACAGGGTACTCCAAAAACCGAGAGAAGCTGACTCAGTAACTAAGTAGTTTAGTTATGTCATAAATTAGTATTAAGCCTAAAATATACACAATCAAGTGTTCCTAGAAATAAATACCTGATGTTAAAGTTAGGTGAACTCATAATTGTTATTATCTCAGATATAATGCCACAAGAATGAGTTAGTGCCTCTGATCTTCCCAGGCTCAGCATAAAATATATGAACTATGAGTTACTTCCTTCTTTAAAAACTGTAGTATCTTGACACCACATGGAAAAATCTTTATCTTATAAAGACTTCAATCTAGTGTGATTGATATTTCTTCTTCCTGTGAAGGGCGTGTATCTTTTGAATTTTACTATTGATAAGAAGGTTTGTAAATATAGAATCTATTCTAGAATGTCATATTCAGGTTCATCTCAACTTCACCATGTAAGAAACTAAAATACTAAGCAATAAAGCAGTTCACCACAACCTTCAAATGTCCTATTGAAAATTAAGACATATATATCTTATATATGTCATATATATCATCATATATATCATATATATATCAATATATCTTAAATACAAATCCCATAGTAATCAGTGGAATGGATGATTCAATAGCATTGTTCTGTCAGGGAATTTCACAAAAGACTCACACAAACTATAGCAATTACTTTATTCTCCACTGAAACCACTGGAGATTAGCTAATACATGAGAAAATGCTGCATAGTGATGGATAATCTTTCATGTTTGTCACATTACTTGCATGAGAAAGAAGTATCTCATCCTGACTCACTTTGAATGTCCAGATAATGAGCAGTATACTAAGAATGTACTTTATTGAAAAATGCTTTCTTTTGAGATTGTCATTTCATCATTTGTGCTTCAGCATCAGAGAGTGTGTTATTCAGTATTGTAGTTTGCTGCAGTTTTTTTCTGGTTGTTTTCTTGCATTTCTTTTTCTTCTAATCTTCTACTACAGAGCAATAATTTTAACCTTTGATATGTGACATTTCAAAAGACGTAGTTCTTAAAAGATGTGGCTGTCCTTTTTGTTAAAATCTGTGAAAGGTATTAAGAACCAATTCATTTATACTGAAAGGAAAAAAAGTAACTAAAGCACAGTCTTGTTTAAAAGGTGAAGGATTATGTTGTAGTAGAATATATTATCTGAACTGTGTTTTCTGAGGAATGACTTAATGATCTTTATTTTGAATACCTGTACTTTTACCAAATCCCAATGACTTTACTGAAGTATCTACATAAGCCACTTGGAAAAACTTACACGTAAACAAAACATTAAAAAGTGTTTTAGATAATTCCATGCAAAGTTCACAGCTATCTAGCCAAGAATGAATGGTAATCTCTGAATTACTGAAATACATTTCAGGTAGTTTCATCTTGCTCAATCATCACATCTTAAATTTGTTATTATTTTCCACCTTAAGGGGAGCAGAACCACAGCTACCTCCTTTTCATTTCATGCCATTCTATTCTTGAGTTCTCCAAACTACTTGCCAGTAATATTTAATTCAATTTTTAGTTTAGTAGGGACAGTTAAAACAATTATACTTTAAAGAATGTTAATTCTAAGGAATTGCTACTTTGACACCTATTGGCTGTGCCATAACAGTGAGGAAGAGTCCAGTTCAGGCTAAAATGTCACTGAAGTAATTTTATACTTATTTTCAAAAACTCACAAGATATTTTTTACTGTAATATTTAAACCTAGTTCACAGAAAATGCCCAGCACAATCAATAAGGTGCAAAGCAAAAGCAACCTTCAGATAAGCAATAATCAGACCAAAAGCTATTATCAGCAAGTAGTGAAGATGTGTAGACTAGCTTAAGAAAAGCTATCTAAGGTCTCAAATATGTGTCCACCTTCTCACAGGTAAACCAGGACCAAAGTGTTAGAAAAAATTTGCGTAGAATGAAATGAATGTAATGTCTTACATAAGTTGGTTTTCTTAGAATTATTCTCCATTCTTCAGGACCATATATGTAATTTTTAGCCATAATTAACTGAATGTAGACTGTCCCTTTCATCAGGCTCCAGACTTCCAAAACTAAGTATTTTTAATTTTTTTTTTAAAGTTTTAAGTTTTTAAAGATGTTCAAAATTTATTTTATAAAAATCTCCAGTACACATTGCAAGAACATTCTTTCCATTCAAAGCTTTGACACTATACAAAACAAAGGACCACATGAGAGATATCGAGCACCTCCATTTTAAATTAAGTTCAAACAGAAAGGAGGGCACTCATAAACTTAGTAGACCCAAGGAAATGTTCCAGAATAAAAGAAAAATGAATTTTCCAGGACATTTAGTTCCCGTGATGTCACAATAGCTGTTCTTCTCATGGCACGATTCCTAGTCAAATTATTCAGTGATTATTCTATTTCAGTTTCTCTATTGAATATTCAGTTTAATTGCTCAAAGAGAATTGCTTTGCTATTGAATATAGAAAAAAAAAGAAGAAAGGAGAATAATTTTTGGCTGAATCTATCTTGATGCTCTGAAGCTATAGGCTATAATTTTTTCTGTCCATCTTAAAGAAAAAATATCTGGTTCCTGCCTTGGCTGTAACCATGAGAAATTAAATGTATTTAAGAAATGGATATATTGGATATATATTGGATATAAAAATGGATATATCAAATGTATATGCTCTTTCAATTGAAGTATGATTGACCACCCTGTGCTTCGCTGCCTTTTCTTGATCATCATGGCATGTCAAGAAAAATTCAAAGCTAATCCAATTTAATTTGCTCCTTAATTACAGGACAGCCTGGGGACTAACACAAATCTGCCCAAAGAACTGTCTGTTTTTAATCTGACAACCTTTTAAGTAAATGCTGTGTTCTATGGAAACACAGAAATGCCAGCTTTTAGGCCAATGATTCCCAAAGCCATAGGGGAACAAGTCCATAGTCAAACCTCAAACTTTATCATTTACTTTCCCTGCCTGCTAAAAAAGTAAATGGACATTTTACAGTTTCATGCACTAGATGGGGAACACACTTTGGAAATAGTTTTTGGGGGCTAGAATTGTTAATAGAAAATTGCTTTCTTTTCAGTTGGTCAGTGATATATCTCTTCCAGAAGTAGAAATTCCACAGAAAACAAGAGAACAGGAAATGAGACACTTATGTATCAAACTGAAGGTGAAGAATATGAAGGTAAATAAAAAGTATTAGCAATTATTAAAGTGTTACAGAACATATCAAACTAAAATGCAAAGTAGACAGCACATTAAAGAAATTTGAAAGCTTACATGACACACAAACAATTAAAACTACTTTGTCCAGTTCTACATTTCTGAACTGAATATTTCTTTAACCAAATTACTTCCTAATTTATGCTATAAACCCATTAAAGTATAAAACTTCTCACATCTCTGTAGAGAGACCCAGACAGACTGGATAGGTGGGCTGAATCCAATATGAGGTTTAAGACGACCAAGTGCCATTTCTTCACTTTGGCCACAACAACCCCCTGCAGTGCTACAGGCTGGGGACGGTGTGGCTGGACAGCAGCCAGGAGGAAAGGGACCTGGGGGTGCTGGTCGACAGCCAGCTGAATATGAGCCAGGGTGTGCCCTGGTGGCCAAGAAGGCCAATGGCATCCTGGCCTGTATCAGCAATAGTGTGGCCAGCAGGACCAGGGCAGTGATTGTCCCTCTGTATTCAGCGCTGGTCAGTACCTAAATGGTTCTAAGGCAATTAAATTGCCTTTCTTATTGTGAATAGTATTAAAGCTGAAGAGTTTCTGAATTATTTCCTCACTTATTACTAAGAAAAAAAATATACAAATATCCATTCAAGGCAGATTAGTTATTGATATTAACAGTTATTGACATTAACAATAAGCAACCTTTATCTTTGTCATCATTCCTGACTTAAAGGAAAAGAAACTTCAAAAGACATCAGTGTTAGGGAAATTATTTTTAGCACAAAATTAAAAGGAAAAAAATGCTCCACTTAAGTTTCAGAAATCCTTTTTAAGAGTAAAATGAGAGGACAGTGAAGATGTCACTGTCTTGGTTTCTAACTGATGTATGACAGTGATATGGGCCAGCCAGATGCTGAAATCTTTTAACAAATGACCAATTTGAAATGGATGTTTTTGTCAGCACTGTTCTGGATGAGTCAAACACAGACAGTGTCAACATTAACTTCCTTACAGACAGTCCTTCTGAGGAGGAATGAGGGCTGTCTGGGATTTCCTAAAAACAAAGATGATTGTACAGAGTTACTCATGTGCAGCAAGTTTGTGATGCCTGAAAGCACCAGACATACCGCACACATGCATCACAGCTGGCCTGTGCCTGTGCCATAAAACCAGTCTTCAAAACACACCAAATCTTTCAGGTATGTGATGTACCAGGGAGTCACACATGCACAAAGATATACCTGATACTTCCCCAGCTGTCAGGCATATTGTACAGGCACATGGCAGCTATGCAGCGTAGGTTCATTAATCACCGCTTCCAAGACATAGCACATTCTCTACACATAGCATGCTGTTAATCAACTCACAGTCAGAAGGATTGTTCAGGATTTCCAGGTTCTGCAATGTGGATGGCAGACCTGCTGCTTGTTATACATGATTGATTTTTTTGGATCTCCAAGCAATTATGAGAAATCTTCATGAGTTTCCTGAATTGATATTTTAAAAGGAAAAAGAAGTCATGACTAGCAACTAAAATATGAGAACAGCTCAGGGAATGGTCTTCCCATGGTCTGAATGAAAGATCAGCTGGTTCAAATCAAATTGCATTTTAATTTTTTGCTAAGTCCTTATTATTTATAGGTGTTCTAATAAAAATCCATATAGATTTACATTTATTTAGGACAACTTATTTCTTGGCATTTTCTTTCTGAATTTTAATTAAATGTGATTTAAAATATGTGGCTTCTGAATGTTTTAGACTCCATGCTGAAAAAGACAATTAGACCTTTTAAGTTATTGATGTGTTTAAGCCTCAAATAGATACTTCAAATTTCAAATTGTGTCTCTCCAGGTATTTATAATGAATTCACAGGCCTGATGAATTCCATCTGAGAAGATCAATCCTCTCTAGAATTGACCAATTAAACTATGATCCTTTTAAGTAAATTAATATGGTCAAAACCTGTTTTATGGATGGCCCATGCAAATTAGATTATTTAGTATTTTATAAAACAAAGAGTTTGACATCTTCCAATAAAAATATGAAGCTTAAACTATTCATAAAGTGGTGGTCAATAGAGTTTGTGATATATTCAATAGGTGTATTAGTGCTGCAAATACTCATTTTGTCATATTTGAGAAAAATCATCCATTCTCCCTTAAGTGATGAGAGGGGATGTGTTTTTTGGGTTTAGTTTCCTTTTTTGTGTCCTGCAGATTAATGTTTCTGTGGCACGAATATCATCATTAAACAATCTCATTATCTCTGTTTGAATGAATAAGCAATGTTGTAGAGCAGCAAATTTCTGCATACAGATGGTATATTAGCTTGTATCCACTATAATGGTGATCATTGGATGTATTTTGTATGAGCTTTGATGTTGAACTTCCAAATGCTGAATTATTTTTCCTCTCCTATACTCAGTATTCTAGGGTTTCCAGCCAAAATTCCCACAGATGGAGGCACAAGAAGAATGACAGAATGTCCGAATCATCCTCTATCACCATCCTATCAAATGTACAACACAACTCTCTTACAAGCAGCTCCCAGAATCAAACACTGGCTCATTGACAGCATGAAATACTCTAGTACTTCAACAATGTGCATTAAAAAAAAAAAAAACAAAAAAACTGCCGGCAGCCATGTTGAGTTTGAAATGTCCCTACAATGATTATGAAGAGAACCTTGGGTAACGTGATCAGTTTTAGCTGTAGATCCCTGTGGACTGATAGATGGATAAGATTTTGGTTGGATGGCTGCATTCAGAGCACAGTGGTTAACAGCTCAGACTCCCAGTGGTTACCAGTGACAAGTGGTGTCCCTCAGTTTGTATTGTCAGTGTTACTTAATATTTTCATTAATGACATAGATTAAGGAATTAAGTGCACCCTCAGCAGATTTGCAGATGACGCCAAGATGAATGGTATGGTGACACACCTGAAGGACAGGATGCCATCCAGAGGCACCTGGACAGGCTTGAGATGTCGGACCATGGGAATCTCATGAGGTTTAAAAAGACCAAGTGCAAGGTGCTGCAACTGGATCAGGTACACTGAAGGAGAGTAGATTTACATTAGATATATGGAAGAAATTCTTTCCTGTGAGGGTGGTGAGGCACTGGAACAAGTAGCTCAGAGAAGCAGTGGTTGCCCCATCCCAGGTAGTGTTCAAGGAGAGGTTGAATGGGGCTTTGAGCAACCCAGTCTAGAGGAAGGTGTCTCTGTCCCAGAGAAGGGGGATTGAAAAGAGATGCTCTTTAAGGTGTCTTCCAACCCAACCCATTCTGTGATTCTATGATCCTAGGATCCTATAGATACTGAGGATGAATTTCCCTATAGGTGAAATACACCTAAGTCACAGACTTAACATTTTTGATACAACACTACACAGACAGTAATTAATGCTATAATTAGCAAATAGTTACAAGAATTTGTTAATACTTTTATGGTATCAAAGGTTCAGAATTAAGTGCACATATTCAGTGAGAAGAGAGTAAGAAACCCTGCAAAGTCCTCAACATTTTCTATGGCAAATAAATAATAACCTAGTAACTAAAGCTTCTGTATACATAAGCAATAATGACAAGTCTTAGAGTTTAAAAGAACTGCTTGCCTTAGGAAAAAAAAAAAAAACACAGCATATGATGAAGTCATTAGTCATCCAACATAATGAGCAGTTAGAACAGTTAGAAAAACATAAAAACTAAATTAAATAATTTTTCTTTCGTAATCAATTTAATAAAAGGCACCATCTACTCCTGGGAAATAAGATATCTCAGTTGTTGTCCAAAGCTGAATTCTGAAAGATAGTTTTGAACTACAGGTAAGATGATTCTTTCCCCTTTTTTAATAAAGGAAGAAGATGCCAAAGACTTAAGCAGAGACTGCTTACAAGTGAAGTCAGAAGCAACTCACCCTACTCTAATTAGGTTTATAATTTTTTGTTTTTCAAATCTGTATTGACCTTTTCTGAAACTCTCTAGCAAGAAACATTAGCATGATGTGTATCTTAACAATGGATATGTTTGTGTTGGGAATCCTAAGAAAAAACAAAAGCTGCTATTCAGTAACACAGTTTACGAGGGCACTTGGATGAAATTTTTATGATTTTTGCTAGGGGTCCATGAAGTTGAACTGACTTAAGGACAAACTCCTCTTGCATCAACAAAAAGGTCTTTTTTATGCTAAGGCATTTTAGCTTATATAATAACTCTATTTATCAGCAGTAGTCTGTTTACAGCAACAGAACTCAAGCCTTAACAAATGTTTTTGCAAGCTTCTGAAATGTTTCTATTTTTTTAAGTTACTTTTATGTTTTCCTATAATTACTGATAATTTTGTATTGATACAAAATGGTCACATAAGATAAATACAATATTTATCATTGAATGAAATGGAGGCCATTAAACAGTATGTTGCAGTAGTTCTTCTTAGGAGGGTTTGGTAGTCTTCCCAAACTAGCCACTTCTGGAAAAATAGCTCCTTTGTGTATACATACTGGTCTACAAGAACACAGTCATGTCTATCAAAGCCCCAGAAAAAGTAAATGGACAGATTTTGTGATAGTGGGAGTAGAATATTAGATGTTCTTCATGACAGGTGAGTGACTGGTTCTGCATGAATAAATTGTAATATTTTACTGCAAAAAGAGAATTTATACAAGTTCTGCACATCACCAGTATATATATGTATATATGTATATATGTGGGTGGAAGACAGAACACCTAAAGTGAAAATGGTTGTATTTTCTATGTGAATTGAAGACATTCAATTTTCAGTTGATGACAAATTTGCATTCAGCATGAATAATAGGTATTCTACCCTCAATAACAGGGGACAGTTTCAGTCTCATGCAAATGCTTACTGACTGCATTGTGTCAATTAAAACAGATGGGGTAAAGATGGAAGGAAGGGAGTTAATGTAATGGAAGGGAGATAATGTATTAGGGAAAGCTTTTTTTTTTTTTTTTTTGAGAAAATACTATTCCTTTTATACTCTTTTATGATTTTTTCCAGTTTCTGAGACCATGATGCTTTAAACAGCAAGATCAAGTCTGTCATGTAAAAGCCTTTTGTATTGTTCCCATTGCAGTTTTCAAGATTTATGATACAAAATATAAGCTGGCTAATATTTTCCTCATCTAATGGTAATCCACAGCCTGCTTGGCATGGGTACAATTATTCACAGCTGTATGCAAGATGTTGTTAAATGCAGAACAGCATCTCTAGCTGCCTCCTGCATACTGTTAACAGAAAATATTCAGATGATTCCTCTCTCTAAATAATTACTCTAAATGACCAAAATTTTTCCTGAGATATTCAGGTATGGCAGAATTAAAAAACAAAGCAAACCAGAATAAAACAAACAAAACAACAATAAGAAATCAATGGCAATCTGGTCCCATTTTTACTTTAGTTTACCAGAAGTAAGGTGTATCTATGGACCAGGTCTATTTTGTTCAGCATTCCACTATAATTTCATTTTTCATATAGATTCAGGTGAGTATAATCTAGAAAGATTATTTAAATTGAGATGGTTTTAATCATCCAGTTGCTCAGAATAAAATTAATATTCATTTACTCAGTCAATTCCCTCTATGCTTTTTTTTCTATAATCACTAAAAGATAATTCATAAAGGTCTCTCTGAATTATTGAATAGCAAAGGAATTACATTACTAGAAACTTACCCCAAGTAAACGTGAGGGCCTTTTTTTTCCAAAATTCAGGACATCAATTCTAAAAAAGCAAAATAACAATAAAACAGGAACTAACCCCAAATCCTTTCATCGGAAACTACTTCTATTAAAAAAAAAAAAAAAAAAAAAAAAAAAAAAAAAAAAAAGTTGTGATTTGTATATCAGTTTGGAGGTTTTTCTGTTTGTTTTTTATTTCTTTGTCTTCTAAACACCTCTCCACATCCCTCAATGCAAATAACAAAGGCAATTATAATAATTTACTCTAGAGGAAAGCCTGTTTCTTAGGAGGGCATTGGGTTTGTTTGGCAAGGATTTGGTTGTGAGGGGCTACAAGGCTGGCTCCTGTGAGAAACTTCTGGAAGCTTCCTCCATGTCCAGCAGAGCCAATGCCAGCTGATTTCAAGACAGACGTGCTGCTGGCAAAAGCCAGGCCAATCAGAAATGCTGGTAATTCCTCAGTGATTACATATTTAAGAAGGAAAAAAGAGTTATTTGGCAATTGTAATTGCAGATCTGGTTACACAGAGCCCCATCCAGCCTGGCCTTGAACACCCCCAAGGCTGGGAATTCCACAGGTTCTCTGAGCAACCTCTTCCAGTGCCTCATCACCCTTACAGCAAAGCATTTCTTCCTAATATCTAATCTATTAGATAATACCTAATAAGTTCAGTTTAAGGTAATTTCCTCTTGTCCATCACTACATTCCCTTGTGAAAAGCTCCTCCTCATTCTTTCTGTTAGGCTCCCTTTATGTCCTAGGATTTGCTATAAAGTCTTCTCAAAGCTGTCTCTTCTCTAGGCTGAACTGTCCCCACTCTCTCACCAGGTCTTCAAAGAAGTGTTCCAGCCCTATGATCAACTTTGTGGCTCTCCTCTGGAGTCTTTCCCACAGGTCAGCATCTTTTTTGTGTCAGGAAAGATGGGTATTGACAAAATGCATAGAAGTCTAAAACCTATCGACTTTGAATTTAAGAACTCAGAAGAAAATGTATTGAGCACGCTAAGAAGCTGTTTCTTTTAAGACAGCACTTGAACTGAAATAATATGGGACATAATAATAATATAGTGATAGCATATGTAGCCTAGATTTTCTGAAAGCATCCTTGTAAATCCCTAATTAAATAGAATTTTGTTTCTGAATTTCTTGTCTGATACAAATTACTTCATTGCACTTGGTAGGTTTTTTTTTATATAGACACTGAATATTTTGGTTTGGGTATTTTAAAATTTCAACACTGAAACTTCTAGCCTCTGACTACAGGTTAGGCCAATTTAGTAAACAAGGTTAATGTCATAAAATTAGGT
Source organism: Vidua chalybeata (assembly GCF_026979565.1). Classification (NCBI taxonomy): domain Eukaryota; kingdom Metazoa; phylum Chordata; class Aves; order Passeriformes; family Viduidae; genus Vidua; species Vidua chalybeata. The sequence goes on from NC_071535.1 coordinate 19,337,307, forward strand.
ATTCAATCTGGAAGTCATAAGGTTTAGCAGCATGCTTCATTCCATTACAACTGGTTACAAGCTATTCCCCAGACAGCTGTTCATTCAAATGCAAACATGAGGTAGCTCCTTCGAAAGCAGTATCTTCTCCTAAAGGAAAATGATTCAATCAGGATGCTTAGAAAAATAGAGCCATTTCTGGTAAACACTGAGATATTTAGCTTCCAGTTGCCACAAGTCAACTGTGAGGCAAAAGTGTTCTCCTTCAGAAGCTCAAGTTGTCATCACGTATGAACATAAAGCAACTTGCATTGAATTCAGCGAATCATTTAAATAAAAATTTCCTAAAAAATTTTGTTGAGTTTCAATATCTTTTTGTGCAATATATATGCTGTATCTGCACTGGCATTACTTTAACTAACTCATTGATACTCATGGTTGCTTTGGAGCATTGAAATGTGCAGTTTCACACAACTGCCAGAAGAGCTAAAATATTAGCTGTGGAACTGGCAAATCGTACTAATTTAAAACAGATCTGATATTAGTGATTATATATTATATCGTGCCTTTGGAACCAGTTTTTCAAATGCATGTTAATTTCAGAAAAATTCTCCTCATAATTAGGCATCAGGATCAAAAACGGTTTTAAAAATGATCACAGCTGAAGAAAATAGACTACCACTTATATTTTGGTAACATTTCACTGAGTATACAGCACATTCAAAACTTTTAAACAAAATTTAAGAAAGTTAACAAATAACATATTTGGATTTGATAATATTTTTCAGGTGATTGTGCAGATATATCTATCTCTTCTTGTGCAAATATGTCTATCCCTTTAGCATTTATTTTGAGTACAATAGCTCTTCATTTTATACTACAACATATAATATAGTTAGTTTACTCCTGCCGTACTCATTTAGTCTTGTGCTTATCAACATCTGACTATTATACTGTTAACTCCATTACTAGACTTTCAATAAAAAGGACTTCAGATTTCACCAAGTTTCATTTTGGATTCTTTTTTTGGTTTTTTTGTTTGTTGTTTTTTTTTTTTGTTTTGGTTTTGTGGTTTTTTTTTTTCTTTTTCCATTTAAATGCAAAAAAAAAAAACCCAAAAAAACACAACATTTATCAGTAAAACATAATAAAAACACAAAAGCAAATTTCATTTTCATTGCCGTAAAAAAAGATTTTAAATGTGAAGGACCATTCTACAGATGGTGAATGCCAGTACACAAATCACTACAGCTGTGTGCAATGTTCTCCACTTCTGTGGACTACACCAATTTGAGTAAATGCCAGTATATTAATACTACATTTTTAAAAGTAATTTAACACTCTTTAAAAATATAGGCTCTATATATTATCCTTTTTTTAATACAATTTCTTTACTAGATACAGCTGGACACTACATTATTGTTCAACATCCAGATGAATAAAACAGAAAATACCTTACAATAATTCTTTTTTTTTTTCTCAATCTGTTTCTGGAGAGGTGTAATGGAGCCTGAAGTACCTTCTCAATAGAAAATTTTAGTTAAATGCCTCCTAAAACAAGCAGGCCAGATCAAAAGCCTCTGAATTTCAAACTGTACATTTAGTTTTATGTAATTATATTCAGAACAGAAAGCATAGAATAAAAATATTTTCCAACATGAATAAGAAGTACCAAAACACGCATACCTTGCAGTACTGTAAGAATTTCAAGTGCATTTTAATAGTTTTTTGACAATTTCTAAAAAATTTAAAAATAATTTCTAATATATACAGCAGATTCACTCATTTAAGACACTTTCCAAAGTTACTCAATTTAGCTTGTCAAACTTACTCATCACAGTTTTTGAATAGTTTCTAGAGAGATTAATAATCAGCACAATTCCAAGGTTGTAATTATGATCTGCAAAAAAAGTCTATACCTTGAAGACCAGTCAGAGTAGGATTTATTTGCATTTGTGTGTTGATTGTGCATGTTTACACATATTCTGTATAAAGCAATTCTATTACATATATTTCACATTTTCCTTCCAAGTGCAAATATGGGCTAAATCCAATCTCAGTGTTTTTAGGTCATGAAAGCTACCAATATTTAGACAACAAAAATAGCAACTTTATAAAATTGCACAAAAAAACACTTTCCCGATGCAACAATCTGCAGTGAACGCAAAACAATTCTAATCTGTGCAGATTCATAAGAGGCTTCAAAGTACAACATACAGAAAGCTAAGACAGGTGCAAAAGTAAGTGCACTGAAGTATGCACTCAGGGCCTGCCAGTCCCATTGCAATTATGAATTAATGTGTCATCTTTAATTTTATGTACTCCGCCTTTGTAGAAAGTATAGCACAGTGAATGCCTGGTTGAATATAATGTAATATTACTTCTTTACTCACTAAATCATGTTGGATCTTTTTTACATAAAGAGACACTCCAGCAGGGGCTTGGTATGCATTGACATTTTATGCACTACTAATGTCAAAAATCACATTTCTTCGATAACACAACTCATCCAAGGTTTTCAAAAAATAAATTAGTGGAATGGCATGGAAATCATGATAAGGATTTGGTCCTGAAGACAAGCTAAGACAGATGCTGGAGTAAAAAACATGAGTGATAAAACTATGATTTTCTGAAAATATCACTTTATCAAATCAAGGAAATAAGTGGATTGCCAAAACATTTTTTTGGTAGACAAGTTTCCTAGTGTTTTGGTTTCTCTTATAATGTTCATTTTGATCTTGACTATGGTGTTTTTTCAAAACATTTTGGAACTCAGAAGTTTGCTTTCAGACCTAGAATTCTAATTTTTTTTCTCTCACTTTTTATGAAAGGAATTTTGAACTAGTAGATTTTCCCACAGACTAGAAATTGAAATTCTAGATTTTGGTCACTGCTGCTGCTGCCAGCATCATCTTTATTATTTGCTCTGCAGTAAAATCTGCAACTTGGTATAATCTGAGACACCTGGTAAACTCAACACTATAAGGTACAAGTGAAAAATAAAAATGCATTGCCACTAAGCATTCAATACCAAAACATAAATGTGATCCTTTAAAATATAGTTTCTATAATTATCTGCAGTTATCTTGCCAGTGATCAGTTCTGTAGTTTTTTACTGTAACACTTTCACAAATATAGAAACACAAAATTATTAAGGTTGGAAAAGACCTCCAAGATTATTGAGTCCAATCTTTGACTTAACAACATCTTTGGCTGAATGCTAAATGCCACATCCACTTATTTCTTGAACACTTTCAGGGATGGTGACTCAAACACTTCCCTGGACAGCCTGTTCCAATATTTAACTGCCTGTTCAGTGCAGAAATTCATCCTAATGTCCAGCCTGAACCTCCTCTGGTGCAGCTTGAGGCCATTTCCTCTTGCCCTATTCCTGTTGCCCTGTTGCTGGGAGAAGAGGCTGACCCTCACCTGGCTGCAGCCTCCTTTCAGGTAATTGTAGAGAGAGTTAAGTCCCCTCTTGAGTGTCCTTTTCTCCAGGCTAAGGAACCCCAGCTCCCTCGGCCACTCCTCACAGGACTTGTACTCCAGACCTCCCAAATCTTTGTTACCCTTCTCTGGACATGCTCCAGCACCTCGATGTATTTATTGCAGTGAGGGGCCCAGACCTGGACATAGTACTCAGCAATGTACCTGGACATAGACTCAGCAATGCCAAATAGAGGGGGTCACATAATGAAGATTTTCAGTTTTATTCTGTGTGGAATATCATTCTTGAGACAATACTTTGAGTTCCACCAAATATTAAATGTCAATGCAATGGCATGGCAGTTTTAACAAAGCAGAAGGGCTTCATATGAGTGAGTACCTGAAACAGAAAAACAAAACAAATCCCTAGAGCTAGTACTTGACAGATTCACAAAGATATTTGGAACCTCTCCTGCCTTCCTCCTCCTCTCCTGTTTTGAACAACATTAGTGTGTCACAGTCTTGGAAAAACTTGAGACTCAACAGAATTCAGCAGCAGAGATGGTCTGCTGGGATTCAAAAGGTAATATTTTCTGGTAGGTTTAAGAGCCACTAAAGTGTGCACTAAGACTATCAGACACTTCCCTAAAGATTCATTGAGCAAGTATGGTTAATCATGCAGAAAAACATACTCTGACTTCTGTAATTCCCATTGTTTAGGTGCCAAGTGCAGTGTCAAATCCTGTGGGAGCAGTCCTGCTCCCTTCAGCCTGAGCTGTCACTGCTCTCTGTAAACTTTATGTTACCAACCAGATTTCCTTAAACAACACACCAAGGAGGGTAAAGTTGAATCCAAACTAAGAGAATCACTGAGGAAATAAATCTTCTAGATGAATGAACATTTGCCAGTATCTGATTTATACAGATCCCCTCCAAATCTTTGAAGTCCTTTTCTTCACCTCTTGGAAGTGTGGCACATTTGCAAGTTCATTTGGTTTTGGTATGGAAATATATGAATATCAATGTATCAATTTGGTCAAGAAAAGACATAATTTGTGAATAACCTGATAAAAACCCAAAGTGTTAAAAAACAACAGTCCCAGACTACCAAAGGATACAATATAATGACCATCTAACCTGTTCAAAGAGTAAGCCTGAAATGAAAATTACAAAATTTCAGTATGAGGTGGATCCACTCTGTAGATTTCTAAAGACCTAATTTACAAATACCAAAAAAGTAATTTTTGTGTTTCCTACCTATTTCAATAGATTCTATGATTCCAGCTGTGTGACAAAGGAAATACATTAAACATTTAAGCATTTCTCCATTAAATTTCCAATCAGCATGAGTCAATTGGAAATACTTTAATATCTGTTCTAATACTGCAACTGAAGTCTCAGATTACTATGTGAAAAGCTCATATTTCTTTTTTTTTCTGATTCATTTATTGTCAAAAGAAAAATGTTTTCAGGGAAAAAAAAAAGCTGAAAATTTTATTCTTAATTTATGGGAAAAGAAAAGTAAAATCAAATTCTGCTCTAAAATCTTATTACTTCATGATAATATTGTCACTTTTAATGCTTTGAATTTATATTTACCATAGCAGTTATCAAGTTAAATGTTTGCTGAAGCCCACACAAGCTTTTCTACATTTTAGTTCTGCACATAGATATACTTGTCAATTTTCTAAGACATTTATGCTATTCTGTTCATACTTATATAATGTTATTGGAAAAACAATACAGGAAAGTGATGGGACTGCAGTGGTGCATTAAACAAGCTGTCATTGGCAGTGACAACAATAATGCACAGGATGAACTTTTAAGTTGGATTCTGTGAGATTTTCTTTCCAGTATGGAATGTATGACATGTGAAAGAGTGAACAGATGACATAGAAGGAAACATCTAGGAAAGTTGTCTAGGAAACAAAGAGCCAGGGCCCTTTCAACTCTGCCTTAGTTCTCAAGTTTTCAACAATGCTTTTACCAAGCTGGATTGTCACACACTAGTAGAACAATAATTTGTGCCCTCAGAAAGTTTTTGCAGTAGTGCTGCTTCTGAATATAAAGAGTATATAAGCACTAGTACTTATATAAACTCTGTGTTCTCTGAACATATTTTTTTTTTTGCTTGGTTTTAGTTTTTTGTTGTTTGGTTTTTTTTGTTGTTGTTTTTTTTTTTGGGGTTTTTTTTTTTGTTTTTTTGGTTTTTTGGTTTTTTTTTTTTTTTTGTTTGTTTGATTTTTGATGTATTTTGGTGGGGAGGAATGGTGGTGGTGTTTTGTTTCATTCCACAGATTATAGACTTTCCGCATAGAGGAGAAAATATATTTTCTCCTGTATGTGGTTAACTTTTGATCAAATCTTTCTTAGACATTGATAGGCTATCTAATTGAAAGGCAACAACATTAAACTCACAGAGCCTGGTTAGAATCAGAAAAAAACCCTATGGATCGGTGCAGGAATCAGTGAGACACGGCGAGTCAAACCACCTACTCAGAGTATCCGAGGAGACCAATTGTCCCTAGTGTAAAATCCACCAAGATGCATCAGTGGGATAAACTGGAGTCAGAAGCCACACAAAGGGAGAAAGGGTGATTATTGCCTAAATGTGAATAAGATTTATTATGAGGTCCAGGAATCAGAGAATTTTAGGATTATATAAAATGTACAGCATATTTAGGGAAGGGCTAATGGCAGGGTGGAGGGGGGGTTGCAAAAGTGAGGAACATGTCTCAGAAAAAAGAGGTAAAAGGCAAGAAAAAAAGAGTAGTGTGTAAGAAGGGTGCTGATCAGCATGCTTGTCTGACTGACCCCTGGTCCTGATCACCTTAGTTTGTTCTGTCTTAAACTCTGTTAATGCTGATTTTCCACATGAGTGTCCTCTTTCTTCCACATAAGCATGTATTTAATGATCTGCTAAAGAATTTTGGGCTCATTTTGGGTCTTGCACCTGCAAAACCCTGAAACTCTGTCTATGATAGGTTCTGAACAGTGTAATGATAGCATTGGCATCAGAATCACATTTCTTTCCATCTTTTCTTTATATCTTATCTTGGCAAATTTAACTTTGCAGTGGAGAGAAGCAGGCCTGGTGCACATCAAAGTAGATTGTAGTAATTTAAATGATTGATAAATAGAATACAACAATACCTGTGTGCAGGCTCAACTTCCAATCAATGTGCAGCTCCAATTAATACGTTGCAAACAGTACCAGAAGCTGGATCAACCAGTAGAGAATTTTCTCAGGTTTCAAGGAAAACTGTATTGTAGTACTGAAAAATCATGATCATCATCTTCACTGCCATCACCACCTGATACAGTTATCAACCTGATACTGTTGATAACCACTCCCACAGGAAGACACATCTAAGACTCCTGTCTAGCTATTGGAGAATTTTCCCTTTCTCTCTTCCTTTCTCTCTTTGTCTCTCTCTTTATATTGCTCTTCCACAAAGACATTTCTTCCACAATAATTTCACTATTAAATTTGAGGTGTGCCAGCAGCTATACAGATCGTTCCAGTAAATCTTTGTGAATATCAATTTGTCTCAATATTCCTTGTGCAACAAGTGGTCTGCATGCCAGCTGTTAAAGTGGAATGATAGTTGTGAAGGGCATGAAGGTCTATGGAGCAGCAGTTGGAGGAAAGCAAGGACTAGGGATCCAGTTACAGAAGACACCACTGTTCCTTATGTATATATATTTCACTTACTCCATTTATTTATAATTCTGACCAGCAAGAGATAAAGAGCTAGACTGGGATACCTGTGCTGTGCATGTTTGTGTCACTGCTGTTTGTGCTTTTGTGGTCCAGGCTCATGTGGATCTCCATCTGGGTGGCCCCATGTGGCTTTTTATAAGCACTTTGTATGAGTGTGTGTACATGTGATTGAACCAGAATGCATGGAGGAGCTTCCCTACATTGCTACCTGGTGGATCTGAGGGCACAGAGCTGAGGCAGCTTCCCATCTATCAGACTGAGGCAGCATCACTGGCTCTAAGAGCGCACCAAAGCCATTGAGAGTAGGCTGGGGAGGAAAAATTTCTTGGGCCCTGAAGTCCACTAGATCTAGCAACTTTTTAACTAAATTTATATTTGTTATAAAAGTCATTGTCATCTCCATCGTCAAGTCAAAATTTTCTTTACTTTTAAAATACATATTCAGGAGCCTGCACAAATTATTACAATAAACCTCCTTTACATAGGACAGATTAAGAAAATCACTGTAGCAGTAAATGAAACAAAAGACAAGTGACAGAAGCTTCTCCTGGCATTAAAGGTATAATTGAAATGAATTTTGCATGCTGCAATGAGTTGATGAACTGGCTACTCATCTTCTAACCATGCATAACTGAAACAAGTTTTGTTCATTTTCAATCTTCTGTGCCCATTGGCTCCCTCAATTTCAGTAAATGGGGAAAAATATTGTAAATATATGCTTTGTACTCTTCTGAGCCAATTGTTTTCAATTGCTATTTCTTGGAAAGACTGTCAGTTTGAATGGGAATTATTTGGAATCATTTAGCTGAGCTGGGATTAGTGAGATTCAAGAGGTTTAGTCTGAAAAGGTGATTCAAGAGAGCTGAACAGCAGCATGGGTTGTTCAGTTTGGACCCATGCAATACAAGCTCTGTCATGAAACAGTAAAATATTGATCTGGTAACATTTCTCAACTGTAATACTTAATTGAAGGAAAAAATTGAAGAAAACCTACTTGAAAGTTATAAAGCAATGAAATACAAGAGTAATTGGAATAAAAAAATCCTTTGAACAGTAAAGTTTCCCCTCATCTGATGTGACTTTAGTGCAAGATAAACATCGCACAACCTGTCACAGGCCTCTTACTCTGACAGTGAAAGTCTTTCATGCTCAACTGATAGCCACGTATTTTGAAGAAAGGGCAAGACTTTTCTGGATTTAACTATGTGATTATAACAGGCAACCAAGTTAGATATTTTGCAATCTACAAATTAGTAGAAAATAATCATATTACATAATTAAACATTATTATATTTGATAGTTAATATAGTTTTGCTCCTGAAATAATCAAGCGATAATGGATCAGATAAGAAAACAGAAAGAACAAAGCATTGTAATTGTAGAACACTAGTTTCATGTCTAAAAATACTACTACTAATAAAATTCTCCCTTTGGTCAAGGTTTCTACACAATCTGATTCTAGTCATCCTTGAATAGAAATTAGAAGACTGAACAACATTTTATAGATGCTAGTGCTAAGTTGCTCAGAGCCTGCAAAATAGATCAAAATTGGCAGGCTACATTTGTCTCAGTTTCTATGTCCAATATTTTTGAAGCCAAGCTTCTTCTCAATGATTAAATGGATCTTTTGCTCATTCTCAATGATCTATACCAGATTTACACTGCTAGGAGATAAAATTCAAACTCAATTTCAGATAAAATAAACTTTAAATTTTTATATTAATTTCCTGTCTGAAAGCTCATCATTCTTTCTAGTAGGATGTGCGGTATTTCTTGACCCTTGACCAGATAAGGAATAGAGCAAGATCAGTACAACCAGTATTTTGTCAATAAGCAACTGAAACAAGAGAAGCTGGCACTCAGAAGAAAACATACCCTGACCCTTTTGAAGCCTCAAGACATTGAACTGGGCCAAAGCTTGGTGCTGTTTCTGCTTCAACAGCTCCCTAGCATAGCACAACCTATAGTCAAGCTTGCCAAGACTGACACCATAGATGATAGGAAATAGTGAAAACTTGACAATAGCTATCTATAAGGTCTTTGTATATAGATTTTAGCATGAAAAGAGGTAACTGCAATGCTGGCTATAAATGCACAGGAAGTTTATCCTCTTTAAAAATTAAAAAAATTTCTTAATGCAACAGGTATCTGTCCATCAGTATCTTGAAATTGACTTAGAATAAGGAACAGAAGGACTTTGTGTTAGTATTACATAATATTAGTCTTAGCATTTGTGAGTTTTATTTTAATCAAAAGGAAAACAGATACTTTTTTTTTTTCCATGTGGCTATTGGATAGCTTAAAATATTTCCTTTTCAAATAAGTTTTCAGGTGAAATGTCCTAGTTTTAACATTAGAGTACTGACAAACAGGCTGCACTGCTACCTCTAAGTTTGACTTACTGTTCTGTCCAATGTTGTTTTGCCCCAGAACCTTAGCTGGAATTATTTTTCTCTGTAATTTTACAGACTGAAAAAAAGCGGGACAACCTACACAATGATCTACACATGGCTAGTTTAGCACTTGAATGCTGTACAAAAATACTAAACATATGTGTAACCCCATAGCATTTCAGAGTGCTTTACTAATATCCTTTAACTGCTTTTCCACTCTTTTTAAAAAATAAATCACAAGAGTGTTTGAACCATTTAAGCAAAGAAAATAAATATTCTCCTTCTTTCTAAATAAGTATATATAAATAAGTATATATGATGTTTACAAAATAATTTTAGAACCTCATGCTAGGGACTTATGTAAAATGGTTTTAATAATGAAATCTTCATAGAAAAGGAAACAGTCCCTTGATTTCAGAAAAACTAGAGATTTTTGACTGTGTAACTTTTCAAGAAAAAGCTGAAACTTCCAAATCCCCAAACTTAAGCTAGCTATGAACACAATAGAACATCAGAAATCTTCATCAATGTTTGTTATAAAATTCTCTAAAAAATCAGTTTAAATTGTGAGCGTTACATTCTCTTTAGATAAGACAGGCTCACTATGGGAAAGAAAAAAAGTTTATTCTAAAATAGAAAAAATAGGAAAAAGTATTAGAGAGAATCAATATTTATATTTTCAAGATAAACAAATGGGGGGGGAAGAGATGTGAATGTACTATTAGTGACTTTACTTAGATAAGAGAAAATTGTTTCAGTCAGACTGTGCTGAAGCAAATACAGAAATGTCTACTAAAAATCTACCAGTTGGATCATAAAATTTCCAAGTAATTTGACTGAAAAGAGAAAAGTCTATTAAAATATCAATCTCCAGCTCCAGGAAAGGATAGATCTTGCATCTGTTTAGTTTTGTGTATTGCTGCATTCTTCCCTCCTGCTCCCTGGAGGGACTTCCAGAACATAGTTCCATAGAACACTTTACTTTTGCTTATGAAAATGCTGATGGTGTAAACCAAATCTTTTTTAATATTTATGCTGGTATTAGTTTTGCCCGTTATCAATATGATCTGTCTTATAGGTAGAAGTAAGAAAATAATTGGCCTCCAAATTATAAGTGGTAATGCTGAATTAATAACTAGATTTGAAAGTTGCAGATCATTTGTGACTCCTTTTAATGAAAAGTTTCGAATGCTCAACATATATAAAGATCATGACATCTAAATAATAGAAATGTGGATTTGAGAATGTAATTCCTACTTTTCTTTTAGGAAATTGTATGTACTAAAACCCATATATATTTCTTTTGCTGACCAGATTAAAAGGAAGATATATACATCTATGGCAGTAAATATTAACAAAAAGTCATGTAATGTTAAGTATTTAAATATTTTTAGGATTTTTCTTGTTTTTTTTTTCCAACATACCACTTTTTAAAAGTGCTTTCAAATAGTGCCTTATGCAGTTTTAAAGTCTGATTTTTAACATAGATAGACTCTAAATTTGAAAACAAACTCTAAAATCAAAATTAGCACCATTCTTATTGAAGTACAATTTCAGGGACTTCTCAGTGTATTTTCTTTTTGGTAGCCCTAGACCTCTTCCTACATTGGACTGGTGAATTCCTTTCCATTGGCTTTCCTGGTGTGGCAGATAAGAAAGGTACCAATTAGCCCCTTTGCAATACTCATATAATAACCACTACAGTTCAACTGGTACTGACAGCCCCACATGCCCTCATGAGATGGAAATTTTTTGTTGCTCTTTTTAGGCAAAAAATCTGTGACTGTTTGAGGGAGCACAGGAATATATATTTCCCAAAGTTTCACATATAACATGCAATTTGAAGGAGTTCTGGGGCAGGAGGGCAATTCTTCTTTTGCACTCCTTGCCTGTTTTGTCACAATGACATTGTTGTGGGCAAGATGAATTATATAATATGATCAAGGATGTGGTAATATTTGCAGGTGTTTCAAGAGGTTTTGCACATTGATAGAATGAGTAAGAATGCTTTTACAGATAACAGGAAATAGCTAGCAACATTTCATTGAAGCAGGCATTGACAGTGATGCGTGGATTAGTTTGGAAGAATGTCACTAGTGAGACAGATATTCTGTTTTCAGTGCTGTTGTATTCCTGTCTTAAACAGTGTTCTTGCATGATAAATGCCCTAACCAGAGCTTCCTTGGAAAACTAAATACCTAAATGCAATTGATTTGGTAGTTTAAAACCACTTCCAATTTGAATCTCATCCTAGAAACCACCCTCACACTAAAAGAAAGCCAAAACACAGAATCTTCAAGTTATATATTTTTCTTTTCACAAGGGTTTTTCTTTATAAGAACTCTATGCTGCATAAAATTTTACTGTTTCACAGGCAGTTTATTTTGTAGCTTTATTCAGCTGCCTCAGACTGCTGAAACTGAGACTTCATATTGGAACTTGTTGTCCTCCTATTGTAGATTATTGATTGTCTGCCTCATGTGTGAATACTAAAGCAAAAAAGTCCCAACTGAATCCTTTTGTCTTTTTTGTTACTGTCCTCCTTTCTGACCATCAAGGGGCTTATCCTGTGCTTCTCCATGCCAGATTTTTAGGAAACTTTACCATCATTTGTTTCAAGTGCAAAAAAATATTCTCAGCACATGGGAGAGGAAAGCAGTTGTGAAAGGTGTTACAGAGGTGTCTGTATTTCAATGATTTATTAGGCAAAAGCCTAAACTTAAAGCAGAAGTCATGATTTTCCCCACATTTTTTTCTGACAAAATAATGTTGTCTTAAAACAATTCCAGACTTTAATCAAAAATATTTATTAATAATAAATAGTGGTAGACTGGATTTTGCCGTTCCAGATAACAGACATCAGCTAATTCTAAGAAAAAAATATATCCTATAAAATAAGAAATATACACATGAAAATGAATCCTCTATTTATTAGTATGTGTCTATATATGTGTATTATATTTCATGTAATTGAAGATATTTTAAGATATATTACTTAGAAAATTGAAGCATGAAAAGTAGGTCGGGACTGGTGCAAGATGTATTGAAATGTTATAAAGTGTAAGCTAGTAGATCTAGAAACATGAAAAAGATGTGTTTTATTGTGAGCAGGATAGGAAAATAACATTCCTTATTTGATATCTACTATATCTAGTATAACATGAATTAATGCTTGCACATTAAACTGCACTGAGAAAAGGAAAACAAAGACGGATGCCAAATAAGAACTCTTCCATGGCCTTAGACCAAACCACTGACTGGATATCTCACACTCCCAAGCAAGCTGTGCCCTGTTTGGATTGCACTCTGTAGCAACATCTCCCATGCAGTAATAAGAAGGACTCAACTACCTATCCCAGGAACCAAAATGCCTTGCTTCAGTTCACTGCTGACAGCTTCAGGTCTAAAACAGGAACAAGACAATACTATCCACATAAGAAAGTTAAACAGGAGAAAGAATTATTGAGGAAGCAGAGAAGAAAGGGTATTTTAAAGACATGAAACCTAAGAAATCCTTCTAAATGAAGACACAGGTACATGAAGAGTACATGAAGAAAACTTAGTTGTTATATGTATTTCAATCTTATATACTGTATGTATAAGTATAAAAGGTCAAGGGCTAGTGAGAATGGAAGACCAAAATTCTCCTAGTTGCTTGACCAACAAGTCACTTCTTTTCATGGCAGAAGGTTCAAAACCACTTAGAAAGTAAGGTACAGATAGCCCTTAAATCTGTATTTTTTCATTATCTGCCTTTACTTGATCTGCTTGAAAATTAAGGAGTGGGTTCATAAAAAATGACAGATTTTAAGTAATTGAAAAAAAAAAAATAATAGTTTTAGTACTTGGGATAATTTATAGTCATGGACACAGTTAACACCTGTGCTGCTTAATGGCAAGTTTGCATTCTTTACCACCAGGAAAATGCACTTTCAAGACCAGGGCAATAAAATATACTAAAAGAATTTCCCACCTAATATGTATGAAAGAGGATTTAGATCGTCAGTTGTAGGCATTTTGGAAATATTAGCTCTTATTAAATGAGATATAGCACTGGAGGTGGTTTTATAGCTAAAAAGCCTTGCAAATATCTAAATCCTGGAAAACCTTGGGTAATCTGCTGTGGCAAAATGAAGTTCTCTAACTCCTTGTAGGTAGGTCTGTATTTCTGGTCAGAGGTCAAAAAGAATGTCTGTTTAACATCTCAAATTTTGATCAATTCTATGTTAGGAGAAATGTGGCAACAAGGTGTTGGGGTACGGGAAGTGGTATGACCACAGCTTGAAAGGTGTAGGAAGCATCACTCAGCGTCCCGCTACTTGTGAATTAGGTCCAGGTGTTATGCGTACGTTACTACAAATTGCTTCGAAATCTGAAAGGCAAATTTTATTTGGTTTCTTATTACTAAAAGTGGGACTTACTAATTCAGCTGAACTTTGAAATATTTTATCTATGAAGGCTATATTGTACTGTTAAATCAAAAATATTTAGGTTATGAATTTTATGTCCCAAGTATTAGAAATTATGCTTTGAAAGAATTTCAGAGACAGTTGAATGCTTAATGTGTTGTTTGCTCATTTTGCAGCTCAAATCCAAAACAAAAATCTTTTAAATCACAAATATGAATTCTGATGCCTATAATTTGAGTTTCCATAGTGGCCAGCAGCAGAAATTCTCTTCCATTTTCAACAACTTATTATTCCAATTGAACAGAAGCAATAGGTCTTACTTTAAAGTCTTTCGTATTGTAGATTTGATTGTAAATTCTTACACACACATACAAAAAATAAAGAAAACAATAGTGGAGTAAGACAAAACAAACCACCAGAAAATCCACTTGACAGCTGGATATTTCATTGAGCAGCTCAGTGTTCTGGAGTGATGGAAAAGCTAGAGTTTTATGGAAATTAATTTAACAATCATTCTAAATATCATCTATGTCATGACAGAAGGTGGAAAATCTAAACTGTGTGAAGGCTGCAGATGAAGCAGCCATGAAGGGAAGAGTAGTAAGTGTTGAAAAGAGATGAAATGAGGTGATAAATGAGATATGTATATTCAGCAGAATGGGCCCCCAAAGTATCCTGGGCATATCATCATAGTGAAACAGTGGCAGATGTTGCCCAGAAAGGTGATGGGTGTTCGATCCCTGGAATACAAGGTCAGTTTGGGGAGTGCTCTGAGGAACCTGGTCTAGTTGAAGATGTCCATGCTTGTTGCAGGAGTGTTGGACTAGATGACTATTAAAAGTTCCTTTCAACCGAAACAAAGTATTAGCCCACACTGTCCTTGTAGCACCAGGCTTCCTCTATCTGCTTGTACTTCTCAAAGAGAGAAATCTTAGAGACAGGTTTATACACGATTGATGGCATGCATGAGACAAGTATCTGTGACAGACAGTAAGGCAGTATTTCAATAATCTTTTTCACTAGATAACAGAAAGAGATTAAGTGGAAGTTTGCAGTAACAGATAAGTATATCCCAAGAGATTAAAAAAAAAAAAAAAAAAAAGAAAGAAAAGGGAATTGGTGACAGATTAAATGGAAAAAAATAACAAAAAATATCATTATATAAAGATAACATTTTACCAAACTGAACTTTAGCTGCAAGGCTGCATTAATGATCTGGGTGTAGGGGACTAAACAAAATTTGATTACATTATAGGTTTTCCAGTCTATGGATAAACATTGTTGACATTTGCAGGGCAGATTTTTGAGACAGGAGCTTACAACTCCATGTTTTATTGTCTGAGGATAATGAGCACAAAGTGACATTTTAGAAAAAAGGAAATATTTTTTGGGAAGAAAAAAATCTAGAAAACCTCCCTGACTCTATGAAATTTGCATTTAACTATTAATATGATTTTTAACTGTGCAATAATTTCTTTACAGTCAAAATTAGTTTTTAAATAGTTACATTCACTGTAACTACTTGTTACATTGTTACTATCTGTTCATTTTAAGAGGCCATAGTTTTCTATTAAAAACATTATTGTTTGCAGTATTTGTATTTTTTATTTCATAATGATTTTATTATTTGTATTCTGTTAAGAAGTTTCTCCCAAAATCAGAGTCAAGAACACTGGGTTCATAGGGTCTAGATACTCATAAAATCTTTGCTTCATACACTATTGAACTCAGACCTTACATTTTATGAGTAGTATTCCTGTCTCAAAGATTATATCCTTGAACCAAAGATAAGCATATTTTTGAAGATCATATAAACAGAATGTTGTACAGGTGACAATTTACAGTCAGTTTGAATTTGAATTTAGTGCCTTCAAACTAAGAACTTCTTCCTCTTAAGGGCTTAGAACAGTTCAAATTTTGTTGATAGCACCATTAATACACATTAAATATCCATATTTTCCCAGCATATGGAAAAGGCCATATAGCTCAAAATTATTTTCTGTTTAGATCACTTGAGAACTTTGAATAGAAATTTAAGTAAATGAAAAACAGATTAAATAGCACTTGAGTTATGCTCCCATTTATGCAATTTAGTCTGTCTAGCCTGATAGTCACCCAGGCTGCTTTTATAGCAAATAGAGAGAAAACCAGAAATGGATCTCAAAAGGGCAATTCATTCAAGCCTAAAGGATGGGTTAGGTTATCTTGAATAGATTCCCAACATAGACCAGAGTAATTGCCTCTTGGAAATACTTTCCGTTTACCAGAGAAATAGTTGATGTGCTTAGCTTAGAACAGAAACATATTTGAAGATTTGCTTTATAAATCCACTTTTAGACAGTTTCTGATGAGAATCCACTGCTACACTGTCCAACCATACTTCAGTTATAATAATTGATTTGGAATATTAATATTATAATTAAGTATATTTGCCCTCTCTCTTTAAACTTGGCTTAGTAATTCGTGCTTTGTTTTTTCTCCAAAAGAAGGATTTCTATAATTTTTTTCCAATTTTAATTAAAATCTGAAGAATAACACTCTTATTTCTCTAAGGTTTTGATCCATCAGTTAAAAAAAATGTTTTGTAAAGAAATAAATGTAAAATTTTTAGATGTGTTTTCTTATATTTATTGTTAATAACAAAAGAAGATCTATAATTTCTAACACTATCAGAACTGCACAGACTTGACATTAAAAATCCCCAAGAAATATTATCTTTTCAATTCACAGAATATGGGAATAGGCAGTTATATTCAGTAAACCTCTCAAATTCCATTTCAATAAATTAATTTTCTAATTTCTGTTTCAATGAGAACCATTTTCTATGAATTCTAAGCTAGAAAGATAATTATTTGACTCTTAAAATCTACAAAGTTAATTATTTCTTCAAAAATAAAGCAAATTAAAGCATTCTGATTGAGTCTTTCCAATTTCTTATTATGACATTGAACAACAAATCTCAAAATGTAATAAGCTCAGTAATTTATTTGAGATTTTTTTCTAGTCTTTCCCCAAAGAGGTTGGTGGATCCATTTGGTGTAGCAGTATAAAATATAAATGAAGTAATTTATGAACTGCTGTAACTCAAATCCTGTTCCAGGCCAGTGCTGAAAATGAGACCTAGTCTCATGTTTTCCTCATATTGGTGAACATAAATAACATTGTTTTCTAGCACACTGGCAAAATATTACTAAGTTCAAAAGAAAAAAATAAAGAAGAAAAAAGTATTGAGCTATTTGTAAAGGTTATATTAAAATACAAAATCATCCTGAATGTCTTTCCCTCAAACAGCCTATGGCTGTTTACAGTAACTGCATGATATGAAAGCGAAAATTGTGCTCTCTTAGAGAAAATAGTCTGAACTTAGATTAGATAAATCATGAATGCTACAGAATGTAGATACCAAATTCTGTTCAGAAGGATTTATACTGAGATGCAGAAAAGCAGAAAGAGGTAGTTGGACCTTGTTTTTAACAAGGTCTTTAAAAAGTAGAAAGTCAGAATAATGATGTAACTTTTTAATTTTGATCTTATTTTCATAAGACATCCAAGCAAAGTCCTCATTTGAAGAACTAGAAGATGTTACAAATTCAGAAATCCTCTTGGCATTCAGAGTTCAACTAAGAATTCTATTTAACACAATAGCCCTTGTTTTAATTTGTATTGAAAACACTGTCTGCCTCTCAGTGCAGTTGCACTATAAGATAAAATCATCCTTTGGTTTTTTTCCCTGTATTTCATTTATATTCACCTTACATCTGCAGAAAGTCTTTGACATTGCAGTCTACTTTCTATTAATCTGATAGCTTAAATTATAGTTTCAATAAAATTACCATTACAATCCAAAAAAAATCAAAAAAAGTTTTATACTTCAGTTGGAAAGATATATAGGTATCTGCTGTGAACATCATTTTACAGGGAGAATGGGAATGGAAAGGAGTCCTCAAATAATGGAATAGTGGTCCAGACCAGATCATTGGAAAACATCCAGTCCACTGTGTCAGAGAAGGACTCTCTGCTAAGTCAAACATAAGAAAATAGATCAGCTTGCATTGGGTCTTTCCAGCAAAGTTGTGAAGATCTTCAAACATGGACACTCCCCAGCCTCTCTGAACAACCTGTGACAGTGTTGCCACACTTACAAGGAAGAAATATTCTGATTTTGTTTTATGTAACCTGAATTTCCTTTATTGCATTATGTGGTCATTGCTTTTTACATTTTTGATGTAGACCATCAAGTAAAGTCTTTTCTTTATCCTCCAGTTAGTCAAGTGAAAACAGACATTAGATCTTCACTGTCCTGGTTTTGGACAAATTAGGGGAAAACACCTCCAAAGGAGCCCCCTATAGGAAACCAAACCCTCCGCAACCTCCCCCCCCACCACCGGGTTCGGGAGGAATTCCTTCAGAGGGGAAAGTGGAAAAAACTTGTTTATTAAGGCACAACGAAAAAACACTCCCCAGCACAAGAGAAATAGCCCAAGATGACCACAGATGTTTTCACCAGTCCAAGAGGGTTGAGCTGTATCTCTCTTCGCCGCAGAGGGTACGCAGCTTCTTTCGCAGACCCCGGGGGAGCTCCTGCCCGGAGTAGGTCCGATGTCTTCGGGGGGGGGGGGGGGGGGAAGGGAACAACGGAAACCGGGAAAAAGGGAAAAAAAAAAATGGCCAAAAAGCAAGCCAGCGAAAAGCAGAGAAAAAAGAGAGGAAAGCAGAGCCAGCAAAGCATGCAGCCAGCAGCAAGCAAAGCAGCAAGCAAGCTAAGCGGCCAGGCAGCAGCCAGCCCGGGGGTGGGGGGGGGGGAAGGAAGACAAAACAAACTGAGGACAGGGAACAAAAACCACGATTGGGATAATGAGCATGAAAATGTCCTGTCCCCACGACATTCCACCCCTTATCCCATATCGTGAACATGTTACTGAACTTCCTTCCCACCTGCTCAAACCTTCCACACTTACACATTCCCTTCCATTCTCACTTGCTCTGACTTTCAACATTTACACATTTTCTTCTGTCCCATGTCTGTGTGGTTTAATGTACAAACAATGGCAGTAACATCCAGCAAACTGAGATGTTTGCATATGAGTCTCACCCCACAATCAGGTCTCCCTGAGGTACACATCGTGTTCTTCCATCTTTCTGCATTATCCACCATGTACAACCTGGTCCCTGAGCAAAGACAATCCCACGAATGGGTTTGTCTGTACTCGAGGCAGAATTGATCCACACTGTCCTCCCTAACAAACCTCTGATATGTGCCACTGGGACTTTATCTCCGTCTACTATATTCAGGGACTCAGACTGGGCAGGACCTGCTCGATTGGTGGAACCTCGGGTGTTAACTAACCAGGTGGCCTGTGCCAAATGCTGCTCCCAGTTTTTGAAAGATCCCCCACCCAATGCTTTCAAGGTGGTTTTTAATAGTCCATTGTACCTCTCTACCTTGCCTGCAGCTGGTGCATGGTAGGGGATATGGTACACCCACTCAATGCCATGTTCCCTAGCCCAGGAGTTGATAAGGCTGTTCTTAAAATGAGTCCCATTGTCTGACTCAATCCTCTCAGGGGTACCATGCCTCCAAAGGACCTGCTTTTCAAGGCCCAGGATGGTGTTACGGGCAGTAGCATGAGACACAGGGTAGGTTTCTAACCATCCTGTGGTGGCTTCCACCATTGTGAGCACGTAGCGCTTGCCTTGGCGGGTTTGAGGCAGTGTGATGTAGTCAATCTGCCAGGCCTCCCCATACTTGTACTTGGACCACCGTCCCCCATACCACAGGGGCTTCACCCGCTTGGCCTGTTTGATGGCAGCACACGTCTCACAATCATGGATAACCTGAGATATACTGTCCATGGTTAAATCCACCCCTCGGTCTCGTGCCCACTTATAGGTGGCATCTCTACCCTGATGGCCTGAGGCATCATGGGCCCATCGCGCTAGGAACAACTCCCCCTTGTGTTGCCAATCTAAATCTATCTTTGACACCCCTATCTTTGCAGCCTGATCTACCTGCTGATTGTTTTGCTGTTCTTCATTAGCTCTACTCTTGGGGACATGAGCATCTACATGGCGAACCTTCACAGGCAGTTTCTCTACCCGGGTAGCAATGTCTTTCCATTCTTCAGCAGCCCAGATTGGTTTTCCTCGACGCTGCCAGTTAGCCCCTTTCCACCTCTCCAGCCATCCCCACAGAGCATTGGCTACCATCCATGAATCAGTATAGAGGTAAAGCTTCGGCCACTTCTCCCTTTCTGCAATGTCTAGGGCCAGCTGAACGGCTTTGAGTTCAGCAAGTTGACTTGATCCACCTTCTCCTTCAGTGGCCTCTGCGACCTGTCGTGTGGGGCTCCATACAGCTGCTTTCCACTTCCGATTCATCCCTACGACGCGGCAGGAACCGTCAGTGAAAAGAGCATAGCGTGTTTCCTCTGCTGGCAATTGGTTGTAGGGTGGAGCCTCTTCAGCCCGTGTCACTGGTTCTTGTTCTTCGTCTGTGACACCAAAGTTTTCACCTTCAGGCCAATTTGTAATCACTTCCAAAATCCCAGGGCGATTCAGTTTACCAATACGGGCGCGCTGCGTGATGAGGGCAATCCACTTGCTCCATGTAGCACTGGTGGCATGGTGGGTAGTAGGAACCTTTCCTCTGAACATCCACCCCAGCACCGGTAGTCGGGGTGCCAGGAGGAGTTGTGCTTCTGTACCAATTACCTCTGAGGCAGCTTGGACTCCTTCGTAGGCAGCCAAAATTTCCTTCTCTGTTGGGGTGTAGTTGGCTTCAGACCCTCTGTAGCTCCGACTCCAAAATCCCAGTGGTCGGCCTCGAGTCTCCCCAGGCACCTTCTGCCAAAGGCTCCAGGACAGACCATGGTTCCCGGCTGCAGAGTAGAGCACATTCTTGACCTCTGGTCCCGTCCTGACTGGGCCAAGGGCTACTGCATGAACAATTTCCTGCTTAATCTGGGCAAAAGCTTGTTGCTGCTCAGGGCCCCAATGGAAATTGTTCTTCTTGCGGGTGACCAGGTAAAGAGGGCTCACGATCTGACTGTACTCAGGAATGTGCATTCTCCAAAAACCTATGGCGCCTAAGAAAGCTTGCGTCTCCTTCTTGTTGGTTGGTGGGGACATAGCTGTGATCTTGTTGATGACATCCGTAGGAATCTGACGCCGTCCATCTTGCCACTTCACTCCCAGGAACTGGATCTCTCGAGCAGGTCCCTTGACTTTGCTCCTCTTGATGGCAAAACCGGCTTTCAGGAGAATCTGGATTATTTTCTCTCCTTTCTCAAACACTTCTGCTGCCGTTTTCCCCCACACAATAATATCATCGATATACTGTAAATGTTCTGGAGCCTCACCCTTTTCTAGTGCAACCTGGATCAGTCCATGGCAGATGGTAGGACTGTGCTTCCACCCCTGGGGCAGTCGATTCCAGGTGTATTGCACTCCCTTCCACGTAAAGGCAAACTGAGGCCTGCATTCTGCTGCCAGAGGAATGGAGAAAAACGCATGAGCAATGTCAATAGTGGCATACCACTGTGCTGCCTTGGACTCCAGCTCGTACTGGAGTTCCAGCATGTCCGGCACAGCAGCGCTCAGTGGTGGAGTCACTTCATTCAATGCTCGGTAGTCCACAGTCAATCTCCATTCTCCTTCAGATTTACGCACAGGCCAGATGGGGCTGTTGAAGGGTGAGTGGGTTTTGGTAACCACCCCCTGGCTCTCCAGCTCACGAATCAGTTTATGGATGGGGATCACGGCATCTCGATTTGTTCTATACTGCCGGCGATGCACTGTCGAGGTCGCAATTGGCACGCGTTGCTCTTCCACCCTTAGGAGCCCTACTGCAGATGGGTTTTCTGTCAGTCCAGGCAAGGTGTTTAATTGCTTAATGCTCTCTGCTTCTACAGCGGCAATTCCGAAGGCCCACCTGAATCCCTTCGGGTCTTTGTAATAGCCGCTCCGGAGGAAGTCTATGCCCAGAATACATGGAGCCCCTGGGCCGGTCACAATGGGATGTTTCTTCCATTCCTTCCCAGTCAGGCTCACCTCAGCTTCCACCAGGGTCAGTTGTTGTGATCCCCCTGTCACACCGGCAATGAAAACAGGCTCTGCCCCCACATATCCCGATGGTATTAACGTACACTGTGCACCAGTATCCACTAAAGCGTTATATTCTTGTGGCTCTGATGCGCCAGGCCATCGGATCCACACCGTCCAGAAAACACGATTTTCCCATGCCTCTACCTGGCTAGAGGCAGGGCCCCTCTATGCCTGATTATCCTTCTTTCCTTGGGCATATGTCTTGGAGGTTCCCTCAAGGGGATCAGATGTGTCATCATCATACCTGGCTGTTTGGCTACGGGCAACTGGGGCTGCTTTCCTTTTCTGACCTTCCTTCAATTCACGCACCCGTTGTGCCAGAACAGCTGTAGGCTTCCTATCCCATTTCCTCATGTTTTCTCCAGACTCACGCAAGAAGAACCACAACTCAGCTCGTGGGGTGTACCTTCTCTCCCCAACAAAGGAACGTCTGCGTTGGGTGCCAGGGCCTCTAATTTGCACAGCTGAGATTTGGAGGAGGTCCTCCTTAATCTCTTCCCTGAGTTTCTTGCGGCTTTCCTCTATTTTTCCTTCTAATTCCTGCAGTCGTGTCTCCACAGCTGCAATTCTGGCATGGGTCGGGCCATGTACAGCATCCGCATATGCCCGAAGCTTCTTTGCCATATCAAGCACAGTCTCATATACCTCCTCCCGCTTCATGATTGCTAGAGCAGAAGCGTATTCAGGTGGCCCAAGTCGCACCAGTTTTCTCCACATTACAGGTGTGCATGGTACAAGGTCCGGATTCCTAACTGTTATGTCTTCTGAAAAAATGATCTCCACCACTGCCATCTCCCTCAGGCGCTGGATCCCCTGTTCTATGGTCTTCCATCGTGTCTGCTGGACATAGAGGTCATCGGCACACAGATATCTTTGTGCTACGCTGTCCAGGACCCGTTCCCAGAGGCTTTGAGGGCTAGCGCCCCTCATCATGCCTTGGTCGATGACAGGATCATGTGACAGGGACCCCAAATGCCTTGCTTCAGTGCCATCCAGAATGGTAGCCTCCCCTGCCGCATCCCAAAGGCGGACCAGCCAACTAATTATAGATTCGTCGGGCTGTCGCCGATAATCCTTCCTTAGGCCTCGGAGGTCCTTCAGGGAGAAGGAATCAATATTAGCCTCTGATCTGGTGCCACTTGCTTTGACTCCTGATTTTATGTCAGGAGGTGTTGAGGGTCCTTCTCCTGCATCGTACTCATCATTGTCATCCACGGGTCGATCGGTCTTCTCTGTGCACTTTCCACTTCGTGTGCTAGTAGCCACGGCCATTGGTTGAGGCTTACAGTCTGGTTTAACTACTGGGTTCGAACCTGGGCTGTTGGCTGCAGCCTGAGTGACTGGGATTGCTGCTGGTTTATCTCCCTGCCTCCCTTCCTCTGTCTGCTGTCCTACAGTATCGAGCAGAGTACGATAAGCATATGCCAGGGCCCAGCTCACTGCAATGATCCTTTTCTCCTTGGGGTTATCCTGGCATTTCCCTTTCAGATACTTTGCCACCTCAGCTGGGTTCTGGATGTGTTCGGATGGAAAGTCCCAGACTACAGGATCAGAAAACTCCTTTAAAATTTCGCCCATATCCTCCCATTTCCCGCACCACTCAGGATTTTTCACCCTTGGTTGTACTCCTAAATCAGAGGTCTCACCAGCCCCTCTAGAAATCTCAGCCTTCATCTTATATAAACTGCGGACAGTATAGAGAAAGGTTATTAAATTAAATAACAGAAAGATGGTATCCTTGGCAGTCAGGGAGGACAGGACATTTCCTAACAGAGATGTAAACAATTCGGAGGAGGAAAAGGAAAGCAAAGGCTGAAGAACCTCCTCCCCCATAACAAATTTAGCACACAGCCACAACCACGAGTTATACATTCCTGGAGCCGATAACAACATTTTTAATAGCCCCTTGCAGAGTATTACAGCCAAGCCCAGCCCGATAAATATTCTCGTTAGTGCCCCTCTGCTACAAAAGCTACGTATTAGGGACAATACCGGAGCTACTTCTGGATAAGAAAATAACTCCAGGGACCATAAAGCGATCAAAACTTCGAAGAACCCTAATGACCACAAATAGAGGCAGGCTTTCACTCCCAATG
The DNA here is from genome assembly GCF_026979565.1 of Vidua chalybeata. Lineage (NCBI taxonomy): Eukaryota > Metazoa > Chordata > Aves > Passeriformes > Viduidae > Vidua > Vidua chalybeata. Next base: position 19,361,437 of record NC_071535.1, read on the forward strand.
ACATCATAACTTTAAAGAAAGACATACCAATATTCCCGCAGAACGGTTAAAGCCAAAAATATTATTAGAATAAAGTTTTTTCCACTTTGTCTGGGCCTCCCCGTACGGGCCACCAAATTATTTGTCCTGGTTTTGGACAAATTAGGGGAAAACACCTCCAAAGGAGCCCCCTATAGGAAACCAAACCCTCCGCAACCTCCCCCCCACCACCGGGTTCGGGAGGAATTCCTTCAGAGGGGAAAGTGGAAAAAACTTGTTTATTAAGGCACAACGAAAAAACACTCCCCAGCACAAGAGAAATAGCCCAAGATGACCACAGATGTTTTCACCAGTCCAAGAGGGTTGAGCTGTATCTCTCTTCGCCGCAGAGGGTACGCAGCTTCTTTCGCAGACCCCGGGGGAGCTCCTGCCCGGAGTAGGTCCGATGTCTTCGGGGGGGGGGGGGGGGGGGGAAGGGAACAACGGAAACCGGGAAAAAGGGAAAAAAAAAAATGGCCAAAAAGCAAGCCAGCGAAAAGCAGAGAAAAAAGAGAGGAAAGCAGAGCCAGCAAAGCATGCAGCCAGCAGCAAGCAAAGCAGCAAGCAAGCTAAGCGGCCAGGCAGCAGCCAGCCCGGGGGTGGGGGGGGGAAGGAAGACAAAACAAACTGAGGACAGGGAACAAAAACCACGATTGGGATAATGAGCATGAAAATGTCCTGTCCCCACGACATTCACTTAATCTGTTCTTCAGCCTGAACAAATTCTGTTTATATATCAGGTGCTCTGACCCCTTAAACATCTTGATGGTCTTCCACTGACTTGTTCAAGTCTGTCAATGTCTTACTCATAGTGACAACCCTAAAATTTTATATGATGTTCTAAATTTTGTCTCTAAGTGTCAAAGAAGAAGAAATAAACACTCTTTTTGACCTACTGACTACACTCTTGAGGTTAGCCTTCACCAGTGCAAGGGTACCTTGCTGATCTATGCACAATTTTTGTCTATTGAGACTACTATGTCCTTTATACAAAACTACTTTCCTGCCACTCAGCCCCAAAGCATGCACTGTTGCATGGAGTAACTCTGCCTCTGGTGAAACAATGCATTCGTTTTTGCTGAGCTGTGTGAGCTCATCTTAATGTCACCCATGAAACTGCTGAGGATGCAGTCTATCCTACTGTCTAAGTTGCTAATGATGATTTTAAACAGTATTGATGCCACCACAGTCCCCATGAGAAATGTCCTCATTACTGGATACCTGTCCAAATTTGAACCCTTAACCTCTACCATTAGCTGCATCATACAGACATCCCCCCCCCAGCTGATAGTCCAACCATATAGATCATATCTCTTCAGTGTGAGCATTCCTGTGTCTCTGTCACATGAAAAGGGGAGGTTTTGTTTATTCTTAGTGTGGGGAGATTTTCTCAACCCTTAGTGTTTGATTTTTTTTGTCAATCCCCAGGAAAGCCAAGACTTGTGCTGACCGGTCTGTCAGAGTCTTGTTAGGGAGACCCTCCAGTGAGCAATCCTGCTGGATCAGACACTGGTTCCACTTAGGGACATACGCCAACAGTGTAAGGAAGACCCCTCAGTGCGTCTTTCACTTTATTTGATAATGTTACCCACTGCCAGTAACTGCCAGCATTTAGGAAGGACTCGCTCCAACAGTTTACAGAATAACACTCTATTAATATAAAATTGTGACAGATTAAGGTTAGAGGATTGTCAGTGATAGTGTCTGAAGTGCAGTTCATCTCCAGTAGGTGTCCATATGGAGAAGACAGTTTCAGCCTGCTGACTGATGTAAGTAGTTGCAAGGGAGTCCTCCTTATCTTCTTCCCATTTCAAATAAGTATATTATTTATATACTACTTCTCTATGCTTAGCTGGAGCATGAGTGACTATAGTCATAAACACCTTTATCACTGATTGGTATAATTTTTTTTTCATTTCACTTTTAAAGATATGGTCCAAAAGTACAGAGGACATGACCAGTGAGGGGTGGGTGTACCCTGAGGGTGGGTGGTGTGGAGGTGTGTGTTAATATTATAACTAGGCTATGATGAACCAGGTTCATCCAAGGAGAATGATTTCACCACAGCTATTGGCTCAGCAGCAGGACATCTCCTGTCTCCCTTGGCTGACAGGTTTTATGCAGTTTCTCAGCTGTAAAGTGCTATCGAGGTCCCCTCTCTGCAAGGATTTCAGCAGAACCTGGCTGAGGAATTTCCGCTCCACTCCACCCTCTGTTCCATTACCCATAGCAGGTGCTGTGGTTGGAGATTGTTGCTGTGGGGAATCACAGTTTCAGGGAATGGTTTGCAAGCATGCCAACTGCATTCCATCCAGGAAGTAGCAGCTGCATTTTACTTTATAATTTTACTCTATAATTTCCATACCTTTATAAATTCTGTTAGGATGTGAATATAACCTCTTAGTTTCCTCTAATTTTATCCCCCAGCAATTTTTCCACTTGGTCCCCAGCCATCTTTCCACAGTTTCTTAATCAGTAGTCTTTCAAATTTCGTTTCTAATCTGTAACGACTCACAGAGGAGGAAGTTTAGGATTTTATCTGAAGGGAATATTTGCTTAGTCACTGAATGAATTAGAATACCTCTTTGCTGTAATGCAATCCCTTGAATATGTGATACAAGAAAGGCAGAACTGTTTAACATGTGATAGTAATAGTCTTCTATTTCTTTCTCTGTCTATCCATTTGGCTTTCAAAAGAAAATACATGAGGCATACTTAAAGAAAATGGGGCACCATGATTGATAAGGACATCACACAGAGAAACATAAAACTGCCCTGTCTCCTTCATCTGTTCTTTTGGTGCAGTGATTAACCTTTGAGTTTATGAGTATTTTTGCACTTGTCTCAGATAAAATATTTTATGACTTCTTACCTCCCAGGCAACTTGGATTAAACTTATCAGGTCTGGGAAGATAGTGGCCCATAATGACTGTTCCCTCAGAAATCATATCTACCTCCCTACCACATTATCAGATCATTTTTTGTGCAAAACAGATGGAAACATCAAGACAAGAGACAAGACAACTTGTTAAGGTCACATTCCACCTTCCTATACATCATTCATGCTTAATTGATTCCCAACCCTTCCTGAGATAAATTGCCATATATTATGAGAGCAGAGAATATGAAAAGATCATTTTCTTTTCCCCATTAATTCTCATTTAGAAAGGATTCTGTCTTTGCTAAAGTTGCTTTGACAGTGTGCTTGGTAATGACTTATCACTGCCTATCAACAAAGAAATAAGGCAGAAGCAAGTAGACTTATTTTTTTGACAAAATTATTTCTCTCTGCTGCAGTATTTTTGTGTATTCTGCTCTCAGTGTCAGGGAAAAATAATTAAAAAGTAACAAACAAAACAAAACATAAAAACTACCCCCCCAAAAAAATCCAGAGAAACCTAAGAGATTCAAAATAAGCAACAAGACAGAACCCGAAAGATTGTGCAGGTGAGCAGTTTAAAGTATACTTAGAAAAATCTCATCACTGTTTAAAGAAAGCTGCTAAGCTTCCCCCTCACATCTACATGACACCTCCTCTTCTACACTGTACAAACATTTTGATGTATATCTCCTGAACATGGTGGATGAAAAATTGAGTATCAAAACTGAACTTGCTCTAGACCTCCTAATCATTTAGGGACAACATCAGGGACAACAAAAACAACAACAGTGCAAGCTGTGAACATTGGTACCAAGGTTCTTGGACATTTCTGTCTTTACAGAATATGTTTTTTTCTTCTAATTTCAAACAAACATAATGTTTAGGAGTTTCTGTCTATAAAGCTGTAATATACTGATAAAGGAATAGGCTTATCAGGGCAGAATGATAGACTCAGTCTGCACACAGGACTGCAAAGTTTTCTTCAAGGATCTTAAAGCCTAAGTTTCCTCTAGCTGCAACATTCAAAACTATAAATGTTAACCCAAAAATTTCAGGTAGCAGCCTGAACAGAGAATATCTTATTTGTAATAATCCATACTAGTATAAAAAACTGCATTCTTGGAGGTGGAACACTGGTGCCTGGAAGTGAATTACTCATTCCATTTCTCTTCTGCTCCTGCTCTTCTGCTCTAAGAGCTATAAGAAAAGTGGATAGAAATATCTGCTGGCTTTATAGTGCTTCAGTTTACAGAAAACATAGAAAAGCACTGCAAGTGTTCCTGGCCTTTATAATATTGTCAGGTTCTATTCAATAGGAATAATGAGTACGTTAAATTTGAAAATGTTCCCATGGCCCTGCATCCCAATTTGCCATCAGCTGCATTTTGAATTTTTGGACCTTGAACTATCATTTCATGATATCACTATCATACTTGTGTTTTCAACTCGTACATTAAAAATTGCATCAGTAAATAAGAATATACCAAAGATCACACATAAGGATTACTCCCTATATTGTGCATTTCCTCTTCTGGAACAGAAACCAGATGTTCCTTGGTGGGGTAATTTGGAAGTAGAATGAAGTGGAGACAAGGATCTTTTTTGGTTACTGTTAGTAACACCTGCTTCATTTCCTTCAGCAGTCTCAGGACCCTTTCATGTGCACTAAAAAGAAGGGAAGAGGACAAGGAGGAAAACCAAGGTCTCTGTTTGCTCTATTCATTTCAAAGAGCAGCTTCACATATCAGTTTGCTGTGGAGAGAAGTATCATCTTTGTACTTCTGTTTCTGGCAGAAATATAAAGCATAAGCTGTGAAAACCTTGTATTTTCCCTAGAGCACAGCCATTTAGATGTAAGCTCTTACAGCTTCATTGCAAGACACTTCATGCAGAGGAACTGTCAGGTCAGAAGATGAGAAAAAAATGAAACAGATGAATTTGCTTTGCAGTTTCTCGGTGGGGGAGCTCTGCTGAAATGTTAGTCCAGCTCTACTGGTTTCTGCATCAACAGATGGCAGACAACATTCCTTGTGTTTGCATCCCATTTGGTAAATCACAGGTCACATCTGGTCTGGCCTCTGTTCTTTCTGAACAGATGGAAGTACACATTAGTTATCGATTGCAACAAGGAAATGGGGAGGTGATAGGGAGGAGTGTACGTGGTGGGGGGAAGGAAGGTGAGAAGGAGCTAGAAATAGAAAAGGGTAAATGAAAGAAGGTTTAATAAAGGAGAGAAGAATTTAAAATGTCCAGTACCAACAAGTAACACAACTGGTGATAACTAAACATGGTAAAGCAGCAATATGTAGATAAATGGCTATTAGAAATTATTTAAAATGTAATGTGTTAGAGATTATTTTATGGGGCTATTAAATGAGAAATTAAAAACCTGTTTTCAGGCATAATCTCTTTCCACATGAAGTACAAAATAAAAATCAGAAAACAGACAGAGAAATTCTCTAAGACACTCTCAATCATAAACTATGTTTTAGGAAGAGAAAAAAATAAAAACACTTTTTGTAACTCTCTTGTCATACATAAATATATCAAAACTTTTTAGATATTCTCAACTGTCTACTAAAATTGTGTTATTTCTGATTTTATTACTGGTTTATGAAAGTGTGTGAATTTTTCAACTTTTATTGCTACATTTAAGCAATCACAACTACATGCAAAATTAAATATTTCTAGTGATTTCAAATAGATATTTTAATTATAATTTTTAATTATAATCTGAATTTTAAATTTAAAAATCTCAAAATTATAATATATTTGACTTTCAAAAATTGTGAATAACATAAAGCTTGAAAGTAAATTTGCTATCATAGCCTCAAAGCCACACAGATAAACCTTTATAAATACAGAAAAATTCATGTTAGTAGGTAAATGTACACATGAAGCACAGAATTTGTAAATGTGCACACAAAATACAGTTACTGTTGATCCTTGGTCTAGGTACAAAGATATTTCACATTTGCCAAATACTACTATACTAAAAGAGTATAAAATATACTAAAATAAACTTTTTTTTTGGTGTCAAGAAGCAAGGTACACATGAATAACTTGGCACAAAACATCATTATTCAGACATTATAACTCTCTAATTTGAGTTATGTATGAAGAGCTCTGTGTCCTCCTAGAATGCAATAACTTTAATTTAGATCATTCTATTTGAATGGGGTCTTTGAAACTGGCTTCTTGTTGATTTACATATTTATACAGTCTTAAGGTATATTTTGACATGTGGCATTAATTGATCACACTATCTAATACTACTACTACTGCTGGAAATTTAAGCATATTTTAAATAAACTGTTCAAGAATTTTTCCATTTGGCCATTCATGTGTTTCATTTTTCCTTCAGCTCAAATAAAGCATGATTTAGGGTATCTTTATAAAGGACAAGACTATTAGCCATGCTGAAAAGGGTAGAAGCTTTTCAAACTAGACTAGGCTACAACAGAACAAGCTGACTTTTTTTTTCCTCTTTCTTTTTGTTTCATGTCAATGTGAAATTCAGTACGGATATTTTTACCTAAACTTCATCTTAGCAACAATTCCAAAAGAAAAACCTTTTCTGGACAAATGATATATTTAACATGTACTGTTTCTATCATCCTAGTATTTCCTGTTCTTGTAGAAATCCCCAAAAGAGACAGAATGCTTATTTTTGTTGTCAGACTGTTCTGTTGAGAGCAAACACTTTTATATGCTTATACAAAATCAGAAATAAGCTTAAATACCTTTTGAGATAACATTGTAGTTGTTATAATTTCAGTGTATTTGTAAGGGTACAACTCTCAAATCTCTTCTATCCCAAAGTGAAAGAACATAAAAATATATCTGTCCTATTTGTGGATATATAGATCCACTATGATTCACCAGCTTGTGGAAAATTAAACAATATAATAGGCTGAAAAGATTACACTCTTCAGTGGGTGGTGAGACTTTCATACCTGAGAATACACAATAAGCAAAAACAATCTAGTTATTTGTCGCTAGAGGATGTGCCAATAGAGCAACCCTGCCCAATCAAACCTTTTATATCCATGTGGAAGGGAACAAACTTCCCGTAGAGCATATAAAAAATATGCTGAGGCAAACAGTCTGGATGATTCCTGCTTCAGGCAAAGGCAAACCCATTTCTGCTATTTCTTTTGCTCAAGCACCTGTATGCACTTGGTGGGTAATGCAGGAGGATGGTGAAGTACAAGGTGTGCCCCAAAGAGACTTGATTTTGGGTGAGGGTAGTCAATGAATTAAACTGTACAGCATTGATTGCTATATAACACTGTATGTTATCATTTCTATGGTGACTAGGTGCCCATCACTGCACTGGGTACATTGTGGCACTGGACTCTGCTACTGGGGATCTGAACTGATTCCCTTTTGATTGCCATATCAAAGATTACTACAAAAATCACCCAGATTAATGAAAAATGAACTTTGATTAAGCAGGACAAGCCCGATGGTGCTAATTTTGTGTTTAACTTCTCTCATCATGCTCCACTCCATTGAGACATGGTTTTTTACATGAATAAAATTCTGGTTGTAAGCCAGAAGAGAATCTGAAAGACTTCACTTACATCACCGTGATCAACACTGGAGAGATCAGGAACAGATGGAGGTGTGTACCTGCTTCTTAATCTGGACAGAGTTTTACAATTAAAATTAAATGTACACTATCTAACTGGTCTTGATCTATCCTTCACTCTCCCTTCTGAGAAGGAAGAGGGCTTAGGTTCAGGAAGAAAAAGGTGATACACAGAGGGTCTACCATTTTGTTCTTTGGGAGCATTTTTTTCATGTAAATCCCCCTCTTTTTTATATAATTCTGTTTCTGTTCCTTTTCTTATCCCATTGCTATTTCCAGTAGTTTTTTGGTTTTTTTTTATCTCACCTTGGGATCTCTGTCTTTTGTCTCTCTCACCAGAGGTGTGAGGTGGTAGGGAGAGGGGGGAGTGAGAAACAAGAATTTTTCTGAGACATAAAACTTTTTCTGCTTTTCATTTCACATTTAAGAAAATTTACTAACCTTGATATATAAATATATAAACATTTATTTCAACACTTAGAGGGATTTTTCCAGCACTCTAAAAGGATAAACAAATATCACCTGACAATTCAGAATGAGAATCAAAGATTTTTAGCTCTGTTACTGTTGTTCCTTAGACATAGTGTAATGTACTGCTTTGGACATAGCTTTCTACCTGACCTTTTCTAAACAGAATTATTTCTTTCAAATTGTTTGGTAAATCCGTATTATCAAGAGCTGGTGGAGCATCTAATTTATCAAAAAAATTAAAAGCTTTTGTTTTGAGCCCAGGAGAATCCTTTTCTCTTACTTGATCTAAAAAAAGGAAACACATAATGATAAATTTGAAGGTCTCCACTGCTGCAGGTGTAGTTACAATGCATAAACCACACACATGTCAAGAACTAACCTTACATATCACAATAGACTTGAGGTGCCACTAATTCAAATGTGCATTATTTAATTCCTGGAAAATTCAATCTGCAAACAATTTAGTTATGATTTCTGTTTTCTTTTTAGAAAGCCATAGTAATTCAGATATACTTTATGGCTTCTCAATTGGAGACAAATGGATACCTTTTTATCCCTACAGCCTTTCAACAGTTGAAAACCTTTCCTGCTCTTAATAAAAACTTACTCTTTATAAAACATCATTCATCAATGTTTTAAAACACAATGGACTGTTTGCTTCTGCCCTAATCATATGTTACTTGTTTTCTCCAGCCCTACCATAATAAATATTTTTTTTTCTTTCACACAGAATCACACAGAGATTTTTTTTTTCCTAAAATTCCTAATTATTACTACCGTACAGGAGATTGCATAAGGAATAAACACTGAAATTTTCATTTTGTTATGAGATTTATCACATTATTATCTGAATTATGTGTCCCTCTTGCATGCTGATAATAGAATACAAAATGATCCAAACTGCAATCATGACTTAGTCGTACATGACATTTATTCTATAATATTGTCATTTGAGAAATAGCCATGGGTCCCTGCTCTTGAGAAGTGACAAGTGTGGTATCTATTAAAAGCTGAAATTAATAAATTCTGTGAAAATATGTTTCTGTTATTTCTATAATAACTGATGGCAAGAAGATCAAAAGTAAAGGTCAACCACTCTAGCACTGGCAATTTAGACAGTCACAGTTTTTGGGACTAGAAAAAAAAATGGTTCCATGCTGCTTACTCTATACTCATTTAAATTTATCACATAAATGTGAATAGAAGCATCCAGAAGGATTTTGAGTTCTAAAAAAATTGGTGTGATCTTTAGAAAAAAGTGTAGTGTTGCATCCTGGGTTTGGGTTCAGATTAGGGATTCTGTTATATGTTAGTTAGCCAGTTCTGTGTACCCCTGTGCACCCCCCATGTTTCTCCCCACCACGGTGGTCCGCTCTGGGTCACTTACCATTGGAGTTCACCATGCCAGTCCTGTAACCACCCCCCTGTCTGGAGAGTTCGGTGTCTGTTACCCCACTCCTGCTACCCCATTCGCCCCAGAGCCCCTGTGTCCGCCCCCGTTCCGTCCCTGTTGGTTACCCCGGTCCACGTCATACCCCGTAGCCTGCCCCCATTGGGCGAGGGGGGCTTCTGCTCTGCCTCGGCCTGCCCCCTATAAAACCCAATGTGTGTCTTTGGGGCCATTTTGTCCATGCAGCACTGGGAGCAAGTCGAGCTTCTCTGTCGCAGCTCTATGCAACAATAAAAGCTCTCCAGCCAACCACGCAGACTGAGTGGACAATTCCTTCACTTCTTTGTCTCGCCCCCCACGCACAGCAGCAGAAGCAGCCAGCCCCACTTTGGTGCACAGAATGCAGCAGCGCCCGGGAAGAAGTGGCAGCCCCGGTCCCGCTGAGAAGCAGTGCTATTCCAGGCTCTCTGGAGCTGCGCGGGACCGGGGAAAACAATGCAAAGCCACAGTGTAGCACACATACCTAGTGACTAAATACTGCAGTTCTCAGGTGTCACTTCCATATGCCATTTAACATAAATACTGACATGCTTAGACTTAATAGCTTTGATTACAAATCAGTGGGCACTCTTTTCTGAATCAAAGTGCTTCTTTATTTCTTTTCTTTCTGAATTAAGACCTTGATGTAGGCTGATGTAGGCTTCTATTTGTAACAGGAATTACACACAGGGAATTGAAAGCTACAGATTACTTTGGAACTACAAAAAGTCTATGTGACAAAGAGCCAGGCATATTTCAGGCACCCTGGAATAGGAAAGCAATAATTAGGAATGATTAGAGCATCTTATTTTTCTTCTCTTGTGAGTATACAGTACAACTCAATTCCTGATTCAAAATGCCTACGACTTCCTTCCTGCATGGTATACAAAACCTTTACCTGTTTCTAAGCCATTTTAGACATTCTTACCACCAATTTTTTAGCATAGGTCTTATGACTTATGTACTGTTCACGACTCAACCCTTTACCCCTTACAGCCCTCTTGCTTTCCTTATCAATTTCTCTATGAGGCTGTAGTTTCCATCATAGAACCCTGTATTTCCTCAACATCTCTTTCAGCTTATACATCCATATGAAAAATAAAGATTTTTTTTTTTTTGAGAAGGAATTTGGTGTACAGAGAGATCATAGTCAAAATTTTCTAGGTACAGATGTTTAGATATTCCTTGCCTTTATAACCTAACAATTCACAATATAAAAAGTGTTCAGAGCACAGTGTTGTTAATTTGTGGCACTACCAGCTTGTCGCTGCAGCAAATCGAACCTCCAAGTCCTCTTCTGAAGAAATGAGATACCTGATTCTGAGATTAAACACCAAGGAGAGGTTCCATTTCAGTTATCGATGACAAGCAAAGAAATAGAATACCATTTTCCAAGATTCTTGTCAATTGCTTAGATTAGAGGTGTTAATTGGATGCTCCTAATTTAATTTTCCTAAAATCAAATCCTGATTAATTTTCCTCAGTTTTTAAACTTTTGTCTTGAATTAGCTATTAAACTGATAAAATCTCCAGTATGGGGTTATATTTTACAGTAAATGAGTCAAAGTATCAGTGAAAAAATATTATATAACTAGATAGTTTGAAAATTAAAGGTATATTGCATAAAGTATAAAGTAATCTATATTAAAGTGGTTTAGAAAAACATATATTTATTACTGTTTAAGGTTGCAGTCATTCTTGCAGGTTTCTTTTTGGGTCAGGATCTCAAAGACCATGAAGACAAATTAATTAATGGATCTTATATTTTGTGATTAGTGGAGATGAATGACATCTAATGTCAAAAATATTGATATGTGATAAAACAAAGATTACAGGCTAATGTATTATATGATTGCAGGCCATGGCAGTCAATCTTGAAAATTTATTGTTAGATTTACTGCTAGAAAGTTTGAGCTCTATAGGGTAGGCTGAGGATTTATATAATGGAGGTGGTATCTAGAATATGTTTGCTTCAGTGTTCATGGTGAGCAGCTGGAAATTATTTAAGTGGAGATTAAAAATTTTCCAGGGGGAAAAAATTACTTGTCTATGCAAAACAAAAGATAGGGAGAAGACTGTGGTTGAAGGGCTCAGGTATATGCTATGGACAATATGACTTATTTTGCTAGCCACTGTGTTAGAGTTAGATTTGAGTTAAAAATCACAAAAACCAATCCTCATTAATGGACCTTCTTTGCCCTGTGCAGGTCTAATGAAGGCTAGAGATATTACAGTTAATACCTTTAGCTATGGACCAGGCAAGAGGTTCTGGCAAAGGGTCACGGACAAGGGACAAAACAGGCTGGTTCACTGGAAGATCATATTTTGTCACCATACTGTTCTAGTAATTTTGTAAGTTCATTTTTACTTTACAATTTTCTTTCAGGGGTGTGAGAGATAAAAGCCCCACTCTATTTTATGGTACTGTCCTATATGATGCAAATTAACCTACACAGGTTTTATTTCTGCAGACATATACATAAGCCATATATGGAATTGGAAATTGGCAACAGTCTAATTTACAGATGTGCTTCAAATCTGTACCAGTTTAGTATATAAGCTTAGTATTACCTTGGATTATGTGATTAATTATCACTACTTGACTGTCACTTTAGAGAGAGTAGTTTGTGGACCCATTGAGAAGACAGAGAGTCTTCATGGATCTCATTGAACAATTTTAGAAGACCATGAATTCGAAGCCACCTGACCTGAGAAACTGGACATCTTTTCAGCTGCTATGAAAAATATGTCTAAGGCTAAACAATAGATCCTTCTAAAACTGATCATAAGGTTGGAATGTTACAGCACAGCAAAGTCATGAACATCCTCATTTATGGAATCACTAAAATACAGGTCTTTCTCCTCCCATAGCTGATTTATAATCTAATAGAACTTTGTCTGTTTCTGTTAATTATCTTGTGTATCATCTTTAGGTCAGTAATTTTGGCTTAGTTTCCATTTTTTGTTTGATATACCAAGACAGCTGTAAGTGCTCCAGGTAATGATATACTTAACCCGGGTTTACCTAGCTGCATGATTCCTGATTTAAGTCACTCCTTAATTGTAAGTAATGCCAAAGCCAGCTGAATCATTCCATGTCCAAACAACCACAACACTTAAGCACTCATATTAATACTGCTTAACACAGTTCTACTCCTTCAAGCCTGTATTTTGTCCTGGTTCAAAGATCTTTATTCAAACAGGTTTAATGAATTTAAAATGCCAAATTAAATTGCACAATGTACCATTTGACAACTCTAGTGTATATAATTTCCTAGGAAAATTTCATACATGTACCTTATTTACACAAAAATAGTGTAAAACAGCATATAAGAAAACATGTAAAATAAAAGCACTTAAAATACAATTGTATTCCTCTGGATAGTAAATGGCCATGTCTGTGAAGATATATCATCTTATATATAGGGGAGCAGATAGACTATCAGTAAATAACTTAGGAATAAAGTTATTGAGTTAAATATAAAACTGTACCATTCCCTAACTTCAGAGAAGAATCAGATTTCCTCTTAGTGTAATGTTTTCAGAATGTTGTCAGTTTGGGCGAGATTCAATACAGGTATCCACATGTGAGCAAGGCATCTCAGGACCACGTAAGGTCTGAGAATATCAAAACAGTACATTCAGTAGCAACTAAGAAGTGCCTTGGCTCATTCTAAACCAGCTTTCTAATACTGGCTAACTGAACAGCACTCCAGCTCCATTGAATATATGGGTTGTGACAGACCCTAGACACTAAAATCTCCTCTTGACAGCTACAAAGAAATTACTTAATCTGGAACTGATTTTCTTCTTTTGTGTAAACAAAAGTCTTACATGCTTATGCTTATTGAAGTGATTCAGACTTTAGAAATTCTGATCCTCTATCTAAACACTAATATAATTAGGGGAAAAAAAGTATTTATTTCACCCTCTTACCTAAAAAAATCCCAGAATAAAATCTATACTGTTTATGCATCCAGTAGAGTTTGAATGGGAAAAACAGAATCATTCTTGTCTTTGTTGAAAGTCCAAAATGTCTATTACTCTTGGGATGAGAAGCAGGAAGGATACTAATTAATATTTAAAATTCAAAAGGAAAATGCAGAAAGAAAGGAAACATTCCAGCCATGAAGAAACAAAGGAAAGAGGAAAAATCAGTTTCTAAGAAGACTTTCAATAAAGACCAATAAAAAGGCAGATTTTGAAAGCTGAAGAGAAAAAGCCACCCTGAAGAAGAATATATTTACTAATTCTCGTCCGGTTTATTCTCACAGTCTGTTTCTGAAAAACCCCTATATGGTGAAAGATGAAAGACTTGGTCTTTTGGATATGTCTGAATGAGCCACAGAGAGGTCTGAAAACCTCTTAAAGCAGAGCTAGGAGAATTCATGTTGGTGGGACTTCAGGAGCTCTCTAGCTCTTTTTATTGCTGAAAACAGGGTTAGCTATCAGATCAGACCAAATTCTTGAGGGATTTGTCTAGTGAGATCTTGGAAATCTCTAAGTATGGACAGTTCTTTGAGTAACTTGCTCTACTACTTGACTGTTCTCCTGGCAAAAAACATTTGTCTTTCTATCAAGCCAGTTTCCCTTTATTCATGTTGTTTCTCTTCCTCCAGCCATACACCACCACTCCAGGTCTTGGGTAAAGATGTGAAAATGTCCTATAAAAAAGATACTGCAGATGCACAGGTGGAGAACTAGGCTTTATAGGCCACCCTGTCCCTTTTTAATTTAAGTTCCCTCTTGACAAAAGCCCATTTCTCTGCTAAGATGACACAATGTCAAGCAGAGAAGGCAACCTGATTTGTACAAGATTTATGAGTAAGAGATATAGTGTATTATCTCTCTCCACCTTCATAAGCTTTCCTTGTGATGCCAAGAATGGCAAGAGCTTATTTCTTTGCTCTTTACTCACCCAGTAGTTCCTGCCTCTCCCTGTCATATACTATTCTTAGTCCTCCAATTATAACATATGTTACCATACCTACAACAAAATCAAGGATCTACATTACTGCTGATGATTTTCCTTATTTCATGGTTTTTTTTCTGTGTTCTCTTTTCCTTATCAATGTGTAACTAATATTCTCTTTCATAATTTCTCACTTCCTTGTATTTCTCCATCTGATTCCCACTGATCTACAGCCTGAAATGCATTGAGGCATTTAAAGTAGGGTATTTCCATCAGTGAGCAGCAGTTTGTTTGAAAACTCATGAACAGGGGCTTAAGAAATAATCAAATAATTTGTAATTTTATTGCTGTTGAGAAAACCTTACAAATAACACACAGCTGCTGAAGAAATCACTCTGTCTCATTTAAAATACTTACACAATAGCTAGTCCATTAAAAAAAAAAAAAAAAAACACTCTCGTGTCCCTCATCTGTGTGGTCTGATTTTGATTCTCATGTGTTTTTAAAATCAAGTGCTGTTTACACTTCAGAGGTAGATGTTCTCTCTTTTTCTTTTCTATGGCTAAGGCTTTCTGGGATAACAGTCTGGCCTTTCAGCCTGTAGAATGGAGCACACTGAAATACTAATTATGTTTTACCTATTAAGTGAGTAAATAAAGAGTTTTGGTGTCAAAGGGTGCTAATCTGACAGCTTTCACCAGTGGTATAGTTAGCTGAGAAAATATATGCCTATGAACAAAATAGTATTAAAGTTTTCCATGAAGGTTTGTCACCTCCTTTGAACACTTGAAAAGAAGAACTATGTGGGGAAACTATTTAAAATCAGATTGAGTAAGAAGCTGTATATACTACATTTCAGGAAATAATTTTCCCCTGTAAACAGAACTATTGTTTCTCAGTTTTTGTAGTGGTGCTGATGTTTGTTCACAGTTTTCTTGTCAGAAAATCCTCATGCCAGGATCAAAATCAAACCAGAATCATTCATTTTAATAAGGAAAATCTATCCAGATTTGCAATCCAGCTGCTTTTTATAAAATGTTTGTTACAATTATTTTAAACCTAAATCCTTTTGCCTTTGTCCCTGTGGATCTTTGTATCATTTCTGCATTATCTTCCCACACCACACCACACCACAATCCCTTCTATTGTAAGTCTGCCCACAGCACCACAGGCTTTGTCCTGATCATGCTGATAATATGCAAACATTCCTGTTGCTAATTCTGATTTCAATTAAGTGATACAGAAGGAGACTCCAGGGCCTCAGACAAAGGTCTCCTCAGAGCTGTTTTTAGCGCACAGACTTTTATCCCACCAAGGTATTTTATTATTTTTGCAATGGGCTCCTCTGGACCCAGTTGCTTTTCATTTCTGGCTGCTTCTCTCTCCTCCTGAAATTTTGAACAGTTCAATGAGAGTCTAAGGGAAAAAAAAAAAAAAAACCACAGAGAAAACCCATACCAGATAAAAAAGGGGTTAGAAAGCTCAGCAATTCACACAACAATCAAACTCTGTGTCTAGATTAGAAGCATAGCAATTAAGTTGATGTTATGACCATTAATAACATTCACATAACACAAGAAAAGCCAGTCTTATATTAAGGCATAAAGTGCGATAAGATTAATAATTGGAATATGATAGCTTCTCAACCTAAACCACAGCACCAGACAAAGGCCTAGAGGTAAGGAGCTTTAACTTAAAATAACTTTGTTTCACAGGAATTACCATGGACAGGAAAAACACATCTATATGCAAGTTACACAATCATCTCTAAATTATTATGAACAATGACCACTTATTTGCCATGATTATGTCAAGTGTTTGTAGCCTGCAGATTTTCAAAAGCTTAATATTGATGAACTTAATTATCTCTGTTGTTCAGATAAATAAACTGACACTTGGAGTATTTAATAACTCCAAAAAAAATCATAGACCTCAACTATAAGTCTTAGTTTTTGTTCATGGTCTCAGGATGCCTTCCCTTTGTGTTATCTACATTTTCTGTACTACTCAAATACTGAACAATGATACAACGAAGGAATTAAGTTTAAGATTTTTGGAAGCTTTATGATAGGAACTTTAGACTGGTTGCTTTACTCTTTAAATAACTTTCCTGAGCATGATTAATGAAATTCCTGCTAAGAATCAGATACCTTCATCAAATTTCTGTTTGTGTCTAAAATGACTCATCTGCATGGTAATTCTGCAGTGCTTTGCCATCCAGTTTTAAAAGCTAGCACACACAGTCTCACACAAAACTGGAAGTGGAACAATTCCTCTTTCCTGTTTATAAGTAAAATGTGATTTTCATCACATACTTCAAGGCAATTTTCTTGTACATTTTTCTGAGAGTAAAATTCAATATGTATTTATTAATACTTTAAACACTTCCTGTGGAAGAATGCTAATCATAGCTAAATCAAATCTTTCCTCCCACCACCTGCTGAAAGTAGAAAAAAAAAAAAAAATCAAGCAAAATGGAACTCCATAACTGCTGCTGGGGAGTAGTTCTTTCCCTACGATCAATAAGGAAGGTTGCCAGTCACGCTTTTTTACAATGTAAGAACATTTCTTTGTTTTTTTTTTTTTTTTCCTCTACATCTTTCTTGCACTCTTTTCTTTTTACTTTTTACCTCACATTCAAATTCTTTGGACCTTAACTCTATGGACTGATATGGCTCAAACTGATTACAACAAAATGATGGACTTTGTGTCATAATTTTTTGAAAGACACAGTATTAGGAATTGTTTACTAGTGTCAATTCTTTAGATTTTCCTGAGGAGATTAGAATCAGTTCTCTGTATTGCTGAACTTCCAATTTAACATTGTATATGTCAGTACTTTGCTGCTTTCACAATGCTAGCTGGTAAACTGACTAGCGCTGTAAAAATTCACGTGACATTCACTTGAGCTGAATGACATTCAATTGTGCATATATAATTTTCAGTTATAAGTACAATTTTGAAAATCTGTTGCCTGTACTCACTGGTATTGGCATTTTCTTTAAAATTATTTTCTAACAATTCTAAAAACCTCATCCTTTTTTATCACACTCTCTATTCTGACTCCTTTTGTTGAATCACTTTAGAACAGAAATCAGGAAATTTCAGGATTTTAAAGCTAAATCTAGACACGCAATAAAATTTAATTCTCAGTGGTGCCACTACACATCATATCTGTGTGTAACTGTAGTTTTGAACATGTGTCTTTTGAAATCTATTATTTGCTTGCCCCTATTTTTTTCCCATCCAGATAAACTGGCTACTAAAATTTCTGCTGCTTGTAACAGGAGGTAAATGACACCCCAGAAATAGTAATTCCTAAAAATGGCTAATCTAAGATGACCTGAAAATTAGATTTTCATCCTCTGATATAAACATCATAAATTTAAAACTGGAAGAGTATTTCATTCTCCATCCATGCCTTTGATGTTCAGATTCCTTTTCAAATTCCTTTCAGGCATTCTCTACACTTACACATACAAGTTTCTTTGTTTTCACACTGAAGTTCAACAGAAGCTCATTCTGGGCAATGATAAAGAGAATTTCAATGTCCCAGATTCCTAACGAAGCTATAAAGGACAAACCACTCCACAGTATTTTCTGGAATTAAGGTCAGCTGTATAGGACAAATAGAGGGTCAAAGGGAGGAATATAATACTCTTCTTCCAATTCTCTAATAGTTGTCTTATGTTTAATTATATTAAAGTAGTGTTCATACAATGAAAATTAGGTGCTCAGATCCTATAAACCATGTTTTCTCTTTCCCAAGTTTCATCCAATGAGAACACAGAAGTGATCATGTGAGGTTTGTGTTATGGTAGCATTTTACTGGTCTAGGAAGAGATGCCATTAAGTAATTTTAAAAGAGAGTAAACTGTTAGTAGTCTAGTAAAAGGATGCCTTCTCACTTTTGCAGTTCACTTTGGTGAAAGAACTAGGCTTTTCTTTCTTGACATTGGGCTGATATAAGGGTACTTGACCATGGTCAACACTTAACAAGATGTTATAAAGAACCTAGGGAATTGTTGCTTCTAATAAATGCCTTTGTAGATTATCAGCTAAGAGGTAGAGGACTGAGATGATGAGAAAGCAGAAATTTCAAGTAGTAGGTTAATTCTACAAAACATTATTTATGTATATATGTAAAGCCTAAAGCTCAGTTTTAGAAACTAAAGAAAATTAAATGTGTGATTAATATTCTTTGTGTATGAGAATACTACCAAATAGGCTTGAAGCAGGGACACATATATCTGGAAATTCAAGAATTCACAGAAATAGATAAAAAAGCCATATAAACAATATGAAAATATTATATACAAAGTGTATATGGATTTAAGAGCATTAAACCCCTTTGCTGGTGTGTTCAAGAACCCATATTTCATTTTCTCACTGGTCCTTTTCACAATGATAATGTATCCTCTAATGGTAATGAGTTATTTATTATATGAAGAGGTTCTGCATGTAGTGAAGGCTTTATTCATTTTGACTAGAAAATTACAATATCTTCTATATTTGCCTGAGCAGTTATTCCTAGAATTCAGAAATGTTAATTAAATTTGCTGAATATCTTCTGTATTGTTTTACAAAGACTATTTCTGCAGCAAACTAAGAGTTCTAGTCCTAGAAGACAAAACAAAGGTTAAACAAAGAAACCGTCTCCCATACTACTTTTTGCATTCTTTTATCATTCCTGTATCTTCCCCACAATGCTATTTCCTCTATCTTTTATTTTCCTTCATAATATCTTTTCTTCAAAGAACAGCCTTGCAGATCTGGTGGGGTTCAGATAAGGAAAGAGTCAAGAGAAAGCAAGCAAGAACTTGTAAGAAATTAGTACAACCTCGTTTACTGCTAAATATATAGGATTAACCTTCTTACAAGTGTTCTAGAAATCCCCACCAGCACCACCAGAAATAAATGTATGAATGACAGACTGCTCCATAAAATCCTGTAACTAAGCTTACAATCTTTGGCACCAGCCATAAATTCAAAGTGTGAAATGGGATTAGTTCATTCCCAGTGAATTAGTGTCTGTGTTAATAGAGTTCTAAATATATAATCATATAAATGCCAGTAAGAAAAATCTTAAACAGGCTTTCACTGTGCAGTTATTTCCAGTGTGGACTCGGGAAACTAGCCAGGTTCATTCACCTTTGGGAGCAATGCTGCAGACTTCTCCACAGTTAGACATTCTGTCTAACATTCCAGGCAGAAAAAAAGGCAGGTCATGGGTTTTATCAAGCTTTGTCAGATCTTTAAAGCATCAGAACTTCCTTAATTTTTTCTGTCTCACTCTTGGATTTTTGTAGAGTGCAGATGCCAAAAAGAGAGCCTGCAGAGAATGTTTGATTTGGACCATAGCCAACTTCTCAAACTTCGTAGGACAACATCTCATCCAGAGAGTGATACAGCTCTCTATAGGTAGAGAAAACAAGCTTCAGCATTCTTGGTTTCTTGAACTTGAGCCAGAACTGTCTGTGACTATCTTGGTCAGCAGAATGGAGTTTCACTTAAACAATGCACTTCAGAAAATCACAGACTCTGTTCGGAGAGTTCAAAACCACTGTTTTCTCTTGAAAGACTGTCTGAAGCCTTAAGTTTTCAGTTTATGTGAGGCTCTCAGATAAGCTCTTTTGAGCTACTTGAAGAGCTAGTGTACATTGAATTTTGAAATGTTGTGTTCCAAAAGAGTTAAGCATCGGATTTCAGCCATAAAATGCACTGCAGTTCAGACAGAGCTAGTACTCTATGGCTTCCTCCTCTTTGTTATACTTTATCTCATAAATATATATACAAACTCATCTGTATTTGTACATTCAAATCAACATTAGAAAGTCTTCAGAAAGGAAATTCTTAATTACCTGATTATAAGTAGTGGGGGAGGAATCTAGATTATATATGTATCCCAGAGAAAATGAAAGTAAGTGTGCAAATAGCTATCTGAAGTACCTGATTTTTATTTCTGTTTGAACTACTAAATTATATCTATGCAAGGCAAATAATTTATTGAACATTAAGCAAGTGAGATTTGTGACTTAACCGTTTGGGGGAAAAATAACTAGTAGAATGACAAGCAAAAATGACACAAACTAGAGGTTAAAAATTATTTACATCATTTTCTAACTAAAATTTCTGAAAATTTTGTATACATATGATTCAGCTTTATTTCTAGTTTACAGTCATTTACTAGGTGAATATTTAAACACACATATTGATGTCAGGAAAACAGTCTAATAAGAAAAACATTAATAAATATTACTAGTTTTACAAGAAGGAAATGCTAAGTCCTTGATTATACATATTAGGGGAACAATCAGATTCTAAGTCTTTTCTCCCCTAGAAGCATACTACATGCATACACAGCTTTCCAGGGCAAAATTATTGATTAAGAATTAAATAAAAGACTATTCCTTTATACAAATTGAGAAAATCTGTTATATCTAGATGCAGATATAAAAAAATAGTCCCAACCTCTGAGAAATTACATCTGAAAGTCTTTATTTCTGTCCTCTGGCTGAAAAGGAAGTCTACTATGCATAGTTCAGGTACTGAAGTCAACAGTGTTAGGTGATATGAACAAATCTGATTCTTTACTTGGTTTCAAAATCAAGGAAAGTTTTGCCAGTTTAAACACATTTTGGGTAAATGTTTCTTTTATCAACAAAGTCTTAAGATGTCTGTATTCAATTGTTCCATTTTTTAATTTAAGATATGAGGTATAATGTCACCAATAAGATAAAAATTAGCCTGTAAAGAAAATTTTTACTGGGAAAATATTAAATGCTTTCTATCAAATACAGTTTTTCACTTTAAAATTCTCTTCTAATAATGTTATCATCATTACACATCTTTTTTTGAGAAATTAGGAGAAAAAATTTGCTTTCCAGTCATGGAAAGACTTAGTAGTCTTCACCAGTCCTTCTAGCAGATATGATATAACAGAAATTCAGAAGCAATCCTGTCAAAGTAATTACCCTTTTGTAAGTGAAATTCTGGGTCTCAGTCTGTCCTAGCAAACACTTTATTTTGATGAAATTTTAATTTATCACTGGAATAATCCTTAATTATGCTGAATTCCACTATTAGTCAAAACATTCAATGTCAGCATTAATTTTTTACATGTTTTCTGATTCAGTTTGCTACAAACAAATCCTTCCATTTATTTCTGAATTCCCAGCTTACACCAGCTGTTTCTACTGGTCATATCCAACAAGTGATAGACAGATAAACTAATAGTATGTCACAAAGAACAAGGAGCTTTTTCAAGCTCTACTTTCTTTTGTTGTGTACAGAAGCACTATGGAGCTTCCTTAGGCTACATAATGAATAAATCAAAATAATCAAGAAAGGAAGGAATTAAGTGTATGTGAAAACTCATGGAAAGGGAGCTCCTCTGAGATTTCCCAACCAGTCTTGACCTCAGGAGTTTTCAGATATCCCAGTGTCTCTTTAATACCAGTCTCTGAGTCTTTACCTATTTTTCTAGCATTAGTCAACCTCTATGTTTTACCTTTAGTCAGACAATGACACTATGAGATATATTGCAATTAGAATATCAAGGTAAATAATTTTTTACCCAGTTCATTTATCTTTTGACAATTTTTCAGATTAATACCTCTAAATTATTATTTCTCATCAAAATTTCAGTGTGTAGAGAATCATTTATTTTGAGAAGTTTAGCAATATCTGCAGTGATATGTCAGATTGAAATTTTCACAAATATAATTATATTTATGGAATTCCAAAGATATATCAGATTTCAGAAGCCATATCAAGCTCAAGATTCTGCAAAACTGCTGAAGAATAAAAAAATGGAAATGGAAAATGGAATAATAGAATCACTGGGTCATAGAAGTAGATATAAAAATTAACAGGTTATGCTAGTACACTAACATAACCATGATCAATTATTGTAATATTATAAGACTTTCAGTGACTTCTCTTACAGGCTTTAAAGACTTGTATTACCTGTGTAGCTATTGCTTAATTGCTTTCAAGAAATATTTGAGAGGATACAACTATCCATTTAAAGACAAGGAAAAAAAACAAGGATTAATTAACATAAAAAATATTCTATATGGACCAAGGGAAATCCTCTATACTGTAAGCAAATCAATTCTGGTTTTTTTTTTTCCTTTCTGCTCATGTATTTTGAATCAAAGTGTGCTGCATCATTACCGTTATTAAGTGATGGATAGCATTTGGTGCTACATTTAGCTATGAAAGAAGTCAGATGATTCAAATGAAACCAGAGAGCCAGCAGGCTGAACTACAGAGGGCACAGAAACAAGCTATTAGAAAAGAAAAAAGAAATCATAAATGCCTTTCCATATGTTTTGTCATTTACTTAGATCAGATCACAGTCCCCTCCAGTGAATTTAAGTCTGAAAATGGTTGAGATAGAACATAATGCTGAAGGGCTTCACAAATAAACTAAAAAAATATAAATGTAAAAGGATAGAGAATACAAAATGTGAGAGAGCTGTGGAGGAAGGGAAAAGGTTCTTCCTCAGGCAACACATAACACAGTGAATAAAAGCTGAAGAGGACACAGAAATGACAGAAAAAAGGGAAAAAAATATCAGGTCACTGACAATGCAACACACAATGTCTGGAGAATATCACAGATCAAAAACAAAGTAAAATCGAGTCATAAATTGATTTGACACTATTGGTTTGCCTTTAATACTAAACCTACTAAGAGACCAAAACCTTATCTAGCATAAATCAGTGATGGTTGGCTCGGATTCAGGTATCTCCAATTTTCACTAGGGGACATTCTGAGTCTGAGGTTTTGGAAAAGAATTAAGGATTTGAAAATAAATAGAGATGCAGCCAATTTGGATTTTTCACTGCAGCCATCATTTGAAAAAAGTGATACCTTAGTATTGTCCATGATTTTGTATGTGAAAAAATACTCAGTGGTTCCAGTTTTTAAAAAGACAAAAAACTAATTCCTGAGAGGAGAGGGCAGGATGCATGGCCCTTGAGGAAAGTCTTCTTTAAAGTAATTATTTTGGTGACTCCTGATGTAACTGTGGGAATCA
The DNA here is from genome assembly GCF_026979565.1 of Vidua chalybeata. Taxonomy (NCBI): domain Eukaryota; kingdom Metazoa; phylum Chordata; class Aves; order Passeriformes; family Viduidae; genus Vidua; species Vidua chalybeata. The sequence goes on from NC_071535.1 coordinate 19,384,789, forward strand.
CTGGAGATACCTTGACTCCTATCTCTCACTTTTACTTGCTAGCTGTCTGAAATAAATATAAAAGGGCAGCACTCTCTCACTCTCCAAAACTGGCAGTGTTCCTGAGCACTGAAAGGGTCATTCTGATTGTAGCTGCTCTGTAGCTTCACTTATATCAAACCAGAGCAACAGTACAGCAAACAGCACTATTACACTAGTGCACCAAAGTCAGGCACAGAACAAGATGTAATAGAGAGCAGCTACTGAGTGTGAAGGGCCAACTCTTAGGATAAGTTTCCTGATGTTTTGTTCAGTCTTCACTTTTGTTAAGTTTTCAATTTTTTTCAAGCAGTGGTACTTCCTGTCTTTCTTGTGATAGCTGCTCTTCAATCTACTAAGTCTCACCAGGACACTTTTCTTTATTTTGAAGACTGGTTGTATGGCAAGGTTCAAGTGCAGTGTTTTGTCCACTCAAAACAGTAACTCCACATGTGGAATCTTTCAGTGCTGTACTGGTGTGATCTTTGGTTTAGTCTGGAGCATGAACAACCACACAACAAACTATTGCACTGCAAACTCACTGCAGTCCAGTCTTCAGCATCTCTCCCACAGACAGCTGAAAGATTCTTCAATCCAGCAACTGTCCAGAAGAGTTATTAGCATCCTACTCTGCCTAGTATGAAAACACAGAATTATATTCTTATCAGACAGAGTTTTTCCTAACCTATTATCCCAGACTGCCCTTTAGAAATTAACAGTAAGTCACTGGCTTTTTAATCAAAGTTGTATGGAAAACATGACATGTGCAAAGAGGTAACCAGGTATTTTACAGTTAAAATTGTTAAAATAAAATTTTTAAAAAGTTAAAATAAAACTAAAAATAATAATTTAAAAAATGGTCTTATATCTCTGTAAAACCCTACTCTTTCTTTTGAATAATAAGTTAATTTGTAAAATCCACCCCTTTTTTGCTACAATTTACACCATTTTACTGAAGTTCCTAAATATGTAAGATGTCTTGGTATCTATTTCCACTTTTTGCAGTGCTTTTCAAACACTGTTTTTAACTCCAGGAGTAAAAGATAAACATGAATAAAATTGTAGCAATTTCATCTTGAATCACATTCTTGGTTCAAGATTTTTTGATCAACTGTTTTAAACCTTCAGGTGTTTAACTGAATAACTGTGAAGGTTTATAATTTGGAAGCGAAGGATGCCTGTGTAAAGCTCTTGAATCTCTTCCAAAGCAATATGTTTAAACTGACTTTTTTCCTAACACAGGGTCTTTGATCACTTACTGGTGAGGATATACAAGGTAATAAATGTATCTTCCATCTGTCGCTAGTGCCTGCCTACCAGAAAAACAAAACAAAACAAAACAAACATAGAATTCTAGTATTGTTTCCCCCTGTGTAATAATATAAGTCAAGCTTTTATGGAGAATAAAGTATTCACAAATGCAGGACATGGATCCTTTCATCACTTAGATCTTTCAAGGCAGAGTCTTGGACTGAATAAATGAATGATAAGGAAAACATGATTTTTATGAGTTTATGGGACAATAAAAGTTAAATAATAAGCGCTCATAAAATCAAATCTCATTTTATTTGCCTGCCTGCCCTATGCTTAAGAAGGTTTTTATGTTTAGACACTGAAAGGGTATTCAGAATAGTTTCATTGTGAGGAGGACCAAGCAGTGGAGCAGGTTGCTCAGAGACATGGTCCAGTTCCAATCTTTGAAAGTTTTCAAGATGTGATTGGACAAAACTCTGAGCAATGTGGTCTGCCATCCTAGCTGGCCCTGCTTAAAGCAGGAAGGTGAGATGGAGCAATCCTGAGCTGCCTTTGAACCTGAATTGTTCATCAACTTTGTGAACCTGTGAATTGTCCATAAGGCAGTGCACACAATAGTTTCACCATCTTTGCCTTTAGGTCAAATCTCCTAATCCTTGTTTAAACAAATGAATTAACTGGAAGTCAGAATAAGTTATCTTTTAGCATCCTGCACGATTGAAAAAGGACAGCCACGATTCAGAACTACCTATAAGATTCAATTCATGTTGGCTTACTGGGGCACCTAGCCTCACTTCATTTTTTAGTTTGTTGTGTTACATTGGTAACATGGTACTTGCTTCAGATGGGAGAATTTTTGATGGACTCTTTCCATTATGTTAGGGTTTTTTTGTCTCTTCTTTTTGTAATATGCTCAAATTGTACTGTTTTAGCTTCTCATCTTGTCCACACAATTCAGTAAGATTCAATATATTTATATATATTTGAGTTCACCTACTGGACGCATTTCAGGTCCTTATGTTGTTCCTCAAAATGTTTGTTTGATTTGGGTTTTTTTGACATTCAAAGAAACAATTAGAGACAGGATGTCTAGAAAAATAACCGACTTTAGTAAGTCAGCCTATGTCTTGATGCTGCAACTCATCTTTCTAATTACTGCAAAGTCCAAATGGTTGGTCCTGGTTCATTGACACCTTTAGTTTCAATACCAGACCTTAACAACATTCTGGTATATTGTTTCATTTCCTCCCTACCACAAACAAAATCAGTGGGCATCACACTGAAATAGTATCCTAAAGCAGTTTGTAATGAAATATTCCTGTGGTGTGCAATCAGATACTTCTGCAAATAGGTAGAACTACAATATCAAGAACTGACACTATACCAATTAAAATTCAGCTCATGAAAAATCTCTTCTCCCCTCTGAAGTTTACTTGGTTCAGAGTATTTCTTCAGCAGATACAGTACTGGATGATTAATAGATCAACCTCACAGTATGAGAGCTGATTTAGTTATGAAATACATGAAAGCTATACAAATGTTTCTGCCTTAAACTCTTCATTTAACATTTCTCCATATGGCAGATAAGCCACAAAATCTGGTGCAAAGATTCTGATTTATTGATATATTTCATTCCACAAATGGAATTTGTAGCAGGTGTGCTTGAAAGTCAAGGGAGCATGAGGAAAGCAAGTTAAATCTGTATGCTGCATGTCACATAATGCCAGTTTCCAGTGCTTACACTGGAGCAAATTTCATAAGCTTGTGGAAGAAATATATTGGAAAAATAAGGGCAGATAGACCATTCTTTTTGAAGAAATCCTAGTGAAAAAAAAAAAAAAAAAAAACAGCAGAGAAGATTCAATTAATAGAACATCTGGTAACTTTTGGCAAACATTGAAATATCTCCTCTATAATAGGAAAAAATAATTGGAAGTGTCAAAGCTCTGTCTTTTCTTTAATACCATTCTCAAAGTTGTGTTCAGATAGGCCAGGTTGGATGGGGCTCTGAGTAATCTGGTCTAGTGAAGGGTGCCCCTGGCCATGGTAGTTGAGTTGAACTAGATGCTCTTTAAGATCTCTTCTAACTTAAACCATTATATGATTCTATAGTTCTATACTTGCAATAACTTTACATTTACAAAACAAAATACAAATCATCAAAGTATTAAAACCATAAAATATATTGAAACAGCTATCCTAAGGTTAATCTACACCTGTCATGTTGGTGATATCACACACCAGGATCAATCTGAAAGCTTTTAGATGAGTTTTCATGGTGCCCAAGTTACAGTTATTGCTGTGATTTGTCTTCCTGAGCAAACTTTTTTTCTGATTATTCATGGAGCCTTCAAAAACTAGCTAAGCCAGTTGATATTTTAAGCATGCAGCACTTATCATTCCAGCACCAAAGATAGGCTTGAGTGAGAAAGTTGTATTTGTAGCTTCATTATCACTCCAGAATTTTGCTATCTTCAAATCTAGTTTCACACAAAGAAAAATATGCACTGATCTCACATGTGAATTGTGATTGCCAAAATGTGCTTTAAGAGTGGAATGTACGATTCAACATGGCTAGAAGATTCATGCTGAAGCAATTCTTTTTCATATATTGTAGCTGGATCAGCTTTGCATGAGAAAATTAGTTGATTGAGTGGCCAGTCTGACCTGAAAAAAAAATAGACATCTGTGCCTGTCAGCCTGTATATAAGAGTCAAAAAAACCAGCACAACTGAGTTTGAAAACCGGGGACCAAGTTATGAGAAAACTTTGTTTTCATTATGTCCAACCTCCTGCTACCCACTAGTGTCCTATCTGACCTCTGATAGCAGCACTGATGTAGCTTTCACAACCTCCCTCAGGAGTTTAGTCATTTGGCCCATACAGCTCAAAATCTTTTCTTAATGTCTAGCCTAAACATTTCCTTCCTTAGCCTCAGGTCACTGATCCTTGTCCTACATCTTCTGAGACTGAATAATTTCCTGAATTCAATTTCCACTGCTGTATTGAAAGCATGAGACTGAGAACAAGAGAGAAAAAAAGAGGAAGAAAAGGTCTCTCTAGTCTAAACCTGCCCATACTTCAGCTTTACCACAGACTGTGAGTTACAATAGAATTATCAAGTTTTTCATACTTTCAGTTTTATCAGGAAGTTGTAAAGATCAGCCTATTATATAGTACTATTAAAGTAACACTACCCTGCATTAAATAAAAGCAATCAATAGATGAGGCCCATCAAGCACTGACAAGGAGTCTTTTCCTTTTTTCTCTTTCCACTTACTGGAGGAGAGCCAGCCAGCCAAATATACTCTAGTCTAAAAGTGTTTTTAATGAAAAATCTTTGCAATGTAAGCTTGAACACTGCTGTTAAGGCTAAAAAAAAAAAAAAAGAAGATAAAGTACTCTGTCATGAATTTATGTGAGGCAATTAAAATTCATTTCCACATTGTATAAACAGATGACAAACTGTTTCAAAAAATAACACAGGGATGAATTGAACTACAAAGCTTAAAGAATTAACCATTTGCACTAGGATGCCCAGGGCTATGGAAATCTGAGTCAGATCACAGAGGTAATGGACCACTGGGCATATTTCATTATTCATGCCAGTGGACTCACAGTTGGGGAAATACTGTAAAACATAGGTCACTAGTACCTGATATCGCTATCTCCTACCCTCCTTCCCCCCCAAGAAAAAAAATGAACAAAAGAGCATTCAAAAAAATCACATACAGTCATTCTGTGATTCTATGAATTGCAGTTAATGAATGTTGGTTATTTATCCAACATTTTACTTGAAATATTGAATCTGTTACAAAACTATATAGTCTATTTGAAGCAGCAAAGAAACTAACCATACCTCAATGGAAAGCAAGTTTTCATAGAGAGTTTGGCTTCTTATGTTCATGTGATATTGCCTGAGCCCATCCTATGTAGGATCAATGTATCAGAGTGCAGTTGTTTAATTTAAAAAAGAAAAAAAAAAGAATGAAAAGTGAAAAGTTTTGGCTTATTATCTTCACTGTATTCTGGGGCTGTAGTGCTGATATAATTTTATGGCACATATATTTTCTATTACTTTGGTTTATTATGGTACATAACCACTACATCTGAACAGGGCAAAAAATATTTAGATTTTCATGAAGTGCAGAAGCACTTACAATTCATGCCTAATGTTTAAGTTGATATGACAGATAATCTTCCTCCACAAAGATCTGTTATACAGGATCCAACTCAGAAATTTCAGTTGGAGTTTCCTCAACCATCTCCATCAAGATCCGTGGCATAAGTTTACTTCAGCCTGTTTCTAAATTTGTTAAAATGTTGATATTTGTGGAGATGTACCCTGAGAGAAAAATTCTGCTGAATTTATTTGGTTATGGTGATTAGATAGTTGTTTAAATCTATTCATCTATGATTATCTATTTCAATTCATTCAAAATGACAGTGTTCATTATTAAAAAAAAAGAAAGAAAGAAAACCCAAACCTACTTCCCCAGCAAACTTGAAACTTGAATGGAGAGAAATTCATGTTTAACAATGATAAATCATTTTGAGCCTATGTAGTATTCTGTATTTTACATTAAGACTTTGACAGGATTAGATCTATAACTGTTTAAGTGAACCAGGCAAAACTAAAGAGGAAGCATATAAATGCAAACATATTTTGTCTTTAATGAGAAAAAGGACTGAGATATTTGAGACATTGTCTTGATACTGAATAAAATTTTATCTTTTAGAACATCTACGCTCTTCAATTTAATAGACTTGAAGGCTTTCCATGACACCTGACATTTTATCACAGAAGAGTTGAAGAGGACTATTTTGGATCTTACAGAAGAGGTTTACCATTTTAATATGGATCATATCTGCTTCCATATATACCACCGACACCAAAGAGAAAAACATCTTTATTTCTTACTAAGATGAAAATTGGTAAATTAACCATATTGAAACTGCTTTTGGATGCATTCTCAGTTGAGCTGTGAGCATGTGAGCAGGATAGAGTCTGTAGTGCACAAATTAAGACTATATTTTAAAGACTTTGTCTTTCCTGTAGTTATTCAGAGATAGCTTTATTTTGTTTTCTTTGTTGTTGCTTTTTTTGCGAGTGCTTAAGTTCTAGTTTGAAGAGCTAAAATATTTTTTTTAAATCTATCATTTATACTGAATGTATGGGAACATCTTCTGTATCGAGCTTTTCTCATGCACCTCTGCCTCAAAGTAACAATGAGTTTGAGAGACAGCTGGATGTTGTTCACTGTTTTCTCTAGTGAGAAAGGATGGAAGCAACATTGCTCAAGAAAGCAACTTTCTTCTGATTCCTGAAGAGCAAAGATGAAACCTTACACTGATTGCAAGTGTAATGTCCTCAGACATTTCTTTCCCCTCATATTATGCCCAGCCTGTAATAACTGACCACAATAACATCATCAGGAGTAAAAAATTATGAAGCAGCTAAGATAACATTCCCTAAACCATTTTAGACATTCATGGATATTTCAAAGACTGTTTTAGATTTCCTAGTCTGAGATCTGCTTTATCACACTTACAAGGGTGACCTTTAAAATAACTTATTTGCTACAAAAAAAAAAAAAAAAAAAAAAAAAAAAGCAAGAGGATTCTTTATAACCTTAATTTATTACCTATAAAATCACTTTCCAGCAAGAATCCTGATTACAATCAAATAACCCACCAAAATCAAACAGTTTACCTGTGATCAAGTTAATACAGTAGTAACAACCTAATAATGGGCAAAAAGATGTTCAAGGTTTGTGATATTATCAGGAAAGTCTGCATGGAAATTCAATGATTCATAACACATAGGGATAAATTAACAAATTATTTATAAAATGAAAATTCTCCAATGTCTATTTTTTTTTAGAGAACAGTCATGTCTTCTATTATAATTCTTCAATCTGAGAAGTGTAATCTCAGTCCAGATAGTCATGCAAGAACATGACTGCAGACCTGAAGATTTGTAATAATAGGAGTTAGGCAATCAAATACTTCTTGGACCCTCATTTTGCCTCACATCAGAAAGCAGAAATAGACACATACAGCTTTAAGAAGAAGAAATCCTTGTAGAGGGAACTGTATTTACATTTATGGATATTGCATGGACACATATAAAAACAAAGAGAATCTGAGCTGGAGGATAACCTGAAATAAAGCTTCAGGGGCAGAGTAACAGACTGAGGAAACTTAATCTACATTCTGCCCTTCACATCAATATTAGCCCTTCCTATGTTTTCATTGTCCATTTTGGAAAGGCCTGTTTCATTGTCCTTCCCAAAATGAAGCACTGAGCCATCTTCTAACTGTTGTATTTTTGAATTATATTTTATTTCTGGTATTTTAATTTTTATTCATAATATTCTTCTACTGTTTTATTATCCATTAATAATTGCAGAAGCTTTTAGTAACAGTGGTTTTATAGCAGTACAACACAGAAAGTTAAACACTTTTCACAAAAGCTCCAATGGAGCCTGTAAATTAAACTGTATTATATTATCTATTTCAGATTCTACATGTGTTTGAGAAAGGGTCTTTCAGGATCTACCTGATGCCTGCTGCTGAATAGTGGTCACTGCAACTTGATTTTCCTGCAGCAGTTCCATCCTTTTTACCTTAAATGCTATCCCTATCTTTCTATAACACATGCATTTTCTCCACTATGTGCCAGCGTAAATTGTTGAAAGAGTAACTGTAATTTACTTTGTAGAGACAAATAAAATCAAACTGTTTTGCTCAACCTGCTCCAAAATTAAGATCATCCCACAGTCCTCATGCAGGAAAGCTGAGAGTAACTAAATTCTAATTTTAGCATTTCCATACACTTAGAGAAACATGCACAGTGAAAATGTGATGCCTTTGACAGCACAGTCCATTCACGAATCCACAGCCTTCCCACTCCACATCAGCAGCCCCATCAGAGAAGCTCCTGTTGCAGGAGAAGGAGGAATATAAATGGATCAAGAAGGATGCTGATGTGAGTCCAGAGAGCTCATGAAAGACTGGGGTCAACATTTCTGTTCTGAGCTGCTTCTCCCACTTTATTACAGTTGTGTACTACAACACTAGCATTCTGGCTCTTCTTTGCCAAGCTGTGGGCAGGCACAGATGGAAGCACTTGACGACTTCAGTGGCATTTAGACATAGATTTTACTCCAAGGTCAAAGCTTCACTGGGGTCTCGCCTAATTTCTTAAGACATTATTGAAATTAATCATGCTTTGTGCAAAGATTTCTAGCTGCATTATTAAATTAATTTCCAGTACTAATGTTAGGCAATTTTACTTGTTAAAAACAAAAGAAATGAAGAAAAAAGCTAACCTCAAACAGCAATAAAGAACATTAGTATGTTATGGACAAAATCTTAGTGGCAGAGATTTATTTTTACTGTGCATTTCAAGCAGTTGGTTTTTTTTTTTTTTTTTTCATTCTTCATGTTTCTTCCATGTTGTTTGCATTTACAGTCATACTTTCCAAAAGCTTTGATATTTAGTAAGTTTTAAATGAGAGTGATATATTGCAGAATCTGATGTTAAATTCCTGGATTTTGTGCTTTTTGTGCTGCAAACATAACTCTGTAGACACACAGTACTCTGAATGATCATGCCCATATAAGATGGACTTGGACAGCTCCCAGTCCTTCCAGATCAAACAGGTCAGCTCAGGTCGATTTTAAGTGCAACACATCTTTGAAGTTAGCTCAGTATACTCTACAGTGCACTTAATACACATCACAGATGAGTAGTTCCTGGTGGAAAAAAATAGCCTGAAAAACAAGAAAGCAAGCTGGAAATATGACATCAATAAACCATGGCCTATCTGGGATATTTTCAGCCAAATAAACGTGATTCTTTCTGTACCATGTGACTGTGTATATCTCCACAGTTTTTGCATGTTTTCAGCCCACATCCTCTATTTTTGTGCATGGTATAGTAATCCAGATATCTCATATTTCCCATATTGTCCAACACAGAATCTGCTTCTTTTTGCACATACCATGGAACTGTTATTTTCTTTGTTTAGTTCCCATGTTTCCTGGTTTCCATCTCCTTCTGCTCCTAAAATGCAAGTTTGTTTCTTATCTAGATTCTCCTGTTAAATGATTGATTTCATGAAGAGGCACAGGGAGCAATAATGTAATCCAGTGGATAGAGAAAAAAAAAAATCAAGCTGGTCTCAGCTATACTAGGAGACAAAAAGGAAAATATGTTGAATTCCAAAGCATTCATATCTGTCATTCCTCAGTCCAGGTTTCCAAAGAGTGGGGAACTTAATATATTTCAAAACAATTGTCTGCCAGTGTGGTTGCCCACTGTTCTTCCTGCTCCCCCACATGTGTCAAACACAAACTGCTCTTTAAGTTTTTTTGATATTACACTTCTAGAATGCTTTTGTTATTAGGTACAGCAGGTGTAGCAGCCCTGAGCATAACAAGAAAAATTAATTATTATTAATAGTAGCATAAAAGAGATGAGTGAAATAGTAATGTGTGCCTAAGGGAGGGTTGGCTTGACTTTATTTTGATCATGAAGTTGGGATTTATGAAATGAATAGGTATAATTTTTGTGAAGTCAGCTAAAAAAGTTAATCTTTATTTTACTCAGAAGGTACATTTAAGAAAAGGAAAAAAAAAAAGCATGTTCTCACTTGAAGTTTACTCTCCTGCAGTGACATTCAAGGGGAGAAAAAGGTTTAATCACCAAGAAATTAAATCTTTAAAGAATTCAGTTATGTATGCATTATTCACAAAAACACAGTCAGTGATTTCATAAGCAAGCAGACAATTAAGGAGTTCAACAAAAACTCAATAGGGACCTTTAACAGGGTCAAAGATTGGATTTCTAAAAAGTTTCTGAGTCACGACTGCCTCAGCTGCTTTCTTCATGGGAAAGAAAGGGAAGGAGAAAGAGAGAGGGTGAGAGACCGAGAAGGGAAGGCAATAGGAAAGAAAGCAAGGGAGGAATAAAAATATATATAAAAAGCAGAATTTCCTTACTGGAAGATTTATAGTATGGAAATTTTAAAAAAATTATCCTAATATGAGACTAATTGTGATGTTCTGCACCTTTAGTTAAACAGCTGAACTAGAAAATTAAATATTTCATAAATTTAAATTATTGACTAGTTTCTTGGAAACAATTTAAATGTTAACAAGAAAATTGAGAGAAAAAAAACACTCATCTTTTTACATTCGCATGATATTTCCCTCTTTCTATTACAATATACATCAGAAAGAAACTCATTCCAAGGGATTTAATCCTTTCATTTCTTCTTGCTCTGATAATAAAACCTATAACAGTCTGTGATTCAAGACTGCAAATTGTGACTGAAAATGTCCAGGATGAGGGTTTGTAACTATTCTTTGTGGACTTTTCAGGTTATTGGTGACACATGCACATTGAATTTTACAGAGCGCAATGTAGTAGTCCTTTCCTCCCTGGAGATAACTCTAAAGTAATTGGAATTGCTGCACATGGCCTGATGCTGCTAACACCAGCTAGAGGAATAGAGCTCTGCCTTAGAGATTAAACCACCAGGAGTACAAACAAGATAGAAGAATCAAAATAACTATGAGAAAGGAAACAGGTGAGCAAAATCTGGAACAAAAAAAAAAAAAAAAAAAAAAAGAAGAGACAAAAGGTGAAGATGCCCTCTAACAGATACTCCGAAAAAGCTCTTCCCCTCCTGACCTGCAGTCTAGCACAGTAGCACAGTCTATGTAATGCACAATACAGGGTTGGGGGGCGTTGTTGTTTTATTTCTTTTAAAGCTTATTTTTAAATGCCTAGTTTCAATTATCTATTACTATGACTAATGTGTCTTATTTTGATGGGCGGATCTAGGTATTTAACATGAACTCCTGGATAAGATTAGCATGACTTTTTTTTAGGCTATTCTGCCCATTTGCTGATTCTGATGACTTGCTAGTTCTAATGACTTTATCATTCTTTTGCCAAAACAGGTACTCTTAACTTATGGTTCCACCAGGAAAACCTTTAATTTTATTATTTAGGTGCCTAACACTGAAGGTAGTTGCTTTAGTTTTCACTATGGGATATGGATGAAGATTAATGGGTTACTAGCGGGATAAGTTTCTACTTTTGAGTATTGACTGTCTGTCAGATCTGTTGTTGAAGGATATTACTCTTTTATCAACATCATTTTACCTTTTTGAAAGGGAAAATTTAAAGCAGTTATCAACATGGCTAAAAAGACATCTCTAAACCCTCTGCTGGCATAAACTAGGTGTGTAGGAAGAAGAAAGAAGCATTGCCATGTAACCAAGGGAAATGTGTCCCCATGCCCCCCATCCCTTTCTGAAGCCACAGCCTTAATCAACCCTTCTTAAGGGAGCCCCTGCATTGTGTCATAACACTGGTCATGACACCTCACATGCACACAGATGTCTGTCATGTGTTATGATATCTAGTACCTCTAGTGACAGAGAGGAGAGCACCAGGTGTGGTACCTCTTCCAAACTGAGGAATTAACTTGTGTTGCTTTCTCTGCGTGGCTGTGTTTCATAATTTTGACAAATGGTGATCATTAGTAATCACAACTGCTTGCTGGCATTCATCTCAGAAAAATTACACCACATTGTCTTTTCTTCATAACTTTATGGTATCAGGCTGGCTGGTGAAACTGTTTAGCTAGCTATTGGTTTTGCTTCCCAGGCCTGTTCCAGCCAGTATTTCATTGCAAATTTGTGAAGGTGAGTGATTTAAACTGGTGGCTGAGAAGCTGATATTCTTAAAGTTATTCACCACAAATCTGTTTAATTATTCTTACAAGGACCTGGATGGTTTTAGCAACCCAGACTTCTGTACTCCTACAGCCATAATGCAAGCAGTATCCAAAAGAGTTTGTTTAATGATAGTTTGAAGATCACTGGTCAAACTGTTGTCTTTGTCATTAAGTGTCAAAATTTCAAACAAAACATTCCTGCCCCATAATGCAAAAAAAAAAAAGTTATGACACTGCAGGATCAAAAAAACCCCTAATTAACACTATCATCTGCTTAGGGTTTTAAAAATATGTTAAAAGGCAAAAGACAAAGAACTGAATGGATGCTATACTGAGGATGCTTATTCTGAAATTTAAGAAAATGCACTTCAAGCAGTGACAATGTAGGTAACATTACAGATTTTGCCTGTGGCTGAACTTAATATAAGAAATTAATATGCAATTGCTCAGACCTGTTGCACTTATTACAGGTGCATTAGTAACATGTTTTGCTAATTAAGTGTAACATTTCTATTTCTCTCCCAGCCCAGAGTATTTAATATAGCTTGATGAAAAATCTGGTTAGGTCAGCCAAATAGATTTCTAGGACCAATCACAACATTATGACACAGATAGATAAATGGGACAATATTCTGGATGTATGGAAAGATTCAGATGTTGTACCTCAGGACAGAAAAGCAAGCCTAGTTCTCGTCTCTCCTGGGAAACATACATATAGTCTTTTACATTATATTACTCACTAAAATCAGCTTAAGAATTGCATATGAAAATAATGTTTAGAAGATAAACTTAAAAACACCAATACTTTGTACAAGACTTTGATGAAAATATGAAAATCTAAAAGCATTGGACAGCTTTTCTTCAGTGTTCATTCATAATGGCTTTAATGTAGGTTTTGATATGACAATCTCATCACTGTTATTCAGTGGCAAGTAAGGACATAGAAATTAAAAACTTAGTAAAGACAAACACCCTTTGTGATGTGTCTTGCAAGGAAACTTCTCTTGGCAAATTTGGAACTAGAGGAGAGCTTCTCACAAGCATGACTTCATCTTCTTTTGAGCTGCTTACTTACATCTCCTTCCAGACAAGTTGAATAGTTCACTTTCAGAAATTGCTAAGAACCACAGAGGTAAAAAGGAAAAAAGAGAAACAAAACAAAGAATCTGAGAATGGCATAAGAATCTGTAACAGTTACCAAAATGGTAATCAGAGCTCTAAACAAACAGTTTTACAGAGACAGATTTAAGTTGAAGTGCCAAGCTTTAAAATAGCTCAGAGACGAATTTGTTCAGTTCATTTTCTCTTATTAGGGCAGAATCTGAGAAGTGGTGAATGAATTACTTGTATTGTTTCATCTATTAAACTGTCCTTATCTTAACCCATGAGTTTTTTTACTTCTACTCTTCTGATTGTCTTCTATAATGTTACAATCTGGTTTAAACCCAGAAAAGCAAAGAAAGCTAAATCACTGAGTATAAACTGGAAAGAACTTTGAAGTTTCAAAATATACCCAAAAATGAGATTAAAACCAAATGAGGTCAGATGGTGGTGCCATAAAATTGATGTATTTTATTTAACAGTAAAAGAGTCATAAAGATTGGGAAAAGAAAAAGAGAAAAAGATAGAAAGTGTGTGATGGGAGGACAGGGAGAGAGTGACAGGGGTTGGGTGGAAGCATATCACCCATCTGAGGGTCCCAACAAAGTCTCATTGCTCCACTCTGGTTTTCTTGGTGGCGAGGCTCCCCGTTGCTGCCGCCACACTCTGGTACTCACTGAAGAGTACAGAATTCAGTGGACTAATCAATGCTTTGGTCCAGGTGGAAATGCCCTTGTGCCCCCCTTGCAGGGGGCCAGTTTGATACTGTCCCTTGCAACACAGAGGGTCTTTTGCATCATCTTGGATGCTCTGGTGCAGGGTCTGGGGACCCCTTTGGGGGGCCCTTTGATGGGCCATGTCACCCCTCTGCGGTGGATAAGTTTTCCCCTGGTGAAGGGCCCCTCAGCTGGGCTGGTCTGAGCAGCACAGCTGAGGGGTAGTCACTGCCTCTCACCAGAGGCTTTTCCAACAACATTCAAAGCCTCCCTCCCCCACTCTTTGGTGCCAGGTTCTGTTCCAGCCCAGCAGCTGATAGCCCTGAGGCTGTCATCTCCTCTCTGAAGGTGTTAGGCTTGTGCTTTGTGAATGTCCCCATCCCTGAGCTGTTACTTTATCTTATCTCCATCAGCAAACAATATAGGGTCTCACTTAGAAGGCCTGTTCAGGGTTGTGGTATTCTTTGCAGCTTTTGTAATTCAGTTCTGCTATAATAGGCAAAAGTCTTTCATGAAAATATTTAAGTCATAAACTAATATTTCAGTCTCTGACATACATCCCATCAGGGGAAGTGAGTGAGCAGCTGTGTGGTTCTCAGTTATGGGGTGGGGTTAAACCATGAGTGTCTTATAAGTTTTTTTATACTTAGAATTATTTTATGAGTAATAAAATCTACATTTTAAGATCCTGTTTCACAATAATACTTTTAAATCTGTGAGAAGTTCTGTGACATTAACTTTTAAGTAAAATATTTATTATATTTCTCATTTAAAGTGCCACAGTATCACCACATTATCTGCTTTAAAACTACGTATTTTCACCACAATTGCTAAACAGTGATATAGTGGAATCAAATGTGTTCCTCAGGCATTCCAATGTAACTCTCTGTCTGAATATAGAGAAACCCTTTCTGCCTCCATACTTTCAGAAAAGCACCACAATATTAGGAAGCCATTTATTCAAATTGCAGAGTTTAGTCACAAATTTTATGAAAATTAGTGGGGTCAACGAAAGACTAAATTCTTATATTTACCTGCATTTAAAAAAATCAATATTAAGTCCACCAATATAAAAAATTTACATAATTCATAAAGCAATGCTTAATAAAATAGTTTTGAAACTGTTACAAAATAAAATGATTATGTGCAATTTCGAGTAGCAGAAAATACCACAGGAAAAACCCTGTTTGTGTAACAAATCACTTGATATAAAATTTGTTTAATACTTTTAATGGCAGCATTATTGTAGTGTTGAATCAGATATTGGCCAAGATGTGAAAATTTAATAAATTAGTACTTGGGGATTGTAAGACTCAGCATCAATTTCTCCTATGAAGATTAGAAGAGGGAAAGATCATGGGAAATAGTATTGGATGGGTTCAATTATTTTTTGTTGTAGTCCTATAATTGTAGCCAGCCTTTGAGTAGTTATAGGTTGTCCAAGAATATCTGCATCCCCGTAGGACTCTCATAATCCACATTTTCCAGTAAGCCTACTACTAAAGTAAATCTAACAAATGTAAAACACCATAAAACACCAAGTGTGGTAGTTATGCTGCCCCACAGAAAGACTGAAGAATTTTTCGAGGACATCATTTCCATGTCTATAGTAGATGAGAATTTGCTGAACCAGAACAGCTGCCCCCTCCCCCCCACCCCATTTGGATTAGATTAATACAGGGCAAATCACAAACATCAATCCAGTCCTTTGTGTCTTAAACATGAACCCCCATAACAGACGATGTAACCACTAGTATCACATATTTAGTGATAATGAACAAAAAATCAATTTACTCCTGCAACACTTGAATCTTAAAACATATTTTATCTTTTTCAAGCCAAGTTTGAAAAACCTTTGTAGTTCCAGCTGGTTAGAGATCTTCTAATTTCCAATTCTAGCTCTATATCTGGGCCTCTCATATACTTTGCTTTGGTCAAGTATCTGTACTGACTTTCAGGTTTAAGTAGTTCTATTCCTTCCTTCACATCTACCTCTTCACATCTGAATGAATTAGTCAACCCCAAATTTGTTATAATTTTTTTTCTAGGTGAGGCTGTGTAAGCCAAGTTCTAAACCTCTCTTGCTCCGATAAATATTGCATTCAGCTAATTACCATAATAGCGGTTTCCTACACCTATTCCTTTATTATGTTAAAATCTTTCTTGAAAATAGGTAACCAGAACTGTATGTGGCATTGTGAACAAAGTCTTAATCAGTGCCTCGTAAAATGAAATTAGTATTAACATGGCTCTGCTTAAAACATTGTTTAATCTTTTCCAGAATTTCATAATCCTCTTTTACTACTTAAGCACCACAGCTATTTGGTCACTTGTTAGGTCCTCAGTTTAAAAAAAAGTATTGTTCTTAAATTTATGCTTTAAGTAAACTCATTGAATTTTCATTGTTTAAGGGATAATGTTTTGTTCAACGAATTGTTAATGTATAACTTAAATAGTACTTTTTCTGGTTTATTCATAAGTTACTTGTGTATAAAATATGAAAAAGAAAACTTACTCTCAATTTCAAGGAAATAGCATTTTAAAGATATTCCAGTCTATTTTTTGATGAGAGTGGAATTACATCCATTCTCACAGAGTAAGATTTTTTTCAGAAGAAACAGGGAAGAAGGAAAAAAAAAATCTTCAAAATAATAGGCAAATAATAAGCTATTAAATATACCATATAACTCTTAATGCATTCCTAGATTGCAGAATCACCTTAAAGAGACTGCAAATATACTACTGTTTTTGGTGAAATATGGATGACTTCATCTGTTGCATCCCAAGTTTGGGTTCAGATTAGAGGTTCTGATATGTGTTAGTTAGCCAGTTCTGTGTACCCCCATGCACCCCCCCCCCCGCGTTCCCCCCCCAGCGGTGGTCTGCTCCTTGTTACTTACCATTGGAGCTCACCATACCAGTCCTGTAACCATGCCCCTGTCCACTCCAGAGAGTTTGGTGTCTGTTACCCCACTCCCGCAACCCCATTCGCCCTGGAGCCCAGTCTGCCCTTGTCGCATCCCCATTGGTTACCCCAGTCCACGTCACTCCCCCATACCTGCCCCCATTGGGCGAGGGGGGCTTCCGCCTCCCTTGGCCCGCCCCCTATAACACCATATGCCCTCTGTTCACGGCCATTTTCATCCACAGGGGCGCAGGGGAGCGAGCCACGGCTTCTCAGTCACAGCTCCCCACGGCAAATAAAAGCTCCCCAGCCTCCCACGCAGACAGAGTGGACAATTCCTTCCCTCCTTGCCTCGTCCCGCGCGCAGTGACAGAGCACGGCCAGCCCCCACCCTGTGGCGCGGAAGGAAGAAGCGCCCGGTGGCCCCGGTCCCTGCCGAGAAGCAGTGCCCATTCCGGGCCCTACGGAGCTGCCCAGGACCGGGAAAAATAACGCGCCGCCACATTAATTGCCTAAGGGTTTAGAAAGCCTGTTAAAAGCTGGTGACATCCCAGCAATGACTTTTCTCACTTCCAGAGATAATGAAGGACAGATATATCTGCTCTGCAAGGAAGAGGAGTACAAGCTTGACACTGTATAAACTTCTAAACTAGAGTATCTGTCAACTTAACACTCTTTGAATGACTGGCATGACACTAATGAGCCAAAAGAAGTACATTATTCATTAAAGGACAGTGTACTTTAAAGAATGGCAAGATTTGAAATCAGAAAATAAACTTATATAGAAAATTTGAAATTTTCTGGTGCAGAATGCTTTGCTTTTTCTTGTCTCAAGCTTTCTTTTTTTTTTCTCTTACCCAGCAGGTTTTTTTCTTTCCTCATCAAAACCAGACTGTATCAAATAGTGAAGGACTTATAAATCACATGCATTTGCTTCTTCCATTCCTACCTACTCTTCCTCCTTCACATTAGAAGTTTATGGATCTAATTTTTTTTGAATACTGATTCTTACAAGCTGGTACACACTGATTTTTAGTTCAGTTTCTACTTGTAATCTTTCTTCTAAGGCAGGATGTGAGGCCACAGTTAAAACACTAGAGAAACTTTAGTCTGGTAGTTGTTTTCTCACTTCTTCCTCATGCTTTGTTTAGTGCTTTTCCAACTGGCTTGTGGCTGTGCTACCTAGGAATTCATCACACAGTAAATCTGGGCGAACAAAACCAAACTCAATTTTTTGACAGAAAATACAAGCCTACTCAAGAATATCTGCAAGTGAAGTAGCTGCAGGGCCTTAACTGTCTTTGTTCCTTTTATTTACTATGATGAAAAAGCAGTATTCACATAGATGTTGTGTTCCTACCTGTTCAAGATAACTATGACCATCTTTCCAACGGCATCGTCCAAAACTGTTATCGAGGTCCAGGTTAGCACATTATTTCCCTGCAGCATTATGAACAAGAATAACTACATCCGATGTTATAAAAATCTGAAGGATAGATACAAATAATGTCTCACAAAAAAAGATAATTACAATCTAATGTCAAGTTCAGGATGTATGTGATGCTCAGGATGCCTTCAGGCTATTTCTTATTCCCAGCTATAATCAAGGACCATTTTCATTATGCTGTTATTTTCCATGAAAGCTAATGATTTGTCATAATCAATAAATGCATGCTGTTAACAGCCACCTAAAGAATTTATGCTTATTCTTGGACCAAGGTAAAAGGCTCTTTACAATTTCAATCACTCAGCTCAAAATAAAGTATAGCTGGCATGAAACTTACTCAAACAATTTTATTTATCCTGTGTCATCCATAGTTCTACTATGAGAAAACATTAACCCTGAAAAAGTTTAGTTTCCAGCATGATTTTTTAGTACAAAAAGAAAAAAAAGAACAAATTTATTTAATGACTAATCATTTTCTCAAGTGTCCTTCCTTCCTTCCTTCCTTCCTTCCTTCCTTCCTTCCTTCCTTCCTTCCTTCCTTCCTTCCTTCCTTCCTTCCTTCCTTCCTTCCTTCCTTCCTTCCTTCCTTCCTTCCTTCCTTCCTTCCTTCCTTCCTTCCTTCCTTCCTTCCTTCCTTCCTTCCTTCCTTCCTTCCTTCCTTCCTTCCTTCCTTCCTTCCTTCCTTCCTTCCTTCCTTCCTTCCTTCCTTCCTTCCTTCCTTCCTTCCTTCCTTCCTTCCTTCCTTCCTTCCCTTCCTTCCTTCCTTCCTTCCTTCCTTCCCTTCCTTCCTTCCTTCCTTCCTTCCTTCCTAACTTCCTTCCTTCCTAACTTCCTTCCTTCCTTCCTTCCTAACTTCCTTCCTAACTTCCAAACTTCCTTCCTTCCGTTTCCTTGTATTTCTACCATCATGTTTGTTACTATCAGGTGGGAAGAAATGTCCACCCTTCCCTAAGTAAAAATCTAAAGAGCTTGGGCCATTTTAAAGGGATTACTCTGAGACAAGTCTGCTTATCTGCTGGAAAAATAACTCATGTTCTCTTGAAGTGTAGAACTCTGAAACTGTTTCTGAAATAATCATCTTTAACTCATGTACCATACTGTTGAATACATATTACAGTGAAATCTTAGTGACTATTTATAGCCAATAACTACATGCTTAAAATTAATGTTTATGTATTTAATTTAAATGTACAGGCTGTTGATTTTTTTTTTTTGACGTAAAAGTAGCAGGAAATCAGGGCTAGAATTTCAGCTGAATTAGAAATCTATAAAATTACAGATGTCATTTCCTTCCTTATCACTTAAACCACTGAAAGTTAGGTTCCAGGACTAGCTGAATTGTTCACCATTATTTTACATTCCACAAAAACTGAAAAACTTCTCTACAGGATGACTCATTCATCTATCCTCACGATCTAGATAGCATAAAACATCTTTAAAAGTGTCTATGTTTTTTCACTGAATATAGAATGGCCTTAGACTAACTATTAAAGTTCCAAAATTTTTTTCAGATTAGTCTTCCTTTTTTCTCTTTATTCAACTCTTCCTGAATTATCAACCACATCAACCACATGTACAGGGATAGTGGCACCATGCCCCCATGATGTCTGATTGAGCATTTCAACACTACATATTCCCTGTCTCTGCATGGAGAATAAGGACACCATATGTTGGTTTTGTTGATGCCCAGCAAAGTTTGTTCCTGTGTCAGTGCTCCAGAATTGATTCAATATGCCCAAAAAACCTGGTGTTTCTATATATGCAATATTTGAGAAAGATGGCAGGAGGGTCTATCATTCAGGTTCACGTAGTTCCTTGCCAATAACATACTGAATAAACACAAATATATTTTTCATCTCTTTTGCCAGTTATTTCACTGCTGTAAAATTTTGTTGTGTAATGCAGTGTTTTGACAATGTCACAGTGGCTGGCTAATCTGGCCTACTACATGAATAGCTGTAAAATTATTTTAAGAGGTTACAAAGCTGTCATTTTTCACTCTAGATTGGACTGTTTTTCTGTAATAAGAAGTCCTTTGATGCAGGAAGTATGGTACCACCCTTAAATGCAACTTGAAATAAATACATTAGCTCAACACAACCACTAAGTTTGACATAGATTTTCTTCCAGAATACAAATTTTAACTCTAATTGCATTATAGCTTTATTAATTTCCCAATGTTTCCAGCATGGTTTTAGTGGCATACTTTGCAAGTCATTAATTGTGCATTCTCTCACTCTAGTTTTAATGACATTGTAATTTATTCCAAGACTGCTAAAGAAATGAACTGTAGAGTTTTCATTAAGTGGCCTGAAAAAAAGTAATAAACACACAAATAAATGCTTACTAATAAACAGATTATTTACAATCATTTCAAAATACTGGAAATATCTCTTGAGACAACAACAAAAGAAGAAGAAAAAATACAAGTGGATGTTGAAGTCCAAAATGTCTTTCATGGGCAAAATAAAACATCGTAAATCTTATCAGAGCTTTCCGTCAAATTATTTGTCTCTTACTTTAAAACTATGTTACCAATGTTGAAATCCTATTTGTTTTGAACTATTTGTTCATAGTACTTCCTGGCCTTATAAATACAAATGAACCCTTGAAAATCTCTCATGAATACCTCTAGATGTTATTCCTTTCTCATGGTCTTTGAAAATTTAAATAAAATAAATAGTAATTTCAACCTTTTTTCTGAGTGTGGAAGTCATTTGATAGGAACGTTCAACAGAAGTCCAATTATAAAAGCAAATTTTCAATGATGCATGGAATAACCCAGGAAAACATAATAAGGTGCATCTCAAGACCTAGTAAGAATGAAAAAAATGTGACTAAAAAGACACAGAATATACCTTTCAGGGTCCAATGAAGGCAAACTGAAGAGTTGGACTGGGAGAAATACACTTAACTGAGCAAATACAGCCAAACATCTGCCACCAGTTAACAGAATGGAGAGGGCAGGAAAAAAGTTAAAGGACTTGGAAGCCTTAAAGGATTTATTTGTTTAAGGGATTTTAAATGAAAGTTTACCTAAGAATTTCAGCCTGAATACTGTTTTATTAATTATTTTATTTAGTTATACTCCTTCCTTCTCTTTTTTCCTTCCTTCCATCCTTCCTTTATTGTTTTCCTCTTTTATTTGATATGGCTTTGATCTGGAATAGATCCTCTTGTTTCAAAGTATCTCTTCACAACATAAACTTGTGTCTGAATAAAATCAAACTGGACAGCACTATAGCCATTCTGGGGGCTGAGCACATTTGATGTAAGAAAAGTGACTATCCATGTCAGCAAATTTCCCAGAGTCAGTGTAGCAAAGTAATTTTGTGATTATTGCCTTCTCTGAATCCATTTAGTCCTCCACATAAAGAAGGTCTCCAAATATACCTTCAGAGAAAACAAATTACAAGTTCCAGGCTTTTAAATGAGACAGCTATTTTTGATCAGAGGAAAAAGAAAGGATGGCAAGACGTAATAAGTCCATGGCATCTATTTTCTCTTGATTACAGACAGTTCTTTTATAATCTCCCTATATATTTAAGAAAAAAAATTAAAAAGTCCCTGAAGTCTACATTTTGCATAAAGCTCTAGAATCTTGGAATCTTCCAGATGTCTGCCTGAATTTGGCATTGGCACTGTACTGGTCTGTAGGCTACCTATTGCTACACATTTACATGATTATGTTAATATTGCATGTCCTTTCTATACCCTCATTGTTTTCATAAGCACAACATATCTGACTACAATAAGATTTTAGAAACATAGAATTATTTATGTTGGAAAATACCTCCAAGTTCTTTGTGTCCCAACATAAAGTTAACACTGCCAAGTCCACCACACAACCATGTGTCGAAGCACTACATCTGCATGTCTTTTAAATACCTGCATAGATGGTGACTCAATCACTTCCCTGGGAAGCATGTTACAATGCCTGACCACCCTTTCAGTGAAGAAGATTTTATGAATATTCAATCTAAACCTCCCCTGGTGCAACTTGAGCCCATTTCCTGTTTTCCTGTGTATTGTTACTTGGAAGACATTGACCAGCCCCCTTTCAGGCACTTGTAGAGAGTGATAAGGTTTCCCCTGAGATGCCTTTTCCCCAGACTAAACAGCCCCAGCTCCCTCAGCCGCTCCTCATAAGATTTGTGCTCCAGACCCTTCACCAGCTCCTTTCCCTTCTCTGGATACAATCCAGCACCTCAGGGGTCTTGTAGTGAGGGACCCAGAACAGAACACAGAATTCAAAGCGAGGCCTCACCGCTACCCAATTCAGGGGGACAAGCCCTGCCCTGGTCCTGCTGTGTTGCTGATGCCAGGATGCTCGCTGTCCACATGGGAACACTGTTGACCAACACCCCTGTTTTTTAAAAACAGTGTATTTCAAAGAAGACTTAGTAGCATGTTTTTGGCCTAGAACTTCTTAGGTGACATAATTTAGACACCATAATGATTTTTCACAAAAATTAACCGTCACTGTCTTCAGATAACAAGTTGGAAGGACTTTTATTTCTTCTGAATTCTGAAATGCTGTGCATTAAATATATCAGTTTATATGACCATTTCTACCATTTCTACCTTCACCTTTATTCCCAGTTTAGTGCCTGAGATTTTTTTTTTGTAAATGTCCTTCCAAAGCCCTGAAGTCTAACAAAAGTAGCATATTGTAAAGTTTTTTCTTGATACAACACACAATATCACATTATAACTTTATTTTATTTCCTTTGGGCTTTTTCTGATAATATCTGAATTGCTTTTGAGACACTTGATCATATCTTTAAATAAACTTTATTGTCCATTTTTAACATTTTGTGATCCTTCACAAAAAGGTTAATTTTTGCTTATTGAGCACCCATTGAGCAGTAGAGTCTCTTCTGTCACTTGCATGACTTCACACATCAAAATTTCAAAATTCCTGAATTCTTTCCCGTCAGGCTACATCTTAACACTGTTCTCAAATTTCCACTTTCACTTTTCCTTATCTATCGTCACCAGTATTATCAACACTGCTGCTATTGCAATTTATTCATTTTAGCTGTTCATCCCTTCTTTCTTTTTTTTTCCTTAGACTTATTTTGATAATCTGCAAAATCCTGCAAATCACTTTGGAAGTCACATACTTCTCACTAGAATGCATTTTATAAGAGTTTGTAAAAAGAATGCATTATAAATAAAATGCAACATTATTTATATTCTTTTTCCTAATTTTATGCAGGCACCAGCTGCTGTTCTTGTGAATAGAGTTATTAGGAAGCTAGAAGTGTCAGAAGATAAAAAAGCAAGAAATTTCAATAGGAAGATATTTTTAAATCATTTAAAAGGCCAAGGCATAAAAAAAAAACAACCAAAAACCAAAAACTAAAATAGATTTCTAGCTATTCTAAATAATAGACATTCAAGCCCCTATCTAAAGTTTTAGAATTTTGGGGAAGAATTAATTACTCAAAGGAAGCCTGTATTTGATGAGTTGTGTAATAACATGCTAAAATAATTTCTAAAGGGGTTATTTTTTACCTCCTATCATTAATTCAGTTGCAGCTGTCTCCCTCCTTTGTAATATTCAAGCTCTAATGCTTTTCCACTCAATTCTATGTTTATAGGGATGACTTTTGTTTTCAGGAATATTGTCTCATTTGTGACATGAAAAGATAATATATCCAAGAATTTTCTGTTCATGCATAGCACATCAATCTTTCCTTGTTTTATGGTTACTACTTGTGCTTCCAGAAAGAAAACCATTACCAGACATTTCAGAATTAAAATATCATTTATGTTTTAAATCATTGCCAAAATGTCTTTCAGTAATCAAGTTTTGTCTTCATAAAAGGCTTGCAGGTTTACTGAAAAATTAAAATTTCACACCATTCATTGAAATACTTTTGAGAAAGACAATATCCTGAAGGTATAAATCCAATTACATAGTTTCCATGAAATTAGCATAGTTAAAGTTATTTTTTGTTCTTGAGGGGATAATTTTTTACATTTCTGAGAAAGGAAAAACATGATACAGTAAAATTTACAATGCAGTAAGAGGAAGGCCAATTTCAGATACTTCTATTCTGGAAAATCTCATAGCTGTAGCCAAAATCTGTGATAGTTTCAATAGGATCAGATAGAATTTCTGATTGTTCCAAATTTGTATTTACTTTTCCATAAGCAATTTTTACATCCTTAGAACAAATTGATCAGTGCTTTAGTTCTAAAGTAGAACATGATGATGTTATCCCAAAGGGAAATTTTCTAGGAATTAGGAAAAACTAAACACAATGACAGATCAATTGTAAGAGATCAAACAAATTTTTCTGATCTAAATAAATGCTCATTAAGCTCTCCAATATTCAAACATATATATCCAGAGTAACCTAATTCTCTTTCATATAGTTTTTTGCATTCATATCTGGAAGGCCACATATTGGGATCCTATTGAGAGGCATGTGATGGAGAAGACTTTGAAAGGAAAAATTTTCAAAACACAATACCAAGCTAAACTGATACCTGATTAATTTTTTATAAGTATCAAAATTCAATTCTTCTTTCAAAGCATAGAAAAGAGTACATAATATAGAAAATTTATACTATTCTTTCAGCTTACTGTAGATAACAGTGTGGTCCCATTTGAGCGTCCTCTTCCACTGGCTAAACAGCTCCAATTAATTTGATTTTTCTTCATAAGACATGTTTTCTACAACCTTCACAGACTTTGCTGCCCTTCTCTTTGCTGCCCTTCTTTGCTGTCCATGAAAATACATGAGCGTTTTTACAGAAATGCAGAACAAAACCCAAAGATTCAGCTGGAAAATAAGAACTTAATATCTTTTGAAGAAAAATAAATGCAAGAGCTGAAAACAAGCCATATAGGTCATTTATTTTTAGACATAGAAAATTAGAATAACAATATAAACTTCATATACCTGCAATGCAAATTCCAACATCTAGTCTAGCCTATCTTGTTTTCTATTTAATTTAATGGAGTGAATAAGGCTTTTCAGGATTAATTCGATAAATGCTATCTGAGGTATCTTTCTTAAGATGAAGCACATC
The DNA here is from genome assembly GCF_026979565.1 of Vidua chalybeata. Lineage (NCBI taxonomy): Eukaryota > Metazoa > Chordata > Aves > Passeriformes > Viduidae > Vidua > Vidua chalybeata. The sequence goes on from NC_071535.1 coordinate 19,410,034, forward strand.
ACACCTAGATCCAATTACAGCTCATGTGGTAGCTGATTATGATTATTGTATGAGACAGTACACCTGACCATTGTCCAAATAGCTTTAGGAATGGATCATTACCATAGTAATCTTTGTATAAGAATATCTCCATTCTTCACAATAAATCTGTGAAATCTATTATAGGCACATATGGTAGGTATATCAGTTCAAAATTAGACTACAGATATTTCTGAGGCTGTATGGAGAGAATTCTATCAGTCACCAATAAGTTTTTGTATAAAAAAGCTACAGAAATTCTCCGTGTACAAAACATTTTATTGTTTGTTAACAAAAACTTCAGATTTGGATCTGAAACACATCAAAATGCAGGGTTTTTGCAAGATCCAATTTTGGATTATTTTTACTGTTTTTACAAGTTAACCAAAACTAATTATTCATGCACTAAAATTGATAATTTATGATTTATTTTTCTGTAAAAGGGAGAAACAAGCAATGAAAAACTGTACTTCTTTGGAATCTCTGAAAAACTTGAGGAATAGTTTTAGATGAAAGTAATTTCATAGGTTTATTTTTTTCAGAAATTAAACTTGAGACAGAACATACAATGCTTCATTCTATCCTAAAAAATTGTGACATTTTAATAATTATGAGAACATGCTGACCATGACTCATTGTAAGGGTTTTCTTTATGTGCTAAAGCTCTTTCTTTCCTCACAGTTTACAAGGCCATTAATCAGCTCTTGAGCCGCTGCTTTTAAGTTTAGTCCATCTCAGAAAAATATGTCATATAATTTAAAAGAACATGATGGCTACAGATATGTAAATGAGTAACCTGGACATTGTACATTAGGACAGAAATTATTGCCTCCAAGAGGCACTTTTAAACAAAAATGTGATCAAATCCAGTCATGAGAGGAAAGGAGAAAAACCCTCAACTTTTCTAAAAGTTATTTAAACTCCAAATCTACAGATCAACCAATTGATCAAAGACCAGCACACATCCAAACTTCTCCATAGAGTACATCAAATTTAATTGTTTTTCATATACATATCTATTTCATTTCTGTTAAGTGTAATCTTCATTATTTTTAAGAGAAAATATTCTGGAATAAAATTTGGACCCCTGTTGAATAGGGTTGATACAACTTGTTAATGATGCAAATGTTCTCAAACAAATTTGGTGCCCTACTTAAAAGTAAATTTTAATGTCACTGTTTAAATCAAAATCTATCTCAAAATACCTGTAGAAGCAGCAGGAATTCTAATGCAGTGTTTTATAACAGATAATACAGAAGTTTATAATTTAGGAAGCCAGGAGAGAAATTAATTTGTTACAATGTCCTTTGCCCTGCTTTAAGGAACACATACTATGGTCTCCTTCATGCAAACTTATCAAGATCCATATTTAAGCTGACTTCCCTGTTAGAAGACTGTTTCAAAATCTCACTTTTCTGATAGTTAAAAATTTCAAATAATTTTTTCATTCTGATCTGATTTGTATGTAATTTACTTGCCTTTTCTATACACAGACACAAAATAATCAGATACTTTGGTCAGTACATTCTCAGGGGCAATAAAAACTCAGACAAATCTGCCTACACCAAAACCCTAGAAAGTCTTTTTGATGCTGAAGGAGAGGCATGAAGAACAAATTATCAAGTTAGTATGCATGTTTCCAACTGTGCAGCCTTTTCATAACCATCTCATATGCTTTGTTTCACTGGCAGCAGGACACTAAGACAACAAGTTATCCCTTTTTCTGAGAGAATGTTAACCATTTCTGTAGGAATATGGAACTCCGCTGCAGCAAATGTTGCCAACGCATGAGACAATATGTTGAGATTATTATTTATTTTACCGTATGATTGCCATATTCAGAAAAAAACCCAGGGAGGTCCTTTATTTCCTTTCTGTAGTTCGCTTGGATGAATAGTTCACTAATCATGTATGCCAAATTATTATTGGCAGTGTGACGCCCAATTTTGCAAAGTTAATTTATACAATATTATATTTGCCTTTGTAGTACTGCTCTGGTTCTTTCATTTTTTCTCAATAAAAGCTCTTTTGAAATTAAGTTTTAGTAACATCAAAGCACCTTGTTCATCATGAAATAATTTTGCAAATTAATAAATTATTCAGTGGTAATCACTGTCTTTATAATGGGTTTTCTTCAAAATGGACAATTGAAACACATTTCAAAGTATTGAGTGTGAGTCTCAGAACATAGTAATATTTCTATTATTCTGAAAGTTCTTAATTTTAAACTTAATGAGGATAGACCTGAATCACTAGAGTAACAAATTAATCAGCTGATAACTTGTTCAGTTAGAATGATCTTCCTTAGAGAAAAGGTGTCAAAAATTTCAATGTATGTTTTGTTAGACTGGAGGTTAGTAACTCAAGGAAAGTATGACAGGTTTTACAATCTGCTCTTTGCTTTGGCTTCCAAAATGTCCAGAACTGTTGGCAATGAGATGTACAGTTATTCTGTGATAGATACAGTTTCGTAACATCACTGTCAAATTAACATTACAGTTCTTCTGAACCACCAATTCTTAAGGACAAATCTCAGTGAATACGTAAAGAGTTAGTTGGAATTGGGTGTGTTTGGAGTGTAAATTTCATCCTGAAAGTTAGGCTGCAGATTATAAAAAGCTATACAGACTAAAAAATAACCAACTATTTTTGTTTGGTTTTTTTGCTTTAACTCTGCTTTTCCAGAGACATACTGGTTTGTCACCCTCAAATTTTTCCCAACATAGTGGAAGGAAGCAAAGTGGAGACCACCCCAGCCACTCCCAAAGTATGGACTCAGGCTTCAGGGAGCGCACATGCTCAAGAGGCCAAATCAAATTAGACAACTTTCCTAGAGTCAAGGAAAAAGAACAGAAATCAAAGTTAAGTATTCCCCTTGAGGGTACAGCAGAACAATGTGCTCTGAGGGCTGGTGAAAAGAATGAAAACAATAAATGTTTTAACTCTGAGGGAAGTTTAGATTTAATAGATTTGAAACACTGAAATCTTGTGACACTCTAGAAGTGAAATATGACAAAATTTTCTCACTGGGCATACACTTTTCAAAGGTCAGCTGAAGATAAGCTCTTGACACTCAATTGTCTGTTTTTTTTTTTTTTGTCATGCAGTAGAAAATCAAAATTTTCAGTGATGTAGAGGTTAAACTACTTAGTAATAAAAGTACATTAAAATGTTCACAGAGACAATGTTGAAAAAAATGGTAATGTATATGACTGAAACATCTTGATAAAAAGACACCCTTGATCCTGAAAAAAATATTCCAGAAATAGTATCCTTGAAAGGAGGAAAGGACAGTGAAAATGGGTTCTGATTCATTGCAATAGGAGAGATGTCTGCCCACTACTTGGTTTATTGTAGTAGAACTAGCTCCATATATTGGGAACATCTCAAGCACATGTCAATTCAGTACAGTAAGACTGATCCAGACACATAGGAAAGACAGACAAGTCTTTTTTTCTGTCAACCCCATTGTGATATCACTCCCTAGAATGTAACTGCTCAAGAATAAATGAAGTGTGTCTCTGAACTTTTACTGATAATATTAAAATAAAAAAAAATTAAAATGAAATGAAATGAAATGAAATGAAATGAAATGAAATGAAATGAAATATAAAATAAAATAAAATAAAATAAAATAATTAAATAAAAACAAGTTGCTGAAGCTTAAATGTAATTATATTGCATAATAAGGATAATATATACAATTTATTATATGTAATTATTTCATAATTACATATATGTGTGCATAATATACATATTATTGTAATAGATATACACAATATTGTCACATGATATATAAAATACATATTATTTACACATAGTTATATGTATTTTATAATCATATATAATGATGTGTTATATTATTATACAAAATTATGTTACAAACTAATTTTTTATAACAAAATGATTATATAATGGGAAACTTAAATTATATTTAAAGTGCTTATATCCTGATTAGAATATCAGAAGTATATAATGGAATACAAGTTTCACTAAAGTGGGTAAAGGTAAAATATTGCACCAGAAAAAATTTCAAGGGGACCTGTGTTGCATCCTGGGCTGCGTTCAGATTAGGGGCTCTGATAGGTGTTAGTTAGCCGGTTCTGTGTACCCCTGCGCACCCCCCATGTTCCCCCCCCCGCAGTGGCCCACTCCGGGTTACTTACTATTGGAGCTCACCATGCAGTCCTGTAACCACCCCCCTGTCCACTCCAAAGAGTTCTGTGCCCACCATCCTGTTCCCGCAGCCCCATTTGCTCCAGAGCCCTGTGTCCGCCCCTGTCGCGTTCCCATTGGTCTCAGTGGTCCGCGTCACTGCCATGGCGCCTGTCTCCATTGGGCGGGAGGGCTTCTGCCCTCCTTGTCCCGCCCCCTATAAAATCCCGTGCCTCCCTGGTCCCAGCACCATTTTCATCCACGCGGCGCTGGGAGCGGTTCGCAGCTTCTCCACCGCAGCTCCCCATGGCCATTAAAGCTTTCCAGCCGTCCACGCAGATGAAGTGGACAATTCCTTTGCCTCTTTGTCTCGTCCCTCACACCGACAGCAGAACGCGGCCAGCCCGCCATGGTGTGCAGCAGCAGAAGAGCCCGGGAAGCACCAGTCCTGCTGAGATGCTGGGCCCGAGCCAGGCAGTCCGGAGCTGCCCAGGACCAGGAAAAATAACGTGAATACTGCAGACCTGGAAATAATCTAGGAAAAACAAGCAACCAGAATTCTTGAGGATACTGTGAACTAAGGTTAGCAATCCCTGCTAGGCTTACTCAGTTTTAATTTCCACAGAAATGCCACATGCTACATTTTGGAACACAAGCTCTCTTCCCTGAATTAACTGGTTTATTTGCACTTTGTTTATTTTGGTTTAGACTAGTCCAGATTCAAAATCTCTAATTCTTGATAAATTAGAGGTCTGGGCAATCACCAACCATATGAACTTCTTCACCCAGAGGGTGGGTGGGCACTGGAACAGGCTCCCCAGGGAAATTGTCACAGCACCAGCCTGACATAGTTGAGGAAGCATTTGGATAATGCTCTCAGGCACATGGTGTGATTCTTGCGGCTGCTCTGTGCAGAGCCAGGAGTTGGACTCAATGATCTTTTTGAGTCCCTTCCAACTCAGGATATTCTGTGATTCTATAATTATATGATTCCTCTAAAGTTTAATTTTCATTTCAAAGAAGAACAGCTGAAAGAGTCCCCTGTTACAAATATCAGAGCTAATAAAACTGCCTGCTTATAAATGAATTGTCAGTTTCAAAAAGACCTTTAATATTCTGTGCATTTTGACAGGAACTGACTGCTGCCTAATTCTCCCTTCAGTTTCTGATAGAGTCATAAAAGGAATTTCAATGAAACATGATTGTGAGCACTAGGATAAATATTTATGTTTTAAATGTAAGAGTTTGGTCAATTGGTTTTATTTGATTTGGGGTTTTTAATGTTCAAATTGGATACTAATATCACTGTTGATTTTTTTCCTTTTTGATATGTTATTTCACACTAGATTTACTAGTGTCCTGTTACTCTTGATCCATAACAGTAAACCTGCATGTGACACCAATAAAGAGCAGCCGGAGGAAAAAACTGGTTCATATTTCAAGCAAATGTAATTGCCACTAACAGCTGGAAACCAGAAAATGCATATTTCTAATAATTAATTAAAAATTAAATAAATTCAAACATTTCCTTATATTTTGAGGCTGTAAGTAATTCACGATCTTAAAAAGAATAAGAATAAATGAAGAGAGTTCTCTGTGGATGCTTTATGAATACTTTGAAAATCTTTTTAGTATGGATACTATATGAATACTTTTGAAAATCTTTTTTAGTCTATGAGTTTTAATTAGGGCTGCAGTTAACAGAGTGCATGGAAACCTTTTGCATTAGTATTCTGTTAGATAAACAGTTTGTTCCAGGTAATAGTTAAAATATTGTAAATCTGAATCCCAGAGAAGATGATTCTCACCTTAGAGTAATTTTTTTTTTAGTTCATTGCCACTGCTTTCGCCACTATGAAAGTACTTTCTTTTTTTCAGGGCTATAAGCACAGAACTATAGTTAAAATGCAGAAAGAAATTAAGAACCCCTTCAAAAAAGAAGGAACCATATAAGGTGTTCTTCTCAAAGAGTGATTCTGTGCAATGTTACACACTGAAAGTGCAACTAAACAGCTCATGTACTGAGCAGCTGTCATCCCTACTGAGGAAGAAACAGAGAAACAAAAAAGAAAACTTAATAAAGATTAATACAATCAGAAGTTAAAATTAGATCTACGAACTACTAAGTTGTAGACAAAATTCCATATACATGAAAGACTCTATTTTAATTGACCCTTGTTAGATGTAATTGTTCATAAAAGTAGATACTTGTGTAACAGCTTTAACTCCTGACCACATCAAGGGTTTATGGAGCCACTAGATGCTCACAGGATGGTCTCAGCTCATGAGTAACTGCATGAACTCTTTAGGGATCCATTTTCTCCAAGGTATTAGAAATTACTATGGAGAAGAACATGGATTGCTATTCTTAACTTTTGGTGGTCTTTGCAAACTAAATACACTCAAAATTTTTTTTCCATCTTTCTTAACATTTTACTTCTGCATGTTGCTGGTCTTGAGTTTACAAATTCATGCCTGGTATAAGAGAACTATGTTGCTAGCTTTCTTTTTTCTTTTTTTTCTTTTTATTTTTTTTCACTTGAAAATTCATTTATCACTCAGTGCACTGGACCATCATAAAAGTATACACAATTACAATGTAAAAAAGTTTGATTAACACCAGCCTTCTTACCAGCTGTAGCAAGCAGCTGATTAATATCTGCAGTTGTTGTGTACCATAGTTCTATCAGTGCAAAACTATATGAACCATAATCGAGAGTGTTTCTCCCATGCTTTGTAATACTGAAATAAATTAAATTAAAAGTGAAATATAATAAACATAGCAGTATTTAAAAAGTAATACCAGTTTCCTTATTAGTGACCTGGTTGCTTACAGAAATGACAGATAATCATTTGAAAAAAAGTTCCACTCAAAGATTATTTTCATACCCTGAATGAATATGCAAAAGTGCAATCAGAACATTTCTTGTGATCCTCTAAATATAATAATGCTTCCCATAGAGGTGGGAATACAGTCTTACAAAATATCCTTGAGGTTTGATTTTTTGCAAATAAAACACAAATGGCCTCTCAGTATAGTTCCAACTGAAGGGCCAATTAGCTGTATTTTAGAGATGCTTTCAAGATATTTTAATTTTTGCTAACTTTGTCAAATGTTCTTTTTGCAAAACAGCCTGATTGCAGTTCCAACTAAGGTTGATATAGATGTTTCCTTCAAGATATTTTTGACAGACATTTTGAAGCAGAAATCTTCTTTATTAATACATTCTTCTTGCTGATTTATCACTATAACTAATCACAGATTAGTAAGAAGATTAGCCACCTACAGGAGAACACGGGTGTTACTGGTAAGAGTTTTTATTTGGAATCTTATGTACAGTAACCAAAAAAGTGTCCATTTCACAACTAAAAATCCTTAACATGGAAAGCTGCTCTGATACGCCTCATGACTCCATGATACCACCACAAGCTTTACTACCTGCAGCCCGTGGATCTCTCTGGTTTTCTGCACCTGGTACAGCTCATCCCTTTCTTTCTCCCTTCAGGGATAAGATGTATAATGATACAACATTCATTATAGACCCTTCACCATCTCTGTGGCCCTCTTTTGGACACTCTCCAATAGATTGATTTTTTTTTTTTTTTTATATTGTGGTGCTAAAAACTACACACAGTACTCGAGGTGAGGCTGCATGAGTGTGGAGTAGAGCAGGACAATCACCTCCTTCACCCAGCCGACAATGGCACCAGGACATGGTTGGCCCTTGCTGCCAGGGCATACTACTGACTCATATTCAACATTCCTCAGTCTGTAAATACTTTCAGGATAACCGCACCCCTGGTGCAAAATCTGGCACTTGTCTTTGATAATTGCCAAGCCCCCTCATTTTCTTGATATTAGGCTCAACCATTCTGACAGGCTAGATCATGAGCTGATTGGGTCTTTGCTCTAATGTGGTAGTGTTATTCTTATTATCTGTCATAAAATATTCAAGATTCAAACCAGGCCTGGTCAAAATATCTTTGTTCTGTTTCTCAGGAAGTGTTTTTATAGACTTCAATTGTAGCCCACAAAATTCCTTATTCTTTTGTGATGTTTTCTTCTGCTTTAATTTAAGTGATTTCATCTATAACTTTGCCCCCTTTTTTAATCTAGATTTTTCTCTGTTAATCCAATACTGCTAAATTATTGATGGCTTTATCTTTCTGATTCATTCTCTGAAATAGAATCAGAGAACAGTAGTGTCCAAGTGAATTAACTATGGTCATCTTAATTTTGGAAGGCTGCAGAGCTCTCCTACAACTCTTTCAATAATTAAGACAAAACACTGATTCACAGTAAGTGGCTGTTGAACTCACAGAAAAGATCCCATATCAGGAATACAAAAAAGGAAAAACTGGAAAGTATTGACAAGTTGCACAGCCAGAGCTCAACTGAAAAGTTTTTCTCAGACATCTGAAATTCCTACATTACTTTTATTAAGTTATTACTTCACTTATATTTTTAGATCCTTAGTGTTGCAACACAGAGTCCCACACCTAAGACACTTCCCCTGCAGTAGTAATATTGTTTTTTAATTAACTTCTGCTTTTCTCAAGGACATTCCTCTTTTGAAAACTGGACTGGCTCAGGATTTCTGCAGACAGCTTGTAGAGTACCTTTGCCTTTATGACTGTGAACATCTAAGTAATGGCCACATATTTATTTTATTTAGATGGCACCATTTTCTTTATATATGTCATTTTTAGAAAGGTTAGAAATGGTTCTCTGAAAGCAGAGGCAGAACATCTATCCAAGTAAGTTAGTTGGTAGATGGTATGAAGGATGACAAATCTTAAAGGATCTTCCATCCTGGACTTCTCAGTCTATGTCCATGGCAGCAAAATAGGGTAAGTCCTTACATGAATCTCATTTACTCAGTGCTAAGCCTATTTATGACTACCTCTAAGTGGCAGAATACTTCTTATCTTGAAATAGAACATGTTTTACTTTCAAGAGAGAATCCTTTGTAGCACTAAAAAAAAGTACATAAATGCACAAAGGCATTAAGATACTCTCTAAAAAGTCACCTTTTCAAGAGCAAGAGTAAGGAGTGAGCCCAGAGACAAACTTCCATGAAAGAGGAGAATGCTTCATTTAATAATCAAAGCTTGGTAAATGCCATGCAAGGAGCCTATTACTGCCCTTCCAAGTGGTTTGTGCAACAGGAAGCATCCTTGATTTCATAGAATATTCTTAGTAGAAGGGGCCCACAAGGATCGAGTACCACTCAAATTGAATAGCCCTTACAAGGATCTAACCCACAACTTTGGTGTTGTTAGCAACATACTGTAACCAACTGAGCTAATCTCAGGGTATGTAGTCCTTCCTTATGCATTATTTAATATCAATCAAGTCATTGTGAACATCATACTGCCTTTGTCATCACAGTTGTGCCTGTGTGTATGAAACTTTCTTAAGAGGTGAATGCAGCTTTCATTCTTCTCACCCTGGCCTTGGGCGGCTGGGAAGCCCGGCTAGGCTCTGCCTTTCGGTGAGACTGGGGCTGCTGCGTGTGTGGAGCGCTAGGGCTGAGCCTCCGCATGGGTTTGCCGCTCTTGTAGCCGAACGCTAAGAGGAGACAAAGGGAGAGAGAAGGCACACCTTGTCCTGCATGGATGGAGAACGTTTATTTCCCACGTGGCCACTGCGATGGCTAAAGCGGCTGTCTCCTAGGGTGCGCATGGACAAAAATGGCGATTGAACAAAGGAGGCATGGGGTTAAATAGGGGGCGGGCAGACAGGGGCGGAAGCCCCCCCCCAACCAATGGGGACAGGCAACAGGGGAGTGACATGGACCATGGCAACCTACAGGAACATAACAGAGGTGGGTACAGGGTTCAAATAGGATTGCAAGGATGGGGTAACTGACACGGAACTTTCAGGAATGAACGGGGGTGGCTATAAGATGGACATAGGAAAGCTCCTATGGTAGACAACTTGGAGTGAACCATTGTGAGGGGAAAATGGGGGTACATAACTAACATTTATTAAAACTCCTAACTGAACCAACCCAGCATGCAACAGGTAAAGATACAATACTAGCTATAAATCAATGCCCAGTGTCAGGAAAAAAAAAAAAACACAAACAAACCAATTGGTTGAAACTCATTTATAAATTAATTAGCACCTTCTAAATCATTGCAGCTTCCTAATAAGTCAGTGCAGTTGAGTCCATTATGGCCTATGATGGCCCATCAGCAGAGATTACCATCTTCAGGCTAGTGTGAGTGTACTTCCCCAGCAGGGGAGCTATCACAGCTGAGTTCAATTGTGTAAGGACAAGGAAGCAGTTCCCACAGCTTGCTGGGTTTGCTTCTATTAACCTTTCCGTATATTTGAATTTACTTGGTTCTTTTCTGTATTTTTTTTTAACGATTTACTTACTTTGTCTTTTTTGGACTGTTTTCCCATTGATGTTTGACTGTTTACTCTGCATTACAGTACACCTCCATAACAAGCTCCCATGGCTCCAATCTGCACAAAAAGGTTAAAATATTAAAGATGTTCTCTCTTTGCTCATGACAAGATTCTGAGTTTAAACCTATTTCAGGGTTAAGTGCTTAAGACTGGTAAATAATAAACCTTTCTGAATGCTTACTATCTTCCCTCCATGTCCCTCTGCCCTCTTTCCCAAGAAAGAGCAAAAAGGTCTGAGGATGTCCAGTACTAAATTTTAACTTCTTCCTTGATATTTTTGGGTAACATTGATGTATGACGAAATAGATGTAAATGGCTCAGGAATAATATTAAGGGGAAAACTGGGAAAATATTTCAAGCTGTAACACTCAAGTCCATAACAGTTTTCTAAGTAAGGGAGTTAGGATAAGGAACTAAAAGTTTTAAAGATTGTTCCCCAAAAATTTATTAAATTGATTATTTGTCAATGTAGAATTGATACTGCAGATACTATATTCAGCTTGTAATGGGTGATTAATTTTTCTTAATTCTGAGGGCATAATGAAGGAAGAGTTGAATTATGGTTTTGTATCAATATTTTTTATGTTATATTTCTATCTCAAAATGTATACTTCAGGGTCTCCCAAATGAACTGCCAGGTAAAATAAGGATTTTCCTTCCCAACTACCAACACCCTCCCACCTGTATAAAATTAGTCCTCCGGGGGTTCCCTGGGTTCCCAGGCAGTCCGGGGAGTGATCCTCGGCTGGCTGGTCCGCAGGGAGGGGTAGATGAAACCCGGAAAGCTCCACTAAATAAAGACGAGACGTCTCCCGAGCAGTTGGATCCGAGAGGTTTATTGTAGGAGAAAGAAGGAGCAGGAGGAGAAGGCAAGGAGCAGTAACACTCTCGAAGGGAAAACTGAATCTGGGAGCCCAGTACAAAGGCGGGACCGAGAATATAAGGGCAGAGGGATAGGAGTGGCTAGGGTACAAATCAACCAATGGGTAAAGGGTAGAGGGGAGGAGACGGGATGGGGTGACATACAATGAACCAATCGGGATACAGGAGAGGAGTGGCATTCTAACAGGGTCCAATGGGATTAACAGAACAGAAGAACTTTCTAGAACCGGGGAGTGTGTTAACCTTTGACGGACAGCCTCAACTGGGGAGGGAAACAGCATGTGATTGACAACTTTTGACTATATTGAAGTTGCCTCCCAAGGGAGGGCGGGGACCCCTCCCACACCCACCTTCGAATTTAAAGTGGGGAAAATATGAAGAGAAAAATTATTTTTTGAAGTATTAGAGTTTTCCACAGCTAAACCCAAAAGAAACCATGTGAATTATTCCAGCAGAATTACAGTTCTGTTGTTATTTAGGAATGGTTTTTATTCAGGTGTAAATGAGAGTATCAGAAAGACATTAAGGAACAAATTTTATTCAGTTCAAGTTGTCAAGAAAATAAGATATGTTTTGATTTTGTGATTTGCCTTCTCTCTATCATAGAATGTAATTGATTCTAGAAGGAATGAAGAACAAGGAAGATGTTTTAATGTCTTCTAGTTTATGCTATAAAACTAGAATTTTCTTCACAAAAAATAAAGGAAGTCCTTGGTGACTTCAGGGAAGAAATTCCTTATGAGCCTGGATGGGAAAACCCTAGAAGCTCTAGAATTCCAAGTTTTCTTGATGCATCATTGAGAAATGTAATGTCTAAAATAGCACACTGACTAGTGGAAGTTACTTGTGTGAAGTAACAGTAAGTGTTACACACATGTTTGGCTCAGACCCAAACACCTCAAAACATGTAATGAACGTAAACTGCTAAAACTACCTGATGTTATCCACTGTGCTTCAGAGTAAGAGTTCACCTTTTCTGGGTCATATGGAAACAAGCAACACCCCACTGTTTGAATACTCTTTAAATGATTGGATGCAACAATGGCTTTGTTCCTTCTTCATTGTGCGGTTTACAAGTAGCAGAGATGAGGTGATGGGGTATATGGACCTTGATTCTCCCTCCATGTTCCTAGAAATCATTTTCAGCAGAGATTTTTTGGTAGGGATTACTTACTGTTTCAAATAATGTGTGCCAAATGGCGTAAACACACCAGTTCAATGCCTTTTATTATTCAAAATAAAGATAATGGCGTTTTTGACAGTATTGAAGCTCTTGCAACAATGAATTCCCTAAAGTGTTGAACTAGAATCTCAAAAAATAAAAACTGTGTTATTTTTTTGTAAAATTTGGATTTAAGTATCAGTATAGAGCTTCATTTATCAGCAATATTGTAAAACTTTTAGATACCTAAAATTCTCTCTGTAAATTTGGATTCTCTCAGAGAGAGTTGCTTAAATAGCTTGTGCCTATTCACACAAAGGGCAGCCAGTGGTAATTACAATTAAGCCTGTTCTAGTAATGTGCAGCTACTTGTCGCAAAGCTCATGTAAAAATGGACGTAAAAAACAGGCTGAAATTAATAATTAATTGCATAGGGCTCAGAAGACTTACTGTGAATTCTTCTCTTTGTGCCAAATAGCTACTAAAAGTCCTGGATGCTGCTATTAGTTATCTGCAAACTGTCTTGTGGTTTCCAAATGTTTGTGATTCCCAGCTATGTTTCTAATGTGCAAAGTAACAAAATACTGTGAAATTGATACTTTTTTAAAATGCCAAATTTGAAATAACCCTGGAACCTCTTTGCTTAATATGTTACAACTCCATTCCCAAACCTACAAGCAGTATGGCCATGTAATTACCTTTTCCCCTACACTTTTTTTTTTTTACTTCAAGTTTTTTTTTTTTGTGAGTTTTGAAAAATGATGATGTTAACTCTCCTGTCTCTGTATTTTAGTACTTCAAACTACCATAATTTGGTGTATCTTCTCAGATGTCAGTTTTGTAGGTATTGTTCTGCTCTTCCTATGTGGACTTGTACAAAACTTTAGTCACAGAATCAAGTCCACTTTATATATGCAGCTAGTGGATTGCCTGACAGTCAAGAAAACTGAGCCAGTAAAAGTAAAATAAAAAAAACTCTTCAGCAATACATTAATATTTTTAATTTCAATTTCATTGGAATGATTTTTATATATGCCTCTATCTTATTTTTTTAGCTGAATTCAGAATGATTCTAAGAAAAAATAAATTTGTAGATTCTGAAATCTAAAAATAAACCATTTTATAAACTTTCTGTATTGTATGGTGCTTCTTCCTGCCTGAAACAGTTCCTGTAAAACAGTTATTATTTTAATGACTGGATAATTGGAAGATAAGTATTAATGAAACGTTGCTTGTTATCAAATCTATATTGTTAGTACATTCTTAAGTTTATTCATAAATCTCTGCAAGAGACCCAAGTTCTGAACCATGGAACTATTTATATTTTCTAGTTGCACTATTACCAATTTGATAGTGTTTATTAGAAACATTCATACATGGAAAAACTTAAATCATTTGCTAAGCCTGAAGATACGGCTGTTTCCAATGAACAAATAATTTTCATCTGACCAAATTTTTCATTGCTCTATCAATTTACTGCAGCATTCATTGTGAATAAGAGACTAGTTTTTTTCAGATTCTTTGCTAAATTAGGCAAGATTTTGGCTTAAATTAATCTCCCTAGTCAAATTATTATGTCTGTATCTTACGTCTTATCAGAGTGGCTGCCCAGGAAATTACTGCTTCAGACCCATTTCATATGGCAAACTAAGCAAAATAAAAAGAATTGCAAATGAGTACTCTGATGCTCTGGTCTTTTTTTTTTTTTTTTTTTTTCAGGTGTATTATGATACACTAAAAAAAGACCTTTAGATAATGATTGTCAAATAAAGTATCTGCCATTTATGATAACCTACCATAATTAACAGTTGTAGTTAAAGCATTACACATTAAAATGCAGAAAAGAACTTCAATAACAGGTATAAATCCAAATGACCAGAACTCTTGAAGATAATCTTCAGTCAAGGTTGCTTTTTTATTTTAGGAATTGAAGATATATCACTGGATCTGTTTCATGAATATACCAAATCAGCATTTCTACTGGAAAAAAAAATCAGTTTAAAGAACATTAAATTACTGAAAATGCCATATTATTCAAACTTCCATTTAAAACTTAAACCAGTCACAAGCCAATTAGTTCATTCAATGAGAAACAAAACCCCTTTTTTAATACTTTTAGCATTACAAAGTTCCAGATAAACCAGCCAGTTATCATTAAACTATCAGCCAAAACATGTAACAGCTGGAGCTCATTTCACACTGACATTACTCAGGCATTTTGCTTAAAGCAGTTTCCTAAACTCCCTAATAACAGAGATATTGGCAGATAACAACTTAGGTCATGACTTAGGTGTTTATGTCTTTCCAGTGATTACAGAGGAAAGCAAATAAGCAAAGTAACTAATACGAGATGTTTAACTTTTGCTGTTTAATGCTAGGTAAGATTAGTATTTTTTCCATTATCTACTATTTTTTCCCCAGAAATTTATTTCTAAGAAACTTATCACATTAGACCTGACTTTGTACTTTCTATGTGCTTGAGGTATTGGCACAGTGATATACAGTGGTATATTGTCTTCTGCTGCCTTCTGCAAATTATAAATCCTTTCACAAAACATAAGATGCTGGAGTAGCTACTCCCAATGGAGTTATATCAGTTTCAAATATCAAGGGGTTTTTTTAGTATTGAACTCATTTGGAAACATATTAGCCATTCCAGAATAAGCCAAGCAGCATGGTAAAAAGGTTCTCAAAGCCAAATTAGCTAATGCCTGAATTAACAGTTATAGAGCACTCTCAGCATGGTACTAATTAGTGCTGCCTAAATCACCCACATACATCTATTGTAATTTTAACTGATGCTACTCTAGCAAGAGCTATAGTTCCTTCAAAGCTATTTGAATGGTGTCTATTCTGCATTTTGCAGTACAGAAATGCCCACAGGCACACATATTAGAATCTAGATTGAACCTAAAAGAGGGGTGAGTTCAGAAGCTTTCTACTGAACTAAGCAAATTCCTTCTTTAGTTTCTATTCTGAAAGGCTGTGCAGCCTTGCTATGCTGGTCTGTCACTAGGAGATCTTTCTGCTTGGAAAACACTGTTTACATTTAAGTCATTTTTATCCCTTCCAGAGTTTTTCCCAGACAAAGGTACTGCAACACTTCAGATGCCCTCAGGGATCTCCAACTCTAATTATTTACGTGAGAGAGATTTTAAGACTCTAAGAAAGATTTTACATCTCTAAGGAAAGTATATTGTAAGGGTATTAAATGCAATGCTGAGAGACTTCAAAAGAATTCCCACCAAGTGAGACTTTTTTCAGTCAAACTAAAGTGGAAAAATCTGTAATTTTAACTTTAACTCTGGGAGCTCTTGCTTTTGCCTATTTTTTGCTTGTATCTTTAATTTTACTTGTATCCCGTGATTTAGTATTTTATTTAGGCTCCAAGTAATGAAAAGCATTTGGACCTGAAATCTCATCAACATATCCAATAAAAAGCTATTAAATTCTGAATATTTCAAATATCAAATAATTTAGGAGACTTATGTGCTTTTAAATATTTAAATGTGAATAGGTAAAAATATATTTTTGATGTTTAAGGCAAACAGTCACACAATTTTCCAGGTCTAACTCTTAATCCACCTGTTCTTTTTTTACAAAATATTTCATTTTGGCTATTGTATAGACATAATCGTATAGTTCTGAAACTTGCAAGAGAAATTAATTTATTTATCAAGCTTCTTTGGCGTGGGATAACCAGGGGGTAAACCATTTGCAATTTAACTAAAGTATATTTTAAAAGCGAACTCTAAATAAAATCTGAACAAGTTGCATCAACTGAAAAATTCTTAAAATCACCCCAAGTCATGGGAATAATGACTACATGTGTGAATTCAACTTAATCAAGTGCATTTGTTCTTTGTAAATCAAAGTTGGTTGCAAAGCAAAATGGAGTTTCTCAGTGGAAATAAAATGTCAAAAGCTGACCTTAATATGCTGGTAATAATATACTCAGACTAGATGTATTTTTTAAATATTGAGGAAAAAAATAAAGCTGTTTGAATACTTTTTTAAATAAAAAAATATCAGGGTCCAACAGTAAGACATTTTTCTAAATAGCTGTATTTCAGACCTATCTTCCAAGACCTGAACCTTTAATTGCAAAGAATCCACAAACAAGCCCCCAACCAACCAACCAACCAGAACCCCACAATCCACACACACACAAAACAAAACAAAACAAAACAAAAAACCCAAACAAAAAAACCAACCAAACAAAAAAAAAAAAAAAAACAACCAAAACCTAGACAAACAAACCAATCAACCAAACCAAAAAAAAAGAGGACCAAAAACAAACCAAAACCAACAAAATACAAAGCAAAGGAATGCACCCTTTTCAAGGCCATGTAAACATCTTTAATGTCAACTGTCTTAATGAAATTGCTGATTCTGGCTCTGCAGACAAAATATGTACCTCAGAGTCACTGAGATAAGTATCTATAGATATCAAAAGTGAAGAATAGATGTTCAAGAACAGGAAATCCCCACTTATATTGATGCAGTACATGAATGTATAAAAATACTGTTAGCACTTTTTGAGTCCATAAAAGGTTACAGTGCTCCCTCTGTAGTGTCATTCTGGGAATTTCATAGATAAATGGGGGAGAACAACTTGGTGATCAAATTAGTACAGAAAGCTCTAACAACATGAGTGGGTCTGCTGTAGTGTGTTATGTAAGAAATACATAGGTACTTCAGTTTACTCATCTTAAAATGACATGCATTATTAATTCTTATTCTCCAGACAGTTTATAAAGGTGATTTAACAATCTTGCCATGCTATGCATCATAGTTTTTACTTTACCAAATAACTGTATTAAATATAACAGGGACAAAACAGTTAATTTTTATGTATGTTCTCATTGTGTCTGTCAAATACTATTCCAGAAATTTTCACTGTATCTGACCAGACTGAGATTCCTTGCAATGGGTTTGTTAGTGGATAGTCAGACAAAAACTTTCAAAGGTCACCATTATCTTTCCACATATTTTTACTGTAATTCTCCTCTGTTAATTTGTTAGAGGTCATACTTTTAAAAGTACATTTACATTCCCTTCTTTTATGAAAGGAAGATTTTTTTTTTCTACAGTAAACCATGGGAAAAAAAGAGATTTTCATTCATGGCTACATTTAATTTTTTTTTTTTTCTCAAGTAATAAGAGAAGAAAGATTTAGTTAATAGAGGGTAATATCAGCACCATATCAGTGAAGATGTTCCCAGAGATATCAAAGCTGGGGGTGGGTACCACAGACTGAGGAGACTCATTCCTTTGTATGAGTGCATAGCACTAATAAATCAGAGCAATTTACCAATCAGGAATATTACATACCAGCTTTTGTTACTCACAGATTATAAGACTTAAATGCCGCTGAACCTGTATTTTCAGTACTTTTTAGTCACTCTGTGATTTCTGCATAAAGATATTTACTTCTATTCTGTTTGTCTTTCTTTTGTGTAGAAATTATATATAGTGGATCAGAGGACAGTAGGCAGTTTTAATACTGCCTCAGATAATACATCTCTGAGTGATGAAATGAAATAGCAGCCATGTGAAGCATCTGAATGAACATCATGGCCACATCCACCTCCCTACAAGGTTTTCTTAGTGTTCTCACAGTCTTGAGTGGACCCTTTAGATTCTATATGGACAATAGTGTAATGACGGTTTTCTACTTCTATTCAGTACTCTTTAAAGGCTAAGCTAGCAAAATTTTAATGTAGCAAAAATGTATTTGTTTTTAATTGAAGAAAAATAATTTCCTCCCTTTAAATGTGATGTTAATTCTCCAAATATGGTACAATAAAAGAACATTACATAAAGGTAAGAATACAGCTTAATCTGATACAAGACACTAGATAACAGACTCTTCAACTCACACTACAACTCTACAATCTTACTGCTATTAAGGCAAACCTAGCCTTTCAGTCAATGAACTAGTCAGAATTTTGTAATGCAGATGAAGTTTTGCAGACTTTCAGTAAAATTCTTCTCAAGCAAGTGTAAACAGTTTCTTATTCCTTGTTTTCTCTTGCAAGCAAGTTGCACTTTGAGCACCAGTAGAGGAAATTACAAGTTTCTTTTAGGCTTTAGAAAATGAAGTTGGTTTCACTTTATTTCATTTTTGTTACCTTAAAGTGAGATACCTATTCTGACTGAGATAATATAACCTCTCTCTGCAATCAGTGGTAGCTGATAAACTTTCCCATGGGCATACACATGCTGTCCTGGAAAAGAGTCTATGATAGCCTTAGACTTTCCACTTATAAGGCCACGTCAAAATGTTAGTTCAATCTGCTTGAAGAATAAATTTGTACTTGTGTTTGGTCTTTATTGATCTTCAATTATATTTCAGTAACCTTTGGTGCTTATTTATGTTCCTGAATAAGAAATAATACCTTCTTTAGGCAGTATTTAAAAAAAAAATTACATTGTGCACATAAGTATAGTTTAACCACTGACAATTATTTCCCAAAATGCTACACTCTCTTCATGCACAGTAAAGTATGCATTAAAGTTCATGTACTTCATTAAATATGACCAGGAGCATAACTTTCTTCTGAAAACCGCTTTTAATGTAATGCGGATTCTTTTACTTATAATCTCTTTCAGAGAGGGCACTTCAGGATAAATGCAAAACGTGCTATTCCAGAGGGGCAGAAGATGTCCTGCTTTCCTAAAACCTTCCTTATGAAAACAACACTGAATAATAGCTACAGGTTTTCATTAGTGGGTAAACCACATTAATGAGGTCACTCTCTTCTCTGCATTTAACCCTGAAATAGCAACACTGAGAACAGAATTAATTTGACTAAGGCTAGTCAGTTCAGTGACAGAACAACATGTTTGCCCTGAATCTCATACTAAGTCTCTAAACTAGGCTGATTCCAATAAGAAAAGTGTAGGACAGTCACAAATACCCTTTGATTCTCTGTCTTACTTTCAAATATTTCTTTACAGAATAGTGGTCATTTTTTGCTAAAATAATCACATGCAAACAGAGATACAAAGTGAGAAAAATATCTGCAATTGTTGCAAGTACATATCCTGAGCAGTTCCCTGGATGGGGCTTTTTTGAAAGGTTTGCCTCTTGCCTTACAAACTGCTGGTATGTCATAGAAAATATTAAGAGGCTACAGGAGATGTAAGATTTTAAGTAATTCTCTCATGTATATCGACTTTTTTTCTGTAATTCTAAGATCTTTTTGGGGTTCATTCCTCATAAAGAATGCATACTTTCCCAACATGTTTGAGTTTGTTGTTTTGTTGGGGGTTGTTTTTTGGTTTTTTTTTTTGGTTGTTGTTTATGCAGTCTGCAATTGCAATGTGATGTAGACAAAACATAGGCTGAAGAAAAGTTCCAAGTTTCTGTTAAATTAATATGTCCTAATGTTTTGTGGTTAACCATACACCTCTAAAGTATCTTTCAGAAAGTATTTCTTTCACAGTTTCCTAACAATTCTGTGCACAAAGTAACAAAAATAAACTCTGGTTTCTGCTTCTTTAATAACCTTTCAGCTCTGAATTAAAGCTAAGTTTAAAGTTAAGTACTTTCAATACTTGAGCATTTCACCAGCAGAAGTTGAAGAATGAGTGGCTATAACTGAGTCAATGGAAGACTATTTCATATGCATCAATTCCACATACTGTGTTGATGAAAGGTATTTTTTCATACAGTTTCCTTTCTTCAAAGAATTTTTCTGTATGTTTAACCAAAGGATAGAGGTGGTGTTTTCCCAGATCTTACAAAAGATTTACCAAAAGTTCTCCAACTTCACATTTCTCCTGAGAGCTCTTAGACTTCTCATATATCTCTAGGCAAATATCTGTCCATGTTTCTTTTGTCATTATGAGGCTTTTAAGTTTAAATGTTTGCACTATTGACTTGATTTATATGTTCCCAAAATTTTTTTAAGAATTACGCATCTGTAATGCGTGAACTGTGGCCTGTATAAGTATTTTCTTAAAAAAACAAAGTCTCTAACCTGATGACTTTTCTTGGAAAAATCTTAGGATGTAGTGTAAGTAACAGAGATGGTACCACTTCTCAAAGAATCCCATTAATCTTTTATAATTACAACTGTTGAGAAGCTAAATGCAGTTGTCATTTTCATCTGTTTCTTTAATAATTATTTTAATCTCAAAGTGCTTCACAAGCTGAGCCTACTTCCCTCATCACAGAATAAGGATCATCCAAAATCAATTGCTATTTTAAACAAATAGAAATATCAGATACTTGATAGAACTAGAAACAACTTCTTTTTAAAAGAACAGAAGAAATTTCTGCAATACCTTTGCAATAGAAAAAGGATATTCATTTGTAAAATGATAAGAGATGTGAAAAAGTAGGCTAAGTATCAGTATCTTTCAATTATTTCCTATAAACTAGAAAGCAGTGATAGGTGTATCTTCTCTACCATTTATTGCTTAATTGGTATGATAACAAAGCTGTTCTATGTCTAGATAAACTGTATTATTCTTTTCTATGGATTAACATACAGTGCTGCAAAATGACCACCAAAGAGAAAAAGAAATCTGAGCTATGACTTCTTCATGTTTCAGGGATTTTCACCTCCAACTGTGTATGAGGAGAGAGAACAGCTCTAATTCCAGTTCTAGTTATAAAAGAGAGGATAGTATGCTAGAAAGGTAATATGCCTGCTTCCCTACGGTTGCCAGGGAAATTAATTAATTTTAAAGTAAATTAAACTTTAAACCCAAGCTTTCAGGGTGGTATTTAACTACATGTAGTAGGTCAGCAAGTAGCAGGTTGTCTTTTAAATTTACCTTTGCTCCAAACTAGTTAGGTATACAATATTTATTAGGTAGAGGATTACATCAGTACTGCATAAGATTTAGCATAAAGATTCATATAGATTTTCAACCTAATTATTTTTTTGTATTGTCTCTCTTTCATATTTACTCATATTCTCTAGACAAATATTTAATATTGTGGATTCTGGAAATTACCTGCTGTGTAAAACTGATTTGGTTTTCAGGTGGTATCTAAGAGAAACAATTAGTTCCTGACTAGAAAAGACTGTCTGGGGTTTTTTTGTTTGGTTTTGGTTTTTTAAGTCAATTCTGCATATTTTGTACTTGCAGAAAGTGCTGTCATCATGTATTTCATAGCAGTTCCCATGGAAACTCTGTTGCATTTCTTTGTGTTTCTGTTTTGGTTTTTGATTAAATGCAGTAACAGTTGGTGGTCATCCTTCAAGTTAAATTAAATTAAGAGTTCATTGATTTTACTGCCCTCATAGTATTTTTCTCTCTCAAACATTGACCTTCTATTCATATATTGGCTAAGAAGCACATTATACTGAAGGACATCTGTATATCCCCTATGCATTCACTTATGCCATATGAGCAAGATACACAAAGGAACATTAAATTATTGGTAGGACATGTGGAAATAAACTGAGCATTGAAAATTACATTATGAAAGGGGTGAACTGGTACCTAAGAAAGAGATATGGGCTTTTCATGTGGCCAAGCATAAATAAATCAGCTTGGGTACAACATGAACTTCAACCAATGCTTAGATAAATGTTATTTTGGTTCAAATAATATTATAAAAAATTGTTTAAGTTGCCATGGGAAAAACAGTCTTTATACCATGATTATCACTTCATTTCATTTATTTCCAACTAACATAATTTTTTATTTATGATCTCAGGTATTGAAAAAGGAAAGAAAACAATCCTAGGAAAAAACCCTACCTTTTGTGCTTGTTTCTTAGGTTTTCTCCAGTCCACCACCTTCCTTCCCCCTTTTCTAGTTTCAATTTCCCTTACTTTTGTAGCACAATACATGCAATCCTTCCCACACATTTTTGGAGAGGCAATGGGCAATGCAAGAGGTTGAGGTCAGTGCATAGACATTTCTTTCTGCTGCCCTTTGCATCTTACTCTTTTCCTCCACTGTTCATCACTTCTTAATTATTTTCTGTGCTCCAATATGGAGCATTCATGGGCTGCTGTACACTTCAGGATTACCCTGCCTTGGTAAGGATCCCTTCATGGCCCCAGTCCCTCTGGGGTTGTCACTTCCCCAGTCCCTCCAGAGGCTGCATTCTCTGTAGGTCTATTTCTTCCCTGCTGTGGGATCATCCCTGGACCCAGTCCCCCAGGGCCATCCATGATCCAGCATGGGTTTCCATGGACAGTGCCACCTCTGCCAAACCTGAACTCCTTCCAAGAGTGCATTTCCAGCATGTCTCCATCGATGTCCCCTTACACATTCCTCTTTCATTTCATTTCTGCAGGCAGGCCTTCTCACATTTCTCCTCACATGTCCTGTTTTTGTATCTTCCTGTGTCTTCTCTCACATCTCCTACTGCTTCCCCCTTTCTGTGGTCTCATGTGCATCCTGCACCAGTGTCTACCACCCTTTCTCATACATGTCTGAGCCAGTGCACTGTGTACCTCTCTAACAGGTTGATTTTGCTGCATCCAGTGGGACAATCTGTGTCCCTTGCTTTCTAAATTAATTTCTGGTAACACTTTTGTCCCTTTTCAGATGCTTTCTTAGAAATAAGAAACTCAGTTGGTGAAACAGCTGAAGACCTTGGAATCTGGAAATCAGCAGAAGTCTGGGCATTTCCAAGTCATAACCATGCCAGTCTAAATTAAACTCATAGTGAATCAAACTTCATTTTTATACATATGGTCAGTATTGGTTCCAGATGCCTTCTACAATCTCCTGTGACCCCTCTAAAACAACATCTTGCAGTATTCTTTGCTACTTGGCCCTCATGTTCTCCCCCTTTCAACTCAGAGGTAGAACTCGAGTAGATAGAACAGCCTGCAAAAATTAGGGGTCCC
Organism: Vidua chalybeata; assembly: GCF_026979565.1. Taxonomy (NCBI): domain Eukaryota; kingdom Metazoa; phylum Chordata; class Aves; order Passeriformes; family Viduidae; genus Vidua; species Vidua chalybeata. The sequence goes on from NC_071535.1 coordinate 19,433,501, forward strand.
TATTTTGAACTCTTATGATTAAATTTATTTATGATACAGATATTTTTCTGTCATTCCTGACAGATATCTGTGCACATGGATTTGCACAAAGTGTAATTTGTAAGGAAATGCCTGCAATAACCTGGTAAAACTGAAAAATAAATGCTATTTGGTGCCATTTTGGCAAGCGAGGAGTTTGCACGATGTCTCCCACACTCCAAGCAATGGAAATTTTTTTTTTAATGTAAAATTATATAAACTTTCATTTGCTAATCCCCAACTGACTTTCTATCAATCACCCAAATAGTGGTTACAATAACTTCTTTTATTTTTTTTCTTGGTCTAATTATTCTATTTTGAATCCCACTGTCAAACATTTTAGGCATAATTCAGGGCATAATTCATTTCTATCTCTCTTCCCTCACCCCCATCTTTCCTGCAGATTAACACCAAAGCAAAAATCTGTGGGAACAAGAAGAGCTAGGCAATTTTGTTATAACTTCTTTACAGGCCTCACGACACTCAAGAGGAATGAACTCATGACCTTTTACTCTTCTTATTAAAGGAACATCTTTATTACCGGCTGTAATATCAGACAGTAAAGTAAGGATATAAATTCTATACACCAAGAGATAATATCAGGTCTTATATTCACAGAAGACTAGATTAAGCTGAGGGTGACATTAGTTACTGCAGTAAGGTCTGAAGATCTTTTACAGAAAAAAAAGTGTACTTTCACTTCTCCCCTCTTGCACGTAAGCTCTCCTTACACATATGCCATGACAGGTAGAAATTGCTCGTGGCTGTTCATTTGCATGCTCACAATTTATTATTTACTGTGTCTCTGGCTGCCTCAGGTAAAAATGTTACTAAAATTATAATAATATTCATTGTAACCATTGCTTAATTATAGTCAACTAGCTTTTTACAAAGCTATGTTTACTGACTATGAGAATCAATCAGAAAAGATGCTTTCTTTAACTCCAAATTTTACTTGGTTTCTAAAAATCTAGTAGGATTACAGGGGCAACATATACTATGAAAAGAAAATTTTTAAAGTAGATATATAATCTGAAAAAAAGCTTAAGTGTAATTTGCAGCTAATGACGTTTTATTCTTTTAAGAGAATCTTTCTCTTTCAAGGGGCAATTTCAAAAACAATTTTACCCTTTTGGAAACAACAACAAAATTTTTATTCTGTTTCTTGTACAGGGAAACAGGCCACACACATGCTAAGTATTAAGATCATTGCTACCCTGAAATTTTTTTTTTTTGAAATTATATTTATATTCAAACAGATGAGATAATTTTTAAAATGAAAGAGAGAGTCTTCTGCAGACATGTCTCTGATATATTTGACTTCTTTGGATTATAAGGATGTAGAAGTACTTTTAGAAACGGAGAGCAATAATAAAGGTAAGGTGTCTGTTTTGAATTCTCTACTTTGAAGTTTTACTTATTAAACCAGAGAATTTACACACCTATCCTATTATCAGTGGACAGATAAGTGACAACATACACAGGTTTAAAAATTATGGCTGCACAGTATTTAAATGAATATGTATGGAAATGTTGCTTGTGTGTATATCCAGATGACTGCATGTTTGGGTTTTTTTAAAATAATCAACTATGTCAGTATACCAGTATAAAAAGCATAAAAGCCTTAAACCTCTTGTTGTCATTGCTTCTTTCCTTGGCAACTACAGCCATAAGAACTAAACCACCTTCCACTCTATCACAACTTTTCTTCAGGACTTTTTCTCTTCCATTTCAATGATTTATTTTTCCCCAAAATATCTTAAATGGAATTTAAAAAAAAAAAAAAATTCTTATTTTTACATGTGGTGAAAGACTCTGCCACTCACTTTCCTCAAGATATTGAGGATTCTGTACTATAGTTGTCAGTGAGGATTGTATTGTTGCAGTATAGATAAACCTGCTTAATTTAATCTTTTCTCCTTGTCCATGAGAATGCTTAAAAAAAACCCTACTGATGTTACAGATATAACAGTCTACCTGTGCAAATCACATAAAAAAGGACTGGGAGTCCAAGAACTGTTGGTGATTACATCTATCTCATGTCCCTTTCAAATAGATTTCCATGCAAATTTTCCTTGTTACCAGATACTGCTTTAGATACACAGATGGCCAAGCTTCTACATGTAAGCAGTTACTAGACACTCACAGGTAGACTGGAGGTGAACACTTGATTCAACTGTGTCACTGTGATCCTGTCCACTGGAGATCTGACAGAGGTTTGGTGTCTTTCTCTAATAGAGAGATTAATAATTTCTCTCTCTCTTTTTCTCTTTTCTTTATTCTATTTCTCTCATTTCTCTTTTCATCTTGATCTCCCTCTAGTCTATGTGACTATTTCTTCAGATATCTATAATCTGCAGCTGTATAAACTACATATAGGACAAGTAAGCTTTAGGAACACTATGCTATACTCTTCCATGAATGCTGCCATTGTGGTCTGAAAACATCATAGCCTGAGATTGATAGATGCTGTGTATTTATCTTTCTAATTTGGAAAAATAGCCTTATATTGTAATAGCTGTTCTTGCATCTGTTAAAGAGCACAGAAACAGAAAAAAAAAGGATTTATCCTTGTACCAAGGAAATGTTAAGAAAAAAAAGCAAACAAAATAAAAGAAAGAATTCTTAAAAAACAAATATATTTAATATAAATGTCTCACCAGCAATTTAGGTGTTTGTGAATCTCTATGCATGCACGGGATAAATGAAATGATATCTTTTTGCTGAGCAGGTATGACATAATTTATTCAATCTTTTAATCAAGATCATGATCTATTGATAAGAGACAATGTTTAACAACTGGAAAACCTGACTAGAATCAGCTAGTCACATTTTATAACGAATTTTAATTTGGATCATAAATTGCAATGGGAGATCATTGCCTAAAGATATGAAGAGCTTTAGAAGACAAAATGTTATTTTTTCTCTCTGAAAAAGGCATCTCACTCTATTACTGTTTATTTTAAAATGTTTATTTCTACACAACTCAAAATTTAATGTAAGTATCTTTTGAATGCTGTAATGTGATCCACAGGTATGAACTTTGACATACTTTTCTAAACATTCATGTCAAGTCATTCTACAAAGATTTACAGGTTTCAAACCTAGGTTGGAGTAATGCCTTCCTTTGTAAGTAGGTTTAATTCAATAAACCTAGGTTATTTCAGATACACAATGACCGTTCTCTGGGCTGGCATAAATCTCTGTAGTTCAGATGAAACCAGTACATCCACAATAGTGTAATCAGGGCTTTACAATGCATTAACTGAAATCCCTACTCCAAACTCTAGAGACTAGACAACAGTGCTAGAGAAAGTAGCTACTTGGGAGTTAATAGTGTGGTGAGAGAAGTAACAGAGGCAGCCTGAAAATGTAGAACATCAGAAAGGATGTGAAACAAAAGCACAAGTAATTGTTTAATGTAGATCGGAAATGTCTTTTACAATGAAAGACAGGAGACTAGAACCTCACAGCCAACAATACAAGAAAGAGAGAATGGGAATAAACAGAAATACAGGGGGCACAGGAGTGAATGGAGGAGTATTAGAAAATTAGGTAAAATACAGTAAATAAAGGTATGCTTTTAATCAGCTATAATATCATAGTTTTATGATGTGTTTGAGGTTTTTCTTTCTATTTCTTGCAGAAACTATGTGGAAATATCCTTAAGGCATCCTATAAATATTCACTAAGACAGCTTTTGACTCAGATACTGTCTTCTGAAGTTATATGAAAATGACAGGGTTTTGTTGCTTGAATTACCCTATTTCCCCTTTTATGCTCATATATCATTTTTAGTTCCAAGGTTTCTGTCTGCCCAGATTAAACAGAATTCCATATGGAAATCTGACCATGAGCTGGCTCCCTTTTTATACCTTGGAGCTTTATGTTTTGGCCAAACTTTCCCTTTATACTATGTGATAAAATTTAATTCCATATCTGCATCTTTTTGTATTCCCAAATCTAGTTATGTTCTATGGTTAATAAGACACCAATTTGCATAATTGATTCAATTACCTAAAAGAAGTTCTGTCAAACCAATATTCTTATAATAGCTTTATTGGTGATAAACTGTAGAATAAATCTAGCTGCTGCAATCTTGCTGTGGCCTTTCCTGTAGGTATTTGTATATGTAATATCCATTATCTCTGTTTGATCTCATACTTTTCTGGCAGTATCTCCACCATACTCCTGTTTAGGGAACCCTCTCTACAGAAACATAAAGAATTTTTTCCATACATGTCAATTAATGTATCATATTTTGCCTTGAAAGAAAATTGTGTAAACCCCCCCAGACTTAAAATAGAAAGCAGTATCATGTTAATTTCTGGTGTTTCATTTAAACTACATCTTTTAAAGATCTCCTTGGTACTGTAGGAATACAGTCCAAAAAAATCCCTCCAATAAAGCACTACAAATTCTCTAAGACATCCCCTGAAAGCATTTAGAGTAATTTGTTTCCACATCTTATGTGGTGGAAACAAATTTTAGGAGAAAGTGCACTTACAGATTGAATTTTGGGATGATAAAAAGGCATTAAATTAATTTTTTAAGAAAAAAAGGATTAAATTAAAATTTTAAGAGAAAAATAAAATCTGAAGCAACTCCCAGCAAAGCACTTAACCACTGTTCAGAGTTAGCATTTATTACAATTGCCAGAACATTTGAGTTCCTTGTTAGACAATCAAAACTTTACTCTTTGCTTTCAATTTTTATGTAACCATTTGCTATACGTAGATAAAGAGATACTGGGATTCATGGTTGTGGAGAGGCAAATAGAACACATGAATTACTAAATAATACTTTTCCCCAACTATTTACTATATTTACCCTACTCACTCCTTGTATATAATCTGATAGCTTTGCATGTTATTAATATTTTCCAGAAATATTTGCCGTAACTTTGTATTTCTTCAGTACTCCAAAGGCACATAGCAAAAGCAAAAACATTTGGCTTGTTAGATAGTAGTTATCATTCACCATAAGAGTGCAGATGAAGCACAGAACTAAATGTCTTGTAACAAATGTGCATCTTTAAGAAACTGTCAGTAGGAAAGTCATAGAACTTACATACCATTTACAAAACAGCATCTTTCTCTTTATTTCTTCAAATTGTGTGCAGATGATGTCTATGTATCTTAGATTTTACAGAACTTCCCACAGAAAATAGAAGTGCCGGACTGAAAATGGAAATGCAGTGAAAATGTGAAAAGACAAGCTCATTGCAGTGAAGAAAGGAAAAAAGACAGGGTTTTTTTCTGTCATAATCTAGGTGTTTAAATCTCTTTTAGGGTAAAATGTGTCTGTAGCATCCATCAGACAGTATGTCTGTTCTACTGTCACTACCCACTTGTAGTGACAAACTGTAGGTGTCTCCACTTAGCTAACAATTGCAGAATGTATGCAGCACACACATGCAATCCTACAGTTCAGGACGCTAAAATGCATCTATGTCTTATCATCAAACAGCTCCTACTCCCAGATATCCAATTCCTCCTTCTATCAAGGACTTTACTTATGGTTTGTATCCATCCTAAATTACCTTGTGTTTTAATAGTAAGGCTTGTAAAACAGCAAAGCCAATCTTAGTAATTGAGAACTAAGAATACCCTATGCAAACTCTTCAAGATCTTAATTTGTCTGGACTAATTTGAGTTGAAAAATTCAGGAGGTACTGTGAAATTGGATCATTTTGTGAATAATCTAGCTGGTTTCCTTGTTCCCATGGACTCCTGTTAGACTGTATTTGGTTTTTCTCAGCCACGTTTTCATGACCATTGTTTTCTCTTCTACAGATTCCATTCACTTTGGTACCTAAGGAATATGTGCAGGAATATAAACAGAAGCAACAGATTTCTTTCTTCTTACATGTGTTCAGGAACAATGGTATCTACAGAAGAAATAATCTCTGAGTCCAATGCTTTGGCCATATTTTTAATAAAATATTACTACTAATAATAATGTAAAGGTTCAAGTGCTCTGAGACTACCTTGTGGGTGTAAGGGTACTGATGATCTCACTGGTGGCTATTTTAAGGCCTTCAGTCTTTTTTACTGGGTACACAATACAGTCTCCTATTCACAGTAGCTCCCTTGATATATCTCAAAACATCCCAAGGTACCAAGAGGTATCAGGTTAGGAATTTTTTATGGTTTCATAGCTGAAATAAAAATGAAGGAGAAAATAACAAATATACGTGGGTATACAGGCTGTAAGAGAGTAGTGGATGTTTCTTTAAAAGTCAGTCCCTCCAGTGGAAATGTTTGCTTAGGTGAAAAACTGTTTGCATATTTGTAAATACTTCAACAGGATTTTCATCTCACTTAAACTCTTGTTACAGCAATTTACTCATGCAATTCTTAGGGAAAGGAAGCAATAAAGGCCTTGAAAGGTATTTACTAAATATTCCTTTGCAACAAGAATGATTTATGGCTTGCTCATACCTTATTTTTTCAGAGGGAGCATGTCAACTGAAGATGTTACTGTCTCACCCACTGCCAGCTGTGTGTTGCTGCCTCCTGCCAGAGGTTGCCATGCCCTCAGATCTGCCTGGGCACTGCTGCTCAGCTCTTCTCTACCCCACTGCAGTCAGAATAAGACAGCAGCAGTTCCCTGTTTAAGCTATCTGCAGCCCATATGGCAGGCTTTTACTTGAAAACACTGAGCAATGCAACTGGAAGGAAATCATTGGCCTTCAACTGGGAAGTCCTTCAAGGAACTAATCAGTTGTGATGGGTAAATAAAACTGGTTTGCATAAGACCTCAGAGGTGCCTTTGAGCTTGATTTTTCTACAATAATGCAGATCTCAGGTGCAGCAAAACAGAAAAGGATTTGAGATTTAGGTTGATAAGTACAGTGCATAAAGAAATTTTAAAAATTTCCTAGCTTTATATTAAATGATTTGTGTAAATCTTTCCATATAAGAATAACCTGAAAGTAAAGCAGAACATTCTGCAATGATCATTATGATTGAAAAATCGTAATTTTTCCAATGTTTCTGTTGCAGGTAATACATATACAAGGTGGTATGTGCATGTATAGGTGCTGTGTTTGCATGTCAGTGGTCACAATTCTGTGAAATAATATTTATCAGCACTTACAAAAAATGAAAAAGTAAAATTATGGTAAATGAAAAAATATACTCCAATGCTCAAGACATAGCTGAAAAATACAAAACAAATTCTTAGTGCTAGAAAAATTGACATTTCTTTTTAAGAAAGGGACTTTTTCCTTCTTTTCATTTATTTATAGCATTCTAAACTATCTAGTTTTTATTTAGAAATTCATGTAGCTTTTTTTTAAGAGATAAAACCAGATAAGCTAAGATATGATGCATTAGGTTTTGATTAATGTATTTAATAAATTAATATTAATGGAGATATTACAACAACTTGGAATGTGAAACTAAAAATTAATCTTCTTGTCTTTCAAATTATAGCAAAAAAACTTTGCAAACACATTGAGCAATGGTATTAGAACTCAAACAGATTCTGATAATTGGAGAAGTGGACAAAAATTAACCAAAAGAACTTTAATATATAGAAATACAAAGAACTACACCCAGGAGAATCAGATGAATAAATACAAACAGAATATTTGAGAGTCAGACAAATATATATATATTGCAGTGGAGAAGGGCCAAGCAGAGAATAGCAGTGTAATGGGAAAAGTATCTTTTTGGATTGTATTAGGAGGATAAAGAACAAGAAGAGAAATTGTTCTGTTCTACTCAGCAATGTGAAGACCTCTGTCAGAGTATTGCAGCCATATATGGCAGAGACTATTCCAAAATATTTCATCATGAACACACAGAAAGTCATGTAGAGTTTTTAAAATAAACTCTTTCTATATTTCTGAATAGATTATCTTCTTTGAATTCCACTGTGCATGAAGAATAAGCAAATTAATATCCTTGCTAATTAATTCCTTTAATTTTGTCATTAGGAATGCTTGGAAATCAAATATGAAACTCCCCCAAGATTGCTACATTACAAGAATAAATATGAAGAAAAATAATTTTAAAATTTTTAGAGGCTGTTATAAAGAAAATAATAATTTCCTGTACTCTCTGCTCAAGTAGGTAAGATTTTTTTTAATTTTTATTTTTTTAGATAAAATTTAGGATACAAAAAACCTTTTACCTGAAAGGTCAAAGAATGGAGATGAACTAAGGAGAGAGGTTGAAGAGTTTCCTTTATAGTTTCAACTGCATATTGATAAGTACCTACCTCAGGCAATCCTAAACCATCTTTGAACAGGAGGGAGGTTGTATGTTCTTTTGAGTTTCTTCATAGTCCTCTGTTTTTTTTTTTCCACTTCATGAATCTGATACAAAATGTAAGAGATTTAAACATCTTTCAGGTTACTGTAGGGCCACAAAAATTACTAAAATTTTAATGAGTTTATGTGACTATAACTTCAGAATTGCCCAAGGCTTAGTTGAGGTTATTACAGACCAAACTACTGTTTAGCTTCAGAAACAAAAATTATAAGTGGGGTTTTCAAGTGTGACTTTAGCAATTTTTGCCTTGAGTGGTGCTTAGAAGAGCAAAGAAAATGAAATGAAAAGAAAGTGTAAGGAAACTCTCTGCAAGTTCAAACAGAAAAGTAAGAGAATTTTAACATAGTTGAAGTCTATGTGTGCTATATAAACCCTTAAAAATGGGCATCAATTTAGGATGTAAGCATCTGGTAAATAAATCCAGCAAGAAGACCAAAGGAATGCCAAAATAATGTATGCATTCAATGTAAGGCATAATAGATGTGTTATGTACTAGTGCTCTAGAATGATAACAAAAACTGTAGTGTCCAGGCAAACCAAAAAAATAGTCCATCCATGTTTATTGTAAATAAGACTTTGACCCAAATGCAGTGATCATGTAAGATGCATTCTGTTTGAAAATAATTCCTCGCAAAGATTTTGCTTTGCTTATAGTACATGGATACCCAGTGATTTGTCAGCTGCAAAGTACTTAATAAAGGAAGTACTTTTCATTTAACATGTTTAAAAAAAACTGTATTAAGTTTTATGGCAGAAAAGCTACTAGAGTAGGCTTCATATTTTATGAAGAGTTCTAGACTAGAACTTCATATTTTATGAATATAATGGTATCTAGATAGGAAGTTATTTTGATATTTGCCATCCTCTTCTTAGTCCTTGTAATTAATAAGAGTAGGATCATATACTCTCCTCAAGGAAAAAAAGAAAGATTAGTGTCAGGGATTGGTTTAACTCCTTCAAATTAAAAACAGAAATGTATTTTTGTTAGTTCTGAGATATGTAGCTTAACACACCTAAAACACAACAGTTATCTTTGTCAAAAAAAAAACACGTCAGCTGCTTATACACATAAAAAATTATCATTCTCAAATAAAATTATTTCTTTTTTGTATTTTAAAACTTTATATCACAGAATCACAGAATGTCCTGGGCTGGAAAGAACCTCTGCTTCATCTCTTCCCTTCAGAAGATCATCTGGTCCCAACTCCATTGCCATGTGCAGGGACAGTTTCTGCTAGACCAGGTTGCTCAGAGTCCCATCCAGCCTCACCCTGAACACTTCCAGGCATGGGGTACTGACAATTTCTCTGGGCAACCTCTTCCTGTGCTACACCACACTCATCATAAATAATTTCTTTCTAATATTTAATCTAAAACTACTCTTTTTCAGTTTGAAACCATTCACCCTTGTCCTGTCACTATATGCCCTTACAAAATGTCTCTCTCCATCTACAATGTTGCAAACTCACGCTGAATATTGTGTGCAGTTTTGGTCACCACAATATGAGAAAGATGCAAAGCTATTAGAGAACATCCAGAGGAAGGCAACAAGGATGATGAAGGGCCTTGAGGGGAAGCCATATAAGAAATGGCTGAGGTCAGTCGATCTGTTCAGCCTGGGGAAGAGGAGCCTGAGGGGAGACTCCATTGACCTCTTCAATAGCCTCACAAGCGGAAGAGGAGGGGCAGAAACTAATCTCTTCTCTGGTGATCAGTGACATGACTCAAGAGAATGGCATGAACCTGAGTCAGGAGAGATTTAGGTTGGATATCAGAAAAAGTTTTTCCACCCAGAGGGTGGCCGGGCACTGGAACAGGCTCCCCAGGGAAGTGGTCACAGCACCAGCCTGACAGAGTTCAAGAAACGTTTGAACAATGCTCTTGGAGATGGTGCAGTGCAGGGCCAGGAGTTAGACCCCATCATCCTTGTGGATCCCTTCCAACTCAACTCTTAAAATCTTTTTTTGTAGGCATTCCCTGTGTACTGGAAGGTCACCATCAGGTCAGCTCTGGCAGCATGTCACTTTTCCCGCCCCGACTGGCTCCCGAGAATGCTGCTTGGCGCCTCGGTTCCTCGTCAGGGTCGGCGCACCGCTACTTCCGGGCGCTTCTGCGGCTGCGTTCTGGGTGGGCTGGCCGTGCTTCGTTGTCGGTGCGAGGGAAGGAAACGAAGAGGCAGGGAATTGTCCAAACCCGTCCACATCGCGTCTGGGCGCTTTATTGGTCGCAGGAGCCACAATGGAGAAGTCGCGGCTGCTCCCAGCCTCGCTTGGACGAATCTGGCCCTGAGGTTGGGGTGCCGCGGAGGGATATAGGGGTGGGACAGGGGAGGATGGCAGCTCTCTGCCCAATGAACACAGATGCTGTGGCTGTGACATTACCACAACGGCCAATGGGCACAGGATGAGGGGGTTCAGGGACAGTGGGACTGTGGGAATGAGGTGACGAGCACAGAACTGCCGGGAACCAGACGGGGGAGTGGTCACTGGAGTGGCACGGGAGAAGACCCAATGGCCAGCAGCTTGGGGCTAACTTCCGTGATGGGGGGAAGACACGGGGGACACACGAGGATACATGGAACCAGTAAGCTAAAAAAGACCAGAACCCCAAATCTGAACCCAAAACCCAGGATGCAACAGCCAGCCTTTTCTTTTCCAAGTTGAATAAACACAATTCTCTTAGCCTTTCCTCACAGGAGAGGTGTTTTATCCCTCTGTTGAGAACTACTAAACCGAGCTAGTTACTTAGTGTGAAAATGCTTTTTTTTTTCACTCAGTAAGGACCTAATTACAATTAATGCAACTGTGTAAGAAGTTAATTCATCATTCTTTGATAACTAAAAATCCCAGATGAGATTTTTAAGGGCCTGGTAGAAACCTATAAAAGATAATTACTTAATTTATTAATGAAAGTCACCAAACTTTTGGATAGATTGTGTGGCATATGGCAGAACTACCACTGGAATGCAGTTTCTAGATAAAAAATAGGAAAATTAACATAACCAGAGCAGCTTATCACGAGCTGAAATGAGGGAAAAGTCCTACAAGCATTCCACACTCTTTCAGAAATTGACTTGTGATATTTATTAATCCATAAACACTGTCAGCTATGTCTAAATCAAAAAGTATCATCTGGCTTTCCTTGATGTTTGCTGTGACAGCAGTGTTTATTGCATCTTTCTGCACTATTTCTTTCTTTCCTTCTTACTGTTATCCTCTGATTCATCTCATCCGGTGGCCAAATATTACATTTTTCATTATAGGATCTCAAAATTCCAGCTTTCCAGAAATATGTTTACCACTAGTTAAAATTTTTATACAATCATAAGTTTTTACTTTTTAAACCTGAAATTTTGATAATTCATAACATTAAGAATAAATTCAGTGGAAGATTGCATTGGCATCAGTGTTGTAAAGTGGGTCAGATTAATATATTAACATCTAAAAAGACTTATGTCTTTGTTTGAACTATTAATATTATAATTGTAATTGCAATAAATAATAGAAATATCTTTAATATTAAAAATCTTTATTCACAGATTTTTGCGGAATGATTTTTCTCTCATGTGTATCTAGTGCCTCAGAATCAGAAGTCTGAAATCTGTATAGAAGTATAAAAAAAAATCAAGAAAAAATGTTTATGCAACTATAGTCAAAGCAAAAAGAGTACAGCTATCACTAAGCCAGTGAATCTAGTTATACCTCACAGTTCCAGAGTGCACTCTTCTCCCCTAAAGCCAACCACATCCAAAGCAGCGTGGCCAGCAGGGCGAGGGATGTGGTTCTTCCCCTACTCTGCTCTTCTGAGACCCCGCTTAGAGTGCTGTGCCCAACTCTAGGATGCCCAGCATAAGGATGGTGACTTGTTGGAGCAAGTCCAGAGAAAGGCCACAAAAATAATCAGACACCTTTCCTTTAAAGACAGGCAGGGAGATCTGGAGCTCTTCAGCCTGGAGAATAGGAGGCTCCAGAAAGACCTTGTACCTGAAGAGAGCAACAGGAAAGGTGAAGAGGAACTTTATGGACTTCACAAGTCAAGGGGGAAATGGCTTCAAACTGAAAAAGGATAGTTTTAGATTAGATACTAGAAATAAATTCTTTAAGGTGAGGGTGGTGAGGCACCGGGAGAGGTCCCAGAGAAGTTGTGGATGCCCACAACTGAAGGTGTTCAAGAACAGGTTAGATGGGACTCTGGGCAACGTGGTCCATTGGAAGGTGTCCTTGCCTATGACAGGGGTATTGGAACTAGATGTTTTTTTAAGTCCAACCCAAACCATTAAATGATTCTCCGGTAATTTCTCCAAAAACTGAATTTCAGAAGGAACAAATAAGGTTGTATAGATTTTAAGGGAGAGTAAAGTCTGCATAAACAGCACTCACAGCTAATAAAATATCACAGAACATAAATCTTTGCTTCTATTATTTATACCATTTAATACTGTAGAGAGGATTTTCACTGTGCAATTCGCTGAAACAATGTTTTTTGCACCATGCAACCATCTAATTTCATGTTGTCTTTGTGATGTTCTTCATTGAATTTGTAATCAGTGTGGAAAAAATGTTCCCCTCAATTTGTTGTAGCAATTATCTTACTAAGAGAAATAAAATGACCCTAAAGTGAATTCAATACAAAAAGAGCATGAAGCATCTGTGTACAGTATGTTTGTGTTCTTCTGTGAGTTAGAGTCCCATTAGATATATAGACAGCATCATGAGAGCATCCATCTCAGTTCCTTAAAGGAAAAGTATAAGCAATGAATCAATGATATTCCAAAGCAGGGGAAGGCTGTTACACATTAGAATGTTTCACAGCATGCAAGATGATTAACAGCATGTTAGGTAATGATGTAAGTGAGATAAATTGGTTTATATTGTACAATGTAAATACTCAACACAACTGATGTCTGAACAAAGAAATCAAGACAGAAAATGAGAATTTGGACCAAATCCAGTGTGCTTTCCAATTACTTGGGTTTTCTTTTATTTTGATGAGTAAGTCCAGAATAATTTCTTGTATGTATATATAAAATATATAACGCATATTTTCTTTATATGTATGTATATTCTTTTTTCTAATCCAAGTCTCTCACTCTCTCTGAAAAGTTCCTCTTCCTTTCTGCAGATGAATAAAATTTATAATTATTTTTTACCATTCTTAAGTACAAGCCTTGAAAACTAATTTTGATTAAATACCACCAGGTTTATCTTTATAACTAGAATAATTAAAAAATAAAGTATAGTGTGGTAGTCTGTTCTTTGCAGTTTGTTCTTCTGTAGTAGGTTTTAAATATTTCTTGTTATAAGTTTGTAATGGTTCATTTTATGCACCCCATTTGGCTTCCCTAATGGTTCAGTCCTGAGTTGTTTACCCCAAGATTCTCCTGCCAAGTGTATGTCAATCCACCTGTCAATTTCATTGTGTCTCCTTTGTTCCTTTCTGGAATATTCCCTGTCCTTCATCCCTTCCTCAAAGCAAGATTGAGGTGCAGGGCTTGCTTCTTCCCCTTGGTGGCTTCTATTGGATAGCCCTTACCCTGCATCCCTCCCCTAATGCCTTCCTATTGGTAAAAGGTTGTGTCCTTCCCTTATTCCCGCCTCTCCTTAAAACCAGCTTTTTGCCCCAGTTATCGTCATTTCTCCCTGAATCCTCTGGGGAAACATTAAACTTCCTAGAACTCAAACAAGTGACCCCTCTCTATTCCTTTGCCTGGTTTCTCGTACTGTGCTGCTGCTGTGTTCCCCACGGCACAGCCGTCTGCTGCAGGGAGCTGCGAGCCCCTGCGCGCACCGCCAGACGGGGGAACTCCGTGAAGATCTGGGGATGGCCGCTCTCGTGACTGCACACCGGTCTTGGGGAGTGAGCTGGCTGGGGAACATCTTCCCTGTGACCGCAGCGCGCAGATACAATACACCATATGTAAATGTTTTCTGTGAATGTATGTTCATAAGTAGCACTGAATGAAGTCAAAAGGTCAGAAAATAATTATTTAAATAGTGCATGATTAAGCTACTGATCATACTGAAACCAAGGATTCTAACAAGGTTTAGCTATCGCATGGGATAATGAAAACACTTAGAAAAAAATAACATAATTGCATAATGTAAAAAAATGGAGAAAAGTATATTCACACTTCTGTTTATAATTCAAATGCTATTTAATAGGTGTTAGGAGGACATCTGTAACTGCTCACTCTGAGGGTTTTGGAATGTTTTTTTTCAGATGAGGGAGAGTAGAGAACTGGTAGAGAATCCAGCTAGACACATTTCTGGCGTGAAATACTTTTGTTAGACTTCTCTTGAGATTTAGTCTTATAAATTTACACCTCAAAGGGTGACAGGCTGGTGAGCATTGACACTGTTTATAAAAAAACAGTCTAGCAGACTTACAAATATGGTACCCATGTTCAGTAGAAACAAATGTGCAACCAGGGAAAATTTCTGGTTATGACGGTGGCTGCTGAATTAATTTTTTGGTGTCTATATTGAATTTCTTTTCAGTTTGGTAGCCTGCAAATTCCTGTGGCTTGAGCATGTTTTGCAGGAGTTTGAAAGACAGTCATAAGCCTTTTTCAATATTGCTCACAAGAAGGGCTGGAAAGGAATGGCTTTTTTTCTGAGTAATTCTCAGACATATCTGTATGAAGGGTCTCAAGTAATCTTTGTTTCCATGTCCAAGATTTAAAGTTAAAACAAGGAAATTCCACATTTGAATAATGTAACATTATTCAAAGGAAGGATAAGGAAACTTATTCTGCTGTGACAAAGCTCATACAGATCTATTATTTGCTTCACCATAATGGTCAAATGTTCTAAACTCTTGAAACATTCTGCCTCTAGAAATATGGAATGTAATTACAGTTCTTCCAAACCCTGATTCTAACCCTGGAACTATGAATTCTCTTACATCTTTCAAGACTACAAAATGCTGATTACAAACAACTTAAGTCACTTCAGTGACTCAAATTTCAATTAAAAAATAAGGGTTATAACTGTCTGCAAAAATGAAAGATGGCCTCAGGTGCAGGTATTGTCACTTTCAAAATGGCATTGACATTTTTCCTCAACTTTCTCCAATATTTTTTAAAAATGCACTTTTCTTCATTGAAACATGTCACTTTAAGAAAAAAAAATGAACTATGCTGCTACTTCATATATTTTATTCTGCCCTCTATGTACCAAGTAGCTTTATTTGTAAAGTTGCTTAAGAAAAAAAATTATTAAAAAATTAAAGCAATTTTATTCTCCTTAGCATAAATTTCAAGTCTATCTTTCAAACACAAAATAGTCACTGCGTGTTAAATTTCACCAGAGATGTAGGAATAGATTAAGAAAAGGTCATTCAATAAAAATGTGACATTCATACTAATAGAACAAGAGAAATGAGATGGCAGGAGACAACAAATATTACAATGAGAACAACTCAAACACAGAAAAAACCCCATATATTCATGTGATGGAAGCCCAACTTGTACATGAGTACAGGGGTTGAATAGGTTAGCAGTGACAAAACTTACTTAGAAAAATAGAAATCTGTCTGAATATACAAACCTGAACTCTGTCAACATAACTATAGTACTTCTGCCAGAGCTGAATAAAGGAATAAAACCCATTTGCAAACTGGTTAAGAAAACAGTAATTTTTGTTTTGAACATCATTACACTGGAGCTGCTACAAAGCCATGCTTAGATCCCTTTGTTGAGAAACCCTCATCAGGTTAATCCAGGGATTTGATTTTATCAGAGGCTCTGCAGTTTCACATAGGAAGAGAAGGAGCTTTTTCAATAAAATAAAGATTCCGAGAATGGCTAGATAAACAAATAAAAATAACCTTAACATTCACTCGGAGGCAAATAAGGCACCAAATATGCAGAGTAATTAAAGAAATCCAATAATATATTTCTAACATATCATTGTTCAGTAGGCGACTCATTGTACAATTCCTGGAGTTTCCAAATCCTCTTATTTTTAATTATTTAAATAAAGGAAAGTGTTTATCTTTATTCTTCACTGTCTTCTACCTATTCCATCATGTTCTTTTTCTATCATCTAGAGTATATTACGCAGGGTTTTTTTTTTTCCTTTTTTCTTGCTCCTTCCCTTTTTCTCTTTTTCTAGTCAGATAATTCAGTTACATTTTATTAGTGCTTGTTGAATTGAATTAGTGCTCTTGTCCTTTTGCTAGAAAACAAAGAGGCCATTCTTAAAAAAGAGTACAAATGGATAAAGCTTAATTCTCAAAGTATCACTTCCTAATAAGCCTGTTGCACTGTTATAAATGGAAATTTTTTTACTATGGCAGTGGAAGAAGAGAAGAAATTAATAAAACCTAGGACTCAGTGAAGTTTTTCAACAGTGAAGACAAAATAAACAGCAAAATGCTTAGCCATGTGAAAAAAGAATTATTGATAAAAATTGTTCAGAGATTCCTTTGGAACAGTATTTGCCTTTTTGAGAGGATTTCTGTTTGCTTGTAAATAAAACACTCCTCACTTGTAGGCAACATGGCCAGTGAAATCATCCCTTCCAAAGGAGTTTGCATAGCCTCTGTCACAGATTAGCTCCCTTAATTTCAAGTCTCTCTTCCCCGTAATCAGGAAAAATCATGACATCAAATTTCCTTTTATATAGCTTTTACTTTCTTTTTATTTTGATGTCATAAATCCATTATAAAACAGTATTAAAAAGCAACAAAGCTGAATGCTGTCATATCTGGGGGGTAATTCATGTTTGTACCAAATACTGCCATGGAAAATCTGTTCTTTTTCTGGCTTTAGAAGACTTTTTTAATGAGTGTTTTATGATGTTTCTGTTTACACAGTATTTTTACAACTGTTGCAAATAGACACAAATATCATAAATTACAGGAAAAATCATCCTCAGCTTCCTTCAGGCTTAATATAAAACAGTTACTAAAAGGGGAAATATGTAAGTGCTGCTAAAGCCTGTTTGATGAATTCCACATGGAGATTCAAGTTGAGATCTCAAGTCATTATAAAAATGTGAAATTCCATACCCTATCTTCATATCTTATTTTAAAAAGAAACAAAATCCAACTATAATTATTAACATATTCTCATTAATTAATGAGAATCATAATTTTCTAGGGAGACTTTGATACTACCAAAATTTCGTGATACGTGGGGATTTTAAAAAAGCCTGCTGATTTCTTTGGTCCATAATACCAAATTACTTGGTATTCTTACTTGGGAGTATGATAAGACCACAAACAGTACTCCTGAAGAACAGACAGACCTGGACTTCATGCAGGTAGAAACACATCTCATATTCACTAACTGAATTTAATATATTTATGTCCAGGCAAATGTTCAGGCAAAAAAGTGATTCATATATAATTGAAAAAGTAACTAGATAATAATCAGTAAATGTTGCTGAATTAGACTGTACTGGAGGAAATAGAAGATAATGCATCAAAGAGCATTGAAATGCTGATCTCAGATGAGCACTGCCCAGAAACTGCTCAGAAAGCAAGATGAAAAGTCTTTACAGGAGAAGGATTCAATACTTCAAGTAGTTTCACTGCCATTCCTTTGAAGCTATTAATCACTCTCTGTTCATACAAATGGCATATAACAAGGCATATTTTTGCAACATGTTTGTAGCATGATTTTTTTTCCAAAGTTCTGTTATTAGCACAATTTTCCTTCTTATGTTCGTCAATTACTTTTCCAATGTGATTGACAAAACAGCTCTCTGGAAATGCAAGCTCTTATTTCTAATATTCAAACTCTTGTCGCTGAATAAGGGTTTGTTCAAGCTCAGCTGAAAATCCCAGCTGTGATCCATAGAGCAATTCCAAATCAGGAAGTCCTTCCTATTCCTGTTATTTGATAAACACAAAAGTCTTCAAAAATACAATTTTTTGTGGTATGTTTTCATTGCCAAAGATTCAGTGTCTATGAGCACTATAGTCGTAATACCTTCTATACCAAGTATAATTTGTCCCTAAAATATTCAGATTCAAGTAATCTTAAGTCCCAAAAGCTCAACAGTTTTTACCACTTAAATCTGAACATCTTACGCACATCCATCCTGTCTCTTTACTAGCCACTAGAATTTGAGCATTGTTGCTGTGGGCAGGGAAAAGAGATGAAATTATAATCATCCTGTCTCCTTAGTAGTCTTACAAGTTTCCATATAATGAGCTGTACAACTGTCCCAACAGAAGTGTGTGATCAGAGAGGTGAGATTGTCCACGGTAGAAATGTCAGTTTAAGGAGTGGTGCAGAACAGGACAGGAAGTTAAAAGTCATTGACTAGCACAGCCACAGCTATATCAAAGAGCACTCATCGTGCATTCTCATTCATCTCAGAGCAGGAAGCTTTAATGCATTTGTCAGTGCATCTTTTTTTCCCACCAGCTGCAACCTTCCTTTCTTTGATCTCTATCTTTGGAAGACTCAGTTTTACAAAATATATGCCCAGATTAAATTCATCACTTCTTTAGAAAATTCAGCCATAAACCTGCAGAAAATTCATTAAAGACAGGCGTATATTGGTACAAATGTATTTGTAGAATAAAAGTAATTAAATTTCCTGACACGTTAAATGTTAGATGAATGGGTTAACTATGAATACAGTACTTTTCATTCAAGTTATGAAGGCTTTAAAACCTTAAGCTTTATAACTAAGTAACTTGAAAGAATATTGCATTACTGATGCTTTCATACCATGATTGCAAAATTTCCACAACATGGTATCTGTTGTAATGTAGCAATTTTATGACTCATTGGCCTAGAATTTCTTATTTCAGACAAGTTTCATTTACTTTCCTCTCACAATTATATGGCAGTTTGCAATTTTAGTGAATGGTCTGAAATTTAATTGTCAGCAGACTGAACAGTCTTCTCTTTTAAACTACTTATTCATGTCTGAGGGTTGTTCATACGGCAGTGTATGACAGGCTTGTATTTTTAAAGCCTGTGCCAAATAGTGGAATTACAGAAAGTAGACTGGGAAATCAAGGACAAAATTTGAATGCCTTTATTTAGAAATTAACAAATAGCTACTCTAGGTGTCATTCAAAGAACAACTGATATCTCCAAACCTTTCTCACTAGTTTGGTCAGAAATTAATTAAAAAAAATAAAAAGTAAATAAATAAAAACCAACCTATGAACCAATAGCAAAAGAGCCAAAACCTCACTCATTCAAATAACAAGAAAACAGAAATAAAGGTATCCATTTAACTAGTTTCTTTTAGTGTAAAAAAATTTCTTTAAATGTTATATAGCTTACATTATAGGCCACTTTTAGCAGGACCCTTCCAAGCACAACTACTGTAAATAATATAACAGATTTGCCTTCCTGCAGTATATTTAGTATATTCACATCAGTTTGTTTTCCTTCTGAACATGAGAAACATTTCTGGCGCTGCAAAAGTCATTAATACTTCAGCATACATTAAGGTCCATTACTCATATTCCTGACTATTTGCACAAGATAGACCAGTATCTGATTCTAAGTCATACAGAAAAGGCAAGAAAAGAAGAAATATGTAACTAAATGCTCGGTAAGTCAATGAAGTAAATTCTGCACATTAATTTGTTTATGGAAAACAAGGTTTTGCCTAGAGGCAAATTTCAGTTTGTGTCTTTTTTCAGTGCACAGTTATTTTTTTGCTTTATCACTGTATGAATTACCATTATAAACTACTGTATATTTGATGCTCGCCTATGGCTATCCAGAGATGTATGCTGATGGAAGGCTGAACAGCATTAGGACTACATTAGAAATAGCATGTTTTATTTAGGGACTACGTTGGTAACTTAGCACCATATTTCCTTTTGCAATTTGCTTACCCTAATTGTCAAAACATTTCCTTCTTTTGCAAAAGTGCAGCTGTTACAAATGCCTACAGATGAGGCAGAACAGGCCCTACTAATAATACCACATCGTTGACTCATTGATAACTTTTGCAACTTTTTGTTATGCAGTCCAATTTATTTTTTTGGTCCCAAAAGTTTCAAATATCAAGTCTAAGACTGTATTATTCGTGAATAGACAAAGCATTCTGAAACAAGCAGAATTGCTTAGATCTCTTAATTTTAACAACTGAGGACATTCAAATGACAAAGATAGAAGCAAGCCTTTGGAAAACATAACTTCTTATTTGACCTGCTTGAGAGTGAATTACATAACTGAAGGAAAGGATACATTTTCTGAAATTTAAAATGTTCTTAGGTGGTTTGTTTATTTGTAGTTTTATGGGGTTTTTTTGTTTGTTTTGTTTTTGTTTTTTTTGTTTTTTGTTTTTTGTTTTTTTTTTCTTGGGAGGGGGTTGAGTCATAAATCCTTTCACTTGTCTTCAGAGACACTATATGAACTCCTATCTGACACATTTACTAGGATTAAATATTTATTTCTCAACAGACACTATAATTGAAGTCTGTTTTGGCCTGAATGCTCTATCTTGTAGTCATTGGAGGCAACTTCATCCCTTTCAAAAAGTGACTTTAGTTCTAGTGATTTTTAATCTGACAGCCTGTGAGAGTTATGACAAAGCAAGTTTTTAAATTTGAATGCATGCTGGCAAAAGTTTGGATATCTACGCATTGCCAGAAACTTTACTGATGTATTAAAATTGGGCTTGGTACAAAGAGACAACTTAAGGAAAAAATTAATACTAAATACATTTTTTGCCTGAATAGTGAAAAGATAAACTTAATGAAATTATGAACTCATTGGCATGAGATACACTTTTATATGGCTTGAGAGCAATGGCCAGATGTCGAGGAACACTCCACAATTAAACACAATTAACTACTTGAAAATTGCTGAAACTTCCACTTGTTTGCATGATTCAAAGATGGATTATACAAATGTCTAGGAAGCATACTCCTTGGAGCAATCCAGCGTATGATGAATGGAAAAAGGAGGCCAGGACCAAATAATTTCATAGTTATAAGCAATTAAAATATCACATAATTTTGCTAGAAATTGAGAGAAAAAAAAAAAAAACACACAGACAAAACCCAACCATTCATGCTAGAAAAACTTCACATTAGATGTTAGCTGCATATTCAAAGAATCAAAATTTTTTGCACTTCAGATAAAGTTATTGTAATAAATGGAAATACAAATAAAATAACTGTGCTTATTTTTTGTTAAAAAAATCTCGTTTTTATTTCTGCTTCCCAACTATCACCAATGTGAAACTTCAATATGCAGTGGAAGTCCATCACTCTCAGATTATCAGCTCAAAATTATCTTCTGCTGGTATAAGTTGCTATTGTATGCTTTAAAAATCAATAGCTGCCAGCAAAAATTTGCTGCACATTAAGTTAATGACCTACTTGTGTAAAGCTGTACAGTATATATGACAGTGTTGTATCAAAGACAAAATAGAACTTTTGCTACAAATATAAAGACAAGAGTTATTCACCTCCATAAAGCAAGGACACATTCTATTGGCAGAGGGTATAGATTTCTTTCCTCATCTCAAATTATGTAATAACGATAATATATTGTCTCTATCACTATGTTGGTTTTAATCTGTCACAAAAAATGATTCTATACCACATGAATGAAGAGACTGGTATACCACCTGAGACCACAAAAAAAGATGGAGCATTTCAACTAGTTATTTGCTTTGCATTCAACTACTCTAACATGATTCAGAGAAATAATAAGCTAGGTAATGTGGGATTTTACAGTAAAGAATATTATAGGTGCAAATAAGGATAGGAATTTTTTTCCAGAGAACAAAGCCAATGAGGAATGTCACTTATATTTATATAATTTTCTAAATGCATAAAATATATGTGCTTACAGTATTGTTATATGGATATGAGAATTGCATGATGTGCAGCAGAGATATCCTTCACCATGACAGCTTTAAAGAGAAATGCCTTGTTCTAGGTGATATGGGAGTCAGCTTCGCTGACGGCACTTTTGAGGAGATAACGTGCTAGGTAAATATGTCATGGGCCAATCTCCTAATATCTACACAGATCCTGTGCAGTGTATTGGAGATTAAAAGAGAAAGAAATATTGTTGTCAGAAAGGTAGCTCAAGGAACATCTCCCCAAGTTGCTTATATACAGATATAGGCTGCCTCAAGGAAAAACAGCATGGGCTTGGACAGGAGAACATGAGAAATGTACACCAAACAATCACAAGCATCAGCAGCCCAGGAGCAGGCCACTAAAATTTTTAAAATGTTAAAACTAAAACTAATGTTAAATGTTAAACTGTTAAAACTAAAAATTTTAAAATTTTTACAATTTGTAAGCACCGATTCCACCTCACCCGAAAAGGTAAAAATCCCAATTTCCATATTCTTTCCTCCTTACTGTTATCTTTAACTACAGCTGGCTCAAGGTTAAAAGGGCCGACCACCTGTGGTTAAATTTTAGAACACTGCAAGAATGGGAAAAAGTTAAGAGAAGTGAATGTATAAAGTAGAAAAGGAAACATCATAATAATAAACATTGCAAAATAGGGAAAGTATCCAAGAGTAGAGAGACTATCCTGTTTTCTGAGTTGTTTTCAGTTACACTGTTATCTGAAAATTCAGTAGAAATGCTCATAAAATTTATTGTTTTCTTTCTTGTTAAAAAATATATATTTATTATGATTTTTTAAGGTGTATCATTTTTAGCGACTCTTTGTCACAGAGAAGTCAAAAACATATTTAGTAAAAGCTGAAAAAATTCAGTGATGAGTTTTCTCTGTTCTTTAGCTTCACTGTTTCATTATTATACAAGAGATTTAGGATTGTCCTACTAGTTGAATAGGAAAAAAATCTAAAAAATTTCCAAAATGAAGAATAAAAAACACTTTACATAGTGCTATATTAAATTTTTATTCTTTAAAGGATGTACAGAATAATTTCTACAGGCAAAACATTTTCTCAAGTATCTCTTGAGAGTAAGTAAAATTTAAGTTGTGCTGCTCACAGTTATAAAGTGTATATATATATATATATAGAGTATGCCCCTTTTTTCCCTAGTAGAATGCAAATAGCCAAGACTCCATTTTTTCCTCTGAGCTATTTCACATTTCCTTGCAAATTGCTTCCAGCAGTTTTTCTCCAATAGCTGGAGAAAAGTGCTGGGTGTTGTCTTTATTTTTTGGTGTGCAATTTTATTGACAAAGGTATTGTCAGTTATGAAAATAGGAAAGAATGTGCACTAAAAAGTCAAACTAAATGAATCAATGTGCTTGCTGAGTAATGGGTAGGATTATTTTCCTTATTTAGATATCTCTTTCTTTTCTTGGTTCATGATTTACTCAATCAATAGAAGCAACTTTGCAGTTTTGCTTAAAGAAGAATAGCTTACTGCAAAAAAAAATTGTAAAAAATTTATATGTACTTGTGCACATAAAAATAAAAGAAATGCAACGCTGAGTATGTTTCATGAAGTGATTTGCTTTGAAACTGAAAGTCAAACCATAAATGCCAGATGTTTGAAGGTTTACCTCTGTGGTAACTTGAAAGATAAATGATTTATATATTTTCATTTTATAACTGTCTTTATGATGGGAACAGAGTGAGGTGAGCTGTTCTGTAAGTAATAAGTTATGAGATGTTGAAACATATGCTGAAAAGCTCAGTATCTTGAATTCCAAACCCAGTTTTTCTGGCTTATTCTTTACAGTTGGGCTCACATAACTTCTGTTTAATATATTTTGCATTATCAAATATTCTTATTAAACCCTTAAGAAGATATTCAGAAACAAAATCTTTTACAACTTCTATATAAAGACAGAAACAAAACTGCACAAACTTTCTTCGCTCTATTTCAAGGAAACCTGGTGACATAAGGAAATATTAAGTGCTAGTGAAAGCAAAAACTGGCTAAGAAAGTTTTTCACAGAAATATGTAGAATTTTGCACACATCCAAAATCTTCCAAACTTTAAAATCTCCACATGAATAGACTTTATGTTGCACATGATTCCAAGCCAGATGACTGCAGTGTCAAAAGAGCTGCCAGTAGCATTAGAATATTTTCATTTTCTGGTAGACCAATAAGTTAGTGTAAGATGACAATGCTGCCAAACCTGTGTCATAACTTTGATGTAAAAACAAGAATAAATTATATAGCCTGTTTCATTAGAAAGACCAGCTATTTCTGTCTTCTATTACTGAACATGAACTTTGTCTTTACACTTTTCTTTCTTTTTTTTCTTTTGCCAGTCATTTCTCCTTTTTTTCTCTGCAAACCCCAGACTTACACTCTGCTTCAGTAATGATCATTTATCTGTGGAAACAAAGAATATAATTTTGCAATTTTTTAATATCTTTGACATTTTATGATAATTTTACAAGTATATCTTTCAAAAATCCATAGAAACAACAATTCTTTCTTTTTTCCAATTGATTAATACATGTATATTTCCCCTAATTATAAGCATAATAAACATGGAACAGGACAAGCCCTCTGCTAAAACCCAGTAGGATAACTCCAAGACCAGACATGTCTGATAAATACTTAAATTCTGTACTTAGGAAACTCTTTCAGCTCACTGAAGTAGGGACAATGCCCAAAGAAGGATGTGGTGCCCATCAAAGCAGAAGAAAGAACCATAACACCACAAAAAATAGCTAAACCTGACTTAGAGGCGTTTTGCAATATGCTTGATATCCTCCCCAGAAATTATATAGTACTTTGAAAGCTTACCAGCAAATAACAGAGTCTTTCAACTGAAACCAACCATATCAGTTCTTCCCAAGCCTATTGTTCTCCATGGAGAAAAAAGTTTGGTTCCCACATGAGGGCAAACATTCACAAATAAGTGAAGCAAAGTGTGACTGGGATGTTTTCTGTTTTGATAAAGTGCAATACCTATTCACGGGTTTCACTCCACAATCTGTGGAGATATGGTCCTCTAGAAGGATTTCTTAATTTAAAAGGAAAGCAAAATTAGTGTATGGTTTCAGGAGTATGAAACACTGATGGTTCACAGAGATCTTTCCATGAGATTCCTAAGATGACCCGCTCGGTGGATGCAGGAAAGGCTGTGGATGTTATCTACTTAGACTCCAGAAATGCCTTTGATACTGTCTCCCACAGCACACTCCTGGAAAAGCTGGCAGCCACTGCTTGGACAGGAGCACTCTTTGCTGGGTTAGGAACTGGCTGGATGGCCGGGCCCAGAGAGTGGTGGTGAACACTGCTGCATTCAGCTGGTGGCCAGTCACCAGTGGTGTCCCTCAGGGCTCTGTGCTGAGGCCAGTCCTGTTCAATATATTCATTGATGATTTGGATGAGGGGATTGAGTCCACAATTAGTAAATTTGCAGGTGACATCAAGCTGGGAGCAGGTGACATCAAGCTGTGCCAATCTGTTGGAGGATAGGAGGGCAGGGTGGTGAAGGGCTAGGAACGCAAGCCCTGTGAACAACAGCTGAGGGAACAGGGGTTGTTTAGCCTGGAAAAAAGGAGGCTCAGGGGTGACTTTATCATTTCTACAACTACCTGAAATGTGGTTGTACTCAGGTGGGGTTGGTCTCTTCTCCCAGGCAACCACTGACTGAATGAGAGGACACAGCCTTAAGCTGTGCCAGGAGAAGATTAGGTTAGATGTCAGAAAAAAATTGTTCACTTGAAGAGTGATTGGGCACTGGAATCGTCTGCCCAGGGAGGTTGTGGAGTCACTGTCCCTGCACGTGTTTAAAAAAAGACTGGACATGGCACTCAGTGCCATGGTTTACTTGGTGAGGAGGTGTTAGGTTAGGTCATAGGCTGGACTTGATGATCTCAAAAGGTCTTTTCCAACCTAGATCATTATGTGATTCTGTGATTCTGTGATAAGAGGATGGTGTCCAAGTGTCACCAAATGTGGCATATTAATTCTATGGGGAAGGTACTAAAATGGGACAAAGGCAGGCACAAAGGGTGCTGGGTGATGCTGGAAGCACAAAGAGACCCTCAAAGCATGACTTTGACATGATGGGGAAGGGAATTCAGTGAAAACAATATCAAGATCAGAGTGATGGTCTCAGTGCAATCAATAAGGAAGATAATTTGACTGCAGCTTCCCTTTAGGTTCTTGAAGAAAAGTGAATATAAGACAAAAGAAGTGACTCAGTGGGATGAAACACAATGTTCTGGGGATTCTTAGGGAGAATGAACAACAGATATCAATATGGCTTTGACAAACTGGTCAAGAGAAGTGCAAAAGATGGGCAGAAAAATTCTTTGCTGTATACAGAAACAACCATAAGAAAATCCCTATTAACTGTTTCTCACACATTAAAGTGTTTTTTGAATCAGGTTTTAAGTGAGAGTTATAAATATGCTAAGCTAAAAATAAAAATCTCTACAAAAGAAAAAGTAATTAAGTGACACATTTGAACAGAAAGTCTCAAGATTATGAGTTATTATATTCCTCTTAGAGATGAAATAGCAGAACTGGATTCATAGCAATTTCTATTGCTAATTCTTCAGCTAGTCATAACATTTAAGCAAAAAAGGGAGGAAAAGAGCATTAATGGACTCAATGTCATAAAATGTAATACAAAAGTGACAAAATCATAACACTCTTGTTCATAAGTTCATTTATCATATTTATTTTTTTTAAAGAGAGCAAAACTTCCTCAGCAACTGCCAAAATATGATGCTCTAATTGTTACCTCTCAATTTGACTTGAAACATAAAATGTGAATTTAACTAAGTTTGGGGAAGATTTTGTTCAAGTATTGATTTGAAGTTAAAGAGATAAGGTAGATCCTTTGCCTCAAAGAACATCTTAAACATGTGGGGTGGTGTGAGGGACAAAGAAAAGCTTTAATGTGGACTGCTGAAAGAAGGACAAAAAGGTCAACACTTGTAAAGAAAAGAGAGCGTATAGGGCAAAACAGGTGAATATAAGCTCATTTTACTAGTCCACATGACCAGGCTAAGACCTGGGGAGAACTCAGTCATCTTCAGATTGCATAGGACAGATAAAACTTCCATGTTTTTCACAAATCCTCAATGAAGTGAAGTATGAAAAGTGTCACAGAAGAAAAAGATAATTACTCTGAACAGCAATCAGGCACATCAAGCTTTTGGGCCAATTCTGTCAATGTGATTTTTAGAACTGATTTTGTTTTTTAAGTGGCTCAAGAAGGACTATTTATTCTTTTCCTAAAAATAGTGATATTTGTTTTTAGAAAAGATAAATAGATTAAATGAAATAGAACTGCATTACAAAAGTGAATGTAATTACCAGTAAAAATTTGCTCCCCACAGAAGACTAAGAACAATCATGGGTTGCTCATAAAACTAATAATTTATATTATGAATTGTCCTAATATCAAAAACTCTTCATCTCATACCGCTGCTGATAACAATCTAATTTCCAATCTAAGGCTCTCTCTCATTTCCCTAAATTTATATATTATTGTCAAGATTCATCAGTCCCAGGTGATTAAATGCCTCTCTCTGGAGGAGAGTGGAATAATCTGTTTTCAGTATGACTAAAGGTATTTGATTATGATTCACCAAATAAAACTCTCAATTGAACCCAGGCAACTATAAAATTTTGGTCCAATATCTATATGAATTATTAATTTAATTAAGCTAATTTTAAGTGAACTTAGCTTTTTTCTATTTTTCCAGCAGAAGAGTTAAAAGATAAATTTTGGCACTATCTTTACCTATTGCTTTCTTTATACAAATAGATTTGAGGAGAAGAATCTTTCTGTGCAAGATGAACCTAAAGTGAAGTTTAGACACATGAAAAATATTCAGAGAGCTGGAGAAATACAAATAAGTGGATGGAGAAAGAGAATTAACAAGCTGCCCCAATACAGAGTGGAAACCATTCAAGCTTGTTGCTGAGTCTTATGTAAATTCTTCCACTGTGACCAGACTGACTGCTTCAAAAAAGTAATTTCCTGCTGCCACAGAAACTTGATTAAAGAGACCGAAACACAAATAAAGAGCAATGCCTTGTGGTCCTCTCCTAAAGGGAAGCCTGCAGGGAAAGGAAGCTTAGAAACTGTGGAGCAGGTTGGTGCTAAAGTCTGACTTCATTCTTGAATTTGCCAAGAGTGTGCTGACCAGTCCACCACAGCTTTTCATAATTGCAAATCTCCATGTAATCTAGATGATTTAATTCCATGCCAAGTTTTATTTCCCTCCAAAACTAAAAAAAGGCTATTTTCTAACTCAGGAGTTACAAATGTATGCCAGCTAAGAACAGTCTTATCATGCATTGGAGCACATCTTCAATTGTTGTATTATCATTATCTGAAAAGCTACCACTTGAACAGGAAAAGGAGTATGATTTTTGAAACAGAAGAATTATTGAGTCATTCATGGAAATGTCTCCACTTTGATTAGAACCAAAATGAAAAATAAGTACTGCTCTCTTTGAAAAATAAGTACTGCTCTACCTAATAACCGCATAGTGCTCTATGAACGTTAAAATTTACAACTTCCCTTTTCAAGCTACAAACTCTAATTACGTAATTTCTCAGGTGATAAATCTAGAAACTAGATTCCAAACCACAGACCAATCTACTGGTATGTTTCTGTTGACTGGAACTTTAGACAGGTAGAACTAGGATAAATTTAAGAGAGAGGAAGGGAAGATTTAGCTCAGAGAAAATCAGCAGAACACCTTTCCTCTAAGAAACACATTTTTGCAGGTCAATCCTATCTCCCAAGGCATGACAGAACTGTTTTGATTTTGCAATATCTATATATACACACACACATATGTACAAGGTCCAGATATTTATGTAAAATGTTGATATGTAAGTGTATGCACAACCTAAATTAATGAAGATTATAGCTTACCAAATATATACTCCAATATCTATTGGAGGGAAAACAGAGGAGGGCATAAGTAATCCCGGACATTCCTAGAATATGTTGATGATAACTTCCTTCTCCAAGTCACAGCGGATCCAGAGAGGAGGTGCTATGCTGGACCTTGTTCTCACCAACAAGTAGGGGCTAGTGGGGAATGTGATATTCAAGGGCAGCCTGGGCTGCAGTGACCATGAAATCATGGAATTTGAGATCCTTGCAGCAATGAAAAGGGCCCACAGCAATCTCATTACCCTGGACTTCAAAAGGTCAAATTTTGGCCTTTGGAATCTGCTTGAATAGTTGCCCAAGAAAGTTGGCTGATATTCAAGGAACCCAGTCTCCAAGCTCAGGAGCTTGGAGCATCCCAACAAAAAGGAAGTCAGAAAAAATGCCAGGAGGCCTTCATGGGAAAGTTTGATGACAATGCTAAATTGGGAGGACCTGCTGACACCCTTCAAGAAAGAGAGGCCCTGAAGAGACACCTTTAAAAATTAGAGGGCTGGGAAGTCACGAACCTTATGAAGTTTAACAAGGGCAAGTGCTGGATTCTGCACGTGGAATAGGGCAACCCTGGTGGTGTGTATAGACTGGGGAAAACAAGAGGGTGGAGAGCAGTGCTGTAGAAAGGATCCTGGGGGCCCTGGTCAATGGAAAATATATGGAACAGTTGACACACTAGAGGGAAGGGCTGCCATCCAGAGGGACCTTGACAGTCTTGAGAAGTGGGACCATGCAAACCTCACAAATTTCAACAAGTGCAAGGTCCTGCCACTGGGCTGGGGAAATCCCATGCACAAATACAGACTGGGCAGAGAATGGATTGAGAGCAGCCCTGAGAAGATGGCCTTGGGGCATTGGCTGATGAGCAACTGAACATGAGCTGTTTCTTTCACAGCCCAGAAAGCCAAACATATCCTGGGCTGCATTAAAAGCAGGGTGACCAGCAGGTCAAAGGAGGTGATTCTTCCCCTCTACTCCATTCTTGTGTGACCCCACCTGGAGTGCTGCTTTAAGCTGTGGGGCCCCCAACATAAGAAGGACACTGAGCTGTTGGGGTGGGTTCAGAGAAGAGACACTGAGATAATCAGAGGGCTGGGACACCTCTACTATGCAGACAGGCTGAAAAGGATGGATTTGTTGAGCCTGGAGAAAAGAAGGCTCTATCTAAGGAGACCTTATAGCGTACCAAAAGGGGCCCTACAAGAGAGCAGGAGGGGCTTTTTACAAGGGCATTTAGTGATGGGACAAGGGGGAAAAGCTTCAAGCTGAAAGGGGGTAGACTGAAGTTGGATATTAAGTAGAAAGTCTTTACTGTAAGGGTGGTGAGGCACTGGAATGGGTTTCCCAGAGAATGTTTCATCCCTGTGAGTGTTCAAGACCAGGTTTAATAGAGCTCTGAGAAACCTTGTCTAATGGAAGGTGTCCCTGCCTGTAACAGGAGGGTTGGAACTAAATGATCATCAAGGTCCTTTCCAACCCAAGCTGTTCCATGATTCCATTATTCTATCCATAGAATCATGGAATCATTAAGGCTGGAAAATACTGCCAAGATCATTTAGTCCACCCTTTTACCTAACACCACCTTGTCTACTAAACCAGAGCACTAAGTGCTGTGTACAGTGTTTTCTTGACCACTTCTAGGGAAGGTGACTCCACAACTTCTGCAGGTACCTCATTCCAATGCTTTCAGTGAATAAATTTTTCCTGATGTCCAAACTAAAGCTCCTCTGGTCCAACTTGAAGCCATTTCCTTTTGTCAGGTTGCTGGTTGCCTGAAAGAAGAGCCTGACCCCCATCTGGCTGGCCTACGTTCAGGTAATTGTAGAGAGTGACAAGATCCATCCTGAGCTTCCTTTTCTCCAGCCTAAACAACTCCAGCTCTCTCAACCACTCTTCATAAGATATGTAGTTCAGACCCTTCACAAGTTTTGTTGCCAAATTTTAAAGACTATGGAACACTCCATGAATTTGAGTGTCTAATTCTTTTTACTAAAATTTCAATTGGCTGCATTATGTTAGTGCCAAATCTTTCTTATTAGTGACGTCAAAAGCGCATAATGAATAAAGGGCAAGAGGAGATTATATTTTGCAAATATTTCTGAAACTTTAAGTTTTCTTTGATTTTGGACCAAATTAAATCTTTAATAACAAGTATGATCTCATTAAAATACCAAACACTGTACCCTAGGATTTTCTCTTTTGATCAGAGATAAGTTCATAGTTTCTTACTGACTACTTCACAGTCTCTTGTAATCTAAAATATCAGCAAAAGTGACAAAAGTCCCTTCCTTGTACAGAAACAGTGATCTAAAAATGTCAAATGCACCAGAAAAAATCTTTTGGTGTTGCAGAAAATATTGCTTAATAATTGAATGACACTCGGCAGGTAAAGAAATCCTCCTTGTGCAGATGGGTGGTTTAAGAGTGGCTCTTTTCAAATCCACCTGTAAATTCTCTTCTAGCTCTCTGTCTCCATACAGATCAGAATAACCCAGAGTACTACACATTCAGCTTCCTCCATCATGTACTGTGACATCTTGAAAACTAGTTGAAATCTCCTAGTGGGCAGAAACTTTTCAGAAAACTTCCATTGAAGTCCTGGCTAGCAGATTGCAAAATTAGAAAATACATGATTGGGTGTAGTTACACCTCACTTTATTACAGGTTGTTTGGTAGCATGAGTAATTTCTGTTGTAGAACTGTGTTAACAGGTAATTAATTTTGTTGAAAAATGTCAAGTCATCTTTCATGTTAAAGGATATGTAAATGTACTTCTCCAGAAACCTTGGATACAAATGACTTTTGCCTTATTAGTTACAATAATGTGATTGTTTCTTTTGTCTGGAACTCCTACCATATCTGAAGCACTGTGTTTTCAGAAAATTAATATCCACTAAGTTAAAAGAATAAAAGAGCTCCAAGTCCTTCATTAGTCCTGGTGTTTGGATAAAAAGCAGGGGAAATCCATGACCAAATCTACAACAAGTAATAACATAAAACTAACATGCTTAGGAGTTTTTCGGAATATTGACAATTCAGTGACGCAGTATAAAATTTGACCCAGTGTTACTTCACCTCCATTTGCAATGAAATAATTTTTACATAGCTGACTCGATGTCATCTGAAATTCACTCAGCAAATGACTTTTGTTCAATGATCTCAGTGAGCCCTAGAGAAAGAAAAAAAACACCTAAATAGTTTAATAGTTACTTCTTGATCTGCCAATTGCTGTCAA
Source organism: Vidua chalybeata (assembly GCF_026979565.1). Lineage (NCBI taxonomy): Eukaryota > Metazoa > Chordata > Aves > Passeriformes > Viduidae > Vidua > Vidua chalybeata. The sequence continues at coordinate 19,465,803 of NC_071535.1, forward strand.
TGTCAAGAAGCCGAACAAACACTTCATTCAAATTAATAGAATAGGACAAATGTAGATGATAATTTCTGAGAAGCACTCTTAGTGCCTTTTTAGGTCCCTATTTTGTTCTGTTAAGGTTATCAGTGGCTGATCTTTAATGGAAATCTGGCTTTATTATAGATAGAAGAAAATTTAGATCCATGAAGATAGAAAGGTTCCAAACATCAGCTGAAATCAATGATATTGAAGTGTTAAATATTTCTTGTCTGCAGTCTAGATTTCCACATGATTTTGTTACTTAAATTATTAATAAACACACCAACAGATTTATAAATAATAGCATTGTTAAAATGAGATAAAATAAACATTTTTAATAAAAATATTAGAAATATTTTTATAGAAGAAAAATTATGGATTTAGAATGGTATTTCTTCTGCAAAGAAAAAAAAAACTTAGGATGTAGCAAGATGGGGGTCAGCCTTTTCCCCCAGGCAACTAATTGACAGGATGAGGGAAATAGCATCAAGCTGTACCAGGGGAAGTTCAAGCTGGACATCAGGAAGAATTTCCTCATGGAAGGGATTGTTCAGCAATGGAACAGGCTGCCCAGGATGGTGATGAGGTGTTCAAGAAAAAAACTGAATGTGGCATTTTCTTCTTGGCTCAAAATTCCTTACCCTTCTGTGTGCACATCTATACATTATTCCGAATCAGTCCGTTTGTTAGGAAGACTTAGGCCTGACACCTACCTCTCGGAGCATAAAGCAGTATGCTACCAATGAAGTCAACCAAACTTAGCACACCTGAAAATACTCTCTCACCAATAATTTGAATTCACATTTGTATGTAGCTTGAAATACAAAAGCAAAGAAACAAAAATCCAGTTAACAACAAAGGAGACAGGGCATTAAGTCTTCAAATATGGCAAACAGTGTAAGTTTTTGAGCATGGTTATTGTCACTGCCAGAAAAACACACAAACCCAAGAATATACAACAACATCAACAGGCTTCCTATGCATATTTCACACTGTATTATCTAGCTTCCAAAGATTAAATACCCCAAATTGACTTACTTCCCGGTGACCATAGAAGTATCACAACCTTTCTGTATGTGTAAGTAAACCATATATTTAAATGAATAGTCAAAATATGTGTAAATATACATGGTTTGTTCTAAGTGAGGCTCAGGGCCAAAGATGTTGTCTGTTTTGTTGTTCCTGTCCTCCCCTCATGGCTATTGAGTGAGTCACCTCAAATTTCTCCTCTAATAGAAAATATAACTTCCAGCAAGTAAAAAGATTAACTTATCATTAGACTGGAAAGATCCATTGATTCATACAGCCTGAACAATGCTACTAGCTCCTGCATGGGAGAGGCAACAGCAACAAAAACGGAGAAGAATGGAGAGTGTAAGAACACAGATGCTATTTTTGACAGGACCTGGAGCAGTAGGTTCTGACTTCTGACTAGGAAGGCAGGAGGAGTCTGGTCAAGGTAAGGAAAAATGATGGGAAAAAAAATGCAACTTGAAAGGCTTATCAGCACACATCTAAGACAACCCATTCATCTGTTGTTAATTTCAGAGAATACAGTATTCTCCTAAACTTTTTGTACATATTTCAACATAGTAAAGATATTGATAAAACCAGAAACTCCCAGTAAATATTTTGAACAAAACTAGTTCTATTACTATTACCACCCCATTAATTTGCCAAAGCCACCCTTCTAATCCCATATTAGTTGCCAAGCTCAATACATCTTAAATTTCCTTTATACAATAATGTAATATGTAATTAGAAATTCTATTTCATCTTTGAATTTGCAATTGTATTTAAATCGTTGAATCCATAATATACTATTCTTATCCTTTATAATAATTTAAAGAATTCCAAAGAACTAATTTAATTTAATTGCAGTTTCTCATGGTAGTGTGGAATGCACTAAAGACCTTGATTCTGTGTAAGTACTCCTCAGCAATAAGGAAAACATCTTTGTGTTAGCAGCAGTTTTCAGCGCAAATACAAAACACAGCCCCATACTAAGAAAATTAAATCTATCCCAGAGAAAACCAGCATACAGTTTAAAGTGTGAAACACATTAACCAGCAGAGTGTTTTTTGAGGCTTTTCAGTTGTAAAGACGATTTCTTTTTCTACTGTAAAAAGGCTACACTTTGAAGCAGAAGCACTTAAGCCTTAGTGGATCTATAGAGTGCTACAGGATACACTTACTATGCCTGATTACAGCACGTTTTAGAAGTACTCTAATAGATAGTGAGGTTACTTTGGGCATTGCTGTCAACTTGTATCGCAGAGTGCATCTACCATAGGCAGCACAGGAAAACTGGGTAGAGGAAAACAGAGCAGGTGTTGTGTTAGTAACACATTACCATGCTCACTTCTGGGGCCAGGGATGACTGAGGAATTTTAAAAAGGATATTTAGTCTTTTGGAGCAATAGAGGAAGACTGAAAATTTGTATCTTCTTGACTTGCAATTCTTCTTGACTTGAAATATAAAAGGAACTGTGCCATGATGCATATATTTATGCTTTTTTTTTTTATGGATGTTCCTTTAGAAGAAAAAATTAAATTCATCAAACCCCAATCTTTACAGTTGTCTGATATTGCAGAAAGAGAGGATCATACAAAAATATTCTTGTATTTCTCTTGTTGAAATGGAAGGGTTCCTTGTTTTATGGGAGGTAGATTAAGTAGGGGACCTGGATCCAGCTCAGTGACCAAAGATGTAGAAAAAGATATTGCTGATTTTTGTCATATTTAGATTAGGTCATAAATAGTGTGGTATACAGGGGAAAGAAAAAACAAAGACACATAGAAGAAGAGGGTAAGTCGTTGACATTTCTAGAGCCATTTTTTGAAGGTTTTAACATAAAACAATTTAGGAGCATATAATCTTAATGTCTGCTCAATCCTGGACATTCTACTAATTAGGTCAAAATAGAGAAGTACTATTCATACAGGTTGTGCATTCCTTAGCATCATTGTTTTCCAGGTTGTTCCTGAGGTAGTCAGATCCAAGTAAGACTAATGGTAACCAAATCCAGAAGAAAAACAGAACAATAAGCACTCAGTCATGTCACTGGAGCCAAACACTCTTAGATTTTCAATATTGAATGCAGGAGATATTCCACTGATACAAAGGAAAAACTATTACTTAGAGTTATTGCAAAAGCATTTTCCTACATGAAACAAGTTACTCAACAACGTTTATGCAATATTTGGTCACCCAAAGACATCTAAAATAAGGAATAACAGCCTAACTTGCCTCTTGAACAATACTGACAGAGATCACAGAATCACAGAATCACATAATATGCCAAGTTGGAAGGGACCCACAGGCATCCTGGCCTGTATCAGGAATGGTGTGGCCAGCAGGAGCAGGGAGGTCATTCTTCCCCTGTACTCGGCCCTGGTGAGGCCACACCTTGAGTGCTGTGTCCAGTTCTGGCCCCTCAGTTTAGGAAGGACGTTGAGACACTTGAGCGCGTCGAGAGGAGGGCAACAAGGCTGGTGAGGGGCTTGGAACACAAACCCTATGAGGAACGGGTGAGGGAGCTGGGGTTATTTAGCCTGGAGAAAAGGAGACTCAGGAGTGACCTTGTCATTCTCTACAACTTCCTGAAGGGTGGTTTTAGTCAGGTGGAGGTTGGTCTCTTTCACCAGGCAGCAGCTGACAGAAAGAGAGGTCACAGTCTCAAGCTGCATCAAGGGAAATATAGGTTAGATAGTAGGAAAAAGTTTTTCACATAAAGGGTGATAAAGTACTGGAATGGTCTGCCCGGGGAGGTGATGGAGTCACCATCCCAGGATATGTTTAAAAAAAGACTGGATGTGGCAGTCGGTGCCATGGTTTAGTTGAGGTGTCAGGGAGCAGGTTGGACTCGATGATCTTGAAGGTCTCTTCCAACCTTGTGATTCTGTGATTCTGTGATTACTAAAGAGTTGTGTGTGATCTAGATAGTCTTTGGGAAAAATTGCATTGCAGTCCTGCCCTCCCCTGCAGTCCCCTTGTCACTTTTTCTGCTGCAGGGTTGGGGCCTTCCCCATGCAAGACTGAGGATGAAGCATGGCAGAGGGAAGCAGCCACTTCAGAACTTCCCTCTGGTCCCTGAGATGTGCAGATCCTTCTCCTCCTGCGTGGGCTCAGCCCCTTGAGTCCCCAGGTGGAAAGACTGTGTATAGGGTTATGAGAGGAACTAATGGCTGCTCCCTGGTTTCTGGTCCCAAAGAATCAAACAAACAGCACAACTCTGCCTGTAGGGTACACCTGTGGGCAACAGCACTAGAGTAAAATCTCATAAATGTGTCCACTGTGTAAGCAACATTAGAGCCAGCCTTGGTATTTGTATCAAGAAATGAAAAAACAGTCACTATTAACAGTATGTGACTTGATTTTTTACCAAATTAAAAAACTATTTATTATTTGCTTTGTTTTAGAAGAGTAAAAAAGCAAGCTCATGGAATAAAAGGTGAGAAGTAACTTCATCTAAACTCAGTCATGGTTTCTCCTCAGGATAGCAACACTGCTACTATGTCCTTATGCATGCCATTACTGCAAGCTGAATTTAAGTTCCTGGTTAGAATATTTGTGTCCACATAAAGGATTTATATGCTTCTGTTCTCAATCATTACATATTAAAACTCACAGTATCACATGAGTTTACTCAGAAAATTCTCTTGTTTACAAGAGAATAAAACACATGTTTTATGTATAATAAAATATTAACTAAATGTACCTGAATTTTAAATAACAATGCAGAAAAAAAAATGTAACTAACAGAAATACTTGTTATAAAGTTACCATTACTGATTAATTCTTATTGAACTTGTTGAGCTATCTAATTTTGACAGTGAGATATCTCAGTGGCATTCAACATATCACCACTCACTTTGCAGTGGAATTAAGTATCTACTCAACACTAAAGTGCTTGGCTGTTATCTGACCATGTTTGTTCTTAATGCTTTTAAAATCCATTAGCTCTCGTGGCCCTTATTCAGACTGACAATGTTGTACAGAGTGAACTGTTACCATTAACTGGAAGACAAAACAAAACAAAAAAGCTGCGAAAACCTGAGAGTTTATATGTATTGATCAGGAAATGCCTGCTACAAAATAAATGTAAAACCACATAAAAGTTTAGGAACATCAATACATTTCCAGGGCTGAAAAAATGAACATTTTTATCATGGTTCCTCAGAACCACTTTTTCTTTTTTCAGAGAATTAAGGGAGTAGATTGATACCAAGTATCATTGATTATGTATTAACATTAGCTGAAGATGACATGAGGAGGTAATGATAATGTGTATGATTTATTATGGCTATATACACCAAACAAACAATTATTACTGGCTGTATCAGCTCTCTGCATTGAAGCTGATCTCATGTTTGATATACAAGAATTTATTTATCCTGCAAAATCTCAACCAAGTAGACTATTCTTTATTATTTAAACAAGATGTGAATGTTTTATTAGAAATTACATCATAGTAAATAGGACTCTTGTGAATCACCTCTAAAATATTAGTCTCCCTGTTTTGAGAGATGGGCAGAAAATTTTCTCAGATCTTAGTAAAGAAAGTACAAATGTGTTTGACTTCAGAAAAATAAGCAATAACCCTTCCTTCTCAGAAGGCTTTTTTATTCAATAAAATTCTAAAGATGCTACAACAACAACCCTCCAAACCCTTCTAATTCTTTAAGTAGAGCTTAAAGGTATGTTTTAAAGTTATCTGGATATTGAATAGATCTGACTCCAAAATAAAGCCAAGTGCTGTACAGGCTGACCTCATGGACACTTAAACACAGACCAGGCTCCTTAGCTTACCAAAATCTCTGTAACAACTTCAAACAAAGGCATAATCTAAATATTTTGAAGCCTTTGGGGAACTCTGTGTTGGACTTGTCTCTGTTATCTTGACCTGCTCTCTAATTTTTAAGGGTTAACCTAAAAAAAAATATGAGAAACATATATGTTAGGAAAAACTTTACTTAAGATATCATTTCCATGAAATGATGAAAGAAAAGCTATTATATTTTGCATGTTGAAAGACCTAAGCTTATGGTTTGCTGTTGCTGTTACACACCATGGCTGCCCTATTTCAACCTTGTTTCTTGACAGTAATTCTTAGGAATTCAGAAACTCCAGCAGTATAAATTGTCTAAATTTGGTTTATAGCTCTAGATCAAAAATTCCAGCTTTCTTAGCAATGTAAGAATTGAATTTTTTATACCATTCTCTGTGAAAGAATGGAATGTCATGGGCAACAAGATTGAAGAATGACTTGGTGACCTGGTACTGGTATACATCATAGGAAGAGATGTATACATACTAATAAGGCAGGAGAGAGCATGAAATGAAACTGCCAAAGCAGGAAATCAGTGCAGATCAACACGAAGATGTGATCAGTGCAGATCAGCCCTAGACTGGATAGGGCCAATGTGTACACATAAAACCCAGGTATCACTGCACTTGCTTTAATGGCAGAACAGCCTGTCCCTGCTGCTCCTGACAGTGCCCTGCTGCTGCCACTGCTGTGTACCAAACTTCTAGACACAGTACTTCTAGACTCAGTTCTTCTATGCATCAGTTGAAAGCAGAAGTATTTAGGTCTATTCTCTCTAGGATTAGGATTATCAAATTTTCCATAGTGAGCATGGATGTTGCTACACATGCTAATGCTATGCATTGCAGTAACAAGATGTTAATACGTAATGTAAGGAAAAATGAAATTGCACTAAAAGTGCTATGGAAGAACAAGCAAGAAATGAACAAAACATTCAAATTGAGCAAAAGGGTTGTTAATAGAAAGTGGAGCTTTGATAATTTGCTCCATATTGTAAAAATTATTTATTTATTCTAAAATATGAATATCAAGTTTGAACACCTATTTCTGAAAAGTTAATTTCTCCTAGATGGGAGAATATTCCTCAACTCTGGATCTGCTGAATGATCAAGATAATATAGTGATCTCTTACACCAACAGCCATATTGAGTAACACAAGTTTGAGTAGCAAAGTTGTAAAGTGTTTCCTTATAGCAGAAAGCAGGTAATTTAGCTGTGTCTCTGGACACTTTAAGAGACTTTGTTGATAGATAAAGACAAAGACAATTAACAGATAGTTAACATAGGCTGCACTTGTCCAATTCTACTTCTAATAAAATTAATAAATGTCACCCTTAGTATGCAGGTATCAAGAGAGAAAATATGCAGCTAAGCTGTATGTCATCCTCCTACTGCTTTAACTGAACTGGGAACTGCTGAACACGAGCAAAAGTGAGTGCTCAGTTTGCTTTGCTTGAATGTGCTCTTCTTAAGGCAAATTTGACATTACACTAAATCTATGGTTTGTGAAAATATTCTTATTACATCCTACACAGATAAGCATAAACAAAGCTTACTGCAAAGCTGCATACTAAGAGTTTTGGAAAATTACAGAAAAAAAGGCGAACTCTTAAGTGTAGAGAATCAAAGTCATATAATCCCAAACTTTAGCTTTCTATCCATCACAAGACACTTGCCTCAATGTAAGTATACTGCTAACTGGCTCTTCCTTGCAATAACTGGTACAAATCTCCTGAAAATAAAGTCCTTGTATATATGAAGCTGCTTTCATAGCATTTTTTTGTCATTGATAAGTTTTCCCGAGTCACCTTTTTTTTACCTTAACTTTCAGCCTTTTTACTGAGCATCTGTTAGCTAAAATGAGGCCTATAATAAACATTTATGTCCCTCTTTATGCTGATTGTTGTTTACACCTATGTGGCAAGGCTGTAGGAATATACTGAATATTTATGTAGCAAGAAATTGCACCTCCAGACTATTAAACACTGAGTGGAGCAGCTGGGATTCTCTAAATGCATTCAAGCCACTAGCAGTATCCATTATTTATCTGCATTACTAGCTGCAGTTGCAAAGATTGTTCACTCTTTCTCCTCTAACACCTGATGACAGCAGAATGGGAGCACATCCTTTTTTACCCCATCGACATCCCAATTTGTTTGGAATTGCATTCTGGTCTGCATTCTCATTACAATGAAGTAGCAATGTGAAAAAGTTGAAAGCCACTACTTTTTAAGAGAAAGGAGATATTATGGGGATTGCTGGCTTCCCCCCCTACTCTGCTCCACTGCTGTGAGGTGTCACCTGGAGTACTGTTTTCAGACCTTGGGCATCAAACACAGGAAGAATATGGACAAGCTGGAGTGAGTCCAGAGGAGGGACATAAATAAGATCAAAGGGCTGGAGCACCTCCCTGTTGAGGAAAGGCTGAGAGATTTGGGGTTGTACAGACTGAAGAAGAGAAGGCTTTTGCTAGACTTTAGAAAAACACCTAAAGAGGGTTACAAAAGAACTGGAGACAGACATTTTACAAAGGCATGTAGTGATGGGATAAGGAGCAATGGCTTTAAACTGAAAGGGAGTAGGTTTAGATTGGATATTAGAAAGAAATTCTTTACTGTGAGAGAGGTGAGGTACTGGAACATGTTACCCAGAGAAGTTGTGAATGCCCCATCCCTGGAAGTGTTCAGGGCCACAGTGGACAAAAGTTTGAGTAACCTAGTCTAAGGAATCCTGTCTCATGACAGGATTGGAAATAGATGATCTTTAAGGTCCCTTCCAACCCAAATGATTCTATGATTCTATGACTATTTAGCAAAGTTCTGATCAGCTGCAATAAATCAGTGCCAGCTCTTTCATTTGAGTAAAGTCAAAAGCATGAATCAAAGAGTAGAGTCAAGAGAAGACTGTTCTCTGCAATATCTCTGGAACTTTAAATTTTCTTTACATTTTTTTCTCATATCCAAGTCAAATCTCAATTTGCATTCATATTATTGCAAAGCATCTCCAGAAGTAATTTCAAGGTGTTATCCAGTCTATTCCTTTTCCTCAGTTTTATGTGTACAACTACTCAGATATACATTTCAAAAAATATTAATAGAAATCATATTATAGTCCACTCTTTTTCATGCTTATAAATCTCAGAAGTGGGGTCTAGAACCTTAATAGCTAACTCACTTCTTTATCATGTAAAATTCATTAACAGGGTTTCGATTTCCTCTATATGTTTGGTTTTTCACTTGTTTCTTTCATTGCATCTATTATCTAGTAATACTAAAAATACATGAATGTTAGATGATGTCCCATTTTTCTTGTGAGACTTGTTAATGAAATTACTTTCATTATACAGTGATTCCTCACCCTTAATTTATTTATGGAATTCTAAGAAATGTACTTGCCCTACAAAAATTCAGACTTTAATAGTGTTTCTGTTCAGCTTAACAATTGATTCCATACATTCAGAATCCATTTTCTGCCCTTTGCTGATTTTTGTTTCTTGCATGATTCTTATGAAAGCTCAATATAAAACTTTATTTCCTCCATGATGGTGTAAAATGTCATTTTTATTGCTTTTTTGTGTATTTTTAGTTGCATATGATATGTTGTTTATGACATGTTATGTATTTATTTATTTTAGCCCTGGTCATCTGGTCATACCAGTTAAGGAATGGATTCATATGATAACATATTCTGGGAAGGCATTTCAAGGAGGCTTGTCAAGTTCATCTTAAATACGATCACATTAGCAAGAATTAAGAAATTTACAATACTAGAAGAAATAATCCATTTTCTGAGTCAATGTAATCAGCAAAGAAATAAAAGGAGTGTCCTTCCTAATGCACCTCTTCAAGAACGTCCTTAAAGTCTTAGATTTTCTGGTAACACAAATAGCAAACTGTAATAATGAGTAATAACTATTTGTAGAAATCTGGTCTCTATGAAGTTAGTAGAAGAAAACTCTTCCACATTTTGATTAACTTGGAACTTTGGCAGATGTCCAGCTTTTGAATATTTTGGAACCACCTCTCAAACCTAGACAACATATCGCAAGATCACACTGACAGAGACAAAATTTCTATTATATGTAGCTCACTATTTTAACAGAAAATAATTTGCTATAAAGGTATAGTACTTCCAACCTTAACATAACTCTTCAGATTTCAGGATGGCATTCACAAAGAGAGATTTTCTGCAACCGAACCTTCTTCTAGGTATACCAATATCAGGTTCTGGTAAGCACTGACATAGCATTTCTTCAACTGACAGTTATCTTATTAATTTTTAACTGAATAAGCCCAAATATGTAATATGCACTGCATTGAGTAAATATTTGTAGATATATATTTCTGGAATCTCTATCAGAACAATAAGATCAGGGAACCATAAACTTATGCTTGTATCTTTTCCAGGTTAAAAGAGCATTCACTGCACAATTTCAGTTAATTCTTGAGATACAATTCAGGGAATTTCAAGCCTTTAATTGATGTGTTTACCAGTCTGTTATCCAATTGTAAATATGCTCGTGAGACAAAGAGGCGAAGGAATGTCCACTCGGTCCACGTGGTTGGCTGGAGAGCTTTTATTGTTGCGTACAGCTGCGACGGAGAAGCGTGACTCGCTCCCAGTGCCGCGTGGACAAAATGGCGCTGGGACTGGGGAGGCGCGGGATTTTATTGGGGGCAGGATGAGGAGGGAAGAAGCCCCCCTCGCCCAATGGGGACAGACACCGTGGCGGTGACGTGGACCACGGCGACCAACGGGGACGCGACAGGGGCGGACACAGGGCTCTGGGGTGAATAGGGACGTGGGGATGGGGTAACTGACAGGGAAGTTTCAGGAAAGAACAGGGGGTGGTTACTGGAGTGACATGCAGAAGCTCCAATGGCAGGCAGCCTGGAGCGAACCATCGTGGGGGGAACAGGGGGGTACAAAGGGGTACACAGAACCAGCTAACTTAACATTATAAAACCCCTAATCTGAACGCAGCCTGGGATGCAACAGCATCCCACCTAGTCTGTACTCCAGGAACACTGGTATTGTCAGCCTAGAATCCAGAGGAATTTTAGAAAAGACACAGTTATTGATAAGGCTTATTTCACAATTGTTTTTAAAGCACTATTATTAAGCAAGCTTTTATGTATTAATTTGTACTAAGACTGCATCTAGGTTAGTAATAGCTGTTTGTTGGTTTTAATTAGATTGTTAGGATTTTAAGTAATATGAGAAGCTGTTGGCTTTATATATAAAGTATACTATATTTTTGCTTATATTGATATGGTGCATGTAATATTGGATGCATACTTACTAAGAAAATTGCAAATTTAAGATAATTATTTGTATCCAGTGAAATGTGTGTGCACCAAAACAGGCCTAGAATATATGGCAGCCTTCTGAATAATAGTGTGACTCAGGTTGTATGCATGCATGAAGAGGAATGTTTCAACAGGGTAATGTCTTGATTAGCAGTTCAAAATTGCCCTAAATCAAGCAAAGTAGTAGAGAGGGTTAGATTGACAATGCTTTTTCTAGAACAAACCAGAGAGAGGTCACAATTATTTGAAGACTATCTTAGAGAGGAAACTAAGGATATTAGATTTTCTGCCTAGATTTGTGCACAAAGATCTGCTAACACATCCACTTTGTTCCTTGCAGAGCCCAATTTGATGTTTACTGAAGCCTCTGAATGTAGTCTTGACAACAGCCTCAGTCCACAAACCCCTGCCCTGAAACTATGTAGACAAACCTAGATTCTCTGTATATCCACTTATATCCATTTACCCTTAAAGTCCTTAAGAAGTACAGAAATGATCTCTCCCAGATTTTAAACATAGGGAAGTAAAGACCTGAAACATATGATTTTGACCAGGATAATGCAATGCCTGTTGCAGGGGTCTTATCTAAGAAGCACTTTATAAGACATTCTTTTTTAGGATTATTTAAAAAGAAAAATAGCAGAGAAGTTATGCTATTATTTTCATTATGTATCCACATTTTGATATTGCCCAGAACTCAATTAAAATCAGGCACCATTATACTGAGCACAATCAAAACCATATATCAGAGAAAAATTTATGCCATATAAATGAAAATGTCTTTAATTGTGCTCTTCAGTGCTGCATATACAGTCTTGTGATAATTTCTACCAATATTATTTTTTTTCATAAGTGGTCAAGCCAGTAACATTTCTAAAATGGCAGGTTTTATTATGAAAGAATAAATGTCATTCTTTTGCTTACAAAAAAGCAACAAAAAGAACCAGGTCAGGCACTGCTACTTCAGAGAACTGTCTTTATAACATGATTATTTTGATTATTTGTAACCAAAAAAACAGCTTTAATTATGTGTAATCAGAGCTGTTCAAAATGTTTGTAATAAACATCCACTGGACCAGAGAAGATTTTAATACTTTAGAAAAACCAGGCATGCACTCTGTGTTTGTGGCCTTGCAACATGATGACTCAAATGCTGCAGTACCCTTACAGGAATTATGTAGAATAGGCATTACCTCATTTACAATTTTTTGTTCATTTTTAATTGATTGTCTTATATATGCTCATCTTTCTTGATAAATCTGCTTGCCTCTCTGCTAAATCTCTGCTTTTTCTACCTTCACAGACATCCTGATTTTCCCTCTAACAGCTTTATGCCATTTTCTCTCAGTCTTCCTCTATCTTCTAAATCCTGTCTCTGTTCTTCACTCCACAGAACTGCCTGAAATTCAAGAAAGGCAAATGCAGGGTCCTGCACATGGGGAAGAATAATCCCATGCACCAGTGCCAGCTGAGGGTTGAGCTGCTGAGGAGCAGCTCTGTGGAGAAGGACCTGGGGTTGGTTCCTGGTGGACAACAGACTGCCCATAAGCCTGCAGTGTGCCCCAGGTGCCAAGGAGGCCAATGGAATCCTAGGGTACATTAGGAAGAGCATTGCCAGCAGGTGAAGGAAGAGAAAAAGAGAGAGAAGAAAAATAAATAAATAGATACTTCTTCTTTTTAGGGAACATGGATTGTATTTATCAAATGGTAGATCTGCTGTAAATTCCTAAGCTAATTAACTTTTTCTTCAGCTTTCAGCACAGACTCATCTGACATAGGAACAAATGCATTAAAAATGCACTGATTAGGGAGCTCTTTGTGTGTTATTCTAAACATCATCATTTGGAAATCCACATCATTTTACCCTGGGTGGGATCACACATTCCTCTCATGCTCTCAGAAACTCAAGTATTTCCAATGTAGTTCATTTTTATTTTCATTCTTTGGATCCCCAGTTTAAGCTTTCTAAAATGAGTTATGTGCAGCATGATTTCTACATCAACCATTAACAGTGCTCATAATTAAATCCATCTCTCAAATTATATTTAATAGAGTCTTAAAGCAATGTTTCCTACTGTCACCACAGTAGCCATTCATTATATATTTAATATAGAAATAAAAGTTTTTTTAGTCATCACAATTTTTTTTTATCAGTTAAATTTGAATAAGGGCTGGGCAAGTGAGCAAGATGAAAAATTAAATCCAGATGATCTTATTGATTAGAGAAATCTGACCCCCAAACTAAGCTTCATTAATTATCCTAGATTACACTTCAGAAAGCAGAAATTCAAAAGTTTTAATTACACTATTTCACTGCACGAAGCATTAATATCATTTATGATGTCCATATAATTACAGACTCATTAACTGCATGCACTCTTTACTGTAACAGGTACTGTGTCTTCAGTTTATACATGATGATGCAGTTTGGAAGTAAATATAATCCTAGGAGTGTCTAAATTTAAGAATTGTTAAAACTGTACAGTGATGTCTGCAACACTAATCCAAGCAAAGGGGAAATCTGTTAAGAAGTCTAATTAAGGATTCAGGTGACTTGTAAATCAATTTTCAGAATACCCCACAAATTCTATTGATTTCATCTACAAGACAGAGGCCTGTTGGTACCTGAAGTACCAACCACTAGATTCTGGTGGATTTTCTACACTAGAAAAATGTACTAGACAATGTTTATTACAAGGTTTTACAGAAAAGATATTCTGTTTTTTTCACTTGAGACAAGAAGATGGAAGATTTGATATGTGATTGAAGTGCACACTCACAACTGGGAAAATTGAAGAGGAAGGAAAAAAAAATCCAAACCATATCTCTTTTACTTTAAATATTTCTTGATTCTGTAATAAACACATTCATCATTGTTTATAGGGTATAAGGATCAAATTCTAAGCACCTTTTCAGACAGCAGTACAGCCAAATCCAGGATTATAATGATTTTTTTTCCCACCATCTTGAAGTGTATTCATAGTAAGCTGCTTTTCTTCTGTTGTTTTACGTTCTAGATGTTTAGGATATATCTGGCTCTAAGGAAGCCTTACATCTTCCTGCTGAAATGTCAAATGGTCCCCAAACATGTCTTTGTCTTTGAATGCAGACATTTCTGTATTTATTTTTGGTGTATGGTGACTCCAGCAATTTCAATGCCATTAACATGATATGATATCAGATGATTATATATTTGTTGATTTCGCAAAAAAGTGTAATTGCCTATGCAAAACGTGGTTAATGTGAAATTTTTTATATTGAACAAGGAAAAAAAGAGATGCATGAAAGACCAAACAGGAGCATGTAACTCTTGGAAACAGACATAAAATAGTATAAATATAAAATATTTATAGTCTTTAATGGAAATGCATGTGAATTTGCCAACTGAGAAGAGACAGAAAATGGTGCTTAAACAGAGGTTATGCTTCAACCATCCATGAACATTTGAAAGCAGCCTGAAATCAGTCATTCTTCTTCTACCTCAAATCCTGTTTTTCTAATGTGCATGAATTGGTCCAGTGGATTTCACCCAAGAAACCAGGACTGTTATATAGAAAGTTCAGGAGGCAAGTATCTTTACAATCTCAAGCTTCAAATACATTATTAGGTAAATAATTATGCCTAAATACTGCTACCCAAGTCACCAGATTAACTCAACTAACAATTCATATTTCAAACTATCTAAAACTGTATTTAAGATTTTGCTCTTAAAATAAGATGTCCTTTGAATTACCACTTTATTTACCATCCTAATGGTACCATCCACTGGTACAATTGTACAATCCTTACAGATGCACCTACACTTCTACTTTGGATTTGTTGGTTTATTCTGTGCTTCTGTGTACAAAATGAAAACAAACAAGAAAACAAATTAAAAGTCCAATCTTTTTATAAGTGTCTATGAGTACTTGGACAAGGAAATCATGGGCAAAATAAAATATTGTTAAAATGAACTAAATATCAGACTTGCACAGGGAGTACCACTACCTAGTTTTCATCCCTGAATACAGCCAAAATACCATCCACACTGACAATAGGATTGTATAGTTCAGCTTAACTATTGGTTTCAGAATGTAAAGTTGTCACTAATTCTTCTGTACATTTATTGAAAGTGTGATTTCATGCCAGCCCTCAGCTCCACATTTTTGCATCCTTTCTCATTAAACTATTTATTGACTGATTGCATGTTTTATCATTCAAATACTTAGTTCTGAATTCTCTAATGTTTTTTAGGAATTTTTTCCAATGGTTAGCTACAGTCACAATTTGGGTTTCTCCAAGCCAATTTCCACACATTCTTCCTTGTCTCTTTTGTAGCCTTCAATCTTATGTTGTAAGCTGTGCTTGTTGTGCTGGGATTTTTATTATGAAGTTAAAATGGATAGGAACTAGAGCTGAACTCAGTTTACATCACTGATTTAGTTTCTGTTCCAATCTTTTAATGGAGAAGGGTACCTCAGAATACAGTCACTGCTTCATTCCAGCTGCCAGGAACACAGTAGAAAATTGAACTGGAGAAGTTCTTTGATAGTTTCAGGCATATATTTTAAACATTTCAGTCCCTCTTAGACACCTTAATGAAAGCCCCAAGGCCTGAAAGCAACTGTTGGGAGCTGAAAGTAAAAGAAAGCATTTGCTAAGTAAGAAGCAAGCCTTTCTTACACTTAGTGCAGCAGAATGCAAATGGAATTACTTCATCCATTAATGGGTAGGTTTTGTTTCCTTCCTAAAGAAAGATTCATCCATGTGAAAATTTCGAGAAAGGCTTCAGACTTGCTTTTAAACCTTGTGCTCACAGTAATTGTCTTCATATTTTACTATTCAATTTGTGAATGTGACTGACTATGGTCACACAATAGTGAGAGTGCACTACTACTGCAGAATAAGGATCAGCTAAAGGCAAAAAAACCCTTTAAAAATCTCAAGAATTGTTATATTTAAATATTGATTTATTTAGAAATATCATAATTGCAAGAAAGCCAAGAAAAATAGGACCATTTATATATATATCCATTTGCACCAAATTAGTTTGCTTTAGGTCAGATTTTCTTGGAGAATCAGCTCAACCATTTCACCTGCAAATATGTAAATCCACGACATCAAACCACTGAGATTTGATGTCGTACTGAGATGGAAGACCCCTATACACGACTCTATGAAATCCCCTTGCAAAGCTTTAAGAAGTTTTCTTGGGTTTTACTGTACACAACCATCCACACAAAACCAAGAGCCATCACATTCCTGATATTCACTAAACTAAACTACTTCAGATCTGCCTGGGCCTCCGTGCACAAAATTCTCCTGATGACTGAGAACACTAATGCCCTGTGTTGAAACCTAAATGCTCCTTTCCCATAATAGGGCCAAATAATTCTCTCCTATATTTGGG
Source organism: Vidua chalybeata (assembly GCF_026979565.1). NCBI lineage: Eukaryota > Metazoa > Chordata > Aves > Passeriformes > Viduidae > Vidua > Vidua chalybeata. The sequence goes on from NC_071535.1 coordinate 19,482,347, forward strand.
TATAAAATATTTCCCATAATTCCAATAAACTTAATATTGCTAATTTTTTCAGGTGTATACTGCACAGTAAACCAGAAATTATCAATCCCATCCCTGGTTCTTTGCCAAGAAAGCAGAGCCAGGATTGTGCACAGAACCATGCACAATCTAAGAACCATCTGTTCTTACCATTTTATTTATTATCTGAGACTGCTATATCCTACATTGTGTATAGCTGAACTGCTAACACTTAAGCCTCTGAGCAACATCCTAGACTTGATTTCAGCTGAGGTCAGGCTAGGGTGAGATGGAAGCATCATGCCACACCATCAGCAATCTAGCAAATATGTAGTGAAACTGGCTCTTAAATCTTCATTTAATCACATGCTAATAGTAACAAATAGGATGCAAATAAGCTGTTCTCCTTCCTTACATTTCTGGATACCTTTTAACATAGTGTTCTTGCTGTGAAAGCACCAGACACTCTCACATCTACTGAACTTCCTTCCTAACCCCAGATCAGGGTGAGGAAGGGAAATTAAAACACTGAAGTTAACAAAACCTTAAAGCTGAAGGTTCTCTGGACATGCAGGTTTCAATTAGAAACAAAATTAATGTTGCGAAGAAAAAAGTCTAGTCTCTGATATGGAGCCTGCAGAGCCAGTGCAGAGTTTGGCATGATAAATGTGCTGATATTACATGATTTACGAGCGTCCAGCCTCCTTGATCTAACCTAGCCATTAGAAAAAAAGTACCTACTCAAGGCTGATAGAAACATTTAGACATTAGTGGACAAAGTCAGTGAGATGTTAACGTCATATGAGATTAAAAAAACAGAGCACCTCTTCTGTTCTGATTGAAACTTTTGGTCTTATTTAGTTCATGGAAGAGAAATGCCACTTTCTACAGTACAGGGAAGCCACTTAGGCTTGTGGTAGTTCTTGCTGTGCCTTGAAAAAAACAACATTCTGCACTATCCTCATTAGATTTCAGAGCATCACAACTTCTCCTGGTTTCTCTTCGGTGTTAAGATGGACACTGTAGCTGCATCCATACCTGAAAAAAAATTATTATTCATCCTCTCTACAGACAGAAATGTTGCACAGTAATATTGTCAGAAGCTCCAAAGGCTTTGTTAAGATTCATGGAACATGTCAAATACTACTGAGGAATTGGCAGCCTGTTTTCATTTGCCCGTGAAGAGTTACTGTTTGTTATTTTTATAGTGTATTTATTATTTTTCCTTACTCTGAAATAAAAATTATCCAGTTGAATGTCTGATATTTTGGTGTGATTTTACTGGTTTAACACCAGCTGGCTACTAAGGAACACTGAGCCACTTACTTTCCTAATTACATCCCAGGTGGGATGAGGGAGAGAGGCAGAAGAGTAAACGTGATAAAATCTGTGGATTGAGGCAGAGAAAGTTTAATAAGTAATGCAAAAACCATGACCATAAGCAAAGTAAAACAAGGAATTAATTCCCTACTTCTCATCCCTACTTCTCAGCCATACCCAGGAAAACCAGGTTCCAACACATGTAATGGTTACTTGGGAAGACACAAATATTTACTCTCAATGTTCCGTGCCTCTTCCTTCCTCCCCCAGTTTTACAGGGGACTATGATACCATACAATATGGAACATCCCTCTGGTCAATTCATGTCAGCTGTCCTGGATCTGCCCCCTCCCAACTTCTTATGCCTACTCCCTGGTGGGATGACGTGAGGAGCAGAAAGGCCCTAACTCTTCATAAGCACTGCTTGGTGATAACAGAATCATAGAATGGTTAAGGTTGGAAGGGATTATTTGGTGGAACCTCCTCATTCACACAGGGTCATCCTAGAGCACATTGCACAGGATTGCGTCCAGACAGCTCTTGAGTGTTTCCAAAGAAAAAGACTCCATAACCTCTCTGGGCAGTCAAGCACAAAATAGAGAAGAAGTTCTTCCTCATGTTCAGGGGCAACTTCCAGTGCATCAGTTTCTGCCTGTTGCCGTTCATCCTGTTGCTGGGCACCACTGAGCAGAGCCTGGATCTTTCCTCTTGGCACCATTCTGTCAGATATCAACAGACAGTGATGAGGCCTTCTCTCATTTGTGCCTGCTCGAGGCTGAACAGGCCCAGCTCCCTCAGCCTTTCCTCGTGAGAGAGATGCTCCAGTCCCTTAATCATCATTTTTGCTCTCCACTGGACCTGCTCCAGGAGCTCCCAGTCTCTCTTGTACTGAGGAGCCCAGAACTGGACACAGCACTCCAGCTGTGGCCTCACCAGGGCTGAGTAGAGGTGCAGGATCCCTTGATTTGCTGGCAATGTTCTTCCTAATGCACCCCATGACACCATTGGCTTTCCTGGACACAAGGAAGGGCACACTGCTGGTTCATGGACACCTTATTGCTACAAAATTAGCTTGTAACAAAAATATCCCTGAATTTTCAATAGTGTTTCCAGCACAAAGTGAAAACATAGCCCCTACTAGCAATTACAGAAAAAAATTAACTCTATATCAGTCAGAACCAGCAACATTAGAGAAGTGATAATTGTGAGAATATCAAGTCAATAGAGAAGGAACAAGACAGTTCTAATACTGGGCTGTCGAAAGGAAGTGTTGTTTGGTAATTCTGGGTAAATCAAGACTGTACGAAGGTTCTAGAAGGAACTGTGAAAAGTTCACTGATAAATTATGCTCTCACCTCTGTGTCATTCCTTTTTTCCAGAAATGCATATAGATAGATTATTATTTGTCTACATTTATTTATTTATTTATTTATTTGAAACAAAGTCTCCTAAAATATTATTAGATTATTATTGCTATATAGGTTTAATTTATAACTGCCTTCCAAGTATTAAAAAATTATAAAAACAGGCATGCTTACACTTTTTATTTGATAAGTTGTGCACATCTGTCTTTGAACTATGTGGAAACAACCCCACTGTTTGGTTTAGCAATTCTCTTCTGATGCATGCCATAGGCATTATTTAAATGAATTTGAATGCTAGTGACTTTTCAGAAGATACAAACACACAAAGATGTGCATCAGTTTCAAAGGAAAATTAATTTTAGTTTTGAAAAATTTCATCTATTTTATGAACATCAACCTATTTCAACATACTTTTCTCAGTAATGCTATTGACATACAATGAGTCGTCGCTGAGATTAAAGGTATTGTCTTTTTACTGTCTGTGTGTATAGTCTTTGTGTGCTAATCAAATTGCAGTTTGAGAGACTATACATTCCTTAATTTTCCACTGTTATTACAAGATATTTTTTCTACCACTCCAAGTCTTACTCACTAAAGACTTTCACTGTTGACAAAAATTACTTCCAAACTGCTTTGAAATATTTCTAAAACAAAAAGTAATAAATACAATGAGAGAGAATATCTTCTGCACCAGATGATGCTTAAAAATAATCAATTAAAAAACCCAAAGACAATATGCAGTTAATTTTAAAATCAGTCTTCAGGCTTTAATTAAATTAAAATAAAATAGCCTCCAATTTTACATGTCACTTACTCTTCTGCCATGAATTTCTTCACACAGACAAAACTCATGGCCGACATATCAAGAATGGTGGGGTAATAACTGCATTAAAATAAAAGTATCACGGAATGAAATGGAAAAACAGCAGCTAATATTTAGTAAATTCAAACTCAATTCTACAACCATCTGTATCTTATTTAAAGCTGATCAAACCATTGTCTAGGATTTTGACAAGAGTAAATTAGAACAGGTTCCCAATTAGGATTAATAGGATGTCAATTCTGTAAATGACATCAAAGACTTCTCTGCTTGCAAACTAAATAAATCCCACTTCTTTAAAATCACTTTGTGGTAACTCTGGATTTATAAGGATCTTTTTCTTGACTGTAGCTCACTGTTCCTCCTGTTGTACATCCTAATCAAACTTGCATTATTTAATGAATTCATATTTACAGTCTTTTCTTTCAAATTGAAGAGAAAGAAGTGATGGTAGGATGGCTCACAGGCAGCTGCACATTAGCCTGACTCATCCTTTTTAAAGTAGAAATACAGAAATGAAGCACGTACATCATATGCATTTGAAATGACACTACACTGTCTTTTGCTGCCTTCTTTGTATTTTAAATATGATTCTTGAGGATGACCCTGCATTGTTGCCATTTAGGATTGCAGTTGGGATTAGTACAATGTGATTCACAAAGGGTGCTGTTCTAGGATCACTAAACTAAGATAGATACCCATTTCCCTTGATATAAAAAATTCTTCAAGTTTTCTGCAGTATTGTTGCAGGAAGTCTGCTGTGATGGCCTCATCCTCTTCCCTATCTTCTGGTAATATCCTGAAAAGGCTGTTACACTACATGCCAATTGTACACATAATTTGTATAGGCAACTTGTTTGTAGACTGCCAATCTGGCCATCCAGCCTGTGAGGCATAAGACCCAGGGCCCAAAAGCAGCTCAGGTTCAGGGCAGTTTGCTTAAAAAGAGACATAGAATCTGTTCTGGTTCTCTTTATGAAGGTCAGAAACACATCCACCCTATGCAAGGGGAAAACAAAAAATGGGTTCTAGGAAACAGCAAAGCAAAATTTGTTTCTTTGTATGAGCAAACCCAGTTTTGGCTGTTTTCATCAAGACACAAATTTGCTAATGTAAGATCTTTGTTCTGTATCCCTTAAATTACAAAAGGAAAAGAATTCCACATTAAAATATCACACATGAAAAGGACACAAAGGTTGTAATAGTATGTTAATTAGAGAATGAGTCTGAGGAACATTAACACCAGCCCATGAAGAACATAATTTCTTATCTTTTTGTTGATATATACCTTCTCTTAAAGAGCTTTAAGTTCGCATATTTTCTGGAAAATTCTACTATTGTCCAAAAATCATCCTGTAGTTTTGGTAAATTCTGGCCAAGCCAAGTCATACGTTGCATATGCCCACTTGTAATAACAATGTGCTACCTACACGATGAGCAGACGGATATTATTCCCTGTAAAGGATGCATCACTGACTTGTCCTGGTCTTACATTGGAAGGAGTCTGGAGTAGGGTTGTAACACTGCATGGCACAATGGGTCTTTTTTTCTCAAGAACCATTAAGTCAATCTTGGATTATGATAAAGTGCATCTGTTCTTTGGGGATTGGCAAAGAAATTAAAAGTGTAGAAGAGGAAAAAGAAAATTCATTCTTATGTTCACTGGTTTTTTTAGACTAAAAACTCATCCTTGGTTGAGAAGTTCAGCACACAGGACTGTGATACTGGCTGTGTCTGCGTGTTTGCAAGCACATATGAAAGAACCAAGCTGTCTCACGTCTTCATACAGACGGATATGCTTTGCTGCAATCATTTCTGTGTTACGATGCAACCTATTACTCCTATTCTGGCCAGCTGCAGGGTTCATCTGTGGGTTTGACTTACAAGCTGTTGAAACCTACAAGAATGACTAAGGATGATGTACCAAAACAACACCTCTAATCACAGCTGGACTGAGTGGGTGCTGCCGCCACGCTGTCATGTGCTGAGGGACTGTGAAGAAGTCAATGATGATTTAACAAGTTAGAAGGGAGTTATGTAAAGGAAGAGAAGTATTGTAGGAGCCGACTACGTACAGTTCACACTTGGAGGCAGCTGGGCTTATTGCAAATGCATGCTGAATACACAATTTCCACTAGTGATGGACTGATCTAAGCCCATATGACAGTTGCTTTATTCTCTCTCTGTCCATTTTGAAAGATGGTGTTGCAATGCCCCGGTACAGATGTGTTACAGGTTTGTAGATGGGATGGGAGGTCAGAAGTGTTTTACCAGTACACAGTTTTCTTTCAGCTAGAAAAGTTCATGCATTTCTCTGTAACAATCCAAGGTCGATAATATATTCCCCAACATGGAAGATATGAAAGGAAACTTACTACAAGAACTCTACATCTCTCCTATCCAACTAGCCAGGGAAGCATCTTTCATTTTGAAGAGGAAAGGAAAGATTATTCTATAAAAATTCCAACATGTATGATGTGGAGATGTTTGAATACAGAAATGTCACATACTTTGGAAAAATTATCTACCCATTTTTCCTTCTGCTAGTTCACAAAAGATTTTTGAATACTTATTTCAGAGGTGAAGGGTCACATTAAGATACAAAGACTTGGCTTTATTTCTCAAAGTTTTCCAGTCCAGAACTGATGAAATATATCAGCTTCAATCACATAGAGCCAATGTTTTGATCAGAGTGAGTATCTCATATCTGTGAGATATTTCAGCAGGCCACAAGTAAAGTTTCAGGTTATCTGGGTTCCAGAAGCATCAGAATTTCATATTGAGAAGCTCATGTACAGTGTGACATTATTAAATACCCAGGAATAAAGGTATTTTTCTGGCTATATGTTAGAAAGCTATGTCTTCTGCAGTAGGTTATATTCTCCTTCATGGGCTAGTATGATAGGAGGCCCACCCTCTGCTCAGGCAGGTGATGAAATGAAGTTACAAACACAAAAGAGGCTTTGTAAAGTAGTTAGCAGAAAAAGGAGGGGGGGAAAAATCTTTTTTTTTTTTTTTTTCATGGTACAATAACATCTTTCACTTCAGGATCTCAAAGCACTTTAGAAGCACTGTAATTAAGCTTCCAATCTCTCCATGTAGTATAAAAGATTTTTAATGCCTTTTAGCAAGATAAGATAATAAAAAATGAGCAGGAAATAAACTGGTGTTTGTTCATTTAATTCATAATGAGAAGAAAAATATGCACAGCTTAATAATTGCTTTTATTTTAATTGCTCATAAGGAGCAATCTTTCTCCTTCCCACCCTAATTATGGAATAGGCATATACCAGAGTGTGAAAAGCTGTAGAGCCTGGGATCACCCATAGCATGACAGGATAATTCCATAAATGCTTTCTTCCTACATCTTCCAACATTTTATAGGAGGTCTTTTCATCCACTGTTTTCTCCTGATTTAGTGTTTCAATACACCTTCCTTGACATACTTGTACTCTCTCAAGTGTGTTGATTCTTTTTTAATATTGCGTTAAGATCATAACAGAGAGAGGAAGGGAAAAAAGATGTGTTGTATCAATTGAAGAGTAAAGAATTTAATGTGACATAGTATTCATTCAAGACAAAACATAAGCATTGAAATAAATGAGAGGAAAATGGGAAATAACAGCACTTCATGTGGTTATGAAATATCTTGAAACTAAAGCATGAGCTGAAATGATTTTGTTGTCCTAAAGAAGAGTTTGTCCTTTCCTCTACTCTATTATCTCAATAGTCTACTAAGAAATCTGCTCAGCAGGGAACATTTTTATGTCAGAATGTTGTATTTTTAGTCAATTGATTGGCTCTCTACCAGGGCAGAGGGTTAGCTGCCTTTCAAACTGGAGGAGACATCTGCAGCCAGAAGAGGAGTCTCTCCATTTATCCTTGGCAAGACAGAAATGACAATGCCTACCTTTGTGCACTGCAAGTTCAACATCTGTTAGCAGGGGTCAGGAAGCATTATCTCCCATCACAAAGAGCACACAGAAGTTCAGCTCAGAGTTACCCACAGTCTTTCAGGAGCAGTTTGTGGATGTTCTTTATTTTTCTGCTTCTGTACCCAACACCCCTATTTGAGTGATTCTGTGGTTTTGCACTCTTTGTGTGTGCATGTGTGTTGACCATTTATGCTGCAAGACCCCAGGAGAGGAACTGTATGTGTGCTATGATTTTGTAAAACACTGGACACACTAGGAACTCAGTGGAGTTCTCTTACTCCTCTGGTGCAACAAGCCATTATTTTGAACTGGTAAGAACAGCAACAGTATAAAGTTATCTTACTTCACTTCAGTACCTTAAAACATCCTCAGGAAAATGACTCATCTGTAGCTATTGCATGCTGGTTTCTACCTTTGATACCATAGCAATTTAACCCCTAAACAATAACAGAGGGTTCTCTACACCTTGAAAAGAAACATCTCCCCTGGGCACACCACTCTTCTTGCAACTGTCTGTTCTGTGAAGTGACCCAGAAAGTGTAAAAACTGCCAGCTTGTTTTATGCTGTGTAACTGTCCTGTTAACCTATTATGAGACCACAAATGTATTGTGGTTTGTGTTTTTTGTTTGTTTGTTTTTTTCTATTCTGATTGATTTAAATGCATTTTATAGCTGATAACTGCACAAAATTAATTTATTCAGTGGTAATGGACCAGCAGCAGCAGTACCTGTGACTCAGTAGGGATGGGCAGTGAAGTAGAACTACCTCACAGCCCTGTTGCAACGAAGGGAGCCAGTGGCTGATCCAGCTTCTATTTCAGACTACTTCAATGAGTGTCACACAATACTGCTGTCACATACCAACATTTTCTGATCTCTTTTTTTCACTTTTGCCTTTTATAGCTGGGTTAGCCAACACTCATTCTGAAACTGGATACCCTGAGAATCAAGAGAAAGTGGTGTATGAAGAGACATTTAGTTGACATCAGAGCACAAGAACACATACACCCTTAAATTCATCTGTGTTCCATTTTTAGTACATGACAGTTACAGGATTTATGGTGCATCTCTTCTCACGTATTGCTTTTCATTTATGTAAAAATAAGCATTCTTAGTATTTTATATGTTTGGTCTATTAGTGCTTTTGTGGCACAATCATTAGAATTACTTACAACTGTATTAAGAGTATTTTATATTTCATCATGACATAAATAAATGATCACTGGAAGATTGTCTTAATTAACTAACTTCACAACTTGGCCTGTGTAAGTCTCAGTGCATCTGAACACAGACTTACTGGTGACAGTTTGCTTTGCATTGAAGTCAGTGTCAGGACTTCTGCACTCTTACCCAGTAAATCAGAGAGACAAAAAGCAGCATTTAATCATCCAGCAAATGAAAAGGATCAGCTATGTGAATGCCCATTTTTACTTATGAAACATATCCTTCCAAATCTGTTTAATATATCTAGAGTCTAGTCCTCCTCTCATTGATGTCATGATGAGCCATGAGTCCCCAGTGATATCTGTAGGGTTATAGCACAATTAGAATGGCTCCATACTCCCTCACTCTATTCTCATTTTGGCAGATTTTACAGTATGTGTGCAACTGCCAAGTTCAATGAATTTTCTCCCCATTTCCATTCACATAACTGATACCCCCACCTTGCCTTTGGGATGATGTATCAAAAGATAACTAAAATAACAGCTAATACAGATATCCTTGTGGGTAGGAAAGATAAAGTTGCTATACCACTAAGCCATTTTTTTGCTGGACAGGGTGGGCTCTGTGTGTGTCTGTGTGTGTGTGTGGACTCCTCATTTGTAACCTTGTCACCTCAACACCTTAACATTCTCTCTGCAAATGCAAATGAAAATTAGCATATCAGTAACAGAAAAAGGCTCATTTGCATGAAGAATGGCAACCTTATCAAGTTCTTAACAGCCCTATGTGATCCATTCAAGTGTATTTGAAGTACCATCCAGGTGCCTAAAGAAAGGAGGGCCCTAAACTGTCAAATCACTTACTGCAGTAAAAATAGGTGAAGATGATGATTGAATGCAGTTGCTTACTAAATTCAGCTGAGTCTAAATGCAGCTGGAATGTGAATGAATGACAAAAGTGTGTAAGGGAATGGGAGCCACTCTATCACCTACCATTGAGAACGCAGTTAACAGAGAGTTACAGCACGAAACCTAAAAACCCACAGATGGATTTAACTTGCCTCCAATGTGACACAATCTGAAATAATCCCTTCTGTCTATATTCTATGTTACTGTTTTGGGTTTTTTTTCCTTCAAAAAGATTGATTTCCATACCTCACATAATTAAATATAGGAACAATAACCAGGATGATGAGAATTGGGATTTTTCAGCCTGGAAAAGAGTCCAGGGCTACCTACCTGTGGCCTCCCAGTACCTGAAGGGAGCCTACAAAAAAGATTAAGAGAGACTTTTTACGGTCATATAGTAATAGGTCAAGGAGGACTGGTTTAAAATTGAAAGACAGTAGGTTTAGATTAGATATTAGGAAAAAAATTCTTTATTGTGAGGGTGGTGAGGCATTGGAACATGTTTTCCAAAGAAGCACTTAATGGCCCATGCCTGGAAATGTTCAAGGCTGGGTTGGACAGGGTTTGGAGCAACCTGGTCTACTGAATGTTGTCCTTCACTTAGAATGTTCTATGACTTTATGATATTAAAAGCTCATGGTTATTTTATTTAGTGGTGGGATTTTACTCTAAGATGGACTACAGCAGAGATTTACACCTTTCAGTAACTTACCTGCAAGACACAAGTACTGGGACATACCCATGTTCTGTCTCTGCTAAATTATTAAATAAACTGAATTCAGGAGATCCTTGACCTGACAGAGGTCAACACAGAATTTCACTTTGGTTAATGTTGAATTTGAAAGATTATATATAGAGTACAGTAAAAAGTACATGCATGTTTTGAAACATCAGGAAAATTATGCAGGCAGGATGCTCACAAATTAGCTGTCTTCTCCCCCCCATTTGCTCTTAGTAACAGTGAATATAGGACTGATCAAGTTCTAGGTCAGACTCTGCAAATGGATTCAGTTCACAAAAAATATCCAACCTGAGTTATTTTTTACTCAGTAAAAATGTAAACTAAACAAAATCATAAGACATAGAAATATCACATTTTTAAATGATGTTATTTGCCTGAATGACTTTTTTGTTGTTTTTTTTTTTCCAAAGGTCACCCTGTTTGGCACACAAAAAGGTTTTTATTATAGGAAAAAAATAGCTTCCATAGGTCCATATTCTGCTACATTCTTTTTGCTTCTGAAGGCATATTAAGGCTCCAAAGGAAAAACAAGTGTTTAATTAAAACTAACTGAAAGAAGAACTAGTAATTTTAACTCTGACAGACTACAAGACAAAATTAAGAACACAAATGTTACTGCATGTGTAGTAACAGAAATGTAGGTGATTAATTTTATTGTGTATACTCAATGAAACAAAGAACCAAAAGTATGAAAGCAAAGACATATATATTCTGTCCTCTATACTCTATCCCAAGTATTTTATAAGTAGTTCCACGTCGCTTTCTCTCTCCGACTTCCTTGTTTCCGCCTGGCTCCTTTTTCCCGGGGTGCTGGCCAGGCGCTTCCGGGAGCAGTCAGAGAGAAAGGACAAACACCTTTGTGGTTCATTTGATACGGACAGAGCTGTTTAGAGAGCGTGATCATGACCGGGATAAAGAGACTCAAGAGATTGGACACTTGTGTGCAGTCCAAAGTAGGTTGTATTTGCTCAAACGCCGCACGTACAAGTGACCCCGCACTGGGGTTGGGTTACAGGTTTTATAGGGGAATATAAGAGATAAGACCAATAGAAACAATGCCCAGTATGAATACATTACAGATTAAATCCAATGGGAATATCTTCAGGGGGATGGGTGAATACACGTAAAAATACAGAATAGAAACTCCAACTTCATCTTTACAAAACAGAAACTCCCATTTCAAATTCACAAACCTTTTCTCTCCTTCTGTGTAGCCACGCACCACCACAGTCCCATATAAAGGTTAGTTAATATCTGTTGATTAAATGAATACACACAGGAAACATACATATATATAAATTTGTGCATATGTGGAAATAACCAAACATACACAAGTACTTAGCCATGTCTGTGTATTCATAAAGAAGGAGCAAGAGAAAAGTAATAGGGCTTGCAAATTGTTGTCCCTTGATAAATGAAAGCCTGAATGCCTGGGAGTCCTGGTTCTGTCAGCAGAGATGCGCTCACTGGTCAGGTAGGCTTCTGAAGCAGAAAGTGGTTCCAAGAAGCTGTGTCAATCTGAGGGACAGCAATTAGAGATTCGGAACCACCCATGTGAATTTCACTCAGGTGCCCTACCCTGGCTTCTTGTTGACCTTTGCATATCATACCAGAAAAAAAGAGGGGAAAGAGACTAGAAAACAAGCAAGCTGGCAGTTTTTCATGTTTTGGGTTTGTTTTCCACATGTGTATGAATATTTCAAATGAGTGAGAAAAGTACCTGTGTAGTCCATCAAAAGAAATACAGTACTCATAATTTTTTATGCAGAAGACATCATCTTTTGAGAGAGTTATCTGTAATGTTATCCGTGGATATAGTTCAATTAATAAATGCTTGAATGGCTACAGTCTTGTTAGTCATGTCATACTGCTTCACAGTCTTTGGAAAGTCCCTCTACCTCTGCAGACCATGATAGATTGGTGTGTCACACTTGCTAGTCTGCATTGCAGTGATCTTGCTTCCTACCTTCATCTTTCCTCTTCTACCCTTTCCCTCCCTCCTCAAGCCTTTTCCATTTGACTCTCATGGCAGTCATTCATTGTATCAGCAGCTCCCCTTTAATCAGAGCACTGCTTCCATCTGAAATAGCTGGTTAAATGACGGAGGGTCCATTAAGTGAATTATTTCAAGCTCTTGCCCCTTTCACAAATCTGCCCCTAAAGCAACACAGCAAGTAATAAATTTGAAGCACCTCTCAGTATGGTGAGGGAAGCAGACTGCACTTTACAACTAGCAATTAGCCTTGGGGCTTCAGGTATTTTTCTTTTCTCACCACAAATGAACTCACTTGGGTTTTTAATTTTTTTTGTTTGTTTTGGTTTTTAAAGGAAAATACCCTTGTCCAGGGCTGAGTGTCTGAGACTGCTAGCATGTCTTTATTCTATTCCCTGGTTTATAGCATCCTAACACATGGCAATATTCTAGGAACATTTTCTATTCACTCAGTGATGGGGAATTATGGGGAATTATGATCCCACAATGCCAAATATCAAATAGATTCAATGCCGTCTCCTACCCACTGAGGTTCATATAGCTTTAGGAAATGCAGGGGAGCATAGGACAGGTATGTAGAAGGTGTTTTAGAGAATTAATCACACTGTAATTTTAGTAAGTAATGGGATTTTTGTGCTGTAAGCATAGTGACAGCAGTCATATTAAGACCTAGGAGTATGTGAAAGAAAATAATTTTTACCTGTACAATGTCATACAGTTGTTTGATCTGAAACAGTAAAATGCAGAAAGAATCACAGACCAGTTTCTTGTCTGTTCAGTATATCACACAGTGTGTGAAATCTAGGTTACTTCACTACCTTTTTGCTCGGCATTCAAATTTGTCACTCCTCTTACCCTTTTTAATGGAACTTACTTTGAAATTTTATTATCCAGCTCACCAAATTTCTATCTGCTTTCTCCTTTCCCCTTTCCCAATTTTCTTTCTTTTTGTCCTCCCCTGGGACTATGCATGTGGGAGGAATTTTTTTATCTCTCTCTCAGCTTTACCTTGTAGTACTTTTTTATTTTCTGGCTTTATTTTTTTTTTCCCTGTTAAATTTATATGCCTTGTGATACAGCTTTTATCAGTCTCACATGTACTGTTGCTATTCCTTATTCCTGATCATCTGTTTATATGTCACCAAGTGCACCATGTTCTCTTGGCAGAACATCTGCAATTACTAGATAGTTTCTCATCTGAAAATGGAGGGTGTTACCATCACTGATATAATTGAAGTGAGCTACGGTTATGGACTGTGATTAGGTGTTTTTTTCTGTGACAGATACTATAAGGCAAACAAGAAATGCAGCCCTGTAGTTTTCTGAAAAGGCAGAAGGGTTTTTAGCAAGGCTCAGCCAAGCGTAGAGCAGGCATAATATGCTAGAGACTTCAAATTTTGTTGTCATCAGAGAAGAAGCTGTCCATATAAATGAGACAGAAAGGAATTTGATTTGGCATCATGGTTAGTATTTGGTTGTGCAATAAAGGTGAATAGAAAAGTGACTATTAATTTAGGGGGTATTCTTCACAGTAGACTGTGATTCATTTAGAGAAATACTGTTCAATCTCAAAATTGTGGTTTAGGGAATACAGATGCTTCTCTATACTCATATTGGAAGTCAGTAGCCATGGCCACTTTTTGTAAATGGGATTACTATTTTTTGGCAGATTGTGCTATTATTGTTTTCCTTTATTACCAAAGAAGCAGTGGAATTTAGTAATTAGTAAATTCCTCTTAGCTGATAGCTATAGATACAAAACAAAATAAAGTTAAATATATATAGGAGCTAAGCAAAGATTAATCTGAATGTTCTCACCACCAAATAATTTCAGATTACAGAAAGGATTTTAGCAAGTCAGCCTTGGTATAACTGAAAGAGTTTAAATGGCTGTCCAAAAATATTAAGAAGTTTGACTTGCTGTTGCCTAATAACACAGGTAAATTGAAATTGGTTCTGCCACTGTAAGGTCCGCTGTGTGCAAGAGTAACTCCTACATTATTATATATATGTGTGAATATACCTAAAATACATGAATCACTGCTCTGACTAGCTCAAGTAACTAGTCACAATGGTAAAGTTCTTGCATTTGTTTGACAGTGAGTCCCACATATATCATGTAGTTTTACCTCTGAAAATTTCTCCTAAAAATTGAAAAGAATAATAGAACATTGGTACCTCTGGAGCAACTTCTCAGAATAAAAACCCCAAACATTGTGTTCCTTTTCATTATTTGTCACTTAAAATATCAGTGAACCAGTTTCTCCATCCTCTGCTGTACGAAGAGTTCATTTAGATTGGGAAAATTCTTAATGAATACCTGCTGCATCTGTCAAAACAACCATAGGTTTCATCCTAGATTACATCCTCCAAAAATACCACACGAGGTTTAGTTATTAGAGAGCCTTCATCTGTATGAGAGAGGAATTGTGCTGGGAGGAAAGAGACTCACAGAAGGGCTCACAGAATTTCACTGACGGGATGATTAATTTTGTTTTTGAACAGTGTTTTAGATCCCTCTCTGAGTCTAACAATTACAATGGGGCACACAAGTGATTGTTTGGCACTGTTATATTTCTAATGTATGTTGATCCACAAGACAAAGGATCTGCAGCAGACTTTTCTACATTCTTCCCAGTTGTTAATAGTTATGATTTAGCATGATCTAGCCCACAGGTCTTCAGTAAGCCTTCTTTCATTGTTATCTGGATGGAAGTTCTTTTCTGATGCTCTCAGCCCTGAGAGAAATTCCAGATGGCTTTAAAGCTCCTACATCTCCCTGTCATTAATTGTAATTGATTAACTTTCTTCTTGTAACACATTCCTGATCAGCTCCAGCACATCATTCTTTCTTTCATGCAAATACTTTTTTTCCCTTATCTCCGTTAGAAACTGCAAGTGGCAAGTGTGGGAGTAAAGAATTTCCTCTATGAACTCTTAAGCTTTTCTATACCTACTTAAAACTCCTTGCCTTTTAGAAAGTTTGTTTTCTATGCCTCGCTTTCCATCTCCTTTTTTCACCAATCTACTCCTTAGGACATCAACACCGTCTTATTATTTATACTAGAATTGGAAAACACACTTCTAGTATATATCATCATCTCCTCATTGTCTTCTTTTCACTAGCTCCTTTAGATTTCTGCAATTACAGTGTTTGCAGGTCTGCCATGATTCAAGGCAATGGTGTGGTACCATTCCAATTACCCAAGGTATCACCAAAAAGTTGCTGTTTTCATTGCATTGTCAAGCTAACATTTCTGTGTTATACCACTGAAAACTCCAATTTCTAAATATGATAATGACAGAGGACCTGGCTTCTACTCAAATTTGAGTAATTGCTCCTTGACTACTTAAAATTATTCATTTGAATTCCCAGTGGATAAAGGAAATCTCCATCCATTGTTCTGAACAGTGGGCTTAACAATCAACCAGTATAAAATAGCTATTCACCTAAAACACTACTGAAAATCTGGACAATTTTATTGCTGCTGTATTTTCCTCAGTGCTAGTTAATTTCAGACCCAGCAGAAACTATAATTCATAGGGAAATACACTGTTGCTTCCAGTGCACATGTTATAAAACAGTTACATTGCAATTGTCTCCTTTCTGCTGCTTTTATTTAAGACAGAATCCCAGAGGAACTACTCTCAAAAGAGGTGTTCCTAGGACACAGAAAGGAGAGAAGTCAGACTTTTTGGTAGGAAATTGAGTAGATGTACCTAGTGTAATGGCTCAAGGTGAGATGTTCTAGACAGATGTCAGAATTAAAAATAAAAGCACTGTTGACAATCTAGCTACTCATGCTAGAGGTGTGCTCAAGTAGTGAATGCCAATTAGTGAATTAAAATAACAAAGTCCCAAGGAGATTTCCTTGTACTCTCTTCTTTAAATTCAAAATGCCATTCAAGAGATGAAAAAAGGGCTTTGTTGGAGAAGAAAACATTTCATACCTACAAAGCAGGTATAAAGAGCTGTGGTTCTCCTAGGATATTTTGCTTGTCAATTCTAAACTTACTCAAGCAAGCACTAAAGCCAAAGAGAGTTTTGCTTTATGACTCTGCAGTTTGCCACTTCAGGCTCCCAATCCAGCTTAGATCCCCAGTACATTGTATACAAAGGACATTCACTCTGAGAGCTCTCACTAAGTGTGCCCTGCTCTACAGAAAGGCTTTTATCATTCATGGGGATCTCCTGATTCACCATCTTGTCTAAGTTAGGGTAACAGATTGTAGATTTTTAACCCCTGAAAACACCATGAGCAGTGTGAATTTGAGGAAGTCAGATACCAGATATCCTGAAAGTCCAGATCCTACCCTGTTGCTCTTACCAGAATAGGCTGTTATATTCAGCCTATATTATATTGACTGGTTATATTCAGGCAACACTAATATACACACAACTAATCTATTCATGGAGAGTTTTGCTCACCATAAGTCTTAAAACCAGCTAATCTTAGCTACAAGAAAATTTTTGCTTTGTTGAGAGTTAAAGCATCATAAAGGTCATTCACAAACAAAAGATCATCATACTGGGAAAAGACCCTCACCATGAGCCCCTCACTTTTGAACATTTCTGGTTCATGCCAGACCCTTGCTCTCTTAACTGTAATGGAAATTAAGATATTAATTTTTACTGCCACTCTGCATTGTTTTCTCTCATCTGGTTTATCTCAGACATTTCCCATTTGAAAGAAAGAAAGAAGTGAAGAAAAAATATCCTTTGCCCCCTTAAGGATCTTTACCTTTGTTAACACAACCTTACATTGTCCCTCTGAAGAACATAAGATTGGTTTTGTTGTGCCCTGCAGGATTTCCACATCCCCAGAATCCTAGGGCAGTGGCATGGCAAGTTGGCACACTGTAGCAGAAATGTCATTTTTTAATTATGTTGTTCTAAGGGAATCTATTATCTACTGCTGAGATGCTGAAATCAGACGATTTATCTCCAAGGCAGGTCTGTCTACAATCTAGAATATATATCTCTTGTCACTGCAGGAAAAAAGAATGAAAATATGTTTTTATTTCTGGTGCCTTATGCTTATAAATTTATTATGTTAAGTTTTGCAAGCAGATTTGAAGGGGTAGGGTACTGAGGGGCAGGATACAAAAAGTCACATTCTGATGCTTCTCCAGGTTCTCTTGATCTCCCTAGTAGATTGTCTAAGGTGACAAGGGATCTAGCTACCCTTCAGTCAGGGTGTCATAGCCCTTCAGGGGAGGATGGCATCCACATCCTAAAGGGCTCATGTGCCAACCATAAACTAGCCTATAATTGTGTTGAGAATTCCAGACACCTAAGTGCTGAGAGCACCGTAAAAGTGAACATCAACAAAAGAGCCAGGCAACTTGCTTACCTTAATTAGCATATATATACTAGCCTCTACTATACTAGTAGAGTATACTAACCCCTACATTTCAGGGTAGGTATCTGCAACAGTTTGAAAGAATCTTTATTTCTTACACACTCGGTGTTGTCTTTTGAATGAGTAATGATATATCTACCAGATTATTCATAATCACACTGAATTATTTCTCTTTCCTCCTTAAGGTATCGAAGTAAATCAAAGCATTTAGTACATGTTGATTTTATTTTTTAATCTGCAACATTCATTACACAAGCCACTCCATGAAGCAGGATCTGAGCTGCCAGCAGTTTGTATCTATTAACAAAGAGGTACATTCCAAGTACTTTTAACACAATCCCACTCAGGCATATTTTGAATTAATGTATGCTTTCTGTATCCTAAAAAAGTTTACAGAAAAGTTGTAGGGGAGGACAGAGGGAAAGAAAATCGAATATCCCATCAAAACTGTAGTCCCTGCATTGCCCCCTAGTGCACACATGACAGCATGACACCTTTTTTTAAAAAAACTAAATTACTAAAATGAAGCCTTTAATGTCATTTGATGGTTTGCTGCATTTAATTTTGACAGAAACATTATATACAGTTTGTTTGAAATACCTTGCCTTCACCAAATCCTTCTGGCAAATCTGAGAATTAGTTTGATTCCTACTGCTGGCAGAAATGCAGCCCATGCCTTTTCAAAACTCAGTAAGTATGATTTCAAAAACTTCAGTCCTTCAAAACCACCTGAAATGAAGCACGTATGAATTAGAGGATATCTATATTGTTTACTACATGAGGGCAAAGTAAAGTCTTTAGTAGTATGTCACTGGTCTGCATACACTTACTTTTAAAAGCCAACGGCCTCCCCCACATACAGAAAGATCAGCACACACAAGAACACAGGAACCGGCACAATAGTTAGAGGGGACAGAGAATTCACATCACAAGATGAAATCTATTGTAAAACATGTAGAAGCAAATATTTCAGTGGCTATGGAATCAAATAATACCTTGTTACTTAAGTGCTTAGCCCGGAACAATCTCTAAGTTTCAGACCAACCATTTGTGGCTTTATGAATAAACTTAGGAACATATTCAATACATTTAGAAGTAGTAAATTAAGTAGAAGTTTCCTCTGGTTTCACATAACTTATCACAGAAAACCCATTTTTGCCTGTAATAAGAGTCCTAGTAAAAGAAAACATTTTATGAAATATTTAAGGATAAAAATCACCAGGTTACAGTAAGGAATATTTTAGAAATCTCTTTTTACTGTTGTTACCTGCAAAATGCACGATTGTTAAATTTTGGGTACTACAGTATAGACAATGCTTTTGCATTTGAGAGTTGTGAGGATCTTATTTCACCAGCTCTTCTCCACATAGTCCTTAAAAGCATAATATATTTACAAGTTTTTATGTTCTGGTCCACAAAATCACAGACAAGAAAATTTTCTTCTCCACCTCTGCCCAGAGAAGTTGTGGACTCTCCATCCCTGGAAATGCAGGAAATCCCCATCCCTGTAGATAAGACTGGATGGGGTTTTGAATAATCTGGTCACGTAGAAGGCTCCTTGTCCACGGCAAAGGGATTTGAATAGTTGTTCCATAGATTGTGTAGAATGATTTGGGTTGGAAGGAACCTCAAGGATCACCTAGTTACCCTCATGCCATTGACAGGGGCACTTTTCACTAGACCAGGCTTCTCAAAATCCCATCCGAACTAGCCTTTGAATGCTTTCAATGATGAGGCATCAACAACATTTCTAGGCAGCTTGTCACAGTGCCTCACTACCTTAACACTAAAGAATTTCTTTCTAATATTTTATTTAAATATACTCTCTCAGTTTCAAGCCCTGTCCTATTGCTACATGCCCTTGTGAAATGTCCCTTTCCAGCTTTTTTGTTGGCCCCATTTAGGTACTGGAAGGTTGCTGTAAGGTCTCCCTGTAGCCTTCTCTTCCTCAGCCTGAACAACCCCATTTTCTCAGCCCATCTTCATAGGAGACATGCTCCAGTGGTTTGATCATCTTCATGTTCCTCTTGACTTGCTCCAGCAAGGAAGTCATGTCCTTTTTATGCCAGGAGCCTCCAGAGCTGGATGCAGCTATAGGTAGGGTTTCATGCCAGTGGATAAAGGGGCAGAATCATCTCCTTAGATCTGATGGTCATGCTTCTTTTGGTAAATCCCCCAGTACAGGCCAGATACCATCAAGCAATTTTTCAGAGCTCTACAAACAACGTGGGGTGAAATTGCAGCACATCCCCTTGTCAGAATATCACAGCTTTCACTTTCATAGCCAAAGTTACACAGTAATCATGATAAAATCTCATAATTTTTCAGATGCTATTCTCTCATGCAACTCTTAAATGTACTTGAGTATAGGAGACATAGCTGCATCTGTGCAAGCAAGAACACTTTCAGAACACCAAGCACCTGGATAGAATCAAGATTTGAATAGCAGAGGAAAAGAAATGGGATACTATGAAGATACATGTCTGTAATTGCATTGTGTAAATGGGAAAGCATCTACTATCCTTGTAGCATTAGTGAAAGCACAGCTGCTGAAGAAGCTCATCAAGTAAATATATTCCTGGCCTGTGTCCAGCATGATATGCAGTTTGCCACTACCAAAGTCAAGAAAAAAATTATACACCGCATTAATAATGTCAAACTTTGATTACAGTGTGACACTGTGCCATGGTGATAATGTTACCTCTGTATTTGTGTAGCAATCTTTATTAAAGAGAACTTCTGGACACCTTTTGACAATTGACTTTGTTCTTACATCTCCATGTAAACACAGGATGCAGATGTTTTGTATGAAGTTGTTCCTCTAGTAATAACAGTTCCTACCTCACCAATTTAATTTGTCAGGATTCTGACACTCTTGTTCCTAATGCTTCATGATTTTTTCTGGTCCCATATCCTAAAAATTTTAAAACTATGATAGCAAGTTTAGCATAGTTATAGTTCATCGTAATCACAAGATAGAAATAGTCAATTTTTAACTTAATGCTTGAAGATATGTTGGCATGCAACCGTTAATGTATCATGAGAGATAATGGAGATTTTGATCAATTTCTGTGTTCACACAGAAATTGGAACCCTAGCAAGAAGCCAGAAATAAAAATCTTAGCATTGTCCTGCCTGCCAGGCACAGCCCTTCAGCCACTGCTGTCTAGCCTTTGGTTTTCAACCCACAAATCTTTTCACAAAGCAGAAAATTGCAAACAAACCAACACAGGACAGGCAATGTCTTTTTATTTAAAAACCCAAATGAGCAGTATGTGATAATATTTTCTATTTGGTTATCACAGAATTACTTTCTTACATTGTCAGATATATAACTACTTGCTTTAAAATCTCTCATTCTTTGGGCTTAGAACATCATGCTCACAAAACCAGACTCTAGTCACACTAGATTGCCACCAGATTTGTTCCCTGCATTTCAGGGTTTCATTCTTAAGCCTGCCTCTACCATCCCAGGAAAAAAGGGTAAAAATAGAGAGACAACATGATTGGAAAATGGTCATGACTACAGAGCTGCTTTTTGTGTTATGGAAAACATAAATGGTTTCACATGCCATTTATGTGGTTTCACCTTCTCTTTCTGTATAACCTACTGTGTTGATTTTGACTGGGGTAGACTTAATTTCCTGCATAGTGGTTGGTATGGGGTTATGCTTTGGAGTTGTGATGGAAACAGTCTTGAAAATTCAGGGATGTTTTAATCATTGCTGAGCAGCTCTTACAGAGGGTCAAGGCATTTTCTACTTCCTACACCATCTCACCATCGAGTATCCTGGGGGTGCACAAGGAACTGGGAGGAGACACAGCCAGGACAAATTACTCCAACTGACCAAAGAGATATTCCAGACCTTATCACATCATGCTTAGTGTATAAAGCTGGGGGAAGAACTAAGAAGTAGGGGACATTTGGAGTGATGGTGTGTATTTTCCCAAGTCACCACTACACAGGATGAGGTCCTGCCTTTGTGGGGATAGCTGAACACCTGCCTGACCATGGGAAGCAGTGAATTAATTCTGTGGTTTGCTTTGGTCAAATGTGTGGCCTTAGATTTACTTTTTAAATTGTCTTTATCTCAACACCTGAGTTTTCTCACTTTTACTCTTCTGATTGACTCCTCCATTCCACCACAGGGTGGGGGCATGGAGAAAGGAGTGAATGGCTCTGTGTGACTCAGTTGCTGCCTGGAGTTAAACCATGACACATACAAGTAGCAGAAAAGATGTCACTGATTCAGGATATAGCTACTGCTCTCATTATCTTATGCAACTCTTTTCCCTCTCTGCTTCAAAGGCCAGTATATTGCATGATCACTGGAAAAATCCTGTCTTGTTTTTTTTTTCTTTTTTCTGGACAATTATTTCAGTCTTCCAGACTCAGAGCATTCACACCTTGTAGCTCTATAAATTCCTTTTAAGCAGAGGGAGCTTATATCATTGAAGTGGAAACTCAGCAACACTAGAAAACTGGATGAAAAGTTCTCAAAGAAGCCAATTAAAATAAAAAAGTCATAGTTCAATAATCTGAAATCATGAAATTTTTATTCAGAACATCCTGAATGGTTTGAAGGCTTCCGTGACTGATCATGAATGCATTAACAGCTAAGGTCTCAAGGGTTACTCATTTTTGTATACCTATGTTGTTAGCTTTATTTTGGGTTGGTTTATTGTTTGGAGGGTTTTGGCAGAGGAGAGTTATTGTTGGCTTGCTTGTCCTGGAACTTCTTGTGTGTGTGTTTATAGCTTTTATTTTTCTTTTTGTCTACTAATCTTCAAAATTTTAATGTTGCTTTCCCATCTACCCCAAACTTGGCCAAAGACTTGAAATACTGCTTTTTTATTGTGAATCAAAAGGCCAACAATAAATATTCAGCCAGAACTTTTTTATCTCCTATTTTACAGACTGTGTTCTGTCTACTAAATCTGAGCAAGTCACAGAATCACAGAATAAGATGAGTTGGAAAGGACCCACAAGGATCATTGAGTCCAACTCCCAGCCCTGCACAGAACCATCCCCAAGAATCACGTGCCCATTGTCCAAATGCTTCTTGAACTCTGTCAGGTCTGATGCTGTGACTACTTTCCCTGGGGAGCCTGTTCCAGTGACCAACCACCTCTGGGTGAAGAACCTGTTCCTCATATACAGCCTAATCCCTTCCCTGACACAACTTCAGTTCATTCCCTCTGTCACCAGAGAGAAGAGATCAGTGCCTGCCCCTCCTCTTCCCCTCATGAGGAAGCTGTAACTGCAGTGAGGTCTCCCCTCAGCCTCCTCTTCTCCAGTCTGAACAGACCAAGTGACCTCAGCTACTTCTCATGCAGCTTCCCCTGATGGCCCTTCACCATCTTTTTTGCCGTTCTCTGGACATTCTCTAATAGCTTGATATCTTTCTTATATTGTAGTGACCAAAACTGCTCACAATATTCAAGGTGAACCACACATCTAATTCAAGCACTTAACTTTGTTATCTAAATTAGACTTCTGGTGACCTTATCCAGAAAAGACAAGCACTTTCTGTAAGTAAGCCAGATCTTTCATATTCTGGAGTGATTTTAAGAAGAACATCAAGTTTCCTTTGCTATTCTTTGATTTGTTTCCCTATCTATGTTTTAATTCCCTGTTTAATTTCATCCTGGGATATTCATGAACCATAACCCAGATTTACAAATTTCATCTGTGAGACGTTCAGAGGCCATAACTTTATGATATGTCATACTTTTTTTTCCTGAAATTGTTACACTTTGTTTGTCTTCTCAAGAAAGTAAAATATTGGCTTAGCAATTATAATAATGAAAAAAAAAACTTTTTGAATCATAGTATTTCCCTCTAAAACAATACTTCTGCTCTACCAATATTCCCACTGATGTATTCTTTTTTTCCCTAGAAATGGATTCTTGGCTAACTGATTTTGCTAATGTGCCTTTCACTGGCATCCAAATGTACTTTGCTAAAGCACACTATGGGAAAGTAGCTTAAAAATGGTTTTTATTGTTCTTTTCTTGTAAGCAACTGACCTAGCCAGGCCAAAATCAAAAGTGTTTGCTATGAGGTTGACCTTAAACAAGGATTTCCTCTTTATCCCATTGAATAAACACCCATCTCTCATTAAAGATTACTGAAATGCTTGGTTGAACTCGTGTTGCAAAATAAGTTCCTGGTGAAACCACGCTCGACAAAAGTTAATGAAAAGATTAAAAAAGTGAGAAATGTAAAAACAGTGCACATAAAATCACACAATGAAAAAATACATGTGGTACATACAGTGGATTTTCTAAGTGCCAGTATCTGATTCTAAGACACTGAGGAGAAAGTGTAGTCATAAACAAATTAATACTGCCAAAGAAGAACTGCTGGGTGACAGTGAGGTCCACATAAACATCAGGATGAGACATATGGCATTGTACTAGCTGAAAAAGAGATCCTAATCTAACCCTGGGTGTTTACACACCAGCCTCTGTGGAAGAAAAATCCCTGAAAATAAATATTGGTCCATGTCTGTCAAGTTGCTCATGATTTGCACTGGAGCAAGGCAGACAGGAAATTCCTCTGTAAGCTTTGTTTATTATCTACTCTTTTTCTTCTTTGTAAGACTCCATTCCCAATATTTCTTAGATAAATTTACTTTCTTAAGTAAGTTATTTCATCTGTCAAACTCCTATACAGTCATTGACATCTAATTATTCCAATTTTGCCAAGGATGATGGTAAAACAAAAGAGATGATGGCTCATACAGAAAAATATTTGAGTTTGAGATTTTCTTTAATTCTATTTCTATCATTCTAGGAATCAGACAGTTAATGTATATAGAAATATCACAGAGGTATCATACAGTCCTGATAGCATGCCCTTGCCACACAAAAAATGTAACATTGTATTATTTGCTTGACTCTATAAAGACCAGCAGTGCTGGTTTTTTCCCCTTTTTTTTTTTCTCTCCTTGCACTTTTTTTTCACACATAAGCAAAGCAAATCTTAAAAAGGATAGGAGATTAGTAGCAGTTGGAGTGGGCTTATCAGGAAGACATTCTGGCAAACCAATCAAAATTCCTCACATAATCTGTTATTCTATTATAAATAAAGAGGAAATATTAGTTGTTTTAAACTTGAGTTTCAACAACCCTCTGTCATTGCTTCATATAGTATTTCCAAAAGTGTGCCAAGAGATCTATATGAAGGTTTCAGGTAGATCCCACATGTGTTGCAAAACCTGTCACTGGACAGGTCACCTGGTAGCTACAATTTGTTAAGAAATATCAGACGAAAAGAGGTATGATTTAGAGCCCCAGACACCTCTGTTCTGAGCTTGGTGCAACTTCATTTTATCTTTAATAACTTGAATGATTGAATAGATGGTGCTCTGATTATTTTTACAAGCAATGCACAAGGCAAGGAGAAGGTAAAGAATCTGAGAGGGTTTTCATTTCAAATAATCCTCACAAACTGCAGAAGACAAAAGATTGCATACCTGAATAGGAACAAATAGTAAGCTATTTTTAAAAGATCACTGGCAAGAATACTACCACATTCTTCTTTTTCTTTTTTTTTCTTTAATAGCTTTTTTCTCTAATAACTTTTTTCTCATTCCAAAGAGTTTCTTTTGCTCACAATCTCATCTGCAGAAAGAATCCTAGTGAAACTGCCTTTTTGAAATATACTTATCTGAGTCATTAACATCAATGAATTCTCCTTTGCCTGTAAGGGGCAGAGAAATTCATATTTAAATATAAAAACACTGTGCAATTTATAGCAAACCACAGTCAGAAGGAGTAGTAACTTTGCCTCTTGTCTACAGAAAAGATGGACTAAAACATTTTTGCCTCCTGGGGTTTGAGTCTGTGAGATTTTAAAATTACTATTATTATTATCATATTTTAAAATTATTATTGTTGTTGTTGTTGTATTTTTTGTCAGCCTTTCAATGGATTTCAAAAGCAAAGATGGAGGAAGAAAGGATGACACTAGGGTATTACTCCAGTTGTGGTATGCTAATGGAAAAGTGCTCAGTAAAAATAAACTGCAGATTAATTACCAAGAATAAGAGTGAATAGGCTCGACACTGGGTAAAAGGGTAGAATCAGCTTGCTCTTCTGACACAGAGTCAGTCAATATACTGTCAATTCTAAGACAGCAGTACATTTGAAATCCAGGATAACTAACCATGACATTATAGGTGCCAATTTGAATAAAGTATACCATGCAAATAACCCTTAAATTTGAAGAAAAGCCTTGCAAAGTTTAGGCTGGTTTGCATTCTTAGTAAGTGAAAACACACTTGTGGGTTTTTAGTAGTGTTTGGGATGCTTGATTTTATGGAGTTTTTACCCAGACAGTGTTGTGAATTTCTATTAAAAATTCAAAGCCAACTGTACCACAGTTGTTTCTCAGTCATTTGTTCAAGCTCCTTTTAAAAGTCTCCAAGGGAGGTTCCACATCCTCTGTAGATAATATGTTCCAGTGTTCCAAAACTTACATAATCCCTCTCTGAACTTCAAGCTTATTATATGAAATTTATTTTCCTAACCATTGTCATTATAAAGAGCCTCTTATTTATTTTTCTTTGGAGTCCCTTCTTAGTCCAAATATTTTTCCATCTTCCTCTGTATCTTCCATTCTTAGGTCAGAATAGTCTGGATCCTTCAATTTCCTGTGTAGGGTGTGCTTTCTAAACATCTAGCTCATCCTGGTTTTGCTCATGACTCTTTCCTGATCCAAACTGTAGTGTCCTGCACTCCAGCTGAGCACGAGGAGAGCCCAGAAGTGTAGCCCAGTGTATGAAAAGTTATCTTTTTGATTGCCCATAAAAAGGTGTCTTTTTTACCAGTGTCTTCAAAACTGTACTCTGAGTGTTGTTTCCTGCTGCACTATTCTCTTGGGCAGAAATACACCGTGGACAAAAATTAACTGCTGGATTCCATAAAAATAGAACAAAAATCTACCCCTGACAAAGATAGCCTTTTAATTTGTCTGCCAGGCACCTCAAGGGATGTCTCCAATAAGTGATATGCATGAGGTTATGTTAGATTTTTCACTCTCTACCTGGTCCAAATCCCGAGTGTCTCATTGTACTCATCATGCAAATATAGACAGATAAAAAATTACAAAAACGACAGGCTGCCATTATTAATTATAAGCTTTTTCCTTATACAAGTTGTGCCTTATAAATTCTATTTACTTTAGGAACAATTAGTGTATCTTTTATGTTTTCTAATTGCTTTTCATCTTTCAGTAATAGCAAAATTTTCCTTTATTTTACTTTAAAAAACCCAATCCTTGCAAAATGCATAATATATGAAATTAACAACCAACATTTCGATTAAGATTATGTATCCATACAAAAAGAAAGCAATTATTCATTAACATTTTCTCCTTCCAGTTTCCTTGCAATCTTCCAATTTTACAGCCCCAGAGCCTTCCAAATCTCAGTCCAGAGCTGTGCACACTTGAAACAAGTGCCTTAAATAGAAGGGGGAAGAGTTTTGGCTAAATGTCCTTATTTGCTGAACTGGAAGAGATTGTATACTCAAAGATTTTATAACAAGGAAGAAGCCAGAGGGGAATTTCATGACAGAGGTGTATCTTGATCACAGTTCTGCATCAAGTCATGGTCAGGGCAGTATTGTTATTCCACCCACAAATGAAAAAAATCATCCAGTAAAATCTGACCAATATCCCCTCTCTCCTTCTATTTTATTTTCACATCTGAAGTATATGTCATCCAAATAAAAATACTACATCAATTAAACATTGTAGCTTTGAACAATTGATAGCTTGCACATTGCATTAATAAGAACTAAAAGGTAAACAATTATTCACTATATGTAAATTGAATCATGCAATGGAAAAATGGATATTAAATAATTTTAGCTAATACCCTACTTTTACTCACAGATGTATTTAGCAAAGGAACCTAAAAAGCAAGTTAGTGTGTTTTATAACCATTACTTCAAATACTTCTCTCAAGAACTTCCTTTATGTCCCTGGAAGATTGTCACTGCATTGTGTGTTTACACATAATCATCCTTGTGAATAATTTTTTGCTATTCAGTACTTTTTCTCTCACTGAACCAAAATCTCTGACAAGTTTCACAGCACAAATAAATGGTCTCTCATTTACAGTCCAGGCTGCTTCACTCAAAATTTGTGAGCACATTTAAAACAACTTTACATGACACCTGCTAATTAGGAATGTGCAGTTGCACTTAGTTAAAGGCTTCTCTCACTATGGGATGTTCCTTTAGCAAATTCCTGAGATAAAACAACATTCCAATCTTGAAGCCTCTAAGAGATGAGAAATGCTAAAGATCAAATATTTGGTTGTCAGATGGTTAGATGGTGACATGATTCCTGTTCCATTAAAGAATCTAACAAACTGGAGAGAGTGGGGCAGGAAAAGACAGAAAAAGGGACAGGGGTTGGTCCTGTTTAAAGGCCAACTTTATCTATAAGAATAAACCAAAAGAAAACAGGTGTATCTTTGAAGGAACTGTCTGAAACAGCAAGGTTGAAATAAGGGAAAAAAATAAAAATGAAATGTTGGGCTAAGTGAAAGCATAAAACATTGTGATAACAGAAAATGGAAATAAATAAATTAGCTGATTTTAGACTGAGACATATGTAGGTAAACTTTAATTATGAAGATTGAAATCTGATCAGTAAGGAGGGATTGGTTTTCTGGACTGATACAAAGGAGTATGTAGAGAGTTCCTCAGGAAAAGAGATGTGCTTCATGCTGCATGAGAGCA
Source organism: Vidua chalybeata (assembly GCF_026979565.1). Lineage (NCBI taxonomy): Eukaryota > Metazoa > Chordata > Aves > Passeriformes > Viduidae > Vidua > Vidua chalybeata. The sequence continues at coordinate 19,510,711 of NC_071535.1, forward strand.
TGTTAACTTTTGTTGGGCAGCAGATTACAAACTGGACTCTCAAGGTCCAATAATTAAAAGAGAACTCCTATTTGCTCTGGAATAGAAATTAATAAAATATAATCTCAGTTTGTGACATGAAAGTCCTTTCTGCTACAATTTTTGGAATGTGCACTGCAAGGTCAGTAAAATCAGTATTCTCTCCAATGTACCATCAATGTTTATTTTTAATTTGGGACTGGTGAATAAAGATTTAATGGGAATTTAATGGCCTGTTGGACACACTTCAGTGTCCAGAGATGTGGCATCATATCCAGGAGTGTCGTTATCTGGATAAATTATCAATAGCAAGCAGTTATCATTAGAGAGAAGTGAAAATGGAAGAGGTATTAAATGAAATTTACTGGGCAGAGATGCTCAGAAATAAATAAATAACATCTGAGAAGTCACCGATGGATACTTCAAAATCATTTTCTGTTTGATATTTTGCATTACATCTGCCACTTCTTTTGCTGCTCCAGAATCTGTAGTGACTGAAATATTTCCCTTGCCAGCAAGTATAAGCTAAACTCCTTTGTCATAATTGTAGCTGTACAACTATATATTATATACAAAATTAATATCCAAATTTGCTTTTTAATATCAGCAATGGGTTAATGCAAAACCTTGAGAAGACTGCATTAGCTTAACCAGTAAATATTTTATAATGTAATAAAGGACCCTTGCTGATTAGTCTTAAACAAATGACAATCAATGTTTTCAGTGTCTTAAGACATGACTGATAAAACCTACTGTAAGTATGGGTTATCCTGAGTGATAATAGAGTATTTTGAATGTGACCTAATGTCTAAAGGGTAGTTCCACTGATGTAAATTATATGCACTTTTATGCATTGTTGTACTTAAAAACCCAAACAAACAAACAAACATTCTTTAAGATTTTTTGACTGTCCAAGACTTTTAGATAATCTTGGATTTATGAATGCTTAAACAGTCAAAATTCAGCAATATTTGTCTTAATATAGGCAAAGACACTATAGGAGGGAAAAGAAGGCAGGTTGGCATCCTCAAGAGGGGGAGATCTGTTGTGGGAAAAAAAAAGATAGATCAGAAAGGATTTAGGATTAATCTAAGTATTTCATACTGTGTGAGCTTTTACTGCAGGATTTTAATAAAAAGATAAATCAAATACTCCACCTGTCTGTAAACACATGGGCATACATGTGAAACTAATGAGACAATATTAAGTGGAAATAAAAAATTGATACTGTATTTACCCTCTGAAATATTCAATCCACACTTTCAAAATCTAGGTTGTGTGTTCAGAACTTAACAAACAGTATTTAATTATATACCCTGTCTCTGATTGTTCTGCTGTCTCACTGGAAAAATATTGAAGAATTACCTGTACCACAAACAGATAAAAATTTCATCAGTGGATCTCTGTACAGTATAACAGAAATTCACTAAGATAAAAATTATCTTCTCCTCCTGCAATGTATACCCTGCTTTAGAGGGAATATGATAAATTGTTCCCTAATACACAGGAGAAGTTCAATGCTGCAGATAAGAGAAGGTATGCCAAGAAAATTAAAAGTCTGCCCAACTAGCAATTTGCTCAGAGTTTGAGGAACCTTCCCAAGAATACATCAGTCAGCACTTTGCTGCCAGCCTAACACAACTTTTCAGTTTTATTTTGTCTCTGTTAATACAAGGCTATTGAAGACACTGAAGGCTAAGACTAGATAGGCCTGTAGCAAGGTTGGTGCAGAGTTATTTAAATTTTTCTTGTTTCTGTGCAGCAAAGGTGAACAGATGCATTAGATAAGTCAGAAATGTTTCTGAGCTAAAATAAGGTAATTTACAATTTATAGAGCTTTTTTTTTCACTTAAAAACCTTAAAATTACTGTGTTAATGCTGGGCTAAATCCAAAGCAAAAATTCATTTCCAGGTCCGGATTACCTAATTATGCCTTATATACCAAAGAGGATCTCAAATACTACAATCTGTCAAACCCACCAAAACCTCAGTACTGAACACAAACGGCTCATCTAATGCTTTTCCTATCTTTGTGGTAATCTGAAACAGCATAGCAGATCTGCAGACTCTTGCGAGGCCATGTGTTTGATATCTGCTCTACTTTTTCATTACCAAATTCTTTTAAGAATCTGGCCCATTTAGTGTTTAACAAAAGAAAAAAGAAAAGGACTATAAATAAATTCTGCCACTTATTTCCCCTTTGCTGAGAGATGAAGATAGTTGACCTCCCAAGGATTCTATATAAATGCTGATTTTATCTAGCAGCAGGCCCTTGACCTTGGTGAGGGTGACAATTACTCTGATCAAATGGATGAAAAAGGCTGACAGACAAAAAGGGACTTCTTCCACCAGAGATCAATAGGTCATCAAAAATGAGACACCAAAATGAACTATGCTATGGGAATTTTGAATGAAAGGAAAATCTAGGAAATCTAGAGCTAGGAATGAATAATTCTGATTAGTAAAGTGAGGAAAATTCCCCTTCTGCTTGTCCACTTGTGTCTGAAAGTTTGAGATCTTGCATCTCTGGCTTACTACAGCTTTATTTTAAATAAAGCTATTTTATCAAGCAAAGACAATGTTAACAATGATTGTATACATCCATAAATGATCTTTTTAGAAATATAATTCAGGTTTTTTGAATAATACTGTTTGTTTAATTAAGCTTTTTGGAAGTAAATTATTATTTATATTTGCATTTATATGATATTTATATATGCAATCTTTTTTCAGTATCTGTTTCCTAAATACGTTTTAGTGCAAACATACATTATTTCTGCTGTTGGCAACTAAGATAAATTTTTGAACTACAATGTATCTGGAAAATATAGAAAGTGTATTCTAGAAATGCCGTAATGAAATCCAATTTTCTTTGAATCTTATTTATATGCAGTTTATATGCTGGAGTTACATTAGCTGGAGTCCTCATTAATTATAGTATTGTCTCAGTATTCAATGTTTGTTACTTATAATCACTGATGGATGATTATTAACAAAAGCAATAACTAGCAATAACTGTCTTTTAGCTCATCAACATCAAGTCTATACCATCCCTGAACTTACCATGCCTGGCTATGAAGAATATTGACTCCATTTACTCTGGAGAATATTCCAGGATGACAAGCAAGGTAGCTTCATTCTTTCTAAATTCCCTCCTTACTATCTATAGCATGTATCAAATCTCTCTAGGTTGTGAATTCAAAGCATGAGTCACTATACAGTTTTACAAGACAGCATAGTTAGAGCATAGGTAGCTAGAAAGCAGTCAGGTTGTTGAGGACAGTCTGCTTAGGGTTCCTTCTGCAGACTCCCATCAAAAGCAATTAAAGATTTGGTCATGGCATGCTCTTTTCTGACCAGATCATGCAGCTTCAGCAAATCTGTTTAACAGCACAGAAAACATTTTCATAAGCCGCACACTGAAATTAGAACAGAAAGCAAGCTACCCACATGTACACTTGGCGGTTGTATTAGAATTAGAAAGACAGTCTAGACAGATTAGAAAATATTCCTCTCATCATATCTTATCAATATTTCAGGGTCCGTAAAATTGTCTGCCTGATTTTGCTAAATATCTGTGTGCACAGTTCCTATTGGCACAGCTAGCTCTGGTTGTGATAGACAGGCTTGTGTAGCAGCTGACAGCTTTTGATAACTGAAGAAGAAAAAAATTCTAAGTACTTAAAGAAACAAATAAAAATAGGGTTTAATACATGTTGAACTCAAAATGCAAATAATATGATAAAGGGGAAGTGAAAAGGTCTTTAATTTTTTGTTCCTTATATGAATCTTAAAGCTCAATCCAGTCAGAACATGTATGCTAAAAATACTTTGAAATACCAAGGCAGGGAAAAGAATACAATTTTATGTCGAGAAGCTTAGTGCTTTGCAGTGAATTAGCAAGGGATGAGGAATCACAATGGAGTAAATATATTCATGCAGCCAGTGGGCACTTTATTCAGATGCTTGTGGAGGTGCATTGACTGGCCTGTACTGTTTCATGTTTCTAAGCACACATCAAGATTACAGAGCTGATGCACAAATGGCAATTGATGCTCTCATGGCTTTTCTGATTACATGAAATTTTACCTGTCAAGTGTCTTTTGTGTCATGTAGTCCATTGTAGTTTTGATTCACAAGCTTCAGTCTTTGTATAATTTTTAGACTTGATAAGTTACTTTTATCAATTAAATAAAGCTATACTCTAATTGCATGAAGTTGCACTCCAGCTAATATCCAATCCTCAAATCATAGGCTTTGAATTTCACTCTGGATTTTTTCCACTCCTTTCCAAAAGTTTGTGAAATAAATGAGAAAAGTTTTCAGCCCTGAGAAACATCCTGTTAACCAAAATTCACTGAAGGTGATGTAAAATACATATGGCCAATTTAAAAGTTATGGCCCATCCTTGCATCAGAGACAACCTGAATATTTTATGAATTCTGTCCTTACAAATTTCTCTTTTTGCCGTCATCCTCAAAGCACAGTTTACATAAAAACCCTGACACATTTACATCATTCCTTCATTGTTCCAGCAGCAAATATGTGATGCACAATAAGCAGTTTTGAAATGTAATTCTCATGTTTTCCATGGACAGTCTGTACTATGGCTAATTTATTACTAGATCTCCCACTCATTACTGATACAGAAGACTACCTGATGCAGCTTCATCTAGAGTCATATGTTTTGAGAAAAGAGCATTAGAGAAATCTTTCTAGCTTTCTTTCTATTTGGCATTTTGCTTTCTTGATTTATAATGGTCTTGTCCAACAGTTAATGGGACTGATGCTCACTTGCCTTAGTAAAAGGCTGTTTGAAAGACTATAAAGTTAATTTATTAAAATGTAATTAGTACTACTATTAATTTTTGCCATGCTTACTGTCATCAGTTTTAATGCCACAGATTCAATTTACAACAAAATGAACAACATTGTGAGACATTAGTATTAATTCATCTTGTCTTCTCTCCCCAATAAATCATACTGTAGGGCCCTGAACACCAAGAGAGTGAGTGAGAGAACAAAGATTATTTGAAATATATAACTATATGTCCTTGATCTTATTCAACTCATTTACTTTGGCAAAGCCTGCCAATATCCAGGCCTGAAAGTTGAACTCTGCTTAAACAGAGTGGGTCCAACAGTAAATCAGGCATGCCTCTCCAATTATGGTCTCAAACCTAAATGGAAGGATTTCTCTGTTAATGCAGGTATTCCCTATCGACCTTCCAGAGCACTTCTGATCATTCCTAATATTCTGTCTCAGTTTACCTTAGTGGAATCCACTTATCCATCAGCTGAAACTTATACTTAGTGGTTATTTAGTGTGTTGGTGATAATTTAAAAAAATGACACCCTATAGCACTCCACAGGTTATTTGTCTGCCAAAGTCTGACTTGACTTTTTTGTATTTTCATAGTATCCAAGAATGCAAAGAAGGGGATTTTTTAAAATTTTCTGAATAGCTCAAGGAAAGAATAAATATGCTTTTAGGAATACATCTAGTTTACTTCAGAAATGGATTTAGTTCTAGATTAAAAAATTGACTTCATTTTACAGACTGGCAGTGAGACACAGGGAGCCCAATACCCAAGTGCACAGATATATCTGGGTGCTTAATCGCTGCCATAGAATCATAGTCATTTGTAGAGTGCATTAAGCAGCATAAGTACTGCATAAGTAAGCAGAGTTTTAAATCTCACTCTGGGAGTCACAATAGCAAATAAAACGTGTGAAGATGTAGTAGCCTAATGGGCATTGAGAAAACATAACCTAATCCTCAGTACCTGAATACCCACCGAGCCACCTCCATCCCTTCTCCATTATAAATCACAGAAAACCTAGTATGCATATTCTTAACATCGGGAACAAAGAGTGTGCAAATCTTATATGGCAATGCAGTTAGTCTCTGAGCAGGAGTTTTAAAAATTCCAAAGCTTATGAAGAGTTTCTGCTAGAGCTAGACTTAAGGAGTGCCTCAAGATCCCACAGAAAGGCTAGATCATGTGTGTTTAAGCTGTGAAGCATCCCACCACTAGTTTAGCAGGGAAAAAAGAGACATACAGAACAAAAGTCTTCAGCAAATTGGATGTCCCCAGTATTGCACCTACTGAGAGTGTTCTCCTCCAGATGCACTAATGCAGATACTGCATAGAAAGAAGAAACAAGGATTTGCAAAAACATTAATAATTATTTTTAGCATACTCTTCCCCAGAGCAAATCTGATTTCTATCATTTGCTCTCACATGATCTGGTTGCCATCACTGAAAGAACCATCTCTCTTCCTGCTTCTAACATCTGGAGTTACATTCCTCTATTTCCTTACCTCACAAACACTTCATCTATTTTCTGAATTTCTGTTATGAAATCTCTTCTTAGTTGCATACTCCCCCCTCCCTCTGCTTCTCTTTATTTTCTACAAATTTCATTTTGTTCAGTACCTGCAAAATCACTAGCTTCAAGAGCACATTTAAGAATATAAAATGTTTTTTTCCAGGTTTTTCGCTTGTTTCTATATGAATGTATACAAAGCTGCCTTTATTAATTTACCTGTACTTAAAAACACATGCTGACAAATCAACATCTATGGGAAAAAAAAAAACCTTGGAAGATTTCTGTACTCGTATCACAACACTTACACACGTTTCTTCCACTATGAAATATGTGTGTAAGTTTCCACACATACATATGGATATAGAAAAGTCAAAGCTGTCACTATTAACTCATTGTGTACATGAACTTTTATGATGTACACATCATTAAAACAAATGTTGAACACAGATGTCACAGCTGTTAAAAAAAAAAATCCAGGAACTTATAAGAAAAAAAAATCATAACTAAAATAATAAAAATAGTACCCTTCAGGATGACCAGCATTCATAAAAAAAATAGAACTTGGAATAATTTTATGTGGAAATTTTTATTTAGGTACAATTTCAGTATTACTTAAGTCCAAGTGTATTTGAATTTGGAAAATATTGCCTGAAAATTACTCTCTTTACAGATAGTATGATGATACAGTCGAAATGAGAGAAGAATGAGGGGGTTTGGAGTATATATTTCAAAACTGATCTATCAATATATTTCAGTATGTACTTAAACCTAAGTTTGAGCTGCCTTGTTTATTTAAGTGGTACATTAAACTCTTCTAAGTGTTGGGTTGTTCAGCTATCCAAATACTCATATGATCAGGTTCATTTTCTAAAGAAAATGGAAACTATTCTTGTTTTTATTTTCTAAAGAGATAATTAGGAAAATGCAAGTAAAAGAAGAGAAACAATAGTTATAAATATTCAGGGAAACACAAGGCTTTAGATGTCAATATTCATTAAAAAGTCAACAGTCAGTGACAACTATGCTTTGAAGATAAAAGGATAAAAATTCAGTATGCATAGGAATACAAAAAAAAAAATTTGGGGGGACCAGGATAGCTCCTTTTCCTAGTTAATGAATGAACCCAGACAGAGCTGCTTTTCATCAATACAACAAAACAGGTTACCAGATGCAGTACAACACCTATTTTATGCACTGTCAGCCCTGCTCCTCCTCAGCTGGTGCTTGACAGCTGAGCCCTCTTAGCAGAGCAGGTGAATTGCTGACATGCAAGAAGTGTCTTCTCTTTTAGCAATTTTAGTACTCAAAACTATCAGCTTGAAGAACACTCATGTTTAACATGACTATACTCGGAAAATTTCAATACCATATCCTGAAAATTTACATGTAAAGTGTGAAGTGTCATTATGCCCAGTCTATACATCTTATGACGCAATGTTAAAATGTCAGAAGTTAAGGAGACTAAAAATAGTTGTGCAAAAAAAAATATTATTGTTTTGACAAATATGCTTTAGGTTCTATTTTTACAAAAGTACTCATTCTGAACTATCATTTGCGGCATCTCCTCTGTGTACACGAGGAAGTTACAACCCTAATTTTACTTCACATTTCTGTCATGGTCATATTCCATAGGACAGACAGTATTTAGGGCATTCACTCTTCTCCAAACACTGAAGATAAAGTACAGCCCTCAAGTTTTTCTGGAGTTTATCTTCAGGTCATGTTCAATCACTTATAGTTATCATTATTATTTTTTAACTTTGAGGGTACTCCTGATATATTTTGAAGAGATGACACAAAATGATACAAGACCTTGTTGTATTTCTGGTTTTAATGACTCAAGTTCCAGTCACCTCCTTCAGTGGTAACCAATTCTGATAATAGGACATGGAAACTCTTTCATCAGAATGCTGGAGAAAACTCTGATTCATATAGTATTGAATTGTGCATGAATATAGATGATTAGCTCATATTCACATCATATATATATATATATTAGGTTATATTTAGGTCATATTTTATATTAGATCATGTTAAATTATAAATGTCAATATATGACAGTCATCAACACAATACTACCACAAATTATTCCTTACCTATAAAAAAGGAATGAAATATAATACTCTTGGAAACTATACAATAGAGAGTTTGCAAACTACTCAAACTTTACTATCAAAATATAAAATGAAAACTTACTATATAAATTAAGAATCAGGAAGTTTCCTTCATACAGCTTTACTTAATACTTTCAATTATTCTGCACATATGCAATGGTTCTACTGTCCAAGAGCAATCCAGAACAGGCAAAGGCTACTACTGGGACTAAAATTCAGTTTGTGATTAAGTTCAGTTTCTCTGAGGATGGATCTCTGGATGTTTTGAATGGAGTTGTTCTACAGTCAGCTGACCCAAGCTAAGATTCAAAGTAAGTCTTGAAAAGTTGGGGAAAATCTAAAATAATTCAGTCCCTTCTAGGTTGGCTTGGTTGATTGATATTTTTGGGAATTTTCTTTTCATCAAAAACCCCTGCTGGCCACACAACAATATATGTAAATAATATATTCCAATTTTTATATAGTTAGGGAATGCACATCATGAGCTAAAACCCATCATTCTGTGTATTGCACCTAGACAGTCCCTGCTCTCGGGTGTTTTCCATTAACCTACAAAACAAACAACAACCATGTGGGCAGGCAACAGAGTTCAAAGATGAGTCCAGGCTGATCAGTGTCCTCAGCAGCTCTTAAAATTTACCTACAGCCTAACAACTATCAGATTTTTGGACACAACCAAGAGGAAACCTCTATTTTTATCATACTAAGACACGGCTTTGGGACTGTCATTTTGTGTTGACCAGTCCATTTTCTATGCCAAATAAGTCATGGTTAGGGAGTCAAAGCCTGTCAGAAAGTGACAAAATACCGTCTTCCCACAGACAATTTATATAGGCAGTGTTTACATGAGAAGCTGAGAGAGAGCAGATCTTGTCAAACTGAAAAGGCCAACAGAAAGTTGTAAACTGAAAGGTCATTTCTGGTGAGCCACAAGGACTGAAAGAAGGTCAGCCATCCCTAATAAAAATTTCTTGTTACCTCCAAATTATCCAGTATTTATGTGTTTCAATGTGAAGAGCTTTGATTTTCATGAAAAAAAAAAAAACAAAACCCAAACAAACAAAAACAAACAAAAACAAACAAAAAAAAAAAAAAAAAAAAAAAAAAAAAAACAAAAAAAAAAAAAAAAAAAAAAAAAAAAAAAAAACACAGCATGCAACACATCTATGAGGAACAGTATGAGTTCAAATTGCTACATTAGACCAGCTAAAAATGCATGAGACATGGACCTAGACATAGAAACAGGCATGAAAACTGAGACTAGAAGGAAATACCATTCTCACCCGTAATAGTTTGGGAGAGTTTGCTAGTTTTTTTCTGAGTTTTGCTTCTTTCTCTGAAAGTCTGGCACTAGTTACTATTGAAGGTAAGACATTGGTTTATATAGCTTTGTTTTGACATATTTCATACTGAAATATAACAAATCAACAGCTAGTCTTGAAAACCCTGTTCAGTTTGCACAAGATAAGGCCGCAGACTTGCACTAATATATGGTCAGTGTCACTCCATGAAAGTCAATGGACCATATTTTTTCTCTTCATTACACTAGTACAGCCCCATTAACTACAGAAATCATTAATCATAGAGCAGCACTGAACTCTGTGATGTTGTGCAGGACATAAATTAGGCAAGAATTTGGCCTGCTGGTCATTTTTTCCCCTGGTTTATTCCTGGCAGGAGATCCCTTGTTTTATTTTGCCTCAAAGTTTTAGTCAGCTGGGTTGATAGTAACTGTATTGCACAAAAAGCTGTATTCTGATAGACAACTATGAACATGAAAATAAATTAACATAAAAATAAATATTTAGAAGTTTGGCCATAAGTAACTGATTGACTTCCTGTAACACTTTGAATCATCCCCAAAATTTTTCTCTCCCCTCCCCATTTTCCTTGTACAAAATATAAAAAATAAGACAACTTTCTCTATTAAGAAAAATTATACATAAATATTAATAATGTTAAAGCATTCCAAAGCTTCTGATATAGGGGCAATTTATATTTTATTTCCAACTACAGGTGAAGGGTTTTTTTGGTTTTGTTGGTTTTATTTGGGGTCACTCACAAAGTGAGGACAGAGTTAGGAAAATGGCTTTCCCCTTCAGGTCACTAAGAAATCATTCACAAAAAATTAAGAACAAAAGTTTTAGAAACATTGAATAATAAAAATATTATGAGCTGGAGCACATCTAACTAGATAAGGTGTCCCATTTACTAGAAATAAATAGGTTTAATTTGAAAAGAGCATGAAAAAATAAAATATCAGTACTTAAACTCACAAAAGAAAGGTTCATTTATTATTTGAATCCATTCTATCTTACTTTATCTATAGAGCTCCAGCCTATATATGAAGTCTTGACTAGGGTTTCTTGACTGAAAGTGACTTGGCTAAGGTGGTACTGCTTAAGTGCTGCATCACCAGGAAACCTATGGTACTAGCAGACTGAGGTTTATATAAGCATTTTAACCACACCACCAGTTACTGTTAAATGGTGTGAAGGTAAGAACTCCCAAAATCAAGCCAGAAACATCAGCTAAAAGACTGAATATCTAAAACAAAACATCCCTTGGCAGAAGTATTTACAGTACTGCCACAAGAAAGTAATTTGTCCTTACAAATGGAGAAATAGCCAGAAATCAAGAAGTCATTTTCTCTGCGTCAGTCATCTGCCCAGGCATAAGTCAGTTGAAATCAAAGAAAGGGAGAAGTCATTTGACTGGTACCTCTAGTCAGGCAATAATAGAAGCTAGACATTTTCCGATAGTGTTCATGCCATTTTAAAGAGATTCGAAAAGAATAAGAAGCAACCTTATAATGCTCTCAATGATTATGCAGAAGGACAGGAACACAGGCTCTTGGAATCTCCTTGGTACCTGTTTGTATCAATTACACCAATGAATTGATGTAGAGGTGCATTAGCAACTGTGTATTGCTGAAGCACCAGCAATTATTCAAGCATATTTACTGAGGCTTGAGGACAGTGTACTAGTCGTGTCTGCATATTTCATATGCAGCCATTGTTACACCCCATTAAATGGACTGGTAATGATCCATTGCTATTTAATTAATATGCAATGAGCATGATATTAAATCTAACATGTAAATTAAAGTCCAATTTAAGTCACTTAATTTTGAAGTGTGATAGAAAACTTCTTTGGACCTAGATGGCCTTGTCTTCCTCTGCAGAGCTCAGATTATGTTGGGAAGACTCTACACAGACAAAAAAGAGAAAGTTTTTATGACCAGAAATTTCAGCACAGTTATCCTTGTACATTTCACTACAGAGAAAGGAAGAGGCAAAATTAAAAAAAAAAAAAAAAAAAAAAAAAGGAAATGCAATTGGTTCAGTTCCTTGAACATAAAGAATAATTAACCCAATTAACCACTGAATCTGAATGCTGGCATGCCCTAAAATATGTAATTTAATTCTTGATGCATCCTGGCATGTAAAAATAGCAAACAGCAGTGCAAGAACAAGGAGTTGTATGTCCCAGTAGGTTTTTTTCAGAGCTCTTAGAATTACTGAAGTTACAGTCACAGTCATCAGTCACCAGCTGATCTGTGGCTGTGCTGAGGATCCAAAATATCAGGACTATCAAATATTCATACATGTCAGGCTGTAAATAAAGGAAACCTGTAAATAAAGGTTTACTATATGTAAACCTAGAATTTTAACTACTTGCCAATCTATGGATAACAGCAAAAAACAGGAAAAAAAAAAAAAAAAACACGCAGAAGACAGCAGTGTTGTATGACCCAGATTCAGACTACCTCTAAGCTGCTTTTATATTCCCTTCCATTTCCTGGTCTCCACTTGATCCCTGCTTCTATCCTAATGTACATGAGTACTTTGTTTTCCAGGAGCCATTAGGCTGGAGGATGCTTGCTGAAGCACGTCACACTTCACTCCTACTCCTCATTTTCCTCACATGTCCCAAATAAGTTCCCTGTGCAGAGGGTAAAGGGTATCTCCATTTGCTGTTTCACATTGGCGCTTTTCAGATCAGAGTATCAAGGATTTGGAAGTTTGACAATAATTGTTTCCAAACCATATGCTTTACCTATCTCTTTAGTTATTGCTAATTACAATAGCTTTGAAAACTCCTCCAAACCCATCCATTAAAATTTTAATTTCAGTGTATCTAGATGTTTCTACAATAGTGATGTAATAGATCCTCTTGATTTTGACTGAATGATTTATCATTCTCCTTCTGTCCCGAAGCAGAAAGAACTATTACGCTCACAGAAAAAATGCATTACTTCTATTCTCCTTCCCTAAGCAGAACTTCTTTTCTTCCCTATCCCTTATTATTTCTCCCTCTCTCTCCACACAAAGCCCCCAGTACTCATGTCAGTTACCATTAAAGTATTTTGCAATGCACAGAACAAAATCACAATTGTCTCATGACTTTCATCTTGAGCTAAAAAGGAAAATGGAAAAATATAGTGCAGCAGTGGCAGAAGAAGTGATTGAGATGCAGCTTGCAAAGTTGATGACTGATCATTTTTCAGAATGCAAATGAATTATTTAAATAGAAGTGTCTAATTGTTTCATTGCCCTTCACTATCAGTGGTCATTAACATCCTTTCAGAGTTAGTGCAAAGTGGCCCAATCAAAGTAGGAACATTTTTGCTATATTTAACACTCACCTTCCTAGAACCCTCTGTTCTTCCCTCTTACAAAAATCTGCCAGTGTCTGAGTTGTTTATTTGGTGTGGGTTTTTTTGGCTTTTCTTCTCCCTGGAACATAGGGTTTCAAATCTTTGGCACTGTCTAGTATGTAAGCTATCATCAAAAACACATGGACATTTTCTTACGTTTGAATCTACCATTGTTCTTAAATTAGAATTCAATTGCATTCCAAAAACATAAGAGCAACTTACAGACTTGAAATATCTGACATTTAAAAAAAGCCTTGCAGAAGGCTGTCCTAGCAAATCCAAATTTTGGCTGTTTTATATGTCATCTAAATGCAATTTTGAGGACAACAAGAAGGCCTAGTAATATTTTACATTATTTTTTTCTAGTGTATTACTGTTTCCAAGACCTTAGCCATAGAAGTAACCCATGTGTTAACCCATAACAAAAGGTGAGCCACCTACTCTTACATAGAAAAGAAATTTATGCAAGGTCACATTTCAAGGCTTGCATTTTCCATTAAACAAGCAATTTCAAGGCACTTATGAAACATACTAACAAAGAACTGTATAAATTAGGAGAGTATCCTGAGCCATACAGGGAAATTAGAGGTTATAAATTTAGACCAAGTATGAAACATAATAGTGATTTCCAAAGGTATTTATATACGGAATGAGACACGTTTTGATTGATGATACAGCCATAAAGTGAACATTGCATATGTCTGTTTCTCATATGAAAAGTAATCTATGTGGCAATAGTTTAGAAGAATACCATATATACGAAATAGATATCTGAGCAGTACCTGTTTAGCAATAGCAATATATCCACACTTATAACCAGTGTCTGTCCTACCTCTCAGACTTGGAAACAGGGTTCATAATTTTTTTCATGCCAACACATGTAATGAAACATTTAATTGCTCACCATTACATTCCTAATTAATTGTTCACACTATTGTATGTGGAACTGAGTATAGGTGTTTAAAGATAGTGATGATAATTTTGGACATGCAAGTCTGTTTACTCAGGTAAGCTTCCACATTTTGTGTGTGTAGCTTAAGTATCAATGAAAAATACTACTTAGAGAAATTGGATATTAGATAATCTCGTAAAGAGAAGTCAGTTCTGGATATAAGTGGAGGAAATCTTCACTGAAATATTTGCCTCTTTCGTTAGTTTGAAGAGTTCAATGTAACTGAAAATCAGTGTTACTGCTGTAGAAAAATAGGATATCATGGTCTGTAGAAATGATTAAAAACATCACATCACTATTTTCATAAGTATAATGAAACATGACTTGTTCTCTACTTTTACTGTAGTAGAGAGATGATTGCCTCTACTCCTACTGTACATGCTCATTGAAGAAAAGGATCCTTTTTATAAATTGTGGGGTAATAGAAAAGAACCTCACTGGGACTGCTTGAAATTCACCCTTCTTTAGGAAAGACTGTATTTTATTTTCATTTTTGTAAACTTTTTTCAGACAAGTCTGTAAACAGATAATATTTTTGTTTGCTTCTATTTTTGTTAAATTATCTGTTTTAAAATGTCTGAATTTTGAAGGCCAGCAATACAGTGACATAAAAATTTAAGGAACATCAAGAGTTGAAATTAGCATAATTAATTTTGTTCTAAATGTAACTTGTCTCTGTGATCCCATTTTGTTTAGCCAAAGATAAATTAACACTTTTAAGAGGGGAGTTTATCTAGTATTAATGAACACATAAGCCTAGAAAATACTGAGCTTAAAACACTAGTCATAAGTGTTCGAGTTAATAACTTTCACAGTGTTCTGGCTGGTTTCTCTGGGACATCATAAGGTTTTGTAGAGCATATAGACCAATGATACCGCAGTAATTCCAGATTTAATGTAACTTCAATTATAAAAATTATTCTGGTATGTGTTTTCTGTTACATGTAGGTGCTGAGCTGTCTCCTCATCACTTCATCAAGTATAAGAAAAAAATTAAGAGCTTTGTGAAGCAGAGAAAAGCAAGATAAAAACTTTCAGGTGAAAGCAGAAAGAATTAAATTGCTCAGAGTATCACAAATTGTTATTTCCAAATAAATATTTTAATTTGGGACTATTTCCCATTTGAAAAAAAAAAAATTAATCATAGCAATGCAATCACAAATGCATTATGTAGTAACAAATGTGAAAAATATCTCACAAGGAAACTGGGATTCAGAGATCAGCCACATGGCAGGAACTTGCAACATCTTTCCTATAACCACAGGGAAAGTGTGAATCTCTTCATAATATGAGTATTTCTGGCATCATGAACTGCCACAATAGAAGCAGGGTATGTTGAAACTGAATCCTGTAAAGAAAACACCAGATGAAATAAAGCCTACTACTGTAGTGCTGGGAGCTACAGAAAGGACTGCAAGGAAAAGTTCCTTTACTGCAGTGTCATTTATGGGCCCCTAATATCCAATCTAAATCTGCTCTACTTCAGTTTGAAGCCATCCCCCCTTGTCCTGTCACTGTACCCTTGTAAGAAGTCCCTCTCCAGTTTTTTTGTAGGCTCCCTTCATGTACTGGAAGGGTGCCATTAGGTCTCCTTAAAGTCTTCTCCAGGCTGGACAGCTCCAACTAGGGGAGGTGCTCTTGCCCTGTGATCAAATTAGTGGCTCTCCTCTGAAGCTGTTCAAACAAGGAAATGTCTGTATTATGTTGAGGACTCCAGGGCTGGATGCAGCACTCCGGGTGGGTCTCACCAGATCAGAGCAGAGAGGCAGAATCCCCTCCCTCTGCCTGCTGCCCACACTGCTTTGGCTGCAGCCCAGGACATGTTTGGCTTTCTGGGCTGTGAGTGCACATTGCCAGGTCACAATGAGCACCTCATCAACCAACACCCCAAGTCCTTCTTCCCAAGGCTTCTGCCAACTCATTCTCTGTCCAGCCTGTACTTGTGGTTGGGATTACTACACCCAGGTTCAGGACCTTGTACTTGGTCTTGTTAAATTTCAATCAGTACTTTTCACAACTTAGCACAGTGAATAGATTATCTCTGTGATAAACCAGCATTGGCCAGACTTTCTGAATTTCTAAACAATCTCAAGTGCTTAGCTTTTGTCTTAGTGGTGTTGTGATGTCATCAGGAAGCCAATTTGAGCTTTTAAGACTTCTGAAGCGGCGAGATTTACAGCAATGAGTTCGTGAATAGTTTTCTGTCTCAATGACTCAAAAAAACAAAAAAAAAAAAGGAAGTTCAGTGAGCTAGGTCTTCTCACCCTAACCTAATACTAGAATTCTTCCTAAAGGAGAAACTGGGATGAAAGTGCTCTGGCTTCAGTGTGGAGATGAAGAATGAATCCCAACACCAAAAGCCAGTATGAGTTGTGTATTGTTCAGCTATGCACTCTTTTGGCCTTTGATAGATCAGCACACTGCAGCTAGTAATCTTGGGACAGAACCAGTCTACAGGAGACCACCATAAAGCTCTACTCTAATCAGACAGCAGTAGTTGGGGGTAACACGCAAATGCCATTGAGTCCCTCTTGCGCCTCTTCCTGTCACAGCCTGGCTCATTGCAGAGTGAACTACCACTCTAAATTTTTAAGAAGGTAAAACAGAATAATTTCTTCTTCTCTTCCACCTGCAAACATAACACTGCTTCTGGCTGCTACTGCTGCTACACCAACAGTGTGCAAGAGAAAGTTCCCAAACTGTGATTCAATCCCTTTAGTTTCTTGGAATGAATGTTCTTTTTTTTGTTTTCTTTTCCTCTCCTTTTAGCCTGCAGACAACAGTGGCTATCAAGGAAATAACAGCTGACTTATTCAATTATGTATTTATAAAATACATATTTCAATTATGTATTTATAAAATACATAATCATTCTCCAATAATAAAGAAGAGAGAGCTGAATAAATCCCTTAAAATAATAAATATTTCCATTAAATGTAATTAATTAAACCTGGAGACCTGAAAAAGAGGGGTCACTTTACATCTCTGCACGGTTTAGTATGAGGACTTACCTAATTTTCTGAGATAGTATCCCATTGAAGAGAAGGTATCTCAAGAATCTATGAGTTGATACATTTCTGTGTGGAGCAGGTCTTTACCAAAGAATGCCAATTTGTTAAAACACTTTTAAGATTCAATGTTGGAGCAGGTGTTTGACTACGTGGATTGTACATGCACTGTGAAGACAAGGCCCCAAATTACTGTGACATAAGCATAGCCAGAATCTGTACAGACAGTTCACACACTCTGGCTATCAGCTTAGCTGTGCTCAGACAGGTCATCAGGGGTCAACCGTGTCTTCAGGCAGTGGAGAAGCTGTCAAATCTGTCGTTTCTCAGATCACAGGAGTTCAGTGATTGCAAGGCCACTGTTTTTCATGGGATAGGTATGGTGAGAGGCCAGCATCTGGCACAGCTTGTGCCATAGGTAATGTATGCTGAAGTTTATAAGTTTATAAGCCCTCTGGACTTTAGTGCTGGTTAGGGCAATGTAGCAAGGGACCATGGCAATACTTAATGGAGTTCCATACTGCAGAGAAATTTGGATTTGTGAATTATGCCAATTTCTCTCTGGAAATGATATGAGGAAAAGTCTCACTGAAGACAATTAGCATAGCTTGGTGGGAACCATGAAGTGAGGCATGTGTGTGACTGAGTCTGGGGACTGATTCTTGGGGCAAAGATGCCAAAAACAGGCCTATATGTCACCTACTGTGCAGCTTCACACTGTCAAGGCACTATAACTATATAACTAGTATAATTGTTGTAACTGTATAATTGTAGATAACAGAGCAGACTAGTTCCTCCCCAAACATGCCTACAAGTTGCTGATAAACTTGACTGCAAAGTGAAGAAGGAAAGATAGAAAACAAAAACAACCAAAAAACAGTGGAGAAAGGCAGGACCTAGCACCCCATCAGCCTCACAAGTAGATCACCTAAATGACCAGGTTTGGGAATTTTGGCATACTACATTGGCTGCAGTAATCACACCTCCTGCTGATATTTATTCCGTTTTCCCAAGCTGGTGTTTTATTGTATTTCCTCAATAACATTTTTAAATCTTCTAACTCATAACTTATGAGCAGAGAGACATTGCTCACCAAGAACACCTGCAACATATAATCTGACTGGTCAGGGTTCTGCAAGGTCTTGAGCCAATATAAATTTTTCATTATATAATCTTAAAAATTAAAAACTGTTCTTTTTATGGTCATATAGTGCCTGGAAGAAATTTTACATATGTAAAATAGTATTAAGAGTTCGGAAAACAGCACGTTTGAATGCATAAAAGTAAGAGCTGATGATGGATGGTCACATTTGCTTAAGAGAAATTTTTCCACTGTAATTATATTTCACATCTTTCTTTCATCACTGACCTTTCCACAAGCTTCCCATTCCTTTCCAAGGTGTCATTAATAAAAGCAGAAGTTGTCCAAGTTAGGTCTTTTTTATGCCATTTCTGGAAAGTAGCCTAAGGAGAAAGTTAACATTTTCCTACAGCAAGGACTTCACAACAGAGTTCCTGTTGCAGAAGAGTGAAGTGGCCCAGCCTCTCAAAACAAGTTACACATTTCAGCAGCAAACCTATTCTGTCAACCCCTACTTCTGCAGAGCAAAAGAACAGATGTTTCCATTCCACGCACAACTCTACTGTGCGTGCTCCACTTCTTTGTGCCTATGTGAGTTGCTAAGACCTGTGCAGAGCTCTCTTTACGTGAAGTGGGATAGTTTTACCACTCTAAACTTAAAAAGACTGACTAGGGGGAAAAAAATAGAGAAATTAATCTGGGAGATTAATTATCAGAAAGTGATATAGGGATATAGTAACAGAGGCACATTTGAATAACTACAGACTGTGGAAGGTCTGCTATTGAATCCACTCAGTTGTCCGGCCGATTTGGTCTTCTTTAATTACAATCTGTATTTTCTAGTTCATTGCCACCTCATACAACTCATTTCCAGTGGAGAAAATGTGGACATTTTACAGCAAATTACAACAGGTTTTCTGAATGTCATCCATTATTTATAACAAGAGTCCCTGATAATTTAGATCCAATGACACTACGAAATAGTGCCTGGATATTATCTGGTCAGTAACAAATAAAAATGTGCTGAACAATACACTCACCAATGTGTTAATATTAGAATTTATTTCCCCAGAGGGGAGTGCTGGGCCATAAGAATGAATTAATATCTATCCTTTATAATAAGTTTCACTAGATTTTTTTTCTTCCATTTAAGCAATTCCCAGAGATGTACTTTGCTTTTCAACAACTTGAAATACATCAAAATAAAGGCGATTGGAAAATGTTACATAGGACATTCTTCTTTTCTCCATAGGAAAATGCTGATTCCTTGAAACCGAAATATTTTATAAGCAGAAAACTGATCTAAAAATAATCACAAAGGGACTTCAGACGTGACATAGAATGGTTCTCTCAGTGGCTGGCAAAGAACTGCCTATTTTGAATCAATTGTCTCACATGACCACAAGTTTAAGCATCTCTATAACCTGATTTTTACTAGGGACTTGCTGTATTGTGTTTTTATATTTCTGTAACAGTTCCGTAATGGTTTGTCCCTTCACCCCCCATTTTCTCCCAATGGTTCCACCCCGATCTTCCACCTTGGGCGTCAAATGAGTGGACAAGGGCCAGGGGTCCCTTCCTTAAACTTCCCCCATTGGTTTATGTATCTGTCTATCCTTCTGCCTTCTACTCCCCCAAATCCCCCCATTGGTTAATGGGCGTCCCTTCCCCTGGTTACCGCCCTGGTATTTGAGCTGTTGCGAAAGCCTCGAAGGAGCCTTTTGGCTTCGGACAACTCTGGCCTTTGGAGCTCCTTGGAGTTCGGATTAAACCTGAGACTTTTTATCCCGGCCTTGAGTTGGCTCCCTTGTTGCCTCCTTGGACGTCACCTCTCCTCCATACAAGGCAGACAGCGAAGCGCTCTGTCTTAGCTGCTCCCCGAATCTCCTCGAGACTCAGGGGAGTCTGACTCCTGCAGCTGACTGTGCCTCCACTGGGCAGGCGAAGCCAGGGAGCTTCAGGGTGGGCATGGCGGCAGGGACTAAGAATTACTTACCTATCATCTGAGATGACAGTCTTTAGCAGTTAGAGTGAAAGAAAGTTTGGCCTAGTGAATGCTTAATCTCTTTAAGAAGTAAAACAGTTTCCATGGCACACCTTTCCTCAACCTTATTTAAGCATACTGCTGAAGAAAATACAGATTAAATCCCTTCCTTGGAGCTTGCAGAATAAGAATTTGAATTTTGATCTTACTGTGGAGTATTGTGGGTAACGTTGTACTCATTCATCTTGGTACTTTTTTATTCTAGAATCCTTAGGAGGTTTTTTGGGGGGATGGGTTCTTTGGGAAGGGCTTGGGTGTTTTTGTTTGTTTTTTTCGGGGGGGGGGTTGTTTGTTTCTTTTGCACAGGCTGTGTTTTCAGATTTTTTTTTTTTATTTCAGCTTTACCTAGAAGAAATGAAAAAAGGATTTTTGGGCAGTATGTAAGAAACAACAACAACAAAAACCAGCCTATCTTACCTATTAATCTAGTTGTTCCATACCAGATGCAAGAAAATATTACACTGAATCCCTAATCTGATACATCCAGAAGATGAAATACAAATGAAAAGTCCTAATCCATTATGATTATTTTTTACTCTTCTTTTGTCAACACATGGGCCAATAATATTATATTTTTTCATTCTTCTTATTCCCCTTATAAAGCTAAGGACAGTAATAATAGTAATTCTGTCCCTGGATTCACACATAAAAAGAGGAAGATGTTGAATTAACACAGTAGTTGTGAGACTTCTGTTCTGAGTATTTAAAACTGAAAAAATTCTGTGCTAATTTAGGTATTTTGTCTGAATATCTGTAATTCTATTTACTCAGTTTTGATTTCCCATTAGCATGGAAGGCACTTCCAGATATCTAATAATGAATCCAAGGAAAGGGAAACGCATGAATATGGCACACTTTATAAGATAAAATATATGAACTTTTTCCCCCTTATCCACTATCCCATATGGTAAATTCAGCTAAATTTAATTAGGGTTACCGACATTGTAATTTGAATTGTTACCCATGATGCTTTCTACTCTTTATAAAGCATTTTCTTTTGAAATTGTCATGACTTATATAAGCATATAATTTTTTCCCTGTGGCTAGCACTTGGTTGAAATATTAGATTTACTGTGAAATTCCTGCAATTACTATTTCACTCTTATCTAGTTGAGTATAGAAGCATTTTCAGGACCCTTTTTAAAGAATGTCATCAACAGGATTAGTTCTGATAATATCTGAAGACTGCTTATCTATGAATACTTTTAAATTGGCAACTTATACTAATGCTTCTTTATTCTGTGTTATGTATCTTCTGTATCCAGTTAAATCTTGTGGGTGAAAGCAAAGCAGGTAAAGCAGAGACACTTGCAGAAGATAAAGGAGATGAGACAATACTAATTGTTCAGAATGCCAGACCTACAGGAGAAACTCTGGTCCTCCCCATGCATTCTCAAAGAAACATGATTTAGAAGGGGATCTCCTAAGAAAGGGTATTGAAAAGTCACATCAAAAAGCTCCTAGGTTTTCCAACAGCTATATATAGCTGTATGTACAATTTTCTCAGCTCAGATGTTTTGTCTCCAAAATATCAAAGAAATATTGCAAATACAAATGAGTGTTTGTGGAAGTACCTACTCTCTGAATTTGAAAGCTCCATTATCTGGTAAAAGCATTTGGCAAGGCTAGATTATTTGCAATTTACTGAGTAACTTCAGACAATGTGCTTATTGGTGATATTCCATGCTGCAGATCTTAACTCAGTATATTGGAACATATCCTGAAATTTTTGCTTTGGCTAGATTTTTTCAGTTTAAATAAATGCGTAATTCTGCATTGATCTAACATAGTAAAAACTAAACAAATCAAAATATATCTTTAATAATAGCATTGACCAAGACTGAAAGTCTGTCTGAAAGTTCAATGAAAAAGTTATGTTTGAATAATGGGGAATGTTTGAGTCTTTCAGCTTCATATGAGTACTGAAAACATGGTATAAGTTTGATCTAAATTGACAGCTTCCTTACAGTCTCATGTCACAGAATCTAAGAATGGTTCAGGTTGGAAGGGACCTCTGGAGGTCATCTGGCCCAACAATCTCTGTTCAAGCAGGGCCACCTAGACCAGGTTGCTCAGGACCATGTTCACATGGTTTTTGAATATCTCCAAGGATGGAGACTTTACGACATCTCTGGGAAACCTGTGCCAGATCTTCACAGTAAAAAACCTTTTTCCATTATTCAGAGAAACCTCCAGTGTTCCAGCTAGACTGTATTACCTCTTTTTCTGTCACTGGACACCATTGAAAAGAGCCTGGTTCCCACATATTTGAATTCTTCCTTCAAGTAATAATTGTACACGTTTATGAAATCCCAAACCTGAGCCTTCTCTTCTCCAAGCTAATCAGTCACATCTGTCTCAGTCTTTCCTCATGTATGCTCCAGTGCCTTCAGCAATTTAGTGGCCCGCAACTGGACTCTCTTCAGTAACTCCGTATCTCCCTTGCACTTGGCAGCCCAGAACTAGACACAATATTCCAGTTATGAAACTAGATACAGTCACCACTGTTGAGCACAGAATGCTCACTTACCTCAGCCTGCTGGTAATGCTTCTCCTTATGAAGCCTTGGATACTATCAATTTTCCTTTAAACACTTTGTCCTACTTCTCCTAGCAGTCCAAATGAAGACCCATTTCTATCTCATAGTTCCAACGGTCTGTATGGATTTGCACTCTTTGGACAAATTCTGTCAGAGAGCAAGAATTGAATGGAAGTCTCAATTAATCCTATTTTGATAACAAGCACAAAGAGAAAAAAGTTTTCTTATCTATAGATTCAGATAACCCCAGGATACCAAGGAGCAGGATGGTTAGACAGGTAGGCTATAAACACCTCTTTTTGAAAATAAAATTAAAGAGAATTTGAGAAAAACTTCAGCTGTTAGGGAGGTAAAATTAAAATTACTTAATTTTAACTCTCAAAGCATACCTTTAACTTAAACAGGCCTTTAATAACTATTCAGTTTGGGTCCTAGAACTGCTTATTATTTTTAATGATTTGACTTCTGTTGTATAGAATGAGCAGCCAGGTTAATTCTGAACCACATCATTTCTTGAGAAGAACTGAACACAGCAGGGAGACAATTGCTTTGAAAGAATTGATTTACAAATGGGGAAAGTGGACAGACAGAATTGATTTGCACAACCCTTCTCTCTTCCTGTACCTGACTGGTCTGCTTCATAAACTTGTGAAAGCAAAGTTGAACTCCATCTGTCTAGCATATGTCAGAAAGGTGGCAGATGCAACGTGATCTACCTGTCAGATAAGCTGGAACATCTCTATGTTGTGTCCACAGGAGTTTAATGTGTTCTAGACTTATGCCTCACAGTGCATGAATAGTAGCACTGGGCGTTCTGGCTATCTGGAAATCTAAATTTCTTTGTACACAGATGCCTGACACTAAGTCATTGTCCAAACCCATAGGACTAAAAATGGTAATACTGGAAAATATGCAATAAGACTGAAGGCTATAACACTGTTACTTTTTCTTCCTTTCCTGGAGGAAAGGAGTTTTGCTCTAATTTTTCCAATGCATTTCACTGAGTCAGAACTGAAATAACCTGAGTATACAGCTGTAGTATTTTCTATCTGTCATTGGAAGTTCACAAAATTTTCAGATTTTTCTAAAGTTTGAAATGTGACAGGTAACTATTTTTTTGTGACTGGGTAAAGCCAGGAGCTTCATCAGTGCTTTCCGCATGTAAAAGGAGCTTAGTTGTAGATGTTCTAGAATTAGCTGCCTTTTCACTTTCAGGGCCCTTTAGAGATTTCATCATCTGTAGATATAAAAAGTAGCATTGGGGTAATTACATCTCTGGAATCACTCCAGGAATAAAATTAATAGTTGGTCTGTAGCTGTAACTTAAAATTGTCTTGGAAGGTGATATCTGCAAAGTATATATGATAAGAAGCAATATGTAACATCACCTTTCCTTTTTGCAGAAGAAATACAAAAGGGAGGAAGGAATAAATTCTATTAGCACACTCGTTTGTTGCTCTAAAAGTTGTTCCTTTGAAGTGTTTTGCCTTTCACAAAGGTATGCAAATAAAGCGATAGATTTGTAGTTTAAATGTTATGCCTTCATTCCAAAACAAATCCTTTCACACAGGAAGAGCATGGATTTCCATCAGGAGATTCTGAACAAAACAACTGATAGGAAATTTTTGTAAAGTAGATAAAATAACATTATCTTTCTGAAGATAATGAAATCAAGAATATGATGGGATGTTTCTTTAGATGAATAACAAAAGTGATTAACAGAGTTTTAACATTTTTTCTTAACAATCTCTAGATTCCTGATCATGTCTGAAAACAAAATAATAAAAAGATGATACAAAAATTTGATTTTTATCCTCAGAATAATTTGTCCACATTTCATTCTTAAAGTTGATCTTCCAAACTTAGTTTTTTACATAAAAATGCAACAAGTCTGTCTGCACAAGGTTGCCGTATTGGCTGTTGGCATGAAAGGAAAGCTTCCTTTCTGTTTTGAAACATTTCCTAGGAAACAGAATGGTTTGGGTTTGTTTGTTTTTTTTTTTCCTTCTCCTTCAGTGATTTTGCTGTTCCAGAATTTTTGGTTTGGTTTGAGTTTAGAGTGATTGTGTCTAATAAGTGGATTTCAGCAGGAAGCTTAATTATATGAACTCTTAAGCTTTTTTCGCACACAATATTTTTTTTCATAATTCTGTAACACTGAATTTGAATCCTGATCCTTAAAACATAAAGATAAAACTGCATATATAAAAACAATGTGATAATGGCAGCAAAGGCAATTAAAGTTACTATATTCACAGTCCTACTTAGAAAAACAAAAAACAGTCTGCTCCAAAAATGTCAAACCAAAAATAAGAAAAATATCTTTGCAAATATATCCCATATTTCTCTCACACACATCTCTCCTATTTTCTCAGTATGTAGTAAAATTCAATCCAGCTGCTTTTGACAGTAACCTTTAAGGTGATGATTCTTTGGAGGAATTAACTTTGAAAAAATAATTTCATTCTTCACATATCTTGGCTTAAAGCATTTATCATCATTTACTAAAGTAGTTGAAATCTTATTGGAGGATGGGGACCATAGGAGACTGAATGAATGAATGCAAAATTTGCTCTGAGTCTGTGCTTATGCCATCATACACAGAACTGCAGATCTGCAGTCTCCATAGCTATATGCAACATTTATCCATTAATATAGGAACAACTCAATTAGTGGCTCTGTAGGGATCGGAGCATAACCCTACTTTTCACAATTTAATAACTACCATACATCATCAAGATCTAATTCCCAGGCTGACTAGGATGTAAATGGCAGCAGCCCACAGATCTACTCTTTACAAACTTGAAATCCTTGTAACTTAATACATGTCCCCAAGCCCACTTGTATTGTACATCCTGCAATTTTGCCTATAATTCACACCTGGCATCCTGCAGGTAAAGGTTGCTGACTCTTTATGGTTACATTATTTGATTTCTTGAAACATCATTAACATGAAAGGGAATTATTTGCCATCTAGAATTTGCTTCTGTTATCAGAAGTTCATTATCTCAGAGAAGTAATAGTTTGAGACATAGAATACTCTGTGTTTTGTGCTTCCAGTGGTCTTCAACTGCATTACTTGTCCAACTGTTTTAGGCTTATTTCAGAGAATGCTGCTGGCAACTCACTGAAGTTCAAATCAAGTAACGCTCTTATTTACTCCCTTTAATCTGGAATCTAGAATTAACTCCTTTTTCTTTGTTTTTCTTTTTCTTTTTTCTTTCTGTATTTCATGAGACAATTTAGAATATGTTCCATCATGTAATGGAATCACCAGAAATTCTATGCTTCAATCATAAGCCCAGACCCAGCAACTACAATCCTGATTATCCTCTTTTAGGGTCGATGAAAAACATAATGACTAGTTTGTATACAGTTAAATGACAGGGAAATGTGAAAAACTTACCTCACACTTTCTATATGAAGGCTATTAAATGTATAATGTACAGGATTGGCCTGAGCCAATCCTGAGGAAAGAGAAACAGTTAAGCTCTGAACACTTGTTTGAGCTTTTTGCTCACTCTGCAGCTGATGATTTAAGCAGCAGTGCTGTAAAGAGCTAAAATTTGTCGATGAAGTTGTCAAGACATTCATAGGCTGTCCCACTGTAAAAGGGGAATCGGGGAGAATTGTTTTTGATAGATTTCTCCGATGAAAATAAACTGCAAAAGGGGCAATATTGTATCTGACAACTCTTTACTGATAAACGAGGATAAGTATTCCTACAGAAGAAGGGACAGAAAAGGCAGCAAAGAGGGGAAAAAAAGAGGAGAGAGAGAGAAACAGAAGACGGACAGATCGCTACGGCTGTACCGCGGGCGCGCTGTCGGCAGCCGGACCGCGTGTGCCGCAGGCTGCGCGGAGCCTGCGCGGCTCCGGGGCGGACCGGGCGCGATTTCCGAGCAGCAGCCGGCTGCGTGTCCCTTCTGCCGGCCCAGAACAGGCTGCCGTGCCACGGGCGCGATTTCCGAGCAGCAGCCGGCTGCGTGTCCCTTCTGCCGGCCCAGAACAGGCTGCCGTGCCACGGGCGCGATTTCCGAGCAGCAGCCGGCTGCGTGTCCCTTCTGCCGGCCCAGAACAGGCTGCCGTGCCACGGGCGCGATTTCCGAGCAGCAGCCGGCTGCGTGTCCCTTCTGCCGGCCCAGAACAGGCTGCCGTGCCACGGGCGCGCTCCTGGAGCAGCTGCGGCTCTCAGGGCCGGGGCGGCGGCTCCATGAGGGAACAGCGGAGCGCTGCGGGGCCGTGGGGCCGAGCTGTCTCGGGGAAGAAGCAAACAGGGCAAGACAGACAGACAAGTGAGGACAGGGAAGACTGCCAAGAAAGAAGCAGGACCGCAGGGAAAAAAAGGCGACCGGGGGAGGGGGGCAATCTGAACGGCCGGGAGAGCCCCCGCTACCTCCTGGAAACCCAAGGACAATGGCCCTGGTTGTGTCGCCGTTCACTGAGTTTATGGGCTAAAGCTCCTCCCATAGCCCGAGTTCCTGGGCATTTCTTCCCGGGCACCTGCCCCAGGGCCAAGGTGGGTCGCTGGCAGCCCGACCGCGGCAGCTTTCTCTGCCCTGCTCGGCTGCCAGGCGAAGCTTCCCCAGCGACAGGGCTCCCAGACGGGTACAGCCCCGACAGTAATTTTTCACCTCACGTACAAAAGATGTTGAGGCATAAGTAAAAATCAGATTGGTCCCTCTCATAGACAAGTGCAGATGTATTGAATACATCTCCATCACACTCTAAAATCTCATTGTGTTGAAATACTTTTAAAATGGGAGATGACACTCACTAAGGAAACAGGACAAATGCCAACAGACTTTAAATCTTGATTTTGAATGTCACAGTTTTCAAGATATCCCAGGTCCACAAATCCTCAATGTTTCCATTAATGACTGGAATGAGATCTGAGTGTACATTTATAAATTTCCACAGAATATGAAGATGTGAAAGTTTGAAAGTACACTAGAGTGTGATTTGAAATTCAAATCAACCTTACAAAATTGTCTGAAAAAAACAAGGATGAGTTTAAGAGCTAGAGTTCTATTTTCACTAGATATAGTTTACAGTGTAAGGTGGAAACAAATGGCAAGGAAGCAATTATACAGAAAAGTTTTCTGAAGACTATACTTATCAAACACTAAACATGGGCCAATGAGATTACACTTAGGCAGTAGAAAATAGTAAAGAAAACCAGCCCACTCAGACTGTACGCAGCAATATTGCACATTAAACACATTAAATACTCCTGCTGTTCTGTAGCTTTTGTCATTCAACACTGTTAAACAGCTTAGCTAAAATACTAAGTCAGTTTGGGTCTATGAATATAAAAAAAAAAAAAAGATGGCACTAAGTGGATCTTTTCCTTCTCATTACAAAAGGAATCATGCACAAAGTCATAGGAAGAAAGAGTGATCAAACTGAATAAGAAAGAAAGAAAAAAAAATACTGAAGTAAGTTACAGCAGAAAGATTTAAAAGCTAAAAGGTTGCTGTAAAAGTAAACATAATTTTTCTTGATCATTCTGGATAGAGTAACAAGAAGATAAAAATCTCCACTGCTGGAGGCTTTTGATAAAAATAACTGCCTAGAATAGCTTAAGCATAACTACAAGATGGTACTTCCAAAGTCCCGAACTGAGATTTCATTCACCTTGGAAATGGATGCAGATTCTGATTTCTCCACCAAATGTCTTTGGGTAGACATCAAAAATATGTCAGTTGTATATACCAGGTTTTTTCTTTCTTGTATAGTTTTTGCCTTTTATTTTTAATTTCTGCTTCTGCCCTTGAAATTTTGGCTTGGATTAGAATCACAAGTGCTAACAGACACAAAGAAAAATAGATTTCTCTATAATTTTTGTTGACTTTTATATTCTATCCAACTTGACCTGTATGGTAGGATGGTAGGTGTTAGGAATCTTAAAAGTAAGCCCTTTTTTTTTTTTTCTTGGTTGGTTGGGTTTTTTTTTGTCTCAGTAGATGTTGATATGCTCTAGGAAAAAAAATTAACTGCTCAGTTTCAGTTTTTGGAGTTTAATGATCAGTTTCTGAAGTTGACTGATCTTCAGTGATTATGGAATTATTTCTCTTTTATTCTGACTGTGCTTAATATTCCTTAGGCAGCCCTTAGGCACACTAGACGAGGAATGGGAAGTGTTATATAAATAAAATCAGTTTTAATATTAATTGTAACAAGCCTTTTTTTTTCTGCCACAGGTTTTTTCTTTTCCATTAGACGTAGGGAAACAGAAGTGTGAAAATGTTTTGATGCTACTCAGCAGCATGATTTAGAGTTTTGATTCCAATTCTTGAGCTCAGTATACCATGTGTAATCTGCTTTCAGTACATAATTTTTCAGTCTTTATTAGAGGAAGTGCCCATATGTCCACTTATCTGATATTCAAACTCCAAATTCTACTTTAGCAGTCATTGCTCAGATTTTTCCACCTGGTTTCATTATTTGCATAAGTTTCTCAAAGAGTCAAAAAATTAGTCATGATGATAGGCACAAAGTTGTAAATTCTATAACACTGAGTTTGCTTCATTTTGATGCATCATGACACAATCTTTTTCTCCTTTGTGTTACTTAAATTTGAACTATAACACATTCTCTGAAAAATAATTTGCAGCCACTTTAAAATCCATTTTAATCACTTTAAGATCCATTTTAATTTAAAAAAATAATGATATTCATTGTTTTGAACACTTTAAAAACAAATAAATAAATATTGCCAAGAAACATAAGTGGCAAATTACCTTTATTCTTTGCTGTCATCAAAGATTTTTGTGGGCAGAAATCCTTCTCTACATTCACAGCTTTATCCACAGTTTTCATTCTTAGTGTCCTCTAATTATGTCTAAGGCTTCTCTCTAGAGGAAAGGTCTTTGCCTTGGTACGTTGCTGTTAAATATGCCTTGAATATCTAATGCTGGGAAATTGTGGTTTGTAAATACTTAGTAATAAATATATATGATCAACCTTGCTGCCAAATCTGTTCCAAGGTATAGCCTAAAGGTGTTGCTATGAATGATGTGAGTTATCACAGTACACCTAAAGCAACATATGCAAATTGAAGATTGAAAAATCATGGAGCAAGTGCATACATACCTGCAAGACAGCTGAAAACACTGGAAATGCAAAGTATAGGAAGTCAAGCATGACATCCTAGCCCTAGGGAAGAAAATTGCATACTACAATTAATTTCAGTGAGGACCAGGCTTTTACTCTAAACAGACATGGGGGGGGGGGAAATGCTTTCCAGTTCCCCAAAATCATTTGTGTAGGTGATGCCATTTGTCCACAGCACCAACTAATTTTCCCTTATTAAAACGACTGATCCATAATTGCTTCTGGAATGGCAGACCATAACATGGATTGTAGTGTGCAAATGTGATAATGACGGTTACAGTTTTTTGTCCAGATTTCTCAAGTAATGTTTATCTGGACTCTCTAATCATAGAAACATCCCAGTTATTAAGATACTAATTTTTTTTGTAGTTATGTATGCTCAAGTAGTGTATTTAATGCCCAAGGAGTTACTTTTGACTGTGTCTATGCAACAGGAATTTAGAGCTCTTCCACTCTTTAGTAACCATATATGTGCCTTTGAACTATTCTAACTCCCTGACAAAATGATACCCCAATATCTTCTATGCAGGTCCTAGTTTGGATTTTTGTGAAATTTTAAAGCTGAAATTTGGCCACAAATAAACAAAAGTTTATTTAGATTCATTTGTGAAAGTCATGTTCTGAAAAATTCTTTTTCCAAGCTGGGTAATCCAGAATTTTTGTACCATCTCAGAAATGTACCAAAAGTGGTAAAGACTATGAAAAGCAAACTATATCCAAAACATAAATACTTCCTTTTCCGGTGCCAGGTATCCTGTGTTCAAAATAGAAGTTATTGCCTTTTTCAGTTTTCACCATTGCTGTCTCATTTGGCATCATTCAAGCCTACAATTTATAACAATAACATCATTATTAATTATCCTAGTAACAATGTTATCAATCCTAATCTTCCAGTCTATTTTAATAATTTTTACCAGGGCCTGTGGACAACCTAGGGAGGAAAAAAATACAGTTTTTATATGCTTTAGTCAAACTACTTTCATACATGAAATATGTATTTATTGTTGAGATTTAATCAAAATGCACAAATGTAATTTTCCTATGAGAAAAGACCCACATGGCACTAAGCTATTCAAGTACCTTTGTTTTCAGTTTTGCAACTGCTCTAAATTCAGGTCACTGAAAACAAGCATTCATTACATTTTAAGGGATAATTGCTATCAAATAATTTATTGCTGTAAAATGCTACACATAGCAGAGAGACTACAGCTACTCACAACCCAGTAAATTAAAACTAAACCTTCTGTGTGCTGAGCATGTTGCATAAGATTAACTGTATAATATTAGGCTGCTTCCATTATAGAGAACAAATACAAGGAGAAGAGACATAATCTTTGTGTATGTATCAATGTAACCTCAACTCAGCAGTTGCTGATTATTTATTGGACATGTAAACCTAAGATGCACCTAATTCTGTTGTGGCAGATATTCAGGAAGATAAAAAGAAGAAAAAAATTCTGCTGCGCATAGCTGAGAAGATAAAAAGTAGATCTTATAAAATGATGATTACTTTTGGCTCCTTTTGACTGCAGTGACTACTCAGCACCAGACCAGCAAGAACTTGGACACAAAAAATTACTCTGTCAATTTCCCCACCCTTTCTTCTATAAAATGTGTCAGAAAACTTGGGAACATGAAGTGACATCAGGTTCTTTAATTAAAACAAAATACAAAATTATTCCTTTATTCTTAGTTCCAGATTTTTATTGCAGACTTGCTTTTAAATTGTGCTTTCTATCTACCATACAATGAAAATAGCTCATTGCAAGCAATTTGACAAAATTTACGTTATGGCAAAGAATACTTGCAGATGGTTGAGGTGAATTTGTTTCTTGTTATCAAGTAATTTAAATTTTTTTTTCTATAATTTATTATTTCTTTTGTCCTTGAAAGTCTTGGTGCTATCTGGAAATAGAAACATCCCTTAAAGAGTGTTTTTCTGCAATAATCCACATGCAATTCTGTGTGTGCTAGAAAACTAACTACATAAAGTATTAGGGGACAATGAAAACCACTTTGGTTGTTTTCCAAATTCAACCTAGTCAGTGCATTTTTTTCCATGCTTCCAGAAACAGATGGACTGATGTTGCTGACATCTCATCTACGTTCACTTAGAATTTGAAGGAGGCAAAAACTGTAGCATTATGAAATTAAACAAACATAAATTAAACCTGAATCCCCTTCAAAATAATCACTGTTCTTAGGTCTAATGGGAATGGGTCTTATTTGAATCCCATTATACCAAAGAGTGTCAAAAGAAGTGAAATCTCCATTCTGATTGCTTTACCCTGTCATGTCCATTCAACATTTCATTAATTTTAATTACTGCCTTTGTAAATAGCTTATGATGTTCTGGCAATGTTTCTTTGCTTAATCAGCAGGTTGCCAATATAACACTGGTTTCTTTTCCATATAACATAATGAAGAAAATCTATTCAGTTAATCTATCTTGAATTTACAAACTCTTCAGAGTCTTTCATTTCCACTTAGCTGTGTCTAATAAACATCAATGGTTTGGCCCACCTTCAGGAGCAAAAGTTAAAGAGTTTATGGGCAGCTTGCTGTAGTATTGCATCTCAGTATCCAGTGTGATCAGGCTGTTGCTATGGTCACAGATGAACCCAAAGGCATCAGAACCCCAAGGAATTTCTGATGGGACACAGCACTTCTATCAATTGAACAACAAGCCTTTAACAGAATTGCTAACATTTATTTTGGCAAGGCATCACCATACCTATAGCAACAGCTGTTCCAAAATTTGGATTCATAAAAGAGAAAATAGCAAATTATACTGAATGGAGAAGGAGTTTGTTTTCATATTGTTGTTAAAAACATATATACTAAAAACTCTTAACTCACAGAACTTTTAGGAAGCTGTTTCAACTACTTTTGATCAGCTCTAAGATTTGGTTTTGTATTTCTAGTCTGTAGAGTATGAACTGTAAATAAATAGGAAGTTAACAGAAGCATTAAGGAGTGAAATTAACTTCCTTGACAAAACCCAGTTAGTGTTCCCTAATAGAGGTAGAAGCCTAAATGGCAGATAAAAAGTGTTTTGCATTCCTATGGAAATATTGAAATAGTTTTACCATTCATTTGAAGCAAAAACTAGATTAATGGAAATCCACCTCAAGTATTTTTGTTCTTCCATATTATTACAGAGTCCGTAGAGGTGCAGGAAGATGGCAAAGCACTGAGCAGAATTGAAGAACATGCACTCTTGAGGTCTGGGAGTTCCCGTGGTCTGGGAACCTCAAGAAGATTACAGTTCAGCCATTATCAAAACCATGGTGACAGGGGAAATTTCATCAAATTTTCTACTTAATTCATTCACCTCTACCTTAAAGTGAAGGTTGCTGGGAAAAAAAAAAAAAAAAAAAAAAAAAAAAGGCAGTATCAAAAGCCTAAAATTGTGGAGAAATACCTAACAGATATGTATCTGGTTGATATAACCTCCAAACCAGTCAAAATAACACATTTTATTTCACTTTTTTACAATAGCATGAATAAAAGAATTGATTTGGCCCTTTCACTTCAGGTATGTCCCACAGACTTAACAGTGTCTGATAAAGTCTAGTGCTGTTTTTGGAATAATCTGTAATATGTTAAGTCTGCACATAAATGCAGGAAATCGTAAAACAATTGAACAAGCTGTTCAAAATTACTAAAAGTAGAAAGAGCGCAACAAAAAAAAAAAATGAAGCATATAAGGTGTTGAAAGTAATCAGTGTCTAACTGCATAGCTTTTTTAATAACAGCTATTTTAACATAAATTTGAGAAAGACAGTAACATATAAACCAGTTCTTCATACCAAACAAAAGCATTGCTCATGTACTGTCAGTTATTGACAAAAAGAGATAGGGCTGGAGAACAAAATAAAATCAAAATTTCTCATCTTTCACATAATGACATAAAATTTAGTATGCATCATTTCCACATTTTGGAAAATGGTGGTAGCCAACCTCTAAGGGTTTCTGAGGTTACACTGAAGTGGTTCAAAAACCTGTCAGAATAAGAATATGTGCTGATGTCTGACATGAATGGAAATACAACTCAAATTTCTCTCAGGTAATTTGTTTGGGATTATCCTATAGGACTCTGGACATCTGTAATGCGGACATCTACTTCTTAGTTCCTTTCCAAGATTGTGTTATATTCAATGGGGAGTAACAGGCAATTTAAGGGTATATTTTTTCTTATGGAAGGTTAAAGTAGGCCAAATTGGCAACCTTAAAAAAAATCCCCATGTTTCTCTATAAAACTAATCAAAAGAGCTAAATGTCTAGATTGAAATATAAAATGTGTATTCACTCTTGTGAAATAACTATGGCTTTTTCAACTGACAAATTTAAAACAAAATCATTCTTCTCTTTAAACTTTTAAAAGGCCATGAAACATTTTTTGCTGACCACTGCAGAGCACTGTGTTTTCAGTCACTGTCTGCAGTTAGTCTCAAATTTACTCCTGAGCTTAGATTCAGTTTTAATATATGGTTAGCTGTTTCCCAACTCTAAATTCGTGAGACTTCTCTAATTCTGAATTCTGTTTGGTTATTAAAGTGTTAATGAAAATGCTTCTTCAAATGTGTTTAGTGTTCTAGCCATAAAACAGGTGATTCTTCTCAGTGCAAATTAACTTTTGGAGGTATGAAGAAGGATGGAAAGGTAAGTTATGTCAGTGAAATAAGAGAGCTTGATTATGTTTAGAGATTTCTGAATTTATGGTTCGTTTTGCTAGTTGAAATAAGAGTTAAAGCAGCAAAAGGACTGTTAAAAATTTAAAAGTAGAGTGTAGAGCCTAAAAATCTCTATTACAGTAAAGGGTGGAATGGACCTACTAAATTTGTAGGCTCTCTCATCTGTCTTGGTCAGAGATACTTGATGACTCATCAGAGAAGGAACAACTCCCATACAAAGTTTGGCTCTACCATTTTAAGTCAGCAAAGTCTACTTTTCTGTCTAGGACAATAATAAGGTAGAAAGTTAAGGTGAGAATCTAGAAATCTGACAATGCAGCTGAAAGAACAAACTTCACACAGGAGTCTTCCACCACAGAGGATGTCAGCTGCTGTGAAAATGAGAACCTATGAAAAGCATATCCCAACTTCTCTTGGTTTTGTGTTGTTTGGTTTTGTTTGTTTGTTTGTTTTGTTTTGTTTTGTTTTGGGCAAAGGTTAATGCATTTCAGTGCATTAAAAACCAAATGAAAAAAAATGACCAAAAAAATGGACATACAGTAAGTCAAACTGGATGGATAATTTGGTAGGAACTCTTTTAAAATCTCTGCACAATATGTGTTGTCTGGAGTTAAGCTGAAAGTATTTCTTCAGTTATGAAACTAGATTTTGCATGCACACAGATCTAAAAAACTACAGAATCTGTCAATATAAAGGCAAGTAATAATTACAAATATTTTAATTAATTAATTTGACATTCAAGGAAGATGATGTGATCAAGATTAATTTGTGTGCAGCAGGCTGATAAAAGGAAATTGATAAAAAGAGCTATTAACACAGAGTATATTAAAAGAAAAATGCATTTAAAGGTGTTATACTGATGACTTCACAGCAAGCTGTTGCAAGATTTTCCAGATTAGATTTCTAATTATGTGAGTCAAGAAAACTTAGCTTTACTACAAATATGCTAGAATCAAATTGAGCTTATTTATATATTTATAATACATTATATATAGCCTAGATATTTATTTAGCCATCAGATATTTTTTAACATGAAAACTGAACATACTATGATTTTTTTGAATTTATCTTCTCTAAAAAACAATTATTTTATATACTCTCTTAAAAAATACTATACTGTAAAGCAAATCCCAAGCATCATGAGCTTTCTTTTCATTTTGTCTTGCTTATATGCAAGTTCTTGGTCATTCTATGTTCCAGGTACAGTGTATTATAAAAATCAGTGCATAATTGATTATAAATTCATGTAAGTATGAGATTGTTATATTCGTAACTTTCTTTTCTTCTGCTTGTACTTCATTAAATATGGAAAAAAAAAGGTATTAAATCTACCAAAGTACTGCTAAGAGAAGGTACCGCATACAAATTCTTGTAATGGCCCAAGATTATTTGTAATAATGCTGTAATGTAACATATTATGCTTCCAGAATTTTTTCTGACCTTTTCTCACTGGATTTATATCAGGGGACAGCATCAATCATCATCCACTACATTTGGATGACAAGATTCAGACAGAGCTAGAAAAAGTAAACAAGATGATTGCTAAGTACAAAATTAGAGAAGCTTCATACAAAATGTGTCAAGGAACAAATTCCCTTTTTTTGTAGTGAAATATGGAAGCAGATTGTATCATCTCAAAAGGAAAGTGAACATATATTGAAAGTACCACATGACATTATCTTTATGTTCACATTTTCAGAAATATGATCTCTGCAAAAACACCCATGCACAGTAACATATTCATGTCAGTAGATATTAAATTCTCTGCCAAATTTAATCTCTTCTAATAGTTGCAGTAATTTCTACCTGGAGACCCTATATTTACTAACAGGCTTCTCAAAAATTTCTTGTCTTGACATAGGTACAGGTTTGGCCACTGTCTTTAAGAGCATAAATATTCTCCAGAGTCACCCCAAAACTTACTCAATATTTATCAATACATGTTACAGGTGCTTCTGACTGTACTTCTGTATTTTAATTCCTCTTATTTCTGTCAGTTAAGCAACAAACTGACCTTGTGGCTGTGGTGGAAAACCAGATCTGAACAAGAAGAGAGACCTGAACATTCCCGAAGAGCATGGTCTTGGAAGAAAGCACTACGCAGACAAAATACCAAGTTTATTTCTTGTCAGTCATAAAAAAAATTATTCTATATGAGTCATTTCAATTTGTCAAAGCATCTCTCAAAGTCCCCTCTGCTTCCACTATTCATTCCAACAGTGAATTCATATGTTGGCTACATAGCAATGTCAAATCAGCTCTCCACAGCAGGTAGTCCAGTAGCACTTCACAGGGAAGTTGGATGCACACCTTCACTGACAGAAGGGCAGCCGGACCCTATGCTGATATCGACTCAAATTTCAGAATCTGAAGACAAGCAGCCAAAACTAGAGACTTATACCAAATACTCTATTTAACTTCTGCATTATTAATTTTTCAAATTTCACACCACCCATCTCCACAAAAAATCTCCTCACTCTTGTAGAGATATTACCAGTTTCATGTACCTTGTCATTATTATCAGTTCACCAATCAAAAAATATACCAAAATATTTTTTAAAATTTTTACTTTACAATTTGATTTTTTTTTTACTTATTCTTGAAATGAATCTGAAATCACTATTTTTTAATTTTATTTTGCAGATTTTTTCCTTTTTATTTTGCATGTTCTAATACCTAAGAAAATTCATTCTGCATACAGCTTCATTAAACAGATCTAATAATTTTATTCAGGTTTTATGCTAACACAGAGAACTTATAACTAACAAATCTATTGTATAACTCCTCATTCTGTTGAAAAACTAACTGCAAATAAGTTGATATTGGTTAAAATGTAATTTTTTTGTGGAGAGTTAAATCATATAATTTCTGTCAGTAATTACTGGTACACGGATTGTTGACACGCAATCCACTGCAAGTATCTTACAGCCAAATTTGGACTGAAAACAGCAATGTTTTGAACCAGAGTTTGACTGATATTTGCTTCTATAGAGAAATGGAAATACACTAGGATTAAATGATTGTAGCTTTTAGGTTTTAGGGCTCAGAAAATTCTAGTGACATGCAATATTATTTTTTCACTTCCTTTAAAACTGTCTAGTAATGAATTAATATTTTTGTAGCTGCAGAAATTCCTACTAATAAGTTCATTCACTGACATGACTATTAATATGCTAAAAATCAAGGACTACGATAAGGATTATTAGTCATCTCACACTAAAATTATGGGAATGTATCTTAAAAAAAATATTTAACAATACAAATATGTAGCAACATACAGCACAGCATATGTTGCAGTTCTGATGACCACAATACACGGAGTATCACCCGACAATTTCAGAAAGATTTAACCCGCAGCTGCACGGTTGCGACCACAGTGTGGCGGTCTCCCAGCTAGCACACCCCCTGTGGCCGAAGGGCACTACAGGAGTGGCTGCCCCCAGATCTCTTCTGAGACCTCCATGGGTGGCAGTGCACACAGAGAGGGCTGCAGCTCTGTGGCTGGCTGTGGCGTGGGTATCACAGCACCAGAGCAGTACAAAGAGCCAAGACAAAGAAACAAAGAGGGACCACTTGTATGAGTTTTAAGGCAACTTAGTGCCAAAAAGGGTCGAAGGACAAGTAAGCAGAGGACCACCAGTGGCAGCACATTTTAAAGAGGGGAGGGTATGAGGAGTGGAAACAACTTACATCCAATGGGGAGACATTAGGGGAGGAGAACACAACCGGGGTAATCCAATAAGGGCAACTCAGGAAGGGAGTAGGCTTAACAATCCAATGAGAGCCTGTGCAAGGGGTAACAGACAGGGAACTTTCCAGAACAAACAGGGGTAGGGGGCAGTGAGCTGCGGATTGACATGGGCATATAAGGAGACAAGGGAGGTACAAAGGAGGGACTGGGGAGACTGACATGGGGACTGACAGGCACTTGGTGGGAAAATATTGAAGTAAACAACTTAGGGCTAAACCATTACGGGAACAGAACAGGGCACATAGAACAAACCATTATAAATTTATTAATAGAGAACAATTGTGAAACAACAAACTACCACATTCACCCATACAGAGTAACACCATACCAAGTCAGAATGTTTCAGGTGTCTGCCCATACAGAAGAACACCACTTCAGAAGGCTGCAAGCATGTGCTCTTGTTCTTCAGCCCAACCTTTTATACCCCTCATGTCCATGCATTGCGCCTGTGTGCCCTCTGTTCCCTTTGGTGGTTGGTCAGTGCACCTGGGCACTCCATGGCTCATTGCTTTCAGTGCTGTTCACTTGCTTTTCACAGCTGTACCCATTGGGGATGAGGCTTGGCTGCAGCCCCACTCCCAATTACCACAAATGTACTCAAAAGACTTGGATCGTTACTCCACTGTAGCTGAGATGTGGACATCTCCAGGACATTCAGATTTGAAAAAGCCAGACACATCAAGCCATGCTTTGTTGATAATAGTAATAGTTGCATCTTGCACATCCTTTTAAGCATCAGGATTAGGCTTCTTTAGTGTAGTAACCTAGAGTTTTTATTCTCAGATGAAATTGTCAACCTGTAATTTTACTCTGTACAGCTGCAATAGCAATGCAGCATGAAGTTTATTGAGTCTGGTATGTTTTCTGTCACTTTCTGAAGCAGCAGCTATATATTTGTCTTTGTATTCAGGCCCATTTAAAAAATGAAGTATCATTATAAAAAATACCAGAAGAACAACTCACTTTTTTTTCTGAAATATGCAATTAATATAGCAACTGACCTGTGGCAAGGAGAGAAAATGTCAAAGGCCATTCAACAGTTAAAAGTTAAATAAATGTTAAATAGTCTCTCCTTACTGCTCATATCCCTGAGTGAACTTGCTTTCAAAAATTTGTTAATGTTTAACATGCTAGGAGGGTAAGGAGAAATGTTTCCCGATTTATATTCTTTACTATCAGCTTGCTTAAAATGGTGTTTTTCTTTTTGTATAATTATTCCAACAAAAAGGGAGATTATTTGACGCATAGAGTTCCTTGTTGGAAGTGAGGTGTTAGTCTAAAATACATTTCTGTACTTCAGTATAAACTAATTGATTTACTAATAAAATGTGAAAACCAAAAAAAAAAAAAAGGAAATAAGAGAGGAAATACAGAAAGAGGTAATCTAATCAATGAATAGATTATATATTTTCCTCTCAGGCAGACTAGAATACTCATGGCATATTCTGTATGATTTTTTAAGATAGGACAATATCTTCTGATATCTGTGATAAATTTTAAGATAAAAACTTTATTCACTAAATAGTCACAGAATCACAGAATGGTAAGGTTAAAAGGGACAACAGGAAGTCATGTAGTCCAACCTCCCTGCTCAAGCAGGGTTCCCCAGAGCACATTTCACAGGATGGTGTCCAGAGGGCTTTTTAATTTCTCCACAACCTCTCAGGCAAACTGCTCCAAGGTGTGGTCACTGCACAGTAAAGTTCTGCCGCGTGTTCTGGGGGAATGTACTGCGTTTCACTTTCTGCCCATTACCTCTCATTCTAATGCCATTGCTGAGAAGAACCGGGCTCTATCTTCTTCAAATACTTGTAAACATGGACGAGGTCCCCTCTCAGTCATGTTTTCTGAGGCTGGATAGGCTCAACTCCCTCTCTTTCCTAGTAAGAGAGATGCTCCAGTCCCTTAATCATCTTTGTTGGCCTCAACTAGAGTCCCTACAGCAGCTCCATGTCTCTCTTGTAGTAAGAAATTCAGAACTGGACACAGCACTCCAGCTGTGGCCTCACCAGGGCTGAGTAGAGGGGCAGGATCACCTCCCCTGACCTGCTGGCAATGTTCTTCCTGATGCTCCCCAGGACACCATTGGCCCTCCTGGCCACAAGGAAGGGCACACTGCTGGCTCATGGACAGCTTGTTGTCCACCAGGACCCCCAGGACCTTGAGCTACTTTCCCAGCCTGCACTGGTGCATAGCATTATTCTCCAGGTGCAGGACATTGCATTTGCCTTTGTTGAATTTCAGTCAGTTCTTCTCTGGTCATCTCTCCAACCTGCTGATGTCCTTATGAAGGGCTGCACAGCATTTTGGAGTATTGGCCACTCCTTCGAGCTTTGTGCTATCAGCAAACTTACTGAGGAGGCTTTTTCCTCTTAATCCAAGTCATTGATAAATAATTTAAAGTATTAAACCTTGGAGTCACTGTTACTTGCAAACCTCCAACTACACCCTGTGCTACTGTTCACACCCCTCTGAGCTCTGCCATTCAGCAAGGTCTCAGCCCACCCCATGTGTATTTCCTGCTTATGCTTGAGATTTGACTGGAGTTCCTTCTTCATCCATGCAGGTCTCCTGTCCCTTTTGCTCAGTTTCTTTCCTGTCAAGATTCAGTGCTCTTGAGCCTGGAGGAAGTGATCCTTGAATCAGCTCAGTTGGATGCCTCTTCCCTCTAGAGCATGTTCCCATGGGATTCCTTCAAGAAGGTCCCTGAAGAAGCCAAATATAGTTCTCCTGAAGTCCAAGGTTGCAATCTTAATCATTGTCCTGCTCTCTCCTTACAGGATTCTGAAATCCAGGAGCTTTGTTCACTGTAGCCAAAGCTCTCCCAATCTTCACATCACCAACCAGACCTTCCTTGTTAGTAAGTATAGGGTTCAACAGTTCACCTTTCCTCATTGGGTTCTCCATCACCTGCATCAGAAAATTAACGTCAGTGCTCAAGCAATATTAATCATAACCAAAACCAAGTTCAATCACAATATACAGAATGACTACGGAATCTAGGATAATTTGTTAAAATTTTCAAACCCGTACTCAAAAAAATATTTTAAACTCCAATATGCTTACTTTCAAAACATTCAAACCATAAATGTACAGTTATTAACTATGAAATTGTGCTTAAGGCCTATTTTAGGTCAGTTTAATATAAGAAAGGAGGAAACCTGCAGACCTACGCATTCACAGTAGGTAAATTATGGTGACATTCTCTGCATTAAATTGTTAAAAAAAAATTAAATATGTTAATTAGCCTATTGTACTGCTTTGGTGAAAGGAATTGCCCTCTTTGATCTGCAGCATAATGAGATTTATTTTGAACATCAAAGTAATCTATAAAAACTGAACAGGGAGATGAGCAGCTACATATTTTCATGTCCTCTGAGGAGAAGGGTAGGAATCAGCAATGCAAATGCCATCGGATGAAGGGACAGTCTGAAAGAAAATTAATCCTTACAGAAAGCAGCTGAACTTTGCATTCTGTCACAGTGCACTGAAAGACCTTGAACGAAGTTTTTTTCTCTTACACTGCTATAAATCTGATAGAAATCCATTGACTGCCCTGGACGACTTCTGAATTCATGTTTGTGAACATTGGGTCAGAATTTAGTCCCTGATCTTTGGTGGGTTTTTTGTTTGTTTGTTTGTTTGTTTTTTGGGTTTTTTTTTGTTTTTTTTTGTTTGGTTTTTTTTGTTTTGTTTGTTTTTGTTTTGTTTGTTTTTTTTTTTTTTTGTTTTGGTTTGGTTGTTTTGTTTTGTTTTTTGTTTTTTTTTTTTTTTTTTTTTTTTTTTTTTCTATCTGGCTCTATGATAAACAATTTCAACAGCTATCAAACAAATTCAACAGGATCCATGGAACAGACTCTTGACATCCTTCACATATCTGTACCAAAAGAACTGGCAAACAAACTTATGTGAGGCTCTTGACTCTCACACTGTCCTCAGTCATCCCATGCATCTCTCTACACAGCATTGTCATTGCCTCTTCACAAAGGTTTTATATCCAGATGTCTTTTAAGTGTGAGCCTTTTCTGTCCAGCCATGGTAAGATGTTGAACTATACAGTACTTCAGCAGCAGTGTCATTTCACAAAGATATTTATTCCATCTACCTGTAAAGGATGCTCTAGGAAAGGAATACCTGAAAGATAGAGCCATCCCTTCTTCCAGCACTGGAGAGATTTATTCTATTAAGAAAACAGTTTGTTCTGAATATCAAAATGTGGAGTTTTTAGGTTATATTTCAAATTCATACTGTTATGACATAGGCCTCAGTCTCAAACAGAATAGCATTATACAGCACTGTTTCAACTAACAATTTCTAAAGGAAAAGAATGTTCTTTCTTTTAGATTCAGATGTTCAAATTATCACTATTTAAACTAATTCATGTGCCCTTAATTGAATCTTTTCTGCATGGCAAATGGAGGAAAGTGTTATGTAGCACAGCAGATAAACTTGAAATTTTGCAGATAAGCTCATCACAAGGGCATGATGTTCATATAGAAATATCCTGTGTTTTTTGCCTCTTAAGTGTTATTTTCAATGGATCCTCTTGTGATTTCTAAAAAGCATCAAATATCCAATTCCCACAGATCCACAGATAGATAATGCTGAGTGTGCAGCACTTGTGCAAATCAGTCTATTCATATGAATCCCTAAAAATAAAATGCTGCATGGTGGAAGTGCTTGGCATAGTTTTTTAGGAGGGGGAAGTAATTTGATTTTTTTAATCTCTGTGAAATACTGTAGTAGAATGTCTTTGCAGCAGAAATAGATCAAAAGCTTGCGAAAAAGGTTGCTCATAAGAGAAAGTTCACAGAAGTGAGTCAATTTTTAATAATTTCAATGAAGGGAGAAGATATATGACGTTGCAAATATATTTTAAATCATGTTAAAAAATTCCATGTTGATATTTTTAGGAAAAGAATTTTCTAATATCCACACTCATATGACTGTTTTCCAGATTATGCTATAAAGTTTTAGACATCAAGATCAAAATTTACTACTTTTGTTTTACTGAAAGAAAATATTTGAATTATCTAGTTTATAAAAGAATTTTGGTTTATAGGAAATATCAGTGTTCCTCCTGCCCTTCCCCTTTCCTTCTCTCTCCTCCCATCTCCTTCACTTCCTTCTTCTGCTATCCCCTCCCCTCTACTCCTCTCCTTTCCACATTTCCACAGAAAGAGGAAAACTGGCTTCCTCCAAGCTCTGTTTTTAATCACATAAATTTTAAAATAAAACTGAAATAATTTATATATCCAAACACATCATAGAAACTCTGCAAAACTTGGATTTTGACAGCATTTTGAAAAAATATAGAAGTGTTTTTTGTGAAAAGGGTATAATATTTGTGTGGTTGTTTATCTTCTCAGATTTGATTTGTCATTAACTTTATTAACCTAGCCAAAGTTTATTTTCTAAGCTGAAAACATCTTGTAAAATTAAACATATTAAATTATTTATATAGTAACAGCAACATTCAGAACTGAGAAAAAAATGGAATGGAGGCAGCTCACAGGACTAGCTTATCTTAAAAATATATTCATTTCCCTCCTGGAACACTTCATTTGAATGCAATACTAATGTAGCCTTAATTTATTTATTTGTTTTATAAGTCAGGGTTAACAACAGCCACTAGTTGTGCTTACTCTGGTGGAAATACTTATAAAGACCCATCTAAATATCTAACAATTAAGAACTTAACACCAGCCCCAACTCAATACAAGTCTAAACTGGAATTATAGATGAATTTGTCAAAAGTCATACATGGAACTAGTTCCAAATTTTAACATCATTTTCATTATTGTGCATTCATTACTTAATTTAAGGATGATTATAGGTTACCCCACTAGTACTACATGCCAGCCAACAGATTTTATGCCAAGAATTAGTGATGGTTACCTGTAAGTGTTCTTACACTTACAATGACTGTTTTCAGCTGCCATATCTTAACCTCTGGCTCTGTCAATCTACCACCCACATCACCCACTTCATGATCCAGCAGTGGGATGCTTAATGCTATGTAGAAGCCATTATTCTATGTCTTGATAAACCCCCCACTTCTCTGCAGGTCCATAATGATCCTATTCTAATTATCTTGACTAGTATCTAATTAATCTTGACTACTTAATGAGGCTGCTGCCTTTCAGACTGCTGTCTCTTTTGTTCTAACTTCAAAAGACATGTATCAATGAAAAAGTTAGCAGCAGAGAACCCAAGAATAGTTCTTTTATATCTGTAGTTGAA
This sequence comes from Vidua chalybeata, assembly GCF_026979565.1. Classification (NCBI taxonomy): domain Eukaryota; kingdom Metazoa; phylum Chordata; class Aves; order Passeriformes; family Viduidae; genus Vidua; species Vidua chalybeata. The sequence goes on from NC_071535.1 coordinate 19,555,267, forward strand.
TTACACTGGATATTTACATTCTGTCATGGCCCTTGCAACTGATTCATACATAGTGCCAGGCAATTCACCCGCTCAAAAATTCACTTCCTTGCAACTTTTCCCACCATAGTAACCACTAAAAATAAGAAAAATAAAGAAATGAAGAAATTAAGGTAATAAAAATTTTTTACAATCTTGTGTCTTGAGGAAGACACCCAAAAATAAAACAACTTCTGAAGTCACTGAGATTGTCAAGGGATTTCATAGAGTTATGATCTAACCTGTGTTATAGTGGATAAGCATGATTTGTAAATTCCAAAGATTCACACATAGATTTTTGATAGCTGCCAAATGAAGAGTTGCTTGCATATATGATTTTTGAACAAGATCCTGGTAATCCTTCTGAAGAATTTTCTAGCAACAGTAATTCTTGTTTTGTTTAAAGTACCCTAACAACAAATAGTTCCTAAACCAAAGTCTGCTTACATGGCTGCAGGTACACAGGGATGATAAAAAAAAATAGATTAAGAAGATGAGATATCCTCAGTAGCTATAATGTACTTTTTCCTTTACATAGAGATACAATGTTGTCTTTGCAAATTCTTATGTGCTCATGTGGAAACTTTCAGTTTGCCAAAATGTATTCTGTAACTTTAGGCTTTGTGTCAAGTCTCAAAACAGGAATCCATATTAAAATTACTCTATGGAAATAATTATTAAAATGTTATAGAAACAAGATATTTCTTATAGGAAAGTGTAACAAAACAGTGCTATGATCTACATCAGTTCATTGTTCGCAGGTGAAGGGTTGGGTAGTACAAGAGAAAACATGAGCATACGTCTGGGGCTTTTTGCAGTGGAAAGTTTATCGAAGACTGATGAATCATATTTTTAATAGGAATGGTATTTAAAATGTATTCTTAATTTTAAATTAAGTACTTATGAATAATAGTACATTATGTTGATGTTATAAATCTTAGAGCAATATATTCCAGTTAGCAGGGAAATTCACTTTGGTGAATGCTGCATACAGAAGTTCCCATTGAATTCAAATGGTACAGAATTAGACCACCGTTTTTTTATTATACGCTGGTATATAATATAATTTATTAGTATAAATATTCAGTGTTTAGCACTAGCTTTTCATCCATGGGATGGAAAACTGATGATAATGGGCTTTTAAGTATTACCTTAGAGCCAGAAAGGCAAAACAAAGACACATGCAAATGAAATGCTGAAGGGATTTCAATTAGGGAAAAAAAAAAGTGGATATGAATAAACACATAGACAAATATTCGTCTTTTCATTTGAATATTTGAATATTTTTCTTAGTTAAAATCAGTTTGTATGTAGAACCTGAGAAATTTCAATGCACATGCTATGTGCATGTATTCACACCTAGCATTTTCTTATCATCTTATTCATTTATTAATTTGTTACTCCATCCCCCCGTAACATCTCTTCCGAAAATCACCTGAGAAAATTAACAAAGATATTTCACAGGTTTCTTGGGTCTGGCTGGGACAGAGTTAATTTTATGCATAGCAGCCTGTATGGACATGTATTTTGGATTTGTAACTGAAATAATGTCCACACCAGCATTTTGATTATTGCTGAGCAGTTCTCACACAGCACCAAGGCTTTATCTTTTTCCTACTCTACTCCACCCAGTCAATAGAGTAGCAGTGAGCAAGAATGTGTCAGGGGCACAGCCTTTACAGCTGATGTAAATTGGTCAGGGGGATATTTCCTGGCATGCAACCTTATGCTCAGTACTAAAAGTCAAGCAAAGGGATTTTAGGGAATTGAGACTTTGCTTGGAAACTGGCTGGTCATTGGTCTTCATAATATCAGTAACAGCATTTGCATCATTTGGCTAATATGCTAATATGGGTATTCTTTTTTCCTCTTTCCTCTACTAATTAAGCTGCTTTTAGCTTAACCCAGGATTTTTTTTCACATTTTCTCTTCCTATTCTCTCTCCCATGCTGCTGTGTGTAGGACAGAGTTAAGTGAGTGGCTGTGCAGTGCTTAGATGCCACCTGAAGTCAACTTTACAGGAAGTATTTCTGAATACCCTTATAATTTTAAAATAGTTTTATCAATTTGCAAAATCAGCATTAAATCCTCATTCAGAGTCTGAGTTATCTATCGAGTCCATGATGAAACTCCAACTGACTTCTGATCAAACAATTCCTGAGGAAGTGGACCTGAAGGACCTAGTCTTGAAGGAAATATTTCTTTCTCTTTCTCACTAAAGGAACAGCTAGAACAAAGCATGTAGAAGATAGGTGTTTTCCCTTGGCTATTGTCCCTGACAAGACTGATGCCTGTAGGCCCAGAAGACAGTTTGCCTTTTCTCAAAACTAATATCAGTCCTGAAGACTTGGAGTGGTCTTAAAAGCTAAGTTAAATTGATATCTAAATCTTCAGTAGCTAATGCTATCAGGAGGACTGTAGCTGAAAAGTTGCATGTAATAAAGTATCAGAGCAAAATACAAAAAATGAGGCCCTCTTTCAATTTTTACTGAATGCAGTGGTAGTTCCACAGTCCACGTTGGCGTTGGCATTGGAGATGTTAGGTTTGAGGTGAGAGTGAAGCACAAAAAAAGTCAGGCATATATCTGTGTGTGTTGTGGGTATTAGGCACTTCTCCCAGCTCTCCTATTTCAACTGCAATTTAAAAGTGAAGCTGGGCAAACAAGTGAAAAGAAGACTCAGCAGACCAAAAAAGAAGTAGAAGTTGGTAGATGTTTTGGCTAATCTAAACACTTGAGAAAAAGCAAAGCTACTGAGAATTAAATGCCTGCTGAAAGTGAATGACGAAAATCACATTATTTATTTTTGTGATTAACTGTGCCCTTGCTATTCACTGGGCATTTTGTGAAACAATGCAAAAAATGTTCCCAAATTGGGTAAATACTTGCAAAGGATTTGAAACCATAAGAAGCTCTTTGTGTTTGTCTTTTTCTGATTATCAATACTAATTTAAAAAGTCACATCAAATCTCTCTCTCAAGGGTTGTTTTTGTTTTTGTTTTTTTTTAATATGGAATGTATATTGTATCCCATTAGAAATGTATCTCTACTCAGTTTGTAAAATGGACATTTCAAACTGGCTGCCCAGATGAAGATGTCCTTGTAAGTGTGGGCGACTCTCTGAGAATTACATTTGTCGGAGAGCTGCTGTAATAGAAACTCAAGCATAATTGAGACATTTAAGCTGCCCCAGTGCAAGAAATCCTCTCTGTATATCTGTGCTTCCTGGAACTTTAAACACCAGGGACTTCACTATAATTTGCCTAATACCATGTTCCTGTCATAATGATGTCTAAGAATTATCCTGTTAATCTTTCCATTGTCAATTTCACAGACGGTAGTCATCAGAACTCTATTAAATTTTTCCAGGTAAATTCACTTTGCAGGAAGATCCTTTATCAAATGGACATTAGTTTGAGCAGGAACTGCACTCAGCTATGAAGCTCTTCTGGGGCAAGTGGCACAGCATGTCCCCTACAGCCGTGTTCCTCCTGAGTGATGGCTCTGCACTGTTTCTCAGGCAAAGCTGTGCTGAAACAAGTCATGCCATAAGGCAACAGTTGTTAGACAATGCTGAGATCAGTGCCCACAGGATGAGCTCTGGTTCTGAAAACTAGACCTAGTGAATCCAGGAGGATATACTAAAGAGGTAGGACTACCTCCTAGATGCCCAAGACTTCATCTGTTTTTAGCAATGATTACACAACCCTGAAAAGGAGCAAATAAAATCCCTGTTGCCAGTAGCTACTAACCTGCTTGTTGGTTTTATGAAAATTCAGCTACAAACAAAACTATACAGAATCTTTCTGGTTTCACAGAAATAAAAATGTCAACTCCTTGCTCTCTGACAGGTATCATATAGAGAGTACAAACCTTTGTGTACCTGAAGTGGGAGCAATGATTTGAAAAACTCAAAAATTTTGATAAAAGAATGTTTTCTACCTGTCCTTTTACAGTCTTCAAAATTGTGGATCTTTCACACACTTCCCTCTGTCAAGAGAAATACAAAAGTTTCTATTTGTAATAAAAATTTCTGGACAATTTATTTTACCATCTGTCATTCCTTCAAAATCTTCTTCCTGGTTTTGCTTGGAGGATGTACTGGTGGTTCATTGCAAGAACCAGGATTTCACTGGGTGTTTCAGAAATTGTTTTCTGTCTTTACACAAGCATTAGTGCTCTGTGCATGCAGCAGAAGAACTAGAGCAGTATTTAACACTTAAAAACATGCAATTAAAAACACATGCAGTTTAATAATAGAAAATGCTGTTGAAAAATATATTGTCCTCTAACATAGTTTGAAAGGTCCTTTGTTATTTCAACTGTGACATTTCAGGTAATTTCTCGCTTCCTCATAGCAAAATTGGTACAATTTTGTTTTACATAAAGCTTCTAGAAGGGAGGGAAATTGTTTTTATTTTGTTACAACTATCACTAATTTTCATGATGTAATATTCCATGTGTGTTTTTGTGCGGAGATGCTAAACAAAATGGAGCTTCCATTTAAAATTAAGCTTTTAGCTAAATTACAAAATAAGGTAGACATAGTCAGTAGTAACTATAGTCAGTAGTTAGTAATCAGATAACAATTTTTGTTTGTGCATAAATCCTATAATTAAAAAAATTCTAGGAAGGCAAAAATGCTAAAGAAGAGATAATCACTGAAGAAAATTTTGTTTTCTGTATGTTTCAGTAACTAAGTGGCTGAACTTTTGTGCTTATTATCTGAATCCTGAAAGGGAATGAAACATTTAAGAAAAACACTGATTCATACTGACAGCAATAATCAAAGTATTGATGCAAAAAGTGTCATGACTGTACACCTGAAGCATTCACTTGTAAAATAGAAACAGTGTATACAAAAAGAATCTCCAGGAAGTATTTTGCCAAAAATTTTTAAAGAGGTGAGAAATTGGCCTGGAGGGTTTGTGAGAGAGATGATGGAAATAGCTGATACAGATAATTGCTCAAAGGGTTGAAGATAATTGCTGCAGGCAATTCACCCTCTAGAACTTAACCAGTATCTTGACAAAAGCCACAATTATGAGAAAAAAAAAAAGAGAGATGAAAAATCTACAAATCCTACACACACCAGGCAGTGTGAAAGAAGTCAGTGTCTAACTAGTGGAGTCCAAGATAAATGAGATTAGTACATGATACAAACATACCATCCTGGTGAGCTGTCTTGCCTGAGAAGACACAGTGATCTGGGTCTGTAGACCTAAAGGTGCAAATCACTCATGTGCTTAACAGAATCACTTATTCACGTCCTTTGGGACCTATTGATTATTATTTTCTTCATAATAATTTCTTTATTATTGTTTTCTTCATAATATTAAAATTACTGAGAACTTCTTTATGTGAATTTTTTCTATAGCAAAGATGTTACTTTCCATTTACTTGGTCCAATTCCACTTTGTTTCATAAAAAAATTCCTTTCAATATCATTATATACAATATTTCCATTAATTTTGCTCTAATTTATGGTATATTTCTGAATGCCACTTGTTACTGCTAGTTTCTATGCACAAGGGATATTCTGGTGAAGGGGTGCGATCACATTCATCACAATGGCTTTGATTCATCAGTAAAAATTGTTTGGCTATTAAGTGTTCTATATATAATCAGTTGTCATTAAAGTCCATTTTAAAGCTGTCAGATCTTTTTTTATTAGTCTGCCCTTTTAAAATACTATAAATAATTAGTCGTGTATATATGGAATACTCAACACAAATATACTAATTTATTTGCTGTCTTTTATTTCAGTGACATCTCATGACAAAGCTCTTTTTGTTATACAGGGAAGCTTTTGAGACATAGGAAATAGTAGAAAAAATTAGCTGACTGACATGAACCTGGCAATGAACAAGCATCAACTACATAGTACCAGCATAAGCACTCAACCTGACAGTATCAGTTTGCTGTCAGTCACATAAATAAACTCAAATGTTACTGCACTTGCATTTGCACAGAGACATTTTTATTAATGCTAGTACCAGTCCTCTGCTTTGGATCTGACAGACAGAGTGGTGCAGGAAGACCTGACAATTTCATCTCACATGAGCGAGCTGGCAGCAACCTGAGCCCCAGCTGCAGTGGGGAAGAGGATGGATGGGCAATTCATGAGGTTGTATACTGGATTTTCTTCATTAAACTAATGAATGAATGCCTGGACACAGGCCATTCCATGGGTATTACTTAGATTTTTTCCCCAATGTTACACTGGGTTTTGTAAGGTTTGGCTTTTCCTTGTCATAGTCATTCAGAATACCTTCCAGTTTCCCTGCTGGAAGAATTAACGTGTCAATAGTTTAGCTTTTTGTCCACTCAAACTCTGATGATGGAGCACAAACAGTAGTTACGTGTATCCTAATCAAGGTGCTCTGATAATCTTAAGAAAAAAAAATTTTGTTTGGGCACACACAAAAACATGCATCCCTGTATGCATGGCCATGAAAATAAGTGCAAAGCTTAACCATAAATCATTCAGAAGTTTCACATCAAGTGAAAATATGCAAATACGGAATTGATTTTGTTATTGACATGTGTTTGCAAAGTCTTTTCTATAAAGTTCTTTGAAAGGCAAATAAGATAGCTCTACTCACTACCAAAATAAACCAAACTCTTAGTTCATGTATTGGATACAGTGAGAAAATGGCTGTCTTCCTAGTCCCCTCACAGCCTTTCCAGCTGTGAATCAGGTTTGTTATAACCTGTCTACCCAGGGTGAAAATACCCAGATCTACAGTGTAAAATATTTAGTCATTTTCCACTGAGAAATGTTTAATTTTTACCTCACTGCTTGTCACGGAGGAAACAGATGAAGTAATTCGCTGCTCTGAAGACTTAAAACAGGTTTGCCTAACAAGCTATGTATTTTACTGAATGTGCAATTTAAACATACTTCTGACCCCTAGTTACAAGAGGTGAATGAAATGATGAAATGCAATTCTTTGCCAAAACACAGCTTTATTTTTATTTAACCAGAATCTCCACAATCTTAGCCTGGGAATGGATGTATCACCCCAGAAATGTCCTCCTGATATTCTTAAAGGCATGCAGCTAATATTGCATGAAGTTTAGAAATATGAATTAGGATAGTATTGTGAGAAAGGTATATTATTAGCCTCTGTCAATCTAGTTAGCTATTGTTATTTACATTTTACTCTTGGATACATTTCTTCAAAATTTATCAGCAATCTATGAAAAAAAGGGAGAATTTTTTTTTAAGGGTCTTAATAAAAAAAAGGAGGGATTATGTAGAAAATATGGATTAATTTTGATTCCATGTCAAATTGCACAGACAACATGTATTTTGATGAAGCAAATTCAAGGTCAAAATGTAAGAAAGAAGAGTAAAAGTTAAGTACACAGGACAGAACTTCCCATCTTTGCAATTATCTGAAAACTTGTGATATGAGATAAAGGCTTTTTATAACTGAAAATCATTCAAGACCAAAAAAGTAATTTGAAGATTACATGCAAAATACACATATAAAATCTGGTGTATTTCCTTTTTTTCCTCCACCATAGCTAGTTGTTTTGAGGAGCTGTGATACCTTCCCTTCCAGACTAAACTGAAAAATTAGAGATGTTTCCCAGAAGAAGCCAGGAGGTAAAAAGATGAACCTGAACATGTAAGGCAATGCTAGAGATTTTGTTTCTGAAAGGCAAAGTTAATAGCTGGAAATGTGATGTTGAAAATAACACGCTTTCCAACCTAATAGACAAATGTAAAAAGATCCAAAAGGTGCAAGCTATAAACAGACAAATACAGATGAGACATTATTTTCACATGTAGGAAGAAAATTGAATCACCAATACAATTTGAAAGGATTGTAGGGGATTTTCCTGTACTGAATACTTTTTAAAACAAATGCTTGATACTTCTTCTAGATGGGAATAGCTGTTGCTCAACTCCAGCTATTAGACATACAGCAAGTATCAGTAGCCCTGCTTAAATTTCAAGCAAACTAGGCTATGAGTGTAGTCATGTCCTTTGATGCTTCTAATACTGTCAAAGCACTGAATTTCTTCCTTGGCTTTGCAATGTCTACAATTTCCAAGGGTTTTTTGTTAAAATTTATATCAGTGATATGGATAAATTCCTGGGATTTTTTCATAATGAGATGAAATTATCTCAAAGTATTTAATTGCTTCTTTTATGACTGAGTTTGTGCTATTTTTAGCAAGAAATTCATAATAATTTTCAACAGACAGGAAGACTGTCTCAACTATCTTTGTATTCAAAATGGACTGATCAATATTCAGAACATTTTTTATGTTTCTGATACAATGTTAATGTTGATAAAATTATTTTTAATACAATTTCACAAATTTACATTCTTATATCAATTAATTGCTTTCCACAAGATTCAGTTATACAACTTCATTCCCACAAAAAACTGCTATACTATCAATTAATAACATTATTATTTGAGTGGATCCTCACTGCTAAGTTAAAATAGCTCCAACTTTTATAGATCACTTTTTTTTTGTTATACCAAGTTGCAAGACACTTGAAATAGATCTCATGGGAAAGATGTGGACCCGTATTGCTAATTCTCACTTTTTAAATGCATCAGTTGAGTGGATAGCTGCTGCCAGATAAGAACAAATGAAAATATTTGGTTCTATAATGTCTAAAGGCGAGGCCCCTTTTAGAAGCTTCAGGCTGTAATATGAAGTCATCTGAGCAGAAACAAAGGACTTGTCATCCTTTTTTTTTATTTTGAACAGATTGACAATACAGGTCAAACATCATCAGTCCAGCTACAGCAACAGAAAAACTTAAAGCAGAACAGGTCACTAGTTATACAACGATAAAAGAAATCTTAGGTATTCTGTGACAATGTAATTCACATCTAAAGGTGACATTTGGGGCACAAGAAAATATATGAATATGTCAATGCAAGTAAAACCTGTTCAATTAACAAGGAATTACTCTGATTCTAATTACACATCAAAATTCATTGCTTTTTGCATTACTGAAAATGTAGTATATAGAAATTTAAGTGAACCTAAAGTTATCAAGAATGCATAAAGAAACAAAAATGTTTTTTTCCAATATTATGTTTCTAATATTAGCTGCAATGAGATTGAGCCCAGAGGCATTTGTTATTAATATTTGGCAATCTATTTTAGATATTTAATGAAAGAAATAAGATCTAAAATACCTTCCTAAGGAACAGTGATACTTAGCTGTAACAATAAATATCAATAAAAGTTTGGTGTTTTTTTTTCCTTTGTGAATACATTTATGATTGAAAAAGTATTAGCAGACAGCATTATTGTGAGCAACCACATACATTCCATTTACCTGAAGGTGTACATGTTTAGACGGTGAAAATTATTGTTGGTTTTTGAGTTGTCTGTTTCTTTTACGAGAACAATATGTCAGAAAAGCATCTGAGTCTAGCTGTCATCTGACTTGATGTGACTTCTTAGAAAGGAGCTGTTACCTATCAGATCTGCTTTCAACAACAGGAACAAAACACAATGTCTAAAAATCTTTCCAATCACTTTATTAACCCCTTGTTCATACCTTGTTCACCCCTTGACTTGCTTTGTGAAGGCTACTCCAGTTTCTGGGATTCACTGACAGAAGTAAGGTGGGGGTTTGGAGTTTTTTTGTTTTGTTTTGTTTTCTCTCCTGTAGATTAGCAACTCACTGAGGTGGATTCACAAGATATAGAAGTTTTGTCACTTGTCTGCCTGGAGCTGGTATATACCACATAATTAGCCAACATCCTGTCCAGTCTGTCTCTTTATATCATTGTATCTTTGTATCTGCAGGAGATACTTATTTTAGTGCATTAAAAAGCATCTAACTATTTTTTAAATAATACATGTGTCAGAGTACAACATCAGTATATGAAATTAGTTTTTAAATTGTGCAATCTGCTGGGTTTTTTCCTTACATTTTCAAGAACTTTAATTTTTATCAAAGACAATTAAAAATTTTTCAAATACGCTTTCAATTGAATTGATATGTGTTGGAATAAAAGGAAGTAGTCCATACATATAAATTTACAATGAAAGTGGTGAACCAATGAAGCAGTCAATGTGTTAAAAGTGTCCTGTGATATGGACTGTGAAAGATCAGGATTGTATCAAAGTCCATTCTCTGAACTTGTTCAGTCTCTGACCCTTGTGCATCTCTGGTTTTTAGCTGTGCTTTATTAGCATGCTTTTATCTAACATCTTTGATCGACTATGTCAAGTAAAAAGTCTTATTCCTCATTTTTATTTTGGTTTATGATATTTTCATTATTTATTTAATCAAAGTATCGGAGTCCTTCAGTTTACAAGCTCCTAAACTTGAAGTGGAAAATAATGTATGGAAGGGGAGTTGGATAATTCATCTCATAAGGAATGATCCAATATAAGATCTTTATTTTAGGCAAAGTCAGATCAGTTGATAACCCATTCAAAACTCTTCTGTGGAGAGCTGGTACTGGGAAAATCAGCAAAAGAAACCATGTTTCTGGAAAATGCCATGGAGATGTGTCTCCATCAGATTGATAGGGTTTATCTGTATGCTTTAGATGCATCGGCACATCAAGATTGGGTACATACCAGAAAAGACAAATTTATTATAATTCTGTATTTTCAAAACCACAAATATCCTCAATTATTAGACACTCTCCATTTAGACAAGCAAGATTTGAAGCATGTAAACTTGGGATTTGGGCAGTTAACTCAGTTGGTGAGTCGGTAAGTTAGCCATTTCTTTGCAATTTTTAAAAGTAGATATGATTTTAATTTCAAAGGATATTGCAAAGACAACTGTCTGAAGACTGGAAGTGTAAGTTGGATAAATATTCAAAGGATAAATAGGTTTTGCCATTTTTGATCTTCATACGTTACCCAGCTACATAAAAGTGCCAGTACATTCTTTTCAGTGTACTGGAAATCTCCTGATAAACATACTGGAGCCCTTATACACATGTATGCACCCAAGCCTGCCCTGTTCTCTCTGCAGTCTTGAATAGATGTGGTCTAAAAGATTATTATTGCAGTTAAAAGGATTATAAATTTCATAAATTCTGATTATGGTCTTGTATTTCTCTTTATTGATCCTTTTCGGGAGCTTAATATAATAATTTAGATGAGGATATATCTGCATTTGTTGGGAAAATTTGTTCAGAGCTATGAAAATGACATTGTGAAATAGCTTGACTGGTCCTTTGCCAGCATATTTCCCATCAGGATGATGGGAAAGAGTTGTTTGCAATGACAAAATAGCAGATAACCATGCTGCATAGTTTTGCCCTTTAAAAGATTGAAAATATAGAGTAAACAATTTTTCTAATGCTACCATAATTATATATATAGAGCTAATGTTTCAGGATTTTGGTTTCAAGAGGACCTTAGTATGCAAGGACTTTTGAATATGTAGTCTGCTTCCTTGCAGGTTATGTAAGACAGCACATGAGACAATATATTACCAGAGTACAAAGTACTCTGTACAAAGTACAAAATTCTGCAATCAAGTATCTCCAGGAGAGATTATGCTCTTCTGAAACCTGGCTTTTGTTCCCTATTTTGCCATTTGAGCTCTATCTGACCTTTGGCAAGTCCCATAAGGCAGAACCACACATTATATTGCTGTTTAAAACCAAAACTACTATTCTCAATATACTCAGGACTCATTGTAATGTTAAAATTCCCAAAGATATCTCAACTGCCTCTGAATAAGCCTAGTAACAGGGCAGTTTTTACTCAGATTGGGAGCCACAATCTATACTTTCCCCTTCAAAGACGATGCAGCAAGCTCTCTGGAAAAGCAATCTGAATGAACAGCAGGAAAAAACTGAGAAGCTACTGCTTCTATCAGGCATAGGTCTGTCTGGATGACATGAGTTTGGAATCAGGCAAAGACAGAAATTATTATCTGCACAATTAATCCAACAGTATGGCTACTGAAGTAGAAAAAAAAGCTGTTGATGGTGCCTGCCCATAGTTCCAGATTGGAAAGACCTACGAGCCAGTAAGATGAAGCTGTCCTACTCAGACTGTAAGATGCTCTGTGGATTACAAAGCCTATAGGCCTGATTCATGCTTTTCTCCTTGATTATCTGGCTTATTTAAACAAAGAACTCTTTCTAATTACAAATTCCTGAATATCACAGATAGGATGATTTAAAATATTTATCTTTCTCCAGCATATTTTTTCTCTTTTAATAGAGACATATGAAAGTATATTAGTTATAGAAAATGAAAATTTTGATTCAATAAACCAAATTGTTACTTATCCTCGAATGCCGAGCACTCTTGGCCTTATGAGGTAATGCATTTAAGTGGTTCTTCCTAACAGCCACACCAGGCTTCTCACCCAGAGCAGCTGTGCATTACAACAACCCAGCCCTGCTCTGTCACTGCTGGCAAGTGGGAATCTTGTACCTTTCCCAGGTGACTCCTGGTTAGAGACACATCTAGAATTTAAAAGGCTAAGACAACATACTGCATTATTCAATTCCTCAAAACAACCCTAATGTGGACCAACTTTGAGGGCAAATTGAATTTTTAGTATCATAGGTGAAAGCTTTCACAAAGCTATTCAAAACCAAATCCCCTCCTCTGACCCTTGTGCAGGAGTATTTGTTTCTAGCATTCACTTCTGAATGTTTTCTTGTTTGGTTAAATGTTCCATTAATAAAGGTAAGTCAATAGAGGCAATGAAGAAATTAACATGTCTAAGGAAGGCTTAGGAAGAGATGGAATATTTACATGCAAAAGATTATTGTATAAATCCTTGCTGCAACTTGACACTCTTCTTGCTTCTGACTTCGGTGTTTCAGAAGTGCTTAGAGTTGGGCATCTTTACAGATTCCATGACATGTCCCATTCTAAGGCGCTAACAAGCTCCTTAATAAATGCACATTCAAACTATTTAGGACTTGGAAGTCCAATATTCTTGCCTTCAAATTTCTTACAGTCTAGAATTGTTCCAATTATAAAAAACAAAACAAACCAAAAAGGCTGGAAATTTGCCCAAGGAAGTTTGGCATGGTTCTCATGAATGAAAGAGGGGTTTTTAACCAGTAGTAGTGATACCTCTTTTTATATAAACATTACTACAATTAATGTTTCCACCTGAGAGTGGGATTTATTCTCCCTACTTGCAACTTGAGCTGGGTTGCTCTAAACTTGTGTTTCTCATGGTGTACATATTAACAGGATTTTTCAGTGGAGCCTTTCTAGTTTGAATGGGCATTTTAAGATTTACTAACACTGATATCTACTAAATTCTACTTATTATTACAAATTTTTTACAACCATTGTCTTTTTGCTACAGTAGCAAGTTGAAATTTAAAGCCATTCTTTTGCTTGAAATTCCCAGCTCTCCTCCCAAGTGTATTACAATATCTTTCTATTAAAGCCTTTTTCTATTAGTAAATGGGTTTTTTAATATATGTAACAAAAGCAATTTTCCTCTTTACTCTATCACCTTTTTTTTCCAATGCTCCCCTGTCAGAATTTTCTACGTATAGCACTTCTAATACATAAATAAAATATTGTGCCAATACATAGGAAAAAAGTCAGAATATTAAGAAACATGTGAAGGAATTTCATAGATTTTACTTAGAGAACTGCTTCCATAGCTCAGGCAATATTTATTTACAAGGTCAGAGCAGCTCAGTGATTTAATTCTCAGAGACTTGCATTCTATGTCTGAAACAGAAAAGCTTTGGTTTGATTCTAGCTCCTTTTCCTGGCTGTAAACCAGCTGCTCTGCTTTTACCTTGAATGGATGCAGCAAATCTTTAGAAATCTGATTGAAAATTAGTTTGGTCACAGGTGTCAGACCTGTAAAAAGAGAAATATGTATAATAGGGATGTGTATTAAAATTCCAGTGGTGCACGTGCAAGTTTATTCAGTCTTGGAGTGAATGAAATAACATGGATGATATTACATACCAGGCTGCATTTGCATTCCTGGCTTAAGTGAGCTCTAACCATTTCACATCCTTATGAAACTTTGTATGTTAGTATTTCTAATGTCTACAACTATTTAATTTCTCAAAACATTCTTTAAAACATTCTTTGGTGTCAAGAAATCTTCATTACATTCCAAATGTTGGTAGAGAATATCTAGGTAGTCTAACTTTTGCAGGGTAGTTCACTTACTGGCATCATTATATCAGGCTGATCCATGGGACAGGCTAAATGACCAAGATTTAATACTGTGTTTACATGGCTAGTGGGGTAGAAATGACCAAAGAATGGAGTTCATAAACAAGCAATTGATTTCCCCAGTCTCTAAAATAACTATGGCCCCACTGAAATAGAATGAAAATCCTAAAGACTTACGTTCTTTCTAAAAAATTACTTTACATTCCCAAAGACACATATTTCAAAAATCTTTGTCTAATTTCAAAAAGCTTTACCCTTAACCTAAATAAATGCAATCCACTTGATTGGGCATTTCAAAATAGCAAGAAGATTAAAAATAACAGAATTACCTCCTCATCTATAGTTTCTATGATAATGTTATAGATATGTATTACAGTAAATCACTAAATGAAGAGATACCGGCATGTAAGTCCCTTGATACACACACATCATTCCAATAACTGCTAACGAATGTTGCTTCCTCTTTGCAGAGATGGAAGAAAAAATGCCCTTCTGATTCTGAAAGATTTTAGTCCACAATAAACACTGAAATATTTACATGCAAAAACAGGCTTGGGGTTCACTGAACAGTTATAAACACAGCAGGCAAACAGTTTGTTGATAGCACTAGTTAGTTCAGAGGTACTGTGCAATTTAGAAATAAAAGTGTGATTACTCAGTGCTTTATAAAATTCTTTATAAAACTTGCAATAAACAATTACAGAGTGATTCACCCACATTTTTAATACCTCTTTACTAAGCACATTCTAAGGTTCTATATAATTTAATTTTTCTGAATGGATCATTTGTAATTTGAATACAGCATATTGAGTTTTTGTCCTTTATAAAAGTAATGCAATCAAACCTAATCACCATATACAAGGGGTGGTATCGATAATAATTTTAGGTCTGGGGTTTTTTTACAATTATTGCATTCAAGCTAAGATCAAAAGGTTAACTCTCAACACATTCCACAGCTATGCACAATTTCAGTCTATTGACTGAGCTATAGATCAAGGTAGCAGCAGTTTCTCTCTGGCTAAAAAGAAAAGAGTCTTACTTATTTCCTCATCATTGATTAATTCTGAGTGAAATTAATGTTTAATAGCTGCATTGTTCCAGTACATGTCCATTTTGACCTTCTTGTTAAAATAAACATGTAATTTAATGGTATTATCAATATCATTTACTTGAAGAATCTTCTAGTATTTGGGAAGCAGAAGTGTGCTTCTATTTGCTAATAATAGTTTCTTGACCTTTACAAAAGCAGTGTTTTGTGCTTATATAAGTACAGATTTATTCACTAAGCATTTACAAATTTCCACTGTTAAACAGGGAGAAAAAAGGACCTCTAAAAATGGAATAATAAAAAAAGAATGTTTGCATAATGACACAAATTTAAATATTTATGAATTCTCAAATCATACATAAGCAGGTGAAAAATTCTTTAGCACCTCCAGATTTTAAACAAAAGTAAAGGGGTGGCCTACAGCATCTGCTCTTATTTTGCTGCATGGCAAGAACATTAGGAACTAGAATTGCTTTTCAGCAGCTGGACCCATCACTTCCTCAACGATTTGATGAAAACAGGTGGAATCTCTCACAGGCATAATTACTGTGATGATAAGTTGTGTCGTTCTTCCAGTTGGCCAGGAATGACTAAAGTATGTGCAATGAGTCTGGAACCTATACTTTATATAAGGAACGTAAGAAACATTATGATATTCAAAGGACACAGAGATGGAACTCAAACTGCCTGAGAAGACAGCAGTGAGACAGTCAGTATTGTACCATTTAATACAAGGATAACCTTTTCCTTAATCACAGATCAGACCAGTCTTCCAGAAAGTGCAATGTACAGACCAGAATATATTGAAACCTGTGGTGATCTAAAACAGGTTCCATCAATTTTGAAAATATTCCAGCTAAGAAGGAACCTGTCTCCCTGCTTCTTCAGTTAGCCAAGCACAGGTGGAATCTGGAAATGAAGCTGGATAAAGCACAGTGATGGATCTATTTTTTTCATGAAGCCCTGGACTAATCTTACCAGCACACTCCCTAAATTGCCTTTGCTCCCTCTCTGAGCTCAGGACCAGTCACTTTGGGTGGAAAAATGACCAATGGGCACCCAGAGCTCCTAGCCCACGGTGAGAACAGGATAATGAAGCACTGCTCTGATTTTAACACCAGCAGGAAAATACACTCCAGATAAGCCACTCCTTTTCCCCCACCCCTTTTGGTAAGGCATGGGCAAACAAAAAGGAGAGAGTGAGAGTTAACAATTTACTAAAAGCTCAAAGCAGTGGAAAAAGACATGCACAATAAAAACAGCAATATTAATAACAAAAGTATACCAAAAAAAAAAAAAGAATGCATCTAATCCATAAAAAGATATTCCACTGGGAAAAAAATCAGGATGGCAGATGCTCCCTGTAGGACATGTCTGAGTAGTTTCCCCAAAGGAAATATGGTGACTGTTCCTGCCCACTGCACCACATTCACCAAACAAAGGCAATATGGTGGGGAGCTCCCATGGCCATTGTTTCCCCCTGCCCAGCTCAAAAGCAATGAAAAGTGAGGACAGACAAACCTCTGGAAGCTAGGTCACATGAGCAGGGCTTGTGCAGCTGCTCCACTGAGCTCAGTTTAACTCAGTTTCTTGCACTGTCACTTCTAACACTCAGCTGGACCTCGGAGATGTCCCTTCAGCATCACACCTGGGAGTGGCACTGCTGCCTCTCCTCAGCACCAGAGTCTGCAAAAAACCTCCTGGAGGAAAGGGGAGTGGGAACAGAAGATGGGCTCCGCAATTCCAATGCTGACAGCGAGCAAGACAAGACAGTTCACCTCTGGTTCGGTGCCGCAGCTTTTCTTGCCAAAACCACGTGCCAACAATGGTGTGGGTGGTTTAGAATAACAGCTCTGTGACATCCACACAGCAGCAAGCTCTGCACTCCTCTCCATAACCCAGAGAAATGCATTTTCAAGCCATCAGAAACTCAGGTAAATTTTATGTGTGCTAGTTTTGCAATTCCCTCTGACTTACAGGTACTAAACAATAACAAAACACAAATACTTCCAGAAAACAATTAGGACAAGTGTTACTTCTGGATTTCCACCCATGTCTGTTTCCAGGGGTGCAGTAATAAAAGTAGATAACCACCAAAGAGTTTTCCTTTTGTGAATAACACATGCTTTATAAACCTTTACTCCTGAAGCATTAGGCACAGTTTTAGGAGGTAATGGTAATCATTCCCATATTACAGCTGGAAAATGATGCATAGCTCCTGTGATTGACTTTGCCAAGGTCAGGAAATGATTTAGTGGTGCAACTCAAAATAGCTTATTCTAAGTCCTCTGTTGTAACCACTAGTCTCCATTTTCTCCATCAGGAAATTGCCTCTGGGAGAAAAGAAGATTTGAGGATGTGGGAAGAGAACACATACATATTTGGTAGTCAATACTGATGAAATTAGGTAATACTGCTGTACACTGGTTAGAAAACCTGCCGTGCTTATCTAGATGTACTCATCATCTAAAGATTATTTCTGGCAGTATCTGACAGTATGTTCTGTCACCTTTCCACTGACACAGCTTTTATATCTTATTGCTGCATTACTTATAATGTCTATTGCCTGCCCACCCAGCATGCTTCTTAAGTAATTATAAGTTTTAATATGTTTCTGGCAGCAAAGACAAATAACTCTACTCCTACCAAGAAGAGATTAGCAATCTCCTTCATTAGCAATTGTAAAAATATTCTGTTATTATGAATTACAGTCTTTATTACTGTTATTATTATTTAACAGCAAGCTACATGCATCAGCATGTTTGAGATAGTAGGGCTTCCATTCTCATGGTAAGACCTGCCCTAAGAGCATTTCAGTGATGGATGAACATCCCTGTTTCTTGTCTATTTAGAAATCCTTCACAGGGCTCTCTCAACACTTAACAGCCACATGCTCTTTAAAGAATAGTCTGCCAGATCCAGAGAGTTTCTCTTTCTCATACAGAAACAGATTCTCTTTCTCCTCTTTTCTAGGTTTGCATTTTAGTGGGGGGGTGGGGTGGTTCCCTTCAAAAAACTTATTTTTGTTTGGTTGTTGTTGGTTTTGGGTTTTATTTTGTTGTTGTTGGTTTTGTTGGTTTTTTTGGTTGGTTTGGTTGGTCTTGCTGGTTTTTGTTTCCTGTATTTGCAAATTATTTTTTCTAGCAAAATTCTAGCAAAGATGTGAGTTTTCATTTTTCCTAAAAATTTTGTCACCTTTGGGGATGCAAAAGGGGAAGATATACTTTAGAAGGATTTGTGAAGAAGTATTTGGAAGAAAGCCTTCCACTGTTACTACACAAAATTGTTACTGAGGTGATTTCCTTTAGTGACAGCAAGTTTTTTTTATCCCAGTCGGTTCTGTAGTCCAATCACCCCTTCAACTTCTAGACATAATGAAAGGAATGACAGGGAGGTAGGAAAAGGTAGCCAGGGTGGGATTACACTGGGATAAATTGGTGTTACATTTAAAAGAAATGGTGGGAGAATGCTCTTTCCTTTGAGAATGAAATCTTGCCTAAGTTGCTTCAGAAGGCTGAGGCATTGGAAAACATCTGTCCTTCTGGCTTCAGTACATCCTTAAGTGTTTTTCCAGGTAATGAAAAAAGATAGCAATTTTAAAATGTCTACTTCCTGTGCCCAAAAAAAACTTTAAGCTATTACCTTCCCCCTTTCTCTGTCATGGGGGATGGCTCATACCTGTAGGCAGATCATACTTGAGTATGATGGTGGACAGGGATGATGGACGGTATGATGGCAGGGATGGTGACAGTCTTCTGTTGACATCCCAGCCTTTTTGCTAACATTTCCCAGCCCTGGAGGAGGGTCCACTGGGCAATTCAGCAAACACTTTAAGATGCCAGATATTGACATTGTTGGAAATCATCCAGATGCATGTCTTTTAGAAGCATTTATGAATCACATTTATTTGTCATTCCAAAGAGGTTGGTTAGCTAGGGCTGAAGTTTGCAGCCAAAGACAATAACCATTTCATTCACTCTAGCTAAGTCTGCTGACATGATGCTGATACAAAATGCCTTTAAGTACAGAAATGTTCTGCTGTTGCAATGTATGGGAGAAAAATACCCTTCTTAGTCAGGATAACAACTGGTAGTAGTTACGAATAGGGTCTGTACACAGTTGTAATTCACTCTCAGGGCTGATCACAGCTATTTCTGAACTGAGAACTGTCATCAAACCAGTCCTAGGGAGAGAATTGAAACCTTGTCCGTGCAGTAAGTGGCCATCTATTATTTCGGTGGCATAGGTTTCCGAGATCTCTGCTTTCACTGCCAGCTTTCTTTCCACTTCTCAGAAGGACAGAGAGACAGAAAAAGGCATATTTGTGTAGTATTATATGACACTGGATCCCTTGAGTTGTCCTCACAATTAGGCCACATTTTCACAAATTCCATTACTGAACACATGGGGTTATTTCTACTAGAAATAAGTATTTCTACTACTACTACTAGTAGTATTTCTACTAGAAATAAGAGGCATATTTACAGAACTGGATACAGACACAGCTGGGTCCTTGCCTGCATGGGGAACTGGTTGGTGACAACATAGTTTGTGTGGAAAATTTACTGTACACATGCCCCCCCGCCCCGCCATAGGAATAGCAATACAGGTTATATCTACATTTAGAAACATGACAAAACAGGAAAAATGTCAGTGTGGCTATTGGTTGTTTTCATCCATTCTACAGTAGATGATAATAGAAATTTCAAACTGAATTTCCAGAAAATGCAAGATGCAGTTATACAGAGGAAAACCCTATCTGGATTATGACACACTGTATTGATTCACCATGTCCAAAAGAAATTAATTCAAACTGATACAGACTGTGCAATCAAGCTTTCTTCCTTAATGTATACACCCAAGGCTTTTGAAGGAGGAAGCATTAGGTTAGTAGATCTGCTGCTGCTGCTCTCTATGTATTCAAATGGATATGGCATTCAGCAAATGAGCTATTGCAAGGTTTCTAGATCATTTTTTATTTGGCATAATACTGATCTAATAATATGTGCATTTTTGCCCTCTATGAAAAAATGTATTTCTTTCTAATTTTTTTCTATGAAAAATGTTTTCTTTCTAAGAGTAAGAATCTAGACTAAACACACTTCAAAATGTTTTTGATTATGCGCTTAGGGCAACTGAACCATTCCTCTGCTGAGAGATATCAGTATTATTCAAGAAACAAAATCTTCCTTTTTGTCCAACTGCCACTTGTATTTCAAAGTATGACATCTTACTTCTTAACTGACAAAAGTACGTAAAAAATTACACATTCAATAGCATTCTCCTTAAACTTTTCCAAAAGGTTTGGATACCAAGATAATAACTCCCATACTGCCTAGAAAATAATGTTTTATATATTGTCAACAAATAACCTCACAAACCTCTTCCAATTTCTGATACATGTATTTCTTTTCATTATTCAGTTGGACAAACAGAAGCAGAAAGTACTTCAGTGTCTTTCCCAAAGAAAAGCACATCCAAGGGATCAGGAGAACCTGTAATCTAGTTTTTGAGTTTTGAGTTTCAGCATCTGCAGCTTCATTTACTGCTAAAGTAAATGAATGATGATTTATGATATTTTATAATATCATTTATGATATTAAAATGTTATGTTTGAGAACACAGAACTCTTAATTATTGAAATGTAAATCAAAAGGTTTAACAGATTTTGAGAATTATTTAATGGCTATTAATAAGAATTTATTTATGATGGTGGTGATTGTGGCTACTGAAGCTGTAGTTGGGGTGATAGGAATGCCTGTTTAAAATGGACATCTAAGATAAAGATCCCAAACAGACACTCAGCAAAGAGAAAGGAAACAATGGTATAGAAGCAACCATAAATAGGAGAAAAAACCCACTGTGGATTCATGTTTTATGCTGGATAACATCTGATCTCAGGGCAGCTTTCTTTGGAAAGAATTATTAATTTGTTTGTAACATTTTTATTTGATTGTCTGTCTTTGCTTAATTTCATGGCCATAAGCACACAAGAGCAAGCCCTGCACAGAGCTGTTTATTATGCAGAAATCTGTATTAATGTCATGTATTAATTTTTACTTTATGAAAAGCACTTGGTTAAGGATGGCTTGTAATGTTTGCAATAACAGTGAGGACACGTCCAATTCATCTCATTACTGCTCTCTATTAAGGGCAACTCATGCAAAATAATGGGTCAGTCTAACACCCATGAGCCTCCAAATGTGGATCTAGGCAAAAAAAGGCAGGAAAATACTTAAGGGAATTTCTGCAAGAGAGGCTGTCAGGTTTGCAAGTCTGCTCCACAGAAACAGCACTTTCCAATGTTTTAAAGGAAGAAGAAAAAAGCAGTTGGGAAAACTTATCTGTGAGGTGATGCTCATGGGAAATTGTAGATGTTCCTCAGCTTAATTCTGTGCATTGTTGATACCGATTCTTTGGTATTTTAAGTAGATTTTCCAATGCAGTGTCACGTACCTCCTGTACAATGGGAACCATTCCCACTCTCTTTTTTATCTAAGTAAAATTATCCCGCCTTACATATAATACTAACTCTATAAACATGTTCTGCTACTGAAAGAAACTCTGTGTCTTTGGAGGGAAGTGAGAAGATAATAGGGAAAGAGAATGTGGGACAGCTTGTTTTGGTAGCACAGGCCCAAGACATTTCACAGTGTTTGTTGACAGCTGCTGCCAACCTGAATTAGAGTTAGAAAAGATCTAGAGAACGACCTTCTTTCTAAAATGTTCAACATATTCAAGGTCTTTTTAACTACTTTGAGGAAACCTCATAAGTACGTGAATTATGAGAGCAGAACGAAGGGACAATGAACACCATCTTACAGTAGGACAAGCATGTCACCACCTACTGCAGGAGTTCCAGAGGTCAGCTGGCAGAGTGTGCAGTCTCTTGTAGGAATGTTTCCACATGAAGAGCAGCCTGGTCTCAAGTAAGTAATCAGTAAGTCTCTTCTTGGTTTCCCCACCACCTGCCAAAAGGGAGTGGTAACACCTGCTCACCCCATACTGTGTATTTGCTTCTCTTTAGGATTTCATTAATCAGTTAATGGCTACATAGCAAATAGGAAATATTAACAAATATTCACATCAACTCAGAGGTGTAAATTGGTGCTTGCTAGTAGAGTTTTCTCACTCTGCAACACTTTGCTTACTAAAGTCTGTCACCTGATACTATTACAGCTGATAATTGAGTCAATCTCTCTAGGAGTGTTTCAGTGTTTTGGACAGGCTCTCCTTGGGATACTCTTCATGCATAATATATTATTTTGAATGTTACTGATAAGGTATTTTTAATCTATTTCCTATGTAATCCTCAAGTCACTCTGAAGAGTCTGTTTTAAGCTTAAAGTAAATACCAATTTGGGCCTTAGATTTTCTGTTCTTAATTTTTCCTCATATTAGGAACTTAAATCCAGATAACACATTGTCACCAAAAGAATTTCCTTCTCCTCTTCACTTAGGAGCAGCAAACAAACAAAAAATTATGATTAATGCTGTTTCTTTTTATAAAATCTTTCTGCATTCTGTGGTGGATGCATTAGACCCCAACAATTACCTCTTCTTGTTACAAGGCCAACACACTGGATTATTGAATCATTTCAGCTTTCTCTGTTATCCAGAAAAATGCACATGTAATTAATACCCACAAGTAGTAGCAGCTTAATCAGGGGAGACTGAATAAGTCTATTTTAGAATTATCTTGCACTTCTGTCAAACAAAAAGACTGAGCATTCAGAAATCCTTTACAAAGGACAATAGCTGAGCTTCTGTCTAAATATAGACTGAGAGGAACTTTTTTTGTCACATTGTTTTTGCTTTGCATGTGCTTAGAAATTGTCTCCTAGATTAGGAAGGCACAATGCATGAATATTTTGAGTGTTTGCATTAAACTGTCAAGTCTTGTCAAGACCTTATACTTTGATAATGGAGCAAAATAAAGAACAAGTTGAAAAGGATTCTAAAAGCTGAAATAACTTAAGTAATGTTCTCACAGTACAAAGTCTTTTGTGACAGTATATGCTTAAGGTGCAACTGCTCTTATTTTAAAGCTCACCTTGTCAGCTGAGATGACATAGCTTTATAAGAGACTCACTGGGACTCAGTGAGTCTGTCTCTTGAGAAAAATTAAACAATGTTTTTCTGTGCGTTTTTTAGTCAGATAACTTTTTTTTCATTGCATTACCCTGAAAAGAGCCGGTTTTATACAATAAAGATTCAAAGAACAAACAGATGGTGCTGTTTATAAATACAGAATAAAAGAGTAAAAGAATAGTTGGGGTTGTAAGGGACTGCTGGAGATAGTTCAGTCCTACCTCCCTGATAAAGCAGGCTCATCTAAAGCATGTTGCACAGGGTCGCTTCCAGGTGACTTCTGAACATATCCAGAGATGGAAACTCCACATTCTCTCTCTGGGCAACCTGTTCCAGTGCTTTGTCACTCTCAAAGTAGTTTTTCCTCATATACAAATGGAACTTCCTGTATTTCTGTTTTGTGACTGTTGCCTTTCTTCTGTCCCTGCTTGGCATCACTGAGGTCCTGGCCTCATCTTCTCAACACCCTCACTTCAGACAATTGTATACATTGGTGACTCACTCTCAGCTGACTCTTCTTGAGGTTAAACAGGCCCAACCCTCACACTTTTCCCATAAGTTAGATGTTCCAGACCTTAATCTTCTTTGTTGCCTTTCACTGAAATCACTACAGCAACTCCACGTCTCTCTTGTCCTGAGGAGCCCAGAACTGGACACAGCACTCCAGCTGTGGCCTCACCAGGGCTGAGTAGAGGGGCAGGATCACCTCCCCTGACCTGCTGGCAGTGCTCTTCCTAGTGTGCCCCAGGACACCACTGGCTTTCCTGGCCACAAGGAAGAGCACACTGCTGGCTCAGGGACAGCTTGTTGTCCCAGGTCTGCTCTGCAGACAATAAAAAAACAAAACAATAACAATAACAAAAAAGCCCCAACAGAACAAACAAAAACCACAAAAAAACCCACACAAAACCAACCAAAAAAAACACAAGAAAAAAACCCACAGACAAACAAACAGATAAAAACACAACCAAAAAAACCCTCAGAACCCAAGTATATATATGCAACCAGTATGGTCTGACAGAGCCAGAAACCAGGGTCTGAAGGAAGAAGCAGTGATTTTGGTTTAAAATTAATAAATTCAAAGACTTGAAACATTTTAAGGCTGTCATGCTAGAGCCAGAAAAGCTCATATTGTTTGTCAGCAGCTTAGAACTTCACGTAAAAGCAAAACATTGTTTTTCAAACCTCTTTCAATTATGCCTTCTACTGCTCTGCAACATCCAGGGTTTATTCTAACCCCAATTCTGCTCTCATCTTCTCTTCCCATCCTAGCATTAAATATTTCATCCTTCTATTCACAGACTGAATTTCCTGTTCTTAAAAAAAAAACCCACAACATTTTCTTTCTCTTTATTATGAATTTTATGTACCATTCTGGCAGTAAAAATCCCTTTTCTCCCGTCACATGACTATGGCCATTAAAAATCATATGTTCCTGAGGTGATAATGTACTGTTATTGTTTTAGCATGAAACTATCAATTGTACCTCAGGTACACAATGCAATCTGCTCAATAGTTTGAAGCCAAAAGATCTTGTTTTCAGGTATTCAGTGCTATTACACAGATTACCTTCTGCTTCTGTTGTTGTTTGGGTTGATTGTCCTCATCTGTCTAAAATCCAGGTGTGGCTATAAAGTTCCTAGGCAAGCCTGTCCAGATCCCATCACAGAATTTATTAACAGATATCAAAAAGACTCTTCCTAGAAAATCTGAGGATAAAGTTATGGGTTGAATTAGTATTCTATGCACACCCTGATAAATGGCCAGTGTGCCAGACCCCACTAAAAAGTCTCATTACCTTCTTATCAACTGTCTACTGTGTCTTTGGGTTGCTTCCTCTCCTTACTAGTGGTCTTATTTTAGTAACGTCTTTTGTAAAAATAAACAAACAAAACACAGAGCCAACAAAACCAAACAAAACTAAAAACTGAAGACTGAACTCAGATTGGCAAAAATAAATAATTGCAATAGTGTAACTACATTGACCTGGACAGAGAGAGATAAGAATCAAGCATAGCACTCAGTGTGGTGGGATCTATATTACTCTGCTTCTTGTGTCACTGTCAGTCTTCTTTGGCTTATTTATGTGGAATTTTTTTATCTTTTCAGATTATGGATAAATTTCTTAAATTTATAAAATGATAATTTATAATTTTCATAAATTTATTATGGATAAATGTATTAAAATATTTTTCCTAAAAGGTAAGCCTATGACTGATCCACTGAGGCTGCTACAATACTCAGGAATTAGATTGGCTGCTAGCACAGGGATAAAGCAAGGACAGATTAAGGAAAGTGTCACAGACAAAAAGTATCATATGGCTATGGTCAAAGCAAAGAAACAGAAAAAGCTCATCTCCATGGTTAGGCACTGACATTACACTGTGGGGACCAAACACTCTTCTTTAGAGGCAAGATTGCCCACCAGAGATGTGAAGGTTTGTGGAATATATTTGACACTCTTCAAGCTATTTTCTGCTCTGTTTCTCAAAAGACCTCTACTGGCTTTTCTGACACCAAAGGCATATGGTGTAGTACAGTCATTTAGTCAGATTCTCAGCAGTCATTACATCTTTGTAAATTATCTTTGCTCTTCTCTGGGACATATTTATCCAGAATTTGCTCTTTGCTGTTTATAATATATGATTATATATTTCATATACAGACAAGCAATATGCCTTTGGTAATTGTAAAGTTTCACATTGAATAATAAAATTATATTGATTATAAAATTAATCCATTGAGGATTTGCATATTACTTTGACCATAGCTCTGCACAAATCTGTTGACTTTTCTTTTATGTGTTCTCATTATATGTTTTTCTTTCCCTAATTATTAATATTTTTTAGAACTTTGTTTTTTAATGTTCCTTGTTCATTTATTTGATGTATATCAACTAGTGATATACAACTAGCAGAACAAAACAAAGCTGGGGAACTTACATTGTCAACAGCTTTTGATTCAGCATGAAGAAGGTGCTTCCTTTAATGAGAATAACTCCACACAGAAGGAGACAGGAGGACAGATTGCAACACCAGGAGGGAAAAGAGATGTCAGTTACAGCACAGGAGGTAAATTAAATGTTTCCCTTGGCTACTGGTTAAGACAGTTTGTGTGTATGCTTCTGGGATTAATAGAGCCTAATTGCAGACAAATTTGTTCTTACTAGTCCCCAAAAATTCACTTTGTTTTGGGACATCCTGTTCCTCTGAGACCCAGTTCTCTAAAATGCTTGACAGTCAGGTATGCAGACAGAATTGTTCTGTTAGGTGCATAGGTACAGTTTTGTAACTATTTCTAGATTTTTTTATGAGTCTCTGTATATAATCTTACATGTCTGTTAAAGCCAGCAGATGTGTGTATGTGTGTGTGTGTGTGTGTGTGTGTGTGTGTGTGTGTGTTTGTGTTGAGTATTTGTAGGCATGCTTGTGCTTTCATACTTTGGAAATAGTCTATGATACTTTGGTGTTTTGTCCTGTTTATTTCCTTTTTAGCATCTTGGAACCTTCTCTCCTAGGAGACAACCAAAATCATCTTCTTTGGAGACTGTGCTTTATGGTGTTTTACACCAGAATTCACCTTGGCCAACCTCCAAGCATGAAAGTAT
This sequence comes from Vidua chalybeata, assembly GCF_026979565.1. Classification (NCBI taxonomy): domain Eukaryota; kingdom Metazoa; phylum Chordata; class Aves; order Passeriformes; family Viduidae; genus Vidua; species Vidua chalybeata. The sequence goes on from NC_071535.1 coordinate 19,582,169, forward strand.
TCTCTGTTTCACAATACACATGCCTGAAATCCATTCAATTGCTGTCTCTGATACTCCAAGTAATGGAATCACATCACATTTCCTTTACTCCTGTGGTTTCATTTTTGACATGACTTTGGAATCTCTTTTAAAGATTCATATATAGGTATGCATGTAAGTAACAAGTACCAACAAATATGACAAGTGCACAACCAGCTGTCTCCATCCCTAGACATATGTTCCAGACACTTATATCACACAGAAATGGAAAATAAAAAGGTAGTATGGGCACCATTAAACTGCCCAATCACACATACAATTAATGCAGATTTTCACTGGGACTAAAGTTGTGGCCCTAAACCGTGATCAGTGCCTAATGCAGAAGTGGGTAATTTGTCATGTGATGCAGCAGTGCTTGTAATCTAGATTATTGTCATTCTACCTGTTTGTATCTAACATTTATCCATCCAAATGTTGTTCATCCGGAAAATGCAAAACTGTTTTACTCATTTGCATGAATACACAGTAAAAGGATGCTGTCAAGCAGCATGCAGAGCACTTCCAGAGAGCTGCACCCACAGAGCACACAAAGAACAATCATCCTGGAATGACAAACACACTCCACCTGCAGGCAAAGAGTTGACATTCTTACAAACTTCTGAAAGACTCACACTCCTCAGTTCACAGCTCTGGTAAATTGGTTGCTGCAGATATATGTTAAAATCCAAATCCATTTGTTATCTTATGAATATATTTTTCATTAAAAGGTGTTGTGCGGATGAAGGGGGCTATTCATGTATTCATGTGTCTCTCTCAGTTTTCTGATTTGGTTTCGTTTTTCAATTTTTCCCAATTTATTTTTGATTGTTTTCTATTCCTCAGAGGCCAAAATTCAATATGTAAAAATGCTTTTAAAAAGGTGACTCAACTTCTAATGTCAAATTCAATAAGGTCAGCTACTATAATCACATCACTTAACAATATGAAGAGAAAAGGCAATGATGTCCCACATTTCTGCTATTTTCAGAGACATTCTGATTTGAAAATTAAGGATAATTTACTGCAGTGCTTAGAATTCAAACTGATATTCAGAAAATTGACCTCACACAATGATTTTCCTATCCAGTTTATTCATTCTGAATCCTATAGCCATTTATACAGTCTAAACTCCAGGGAAGTGAAGGCACAAATGTAGAGTTATTTTCCTTACCTTGTTTGCAGAGAAAAGCTGAATTTCAGGCACTCATAAAGTAGCATAATTAGTTATCATGGAACTGCTTCTTACTTTTTTACGTGCTTTGGTAATTGCATGCCAGCAGGTATGGCACAGATTGAGGGTCTGCTTGAAGGGGGCACCACTAGGAAGCACCACCTCCAGCAGGCAAAACTCCTCCTCAGGTTTATCACAGCTCAAAAGATGGCTCTGACAACTGCAACTCCATGAGGACTGCAGCCCTGCCATGCGGCTGGCAATGTCCCACTCCAGGGATGGATAGCTGTAATTTCGTTACAGGTGAAATGATCCATGCAGTCTCAATATGACTGCTCAGTCCTTGCCAGTAACCCTGGGTAAGTAAATTAAAAAAAAAAAAAAAAATCAGTGTGAACTTACAAGTATTATGGGAAAGGATTTTGATCAAATGGAGATGGATTAATTTTAGGTTATTAAAATCATTATTTCATTTTCAAAGTTGGTGTTTCATTTAAAAAAAAATTGGTTTGGTTATTTTTAAAATCTAATATCAAATAGTATGGGGTTTTGCCCTGTGTTTCCCAAAATAAATTACTTATTATTAAATTCCCTCCACTTTAGACATTAAACAATATATGTTGAATCCTAAGCCTATAAATGTATTTATCCTGCAATTAGGATTCATTAATAAAGCAGGTACTCTTTGCTAAAAAACAAAAGAAATTCTTTTTAAATATCATAGGACAGGTTTCATCTAAGTCAAAGTTAGTCTAGAGAAATAAACACTTTGAATAACTAATTAAGAAGGTAATGGCTTAATCCCTAGAATTCTCTGTTTCTTTCTTAACTTTCTATGAAAGGAGACTAGAATGATGACCCTACTCTCAAACATGGAGCTCTTGACATCTGTATAAGCACAGGTGTTTTCCACTCCTAAAGATTTCAATTCTCTGTTCCAAATCTTCTAAGGCATACATTATTTACAGAATTTAAAGATTACTTTGCTCCTTTCACTTCAGTCAAAACGTTTTCTCTGGTGAGCTCATTTTCACATCAGATGTAGTGCAGCATTAAGCATCTGCCTAAAGCTTGTGAATATTCTACTTGAGGCCAAGAACTTTGCTACGTAATGTTTACATTTGTAAGTTCTTTGCAGAATGTTGTTCATAGCATGGATCTTATGGATCTTATTAAGAAAACAATCCAGACAGTCCACATGCTGTTTACATATGCTTTATTCAGCTCTTGCTCTGATATTTTTTATTAACAATGCCCCATATGTAATTTCTTTATGTGTACCTCTCAGCCCTACAGTGGCTATTTATCTATTAAGTGTTCTAAATAAAGCCAGCCTAAGATTTTATTTAAGAATTAAGCATCCAGTTGAGTTTTGTAAAAAAATATTGTATTAAAATTATCAGAAACTGGTTTTATTTTGCTCTTTCTGTTTAAGTGATACTCCTAATTTCAGTGGTCTTAGTTCTAATTTCTATGAATGTAAAGGATATGAAAAGAATAAGATGTGAATTATTGTATGGCATTATGGAAATTGAATTAATTTTTTACCATAAAAGAATCTCTACCAGTCATTTGAAGCTGTTTATTATGTATATTCCTTCAAAAAAAATTTAGACTGTTTACAAGAATAATCAACATTACAGAATTATGTTCAATCCTTGGGAAATTGGTATTTTCATACCAGTGCAGTTGAGCTCAGGTAGAAAAGCACCTCCCCTTCTACACTTAATTTTAATATCTTAATAGCAGATGACTTGATAAAGAATTGTACAGGATGAGACCAGATGTCGTAGAGAATCCATACTGTAACAGTTGGATTGTTTAAGAGAACATAGACTAAGGCTGAATAATTATGCAAAAGATAAATCATCTAGCCATGTAATTAATTTGGAATTACAATGACAATAAAGGTACAGTTAAATTCTTATTGATACATTAAAATTGTGATAAATGTTAATATATTTAATTGGTATTTAACAAGATAGCTGTAGCAAGTTAATTAGATATCCATTTACATACTTCATAAATGTCTGCATTTTTAACAATTCAACCCACATTTAGAGTACTGTACAGCCTTCAGTGTTCCTGGATACAATAGGTGTGATAAGTAACACTAGGTCCATTTCCCTTCTGATCCCTTTATCATGGGCAGGATGAAATTAGAATTAAATTTCCCTTCCCCTTCCCCTTCTTTTTCCCATTAATTATCAAGACTTCATAAACATAAAGGCAAACTAAACACTAATAGATTCTGGACAATTTTGGTGTTAATATATGTCTGTGCCTCCCCTTCACATCTCTAAATTATTGTTAAGATTCAAGCTGACTATTTACAAATGAAAGAGATCTATGTTCACCATGATTATAACATGCCCTGATAAATTTGTGAACTGATGATGCTAGAAAGTACCGAGGAATTAAACCCAGAAGCTCTGTCAGCCTTTAACTAACTACCACACATAAAATGCAAGAATGTAAAAAGTTATGTATGGGAACTTAAGAGCTACTTTAAAAAGCCAGCTGCAAGCAGAAAATGTCAAAATAGTTTGTCAAGTAAGTTTATAACACTTCTTCATTATCTTAATCATAAGGATGCATAAAAATGGCTATGAAGAAAAGCAGATCTGTTCTCCCCTGCCCCGCCCTTTTTTCTCCCAGACATTAAGATAAAAAGAGACTTGTGAGGTTTTTAAAGATACCCTTAAAGGAAGAGTGATGATGATTCTCTCAGATTTGCTTTGAAGAATATCTTATATAGTGCCTGAATTACAATGAGAGAGATAGAGACACTTGGATGGGAAGAACGGGAGATCGAACAGGAGACAAGAAACAGAGGAAGGATAAGTTGGGTGAAAATTCTTGATTAGCCCAGGCATTTTCTTCTGATTTATTTTCATGTGACCTAATTGGAGTATATTTCCTGCCAGAGATGTTCAATATCAGGGCAGGAGTTCCAGATTTATTTGAGATTTTAGTTAAAAGATGACTAAAAATATTTAAACGGTATAGTGAAAACATGCAAAGTCTACATGTTCCAAATTTTTAAAATATATTCTGACATTTTATTTAAGACAATCACAGCATGCTTTCATTATGTTTTCTGGTCTGCTTCTGGGAAGACAGTGCTCTCCCACCCACAGAAGTGCACTGGGCTACTCTTCAGAGTTTCCAGGAGGTAAACTGTTGAAGTCATTCTTCTACTTGGCTAGCAATTAATACTGAGTAGCACTGAGGAACAGGGTATTAAATTGTTTTACTTTAGGATGCAGAAGACCTACCCAAAGTCTGCAATAAAGCCCATATATTTTCTACTAAGAATTTCAGTGGTTTCCAATGGTTTTAGCAGATAGACTGTCTTGCACCTATTTGTCAGCCAAAACCAAGAATACAAGGATTTATGATACTATTAAGAAAAATCACCACACACACAAACAAACGGGCCATATTAATAAAAGATATTAATCTCAGTAGTATTTTTAAGAACAAAGAAAATTACAATATTCTTCTGAAAGTTTCCCAGAATTTGTTCAGTTTTACAAGTATTTCTAAACTCAGATAAAAAAAAAAAAATTCCACCATGGCAACATGCTGGCAGTTAGTATGCTGATTGTGTTCTTATTTTCTGCTTCTTTCTCATCCAGGTTTTAGTCCTTAATGACTGAATGGCTCTTTCATCACTTCCCTCTTGAAAGAATTCAACACATATACAAGTTCCAATATATAAAATTTCACCTGATATTTCATGTATATTTTCCCACTACTAGGTTTACTCAAATAAAAATGGTGATCCAATTTCTATTTGAAACATCCACTATATCCTTTTTCTACTAAACCTTCTGAGACCAAAAATTTTAGCAAATGAACACTGTTCTGTCCACTAACTGCATTGTAATAACACCAGTGTTGATTCCTGTTCATCTTTCATTGATGGTTCCTTCAGGTTCATAACAATTTTTTATGTATTTTGCCATATTTCCCTAGATTCTAAGATCATCTCGATGTCAGAGGAATTATAGAAATTATTATTATAGTTTTACAAAGTAAGCCAAATTTCACTTCCATCTGGAAATCTAAAAATCTGAACAATAGGTCATTTGTTATTTGGCTACTGATGTGTGGATTTAGAGACAATGTAATTGAGGGCAGAACTGTCCCTTAAAACACATTCTAAGCAATCAAGGATTAAATGTACTAATTAAGATTATTTTTGTGAATAACTGTACCGGTTATATTTTCTAGGTTGAAGTGAAAAACAGTAAAATCAAAGAAACTTAAATAAACAAATTTTTTCAGAAGAAACACTTACAAATTTTTAGGATAAAAAGAATTGTTTAGAGTCACTAAAATTCTTTAGTAAGCATTAAAAAAAAATATGGACACTGAAATTTATATCCAATTAATAAGAGTGTCATAAAAATATCCATTTCAATACTTTAATCCATGGTCACATTTAAAAAAACTTGTGATCAGTGCAAGTATCAATTAGACAATTATCTGCATGAGAAAGGGACATTTTCAGCCCTATATTTTTCAGGTAGCCATGGTCATAGGCTGTGACCATGATACTTGAACAAGTCTAATGCTGGCAGGAAAGTATTGGAACCCAAATCCATAAGTTTTTCAATTTAGGCAGCAGTTATTTTTACACTATTTCAGAAGTCATTTGCCATTGAAAATTGTATGCAATCACAGCAGTAATTTCATACATTTAAAAAAAATAAATATTTAAAAGGCATGTCTATATAGATATTTTGTCTTTTTTAGACGAAAGAACCCCATGATATTGTCAATGGAGTTGATATTTGTGTTAGCTATATATTTCTCTGTACTTTAGGAACACTTGGTCCTTTCAATTAAGGGTTTTTCTCTAAATTCAAACAAGAAAAAGAGATTACCTATGTAAAGAGGATAGTTTGTTCATGTATCCCAAGCTTAAATTTCATGAGAACTAAAACAACTTCTTAAAACACGTGCTAGGATCATGCAAGTTGTTAAGACTCTTACAACCCATCACTGAGGACCTGCAGGGTGATTCTGTACTCCTGTTAGAAGTGTTTAGGTATGTACTGATTGGCTATACAGGAAACATAACTCTAGTGTTTGGTAGATTGCATCTGTGTGGTTTCATAACTGTTGAATAATACATCTGGAATTTGACTGCTACCTTCCAAACTCGAGTTTTGGTAGACTATTTTATAACTGAAATTGTCCAATAGACTCAGAAGCCAGGAAAGAATCTGGTAGATATGTAAACAGGAGAATGATTTCAAAGACTTTGTCTGCTGCTAAAGATGAAGATTCAACATCTTTGTTCCTGGTCACATGTAAAGAGCAGAAATTATTCTTTCCTGGGATACTTATTTAGGACACTCAATGTCTCTAAGTACTTCACTGAATACACTGACTCTGAGTAACTCTTTCTTTTAAAAGATAGCTTGTATACTAAATTTTATGTTAACCTGTGTGGCAGGAAAAAAGAGATCCACATTATAACCCAGGTGCTGTATGCTTTCTCTCTAATCAGTGGAGAAAGATCAGCATTTTAAGAGAGGGAGTTACATTTTGGGGAAGCAGATTCATCTGCTGGGGTGCCTCACTCTGCTAAGGATACAGGCAGTTAACAGCCTACCCACATTCTAATTCAGTTTTTTCAGCTAAGGGACTAAAGAATGGATGAGCCAAGCCTAGAAATCACAAGACTCAAGACCTTTCAAGAGCTTATTATAACAAAGTTTTTGCCTTCATTTCATTTTTCCAGGTCCATGGCCCACAGGTGTGGGCAAAAGCATACACTATATTTTGCCACAATTCTTTTAGTTTCCTTTCTAATACATGATTACAAACACTTCAGAATTCCTTCAGAGAACAAACTGCTGGTCAGCATCTGGAAGATACATCCTAGTCATCTTGTGCTAGTGGTCAAGATTCAGAAGGATCATTGTTGAGGGCTGGTTGAAAGAAGCATTTACAATTCTAGGAGACTTCAGAGACAGTTGAAATTAGCCAGGGTTCTGATGTAGTATGGTTATGATAAAATCTTTCACTACATACATTTTTCCTCTCAGATAACAAAAAATAGCTGTATAGAAATATTGAGAAAGTTTCCTCTAAATATATTAGTCTAAAAAAGACCTTTTATTTTTTTTTATTTGGTGACCGGTGTGTTTGGAGAAACCTAGTTTTCTTCCAACCAGGCCCCTTAATCTCTGTTATGCAACTTCTGTGTATAGTTTAGAAAAGGTATTCTTGTGAGAGAAGGTATAATACCCATAAGAACTACTGCTCCTTTACAGTTCAACTCAGTTTTTACCCAATTATTTAAATTATTATTTTCTTTTAACCTGTTCCTTGATTTTTATTTACCATTATTAAATTCACAACACATTAGTAAGTAGAGATAATCATCCCCTTTCCAACCTTAATTGGTGAGTGGAATTTTTGATCTGGTGCATTCAGCATACTTTGAAATCAGGTGGTATTAAACCAATTCGATTTTTTTAATTGATTTCTGCATTTTATACAGTAAGGGAAATTCATTGATGTTCATTTTGGAAATGAGATAACAATGACTTTTGAAACATTGCCAGCTCACAAAATGTAAAGTCAATATCAATTCATTAGCAAATTAATGGGACTGATTTTATTGTAAATAACTAGCAACTGTGCAGTTGGCAGGTTTGAGTTAGTAGTTATTCAGAGCATCACATGCAAGTTCTAAAAGTAATGGAAGTATTCAGAAATAGACTTTTTAATCAAGAATTTTGTACTCTCTTTGGGAGTTAAATATTTTTCACCTTAAAAAGAAGTGTGTTACAATGATCTTATGGTGTAAATAGAATAGTTTATACTGCACTTAGTCTGTGTCTTTAAACACAGGCCTAAATACAGCTGGGATAGCAATCACCTTTCAAATTGAAAAGATTCCAACAAAATTGAAATCATTTCAGTTTGCTGTCAAACAATTTATCTTCACTTTTTTCATGCAGGAAAGGAAAGTTCTTGAAGTAAATGTTGAAAGGAACTATGGATTTTCTTAAATGGATAAATAAAGGTTTAATATGAGCTTTTTTAAAATTTCTTTTGCAAATAAATACTTTCTTCTCATTAAACTGAAGTACAGATGGAATTGAAAGATCATTTTGAAATGGTAAATGGAAGCACCTAGTATTTTTCTTGTTTTTCACCCATTTTTCTAGCTTAAATACTACAAAAAATTCAAAATGAATTTGTGAGTTGTTTTGAGCAGATGCATTTTTCACTGAGAAAAGCTTTTGCCTGAAGAGTTTCCCCTATCTACAGTCCTGAATAGTGCATTGCAGGTAGCTTTGCTCATGAGATCTATAGGCAATTGTACATTTTACAGATGTTCCTCAGGATATAATACCTCCAGAGCTCTCCTCAGAACAAAATCCCCTTAGTCCTCAAAAAGCTCTACATGTTCTGTATCATCACTATGTGTACGTGCTGAACTGGAGAATAACTGAAATAATGGCTCCTTTTCTTTCCTAGTGCTTCTAACGCCTTTTACAGTGGAGCTACTTATCCTCCAATCCTAACCAAATGCTTGTCCCTCCAGCATGATATATTGTTATAAGAACCTGATTCTGTTTAACTTCTCTCATAAAAGTGTTGAAAAGTAGTCAAAATGGAGAAAATAATGTCAGGACTGTATTTTTTTAATGTAGTCATCTGTAGGGTATCAAAACGTCTTTCCTATCCAAGTCTGGTCATTCCTGTAGCATCCATTACTGTACTTTAGTGAAGCCCAGTCACTGTCTATGGAATATTGTATGGGTTTGTCACTTATGTAACCTGTGTCTCCTCTATTTTGACTGTGCACAAGTGAAGGCATAATTTAACTTTTTGATTTTGCCTCAAAGTTTAAATGCTATATGTTCTTCTGCAGGATTTCTAGTATTATAAAGAAAGCCCAAAACTTCTGGAAAACCTAAATCCATTGAAAATATTGTATTTAGCTAAGAGTTATATTTTCTAATTGTTCCATGTGTCAGTAGAATTGTTTTAGTCACTAACTGAAATGTTTGCAGGACTAAAATTTTTATGTCTATTAGAATTTGGAAAAGAATAATGTAGTCATTGATATTTGGCATTCTTCTATTTATCAATTTCTTGTTCTTAAACATGAAAATGTATATTATATCTAAGCATCTATTCAGTTCCCAGTACTAAACCTTCTAACTTACCACTTGGACCTTAAAAATTATTTTTTTGGGTTCAAATTTTGTTTAGTAGATTCTAGAGAGCTCAGTAGGTGAGGTTAACCTTAAAACAAACAAGAATCCAGATCCTTACAAGCATTTAGATTCTTATCTCACATCCATGTTGAAATATTTTCAAAGATATGAGCCTTGAAGGATATCTTGACTTCTAAATAAAGCAGAACATGACATGCATTCTGCTTTATTCAGAAATGGTGTTGTAAAAGTACATTGTAAGGGTTACTCCAGAAATCTGATGGGTTATAGGCAAGTCAAGATTTTCCAGGCACACGAAGGATATTGACTTTCTGAAGCTGACTAGATGATGTGAGCTACTTCCAGCAATTCAATCTACTCCATTCAGAGCATAGCCAGTTTATAAAGGCATGCAATTTATAAAGGGCTGTTTCAGGGTCACTCTGCTACAGCCCTTTTGACATAACCAAAAGAAAGTCCTGAATAGAGGATGAGAAATCTGATTGCTGATTAGCTTCAGTGTTATTTCAGTCAATTCCCAGAAGGAAGTTAGCAATCTGCCCAGCATTCAACAAATGATTGCTATTAAAGGGCCATTATGATGGGAACATTCAATTCAGAAAGGTTTGGCTTTTGGTTTTGTTTTGTTTTGGGGTGGTTTTTTGGTTTTTTTTTGTTGTTTTTTTTTGTTTGTTTGTTTGTTTGTTTTTTGGTCTTTTTTGGGGGGGTTAATAAATCTGGGTTTTGAGGAGGGTCTTTCTGTTGGGTTTTTTGTTCCTTTTTTAATCACCTTGAGTTCTATTAAAGGACTTCTTGATTAAAATACTTTTTTTACTGAATTTATGACTTTTTTTTCATTCACACTTACTATGGACAAGCTGCATCGATTATTTAAAACTAAATACTCAGAGGAATTTTCTCAAAGGCAGTTCTACTCCCACAGATAAAGTGTTACTAAATTCAATTGATTAATGAACATTTTATTATTTCTTTTGAAGCTAAAAAGATCAAAAGGTTATTATATCTATTTTCATAATAACACAAAAACATCTTTAAGTGGGTCTACCCTGAACAGTCCAGGTGTTCCTCACCATCTCAATACACAAAGAAACAAAACTTCCTTCACTATGATTCAAAATTAAACCTTTCTCTTAATATGATAAATGTGAATTAAAGAAGGATGGAATAACCATCACACTATTAATATGGAACATATTGACAGGATGAGGGATAATGTTTTTAAATTTAGGGAGGATCAATTTAGATTAAATACAATGAAGAGGTCTTTTGCAATGAAGTAGGTGAAAAAAATACTGGAACAGGTTTCCCAGAGAAGTGGTACATGACCCATTTCTGGAACTATTTAAGGTCAGGTTTAATGAGGCTATGAGAAACTTGATCTAATTTAAAATGTCCCTGCTCACTGCAAGGGGGGGTTGGACTAGATGACGTTTAAAGGTCCCGTCCAACCCAAACAATTATATGATTCTGTGGTTGCACAAACCTGGTAAAGGAAGCAAGTATTCTTATTTTCTCTTTAATTTTTAGGAAAATATTTAATATTTGATTTTGCTTTTACTCCCCCAGAACAGCAGAGAGCTATTACCTTCCTTCCCAGGAGTGTGAGGAAGACTAACACATTAATATATCAATACACTGAGGCATTCAGATATTGTGGCAGTATAAGAAATATAAATATCTTAGATGATTACAAAGATTTACAAATTCAAAAGTATAAAGAAACCTACTAAAAATGCATATGCATTCAGTGTATGCATATTCTTAAAATTGTTAACTTGTACACTTCAATATTCAGTTCCTTCTAGTTGCTATTGGATCAGATTCACACATTCCAGAAGTAAAAAGCTGGCCTTTATCAGTGTTGCAGGTCTGGCCTGATGGTATCTGAATATCTATCACACTTGTGATGAATCTAAAATCTCTACTGGTATTGTAGACTCCCCAGGTGAAATACAGCAAACTATTCCATCAATATCTATAGCAACACCAGCATGTGTAAGGGCTCTGAACTACAAAAAAATTACCTAAATAATTTTTGCCAGTACAGGGATTAACTCTGACTTGAAAATATGAAAGCAAGCTAGATTGAGCTAGAAATTACTCTTCTTCTGTTACTTCTCTGTTTTCATTTTTATTGCATTTAGAAAGACATAAAAGTATATGGTCAAACAAAGAAAGTCAAGAGCACACTGCACAAGGAAAAGGAGTTTAAGGGGGCCTGCAGTATTAATGTTAATGTAATACAGAAGAGTTACACTCATAATTAAGTATCACCAGGTATAAATGCCATCACTGAACTTTACTGCCTTTCAAAGGTAGTAGTCGAGAAGAAATGCTGCTCTGGGCACGTATGCAGACCCTGCAGAGGCTTGGCCAACTCTAGGTATGGTCATAAGTGACATTTGAGAGCTAAAAGTGTATTTTATCACTGGAAAGAATATAATGATGAGAATCTAATCACATCCAACACCAGACAAGTTTTGAGGATCTAAATTACAGACTTAAGTGTCCAGAATGGCAACCCTTAGGGGTATTCTCTGCTTCTGTTCATGCAAATGTGCATCTTAATTAACAACTAAGGTCTATCTGGAGCTTTCTGGGGGAAATTAAAGCACAGTTATAAGTTACAATAGTTTCACTGCTACTCCATCCCATAGTTATAGAGCCATTACTTTGTCAGTTTAGCTCCAAAAATCTTTCTGTTTCAGTCTTTTCATCTGTCATATAAATAAAAAATAGGTTTTACTGTAAGATCATAAGTAAGTTTGAGTCATTAATATCTGCACAGTCTAGTTAGATGCTAAGAATAAAACCTCTTAAGATGTTCCAAAAATTTATAGTACATATAAAAATATTATACTATAAACCTTTTACAAATAGTCTTACACGGTGTTATGGTAAAAATATCACTTAACAGCCACATTTAACAGCCAAATCTTAGACAACAGAAAAATGTCTCCCTCAACCTTGTACTCAAGTTTGTGAAAAACAAACACAAAATGAAGTTATCAAAGCTATGAAATCTCTGGTTGCAGATGAAAGTGAATGTGTGACTGTGGGTTTGTGTGCTTAGAGATATTTTCAATTCTAGAGCTTTGCTTTATAAATAGTTGTTTCATCTATAACTGCCAGAAGTCTACAAATTGGGAGCACTACGAACTAGTCATCAAATGAGAAGAAAAAAGCTTCTCTTTGTTGCTAGTTCAGGTGAGGCATTCCACTAGAAGGAATTTTGGAAGGTATTGAAGGTTAATTGTGAATGATGCAGTAAATTATCTAAAAATAAGAAAAAAAATGACAATTGAAAGTACAATTGAGTAGTATGCTCAAATTGTAAGAACATAGGTTCAAACAGGGTTAGGGTTAGGGTTAGGGTTAGGGTTAGGGATCGGGTTAGGGTTAGGTTTTAGGGTTAGAGTTAGGGTTGGGGTTATGGTTAGGGTTAGAGTTAGGTTTTAGGGTTAGAGTTAGGGTTGGGGTTAGGGTTAGGGTTAGAGTTAGGGTTAGGGTTCGGCTAGGATTGGGGTTAGGGTTAGGTTTAGGATTAGGGTTAGGGTTAGGGTTAGGGTTAGGGTTAGGTAAAGGGTTAGGGTTAGGTTTAGGGTTAGGCAAGGGTTAGGGTTAGGCAAAGGTTAGGGTTAGGGTTCGATTTTAGGGTTAGGCTTAGGCTTAGGGTTAGGGATAGGGTTACCGTTAGGCTTAGGGTTAGGGTTAGGTTTAGCGTTAGGGTTTGGGTTAGGCTTTGGGTTAAGCTTAGGGTTAGGCTAAGGGTTAGGGTTAGGGTTAGGGTTAGGGTTAGGGCTAGGGTTAGGTTTAGGGCTTAGGTCTAGGCTTAGGGTTAGGGTTAGGCTTCGATTAGGGTTAGCTTTAGGGTTAGTGTTAGGCTTAGGGCTAGGGTTAGGGTTAGGGTTAGGTTTAGGTTTAGGCTTAGGTTTAGGTTAGGGTTAGGGTTAGGGTTAGGGGTTAGGGTTAGGGATAGGGATAGGGTAAGCCAAGGGTTAGGGTTAGGCAAAGGTTACGGTTAGGGTTCGATTTTAGGGTTAGGCTTAGGCTTAGGGTTAGGGTTAGGGTTACCGTTAGGCTTAGGGTTAGGGTTAGGTTTAGCGTTAGGGTTTGGGTTAGGCTTTGGCTTAAGCTTAGGGTTAGGCTAAGGGTTAGAGTTAGGGTTAGGGTTAGGGTTAGGGTTAGGGTTAGGGTTAGGCTTAGGCTTAGGCTTCGGGTTAGTGTTCGGGTTTAGGGTTAGGCTTAGGTTTAGGCTTAGATTTAGGTTTAGGGTTAGGGCTAGGGTTAGGGTTAGGGCTTAGGTCTAGGCTTAGGGTTAGGGTTAGGCTTCGATTAGGGTTAGCTTTAGGGTTAGTGTTAGGCTTAGGGCTAGGTTTAGGGTTAGGGTTAGGTTTAGGCTTAGGCTTAGGCTTAGGCTTAGGCTTACGCTCTGAGTAAGGGTTAGGGTTTAGGGTTTGGGTTAGAGTTAGGGTTAGGGTTAGGGTTAGGGTTAGGCTTAGGCTTAGGTTTAGGGTTAGCGTTAAGGTTAGGGTTAGGGTTAGGGTTAGGGTTAGGGTTAGGGTTAGGTTTAGGGTTAGCGTTAAGGTTATGGTTATGGAAATTTGTTAGTTACTGTCATTTTTGGGTTTGGGTTAGGGTTAGGGTTTAGGGTTAGGTTTAGAGTTAGAGTTAGGGTTAGGTTTAGGGTTAGGGTTAGGGTTAGGGTTAGGGTTACGGAAATTTGTTAGTTACTGTCATTTTTGTTGAAATCTTTGATGCTTTGTGAAACAAGAAACCTCTACAGTCGCTTTGGATTATGCACTTGGATCGAAAATAAATGTCATAAGCAAAGGTGAAGGAGAATGAGAGCTGCATCTTCTTAACTTGCTCTTTCTGATTTCACTTCCAGCACAGAATTAAACTGCTCATTATATTATTATTAGTAGTAGTAGTAGTAGTAGTAGTAGTAGTAATAGTAGTAGTAGTAGTAGTAGTAATTGGCATGTGGCTCTTTGTATGTGATAATGGCTTTCAGAGGAAGTATTTGAAACATGGAAGTTTCACGCATGAGAAAGTGAATTACTGTGCTGCTGTCTAGAATTAAATGCAGTGTAGCAAACAGAGGACACAATTCTATCAGTGCCCCAGCTTATCTGAGGTTTCCTCTCTCCTTTGAGAGAGCATCAGATCAAATCTTTCGTTAAAGGCACTCTGACATTCATGTGGAGAAGCATTTTAAAGGTCGAAATCACACATTTTATCCAATCCTCATAGCCTTCTGATATGGTTTTTCTGTCCAACTTCATTCCACGTTTGCACCACATTTAGGAGCTCCACACAGGTCTCAGGAGATTTGTCTGGAAACACATTATATTGTCTCACCAAACTTAATAAATGTTTCTTGGGATATAAAAAATCAAAGAAAAAAATTACAAACTTGATGACCAGGGTTCCATCATGCATTCTGCGGTGCCTTAGGACTGCAGTTAATGAAGACAATAGAAGAAATTGAGATCCTAATAAGGACTCAGTGTGCAATGCTAATATGGAGTAAAACTTACCTTAATTTGCAGTTATTCTGAAATTCTAAATCCTCAACAAGAAACATATCCAACTACATTCAACTATTTATTTGACAACATATTCCATAATGAGAAGTATTTCTGAACAATTCTAACAAATAAAGGACTGTCACTGAACTTGCTGATGAGGCAGCTTTTATTAAAGTTGTGGTGGGTCACAAGAGCCTCAGGTAGCATTACAGACTGGGGCAGAAGTGGCTTGAGAACTGCTCAGCAGAATGGGACTTGGGCTGTTGGTTTACAGTCAGCTCAACATGAGCCAGTGTGTGCCCAGGTGGCCAAGAAGGCCAATGGCATCCAATCAAATTTTGCTGTAAATGTACAGCCGTATGACATTTTCCCACATTTTGCTATTGAAATTTCAGTGATAAAGAAAATTGCCAACATTATATATTAATACATTATCCTATTTGACAGAAAGTCAATAGATGACCAGATGGCTTGCTTTATCTTATACCTGACAAGTATGTATGGACCCTTGCAGCTAAAGGATGACATAATGATCAGCAGCCATTAAGAAACCATTATGTCTGTCAATGTTTTATTAATTGCTGAAAATGTGGATGTGAGCATTGGGTTGCTGTCATTAATAAATCAATGTCTTTCTTAGTTTCATTTTTTTTTTGTCTCTCTGTGTAGAAAACCCATGCTGTAACAGGAAAGCACCTACTCAGACTTGTATATACACCATTCATAGTATCAATCAAGATGAGATAAAAGCAGTTTTGTAAATTTCCTGAACTCTTTTCTGAGAGAGTGACTTTGCTATTACAGCTTTCTCATCCATGAGATGGATATGAAAGATTATATATACCCCCTTACAGAGGTAGGACAAGTCAATAAACTATATCTAAATACACAGTTCACAATCTGGAAATCAAACTGGTTTTACATCCCCGTGCGCACCTTTAGTTTAAGTAGAGGAAAATATTTGAGGTCTTTTTTGATCTTGTACTAAGAAAAGAGACATCAATTTTTTTGTTTCAGTTTTCCATTTTTTAAAGATACATTTATTAATACTTGAGTTGAGATTAGCTTTATGGATCTGGAGCTTTATAATGTTTTTTACATGCCCTTTGAATAGTATTCCAGTAAATAAAAATTATTTGTAATGTCAAATGTTATTCCTTAGTGGAATTTGTTTCTCAGGTATTAAAATATTTAATTAATCTTTCAAGAAAGGAAAAGTACCTTCCACGCAAATAAGAAATTGCACATCTTGTATGGTGACTATGTGAGGTATGTATTTAAGGAATAACAGTCACGGGAGTATCAAAGTAAATATTCAGGAATTAAAAATGCATAAAAAATATTTCTTTGTGAATAATTAATATATAAAACCAGCAAAACAGTACTACCAGGCCAGAGCAATAACATCTCATACTCTACACACTGGGCACTACCTGTGAAATCTCCCTCAAACATATAAAATATAACTAAAAATTAAATTAAAAATTAAATTAAAATTATGAAACAGCTCTATCTCCAGACAAGGGAACTGAAGTGCTAATTCTGTCACCTGCTGTCTTAATAAAACTGAAACAAATATTCTCATAAATACGATTCAAATATTCAAAAGCAAACTGGGGTAGCATACCTCCCTATTTCCACATATATGTCAGTGTTAAACTTGGTCAAATAGAATAAAATCAAGCAGTGTTATAATTATTATATACCTCCAATATAATTGTTACATATAATTATTATAATTAAACCAATTTGCACTATTTTTTTCTCTGTTTTCCCCAACATACCAACCTTATTGCAAGAGTTCACATTCTGTTTCTTCTTTCACGAACCTTGTCTCTCTCAATGCATAAACCAGAGCCTAAATATAATTCATCAGTGTGTAAAAAACCTGAGTTCTATTTACAGTGTGCCATCAACAGTGTTCTATTTACAGTCTGTTATTAGCATCCTACTTTGATGACAGAATTTTTATTTTCTTCATGGTTTTCTTCCCAATGCTCCCTAGAAACTTTTCTTTAGCTGGTTTCCTGCAATTCTGGAAGACAGTACAAGAGTGTCACTTTGTGTAGGTTCATACTCTGCAGGAAGCCTGGACTTGAATCCTGGTCTTGGTCTGGCCAGTGTATTGATTCCTTCATAAAAACATTTATACTATCTGATGATTACCTCAGTTTGGTTATGACTCTTCTGTTTGTTCCTAGCTCCTACATCAACTAAATAGGGTTCTGAAAACAGAGCTAGGTAAAGAAATCTTCACAGCAAGAAAAAAATATTCTTTTTCTCTCCCTTCTGCTGCATTCTGCAGGCAGGGGCTCAGAATCAGACTTCTTAGACTGTCTTTCAGCTGTTGTTTAAATCGTTATCTGTTCAAGTTATAAAATTCAGCAGACCTACCTTCAGTTTATACTCCAAAATATCCCACTTGACAAGACAAACCCAAAGGTAATAATAGCCTAATATTTGGACTCCCTGAATTTGAACAGAAATTAGTTAGGGATCATCCAAATGGTTCACACCTGCGGCGTGGGATTTCGCTCTCCCTGGCTGCACGCGGCTCTTGGGAGCCCGGCTGTGGCATAGCTTCCACGTGCTGCCGGGGTTTGCTTCCGCGGGTTCCCGGACACGGCTCCGTGTCTCGGGCGCGTGGGCTGGCCAGCCTCTGTTACCGTGCGCTAGGGATCCGGCAGAGAGGTAAGGAATTTGTCTATTCACTCCGTGCTTGGCAGGAACGGTTTATTGGTCACACATGGCGCGGGTCGATGGAAAGACGCGACGCCCCCCCCCGACCCTTGCATGGGCGACAATGGCGCATGGGCGCCGGCGGGATAGGTTTTTATGGTGGGGTGGGGCGAGAGGATCCACGGCCTGCCGCCCAATAGGAGCGGCTGCCGTGGCGGTGACGCCAGCAACAGCGACCAACCAGAGAACCCCGCAGGGGCGGGCACCGAGCCGCGGGCTGAGCGGGATCGTGTGGCTTGGGGTGGCCAGCACGGGGTTTCCCGGGGCCGGACGGCAGGGTGGTTACAGGAGCGGCACAGGGGTAAGATCCAGCAGCGGGCAACATGGGGGCAGAAACCGCGGGGGGGGGAACGACACAGGGGGGGAACGACACTGGGGAGGCGCGGGATTACAGAACTTGACTTATTTTAACATAAATTAAAAACCCTAATCTAAACCCAAACTCCAGGATGCAACACACACCCAACTACAGAGTGAATTTAACCACCAGTTAAGTTTTACTGACAAAACCTCTAGTTAAAGTTCAAGGTTAAAAAGTGTACTAGCAAGTACCCAATACACTTTGAACCTTATTTTTTTGGTGTACACAACAGTATACGTCACTTACTATGTGTCAAGTATTATTGATTTTGGGGTGTATTTCTGACAGTTCAGATTTAAATCTCTATTTGGACTCCCAGAGACTTCATAATGTGCCACCAAAAAAATCCTGAATACGAATATTTTTCATCTAAGCAACCTTCACAGTGACAGCAGAGTTGAGGCAGGACAGTCATCTGTTACTTTAGGCTCTTGGCAGTCTCTTGTCTCAGTGTCACCAAAACAGGGGGACCCAGTCACAGACCAACTGTGCACTGAATATGTAAGGACTTCTGAGAAAAGAAAATGGGATTATTTTTTTTTTTAAGAATTATGTTGGAATCAGGTTTCCAGATGTCAGAAAGAAGCAATTTAGGCATAATTTGTCATTCTAGCCCAAACTATTAGATCTATTAAAGCATGGTGCTGACAATGCCAAAGTCATGGATTTGACCCATGTATGGTCCATTCACCTAAGAGTTGGATTCGATGACCCTTGTGGGTCCTTTCCAACTCAGAATATTCTATGACTCTGTAATTGTAAAAAAAAAAAAAAAAAAAAAAAATAAACGGGGGGTGTGGGGGGGATCCATTTCTAGCATCAAACTGGCACTTATACAGTTCTGCAGTGTAGTTGTAACTAATTCTTCTAAGAGCTTTGGAAAGAAAAGCAGCACCTCAAAAGCAATGAACAAAAATAGTAGCTACTTTTTTTGATAGACTTTTGACTTGAGCAGAGAATATAGATGCTTCCCCCATAATTTCTTACATATCCTCTATTTTAGTTGTGACAGTGCTTTTTGTTACATTAAGAAAGGAACAGAGTCATAAACTGCAGTTCAGAGCTGTCACCAATAACCCCACAAAAACACTACAGCCAGCAAGGTGGAACACTGATTCAGTGTCTTGGATTTCTATCCATAATATCCAAGGAATGTCAAATAGGATTGCAGTTTTCAGAGGCACCCACAGCCTCAGTTCCACAGGTGTTTTCCATGTACTGGACACCAAACTGTAGAAGACCTGCACCAATCTGTTCCTTCCCTTTCCCAGCCTGCAATGTTCAGCATCTGCTGTGCTCCTGATTTTGGTATAATATCTTTCCATGATAAAGCAGTTGAAAAGCAGAAAGTTTAGTGCTGCTCTTAAAGCATTCATGTTGTAATTCTTCAGGCATTAGAAGGCTTCCCTTACAGATGCTTGAATGTCCAAAGAGTGAAGAATATAATGTATCATTCAAAACTAAGAAAACAGGGAGGTAAGGTGCAGCTACTTAAAGGATAACCCAGGAGTTAACCCGTTACCATAGATATTTTATTGTGATCTTCTAAAAATGGTACACTGGGTCATCTTATTTTTTTATTTCTCAAACTATATAAGACAATTCTGCAGAGAAAAATGTAGAGGAAATATGGAACCATGGAAGGAAAATATTGAACACTTATATTAAGAAAAAATAAGGTAAATGTATGGAAATACTTTGTATAATAACTTTTGCTCCTATTTCCTATTTGTGATGTCATTCAAGTATTTATCATATTTTGTATGTCTTGTCTTTCATTTTCAGAAAGAACCACCACCTTTGACAGGTCAGTAAACTTAGAAGATACTATCTTTAAAATTATATAGAGATGGTTTTCTATTTCTGTTTCAGCAAATTCAAACTATCTTTTCATTAATCATTATGCTTATAAGTGATACTTGAAAATTACCAGAGAATATTTAAGATTTCATCTAGGAAATATTTACACAGCTTTACTGTGTGACTGTGTCAAGCCATCAGAAGCATTAAAAGGTTTCCATTTGTATGACCTTTTCATATCCACAACCCAGAATGCATTTTTTTGTTTAACACATGACAACTCAGGTCATCTTTAATGCATTTCATAGGACTTGCAGTCTTAAATTATCTCAGTCAGCATACTCTTTCCTGACAGCTGAAGGAAATGGCCAGACACTAAATTCAGTGCAAACATTATGTATTTACTATTTTAATTCTCACCACAGCCACAGTAAGCAGTGATCAGCAGGGATGTAAAAACCTTAGACCATCTCCCCTTGACCTAAACCAGTTTTTTTATAATACATCAGATGCTTCTCCCAGCAATACTGTGTGTCTGTGAGTTCAAGGAATTCACAAAGTTAAACTTCTGTTTCAGTCAAAATGGTTTCAGAATGCAAACACTTTGACATAATGAAGACAGAGGTTGTTTTTTCTAAACTGCAGTTTCCAAAATTTGTTCTTTTCTTCCTCTCAACAAAAGTTAGCTACAACTGACAATTAACCTTCAAAACCCCTCTGGGTCTCCTGTCCAATGGCAGTCTCTGGAAGAGTTAAGAGTTAATCACACATAGGAAGAAGGAAGGAAGCACCCTTTCTATGAAGCTGTTCAAACTATTAACTGTGTGAGTAATTAAAAGCTCTGACAGCACACTTCTGTTAAAACTGATTCAGCAGAATGAGTCAGAAAGACATCAAGGTAAATGGGTTCTTTTTTTTTTCCCAGAATTTTACCCATGGATCCTGGATAAGGTCACTGACTTTCTCAGTCATTCCCTAGCTTTATGCTGGAACCAGCAGAGTTGATTACAGTCTTTACAGAGTTCAAGTCTCAAGTCTCCAGCAAAATCATATTTTATTTTAAAAGGTCAAAAGCAAATCTAAAAAAATTAAAAAGTGACCAGACTATAACAATCTACCAAAAAATGCATTATAGATGGTATCTATATTATTTTGAGATATTACAGTCTGTTAAAGTCTGAGTGTGTCCTGGTACATCAGCTATTCACTAAGAGAAATCAAAAAAAAAGGCAAAATCCAGAGCTAGTAAGTCACAGATCCTCCCACATTTTTCCTCTGTTTGCCAGGTCTTGTTGAGTTAATCCCACAGACTTTTGGACTGATTTTTCAGTTAATCAGCAGTTCTGGAAAATTAGAAAAAAAATATGTTTAGGGGCAAGAGTTTGTTTTATACACAGCCTTGCTCAAGTTTATTCTAAGAGAACTGAATGACATTTTGAGAAAAAAAAAATTAGTTTGAATTTAAAGTAAACCAAAAATGTTTCAAGTAGCAAATTCAGTTTAAAAACTCCTTTCTTCTTTTTTTCTGGAAGAAGCAACTTGGAAAAGCTAAACGAACTTACAAAATATTTTGTTACTGAAAATTGTCCAGCAACAAGTATTTTGCACAGATTTTTCCAATAACCCTGTTCCTAGATTCTAGCATTAATGTTGACTTTCATATGTATTTTAACTTCTTATTCAAATAAACTACATGAAAATATAAAATCACTCTTTCTTTTCTGAGTCCATTATATCTTAAAAATACCTTTTCTATGTTGTATATCTACACAGGCATGACACAACATCAGGTTTAGAGCATGAAAAAATAAGAACTGCCAAAGCAAACTCATTTATTATCATGACATTTGTTAGTGACCAGACAGTAACTACAATATTATTAACAATTAGATCACTACAGTTGACTGGGCTTGAGTAAGGCCTAGCATATGCATACAATGAAAGATGTCTAATTCTTGTCTCTGTGTACAGTGTATCACCCCACCATGAAGTCTGATTTCCTAAGGACTTGGTCTTACAGTTGACCAATCATGTTCTTCACTATGAATGAAGTTGGAACTAGAAATTACAGCATATTAGAGAGATACATAGGATCTTACTGCAGAAAATGTTCCAGCATTCACATAATTATGCCCCTCAAAACGGGAAAATGACCATGCAGTGAACTCTAGCTCCAGCTCATTAGAGGAATGAAACACCTCTCCTATGAAGAAAAGATAAGAGAACAATGAATTACAATGTGCAAGAAATTGGGCAAAAGGGGTTAGAAACCCACATGGGTGAAAAAGGAGCTCCTGTCATTACTCAGGCATAAGCAGGAAAGGCACAGGCGATGGAAACAGGGTCAGACCATTTTCAATTAATATAATCAGGTTGTCAGAGTACATAGAAATGAGACAAGGAAGGTCTAGGCCCATCTGTTCTGTGGCAGTCCATTCTTTTACATGTATATGCTTACAGAGAGTTTGTGTCTGCAGACAACATATTCTCTCAGCAGGGATAGGCAGTGTTCTGTTGTCTCCTGACACCCAAGCCTGGAAAACAAGGTTCCTGCAAAGATTTAAAGATTTTCATTCAATGCTGGCATATTGTCAATCCAAGACTAGTCCACTCTGGCAAATAATGACCAACCATTCTTGTTCTTCTGAGTAAACCATTAACAAAATCAAGGAACAATGACATGTCTTAATTCATGTAATTGCTCCCTGAAGTGCTAAGTGATTCCCATATACCACTTGTTTTGTGTAATTGTGTTGGACTTCATTAATCAAAATAAATGTCAAGCACGGGTTCTACTTTATTCTCTTATTTTTACTCTTATCCTGCCTTTTGCCCTGCAGTGCATCTGAGAAAAAGTCTGAAGCATAGCTGAAGGCCTTGAGGAAAAAGGCAACAGGATGTGGGTGAGAATTTTGAAAAATCACATAGAGAAATAAGTTTACAGAGAGAGAAAATAAATAAAGATTCTATCTTGGCTTAGGACATACATTTCAACAGTTTGATGGTGTTTGGAGCACACATCACATTACTTTTTGAGGCTTGCCTTTACTAACATGACTTCTTGACAAATGCCAGTTTACTAAAATACATGGAATTTTCAAAAGAAAATGACTACACCTCCTTGGGGCAGGCTTTCTAGGTACCTGTCTAGCTGGTCTGTTTTTATTTGACTATTAGTGATGAAACAGTAAGAGTGGAGGGAGTGCAGAATAGCATTTATTTTAATCAGGTTCTAACATCAGAAGGAAATGGTTTTCTGCTGGCCTCAAAGGAAAGAAACACTTTACTACTGCATGATATTTTTCAGACAAACCTTTGAGCAGCAAGAAAATCAGGGATAGAAGCAATGCAATACAGCTTGATATTAAGGATGGCATCAGTACAGCATTGACAGCTATCTGGAAAGTCATAAATAACAGGGCATGCAGCCTAGAGGCAGAAGGAAAAAAAATAAAACAAATCAAAAAACTCAACCACCCAGTGCCCTAGAAGAGCTGACAACATTATGAGAAGTCACTCTCTATGTAGTATGAGACACATGCAAAAAGAGGAATCACTTTTTCATGATTACCAATTAGCTGATTTAATTTCAATAAATCTTTTCATATCTTTCCTCCACTGAATTTTTGGGTGCTTTATGACTATATTTAACTTCAACTTGTGGAGTAAAACAGCAGAGAGATGTTACTCTCCAGAGTAAATAAAACATTGCAGGAAACCCTATTGTACCTCTACCAATGTATAGACCAGGTGCACATTGAAACAGTCTCTCCATGGTTGTTTCTGTCAATGCTTTGCAGCCTGACACAGAAATAAGGCTTAAGAGGTACAATGTTCTTATAGCTGCTCCTGCAGCAAAGCTTGGAAGTATACTTATATATAAGCATATTTGACATACAAATAAAGGATCTAAAATAATATATAAATGCTGAGCATCGGTATTGGTGACTGTTATTCTTGAGGTTTTTTTGTTTGGTTGGTTGGTTGGTTGGGTTTTTTTTTGTTTTTGTTGTTGTTGTTGTTGTTGTTGTTGTTGTTGTTGTTGTTGTTGTAGGCAGCAAGAAAATCAAAGGAATGGGTATTAAACTATAATTTTGTCCATTAATTTTATCAATTTATTTTGCGATATAGAGGACCAACAATTATGTCCCTAGGGAAAAAGAATTTTTGATGAGGCATTTTATTTTGTGTTTCATGTGTTTAAAAGTTTATTTAACTCTGTTCTAATTTCAAGTGATTGTAGGAAAAGAAATAAATTCAGCAGAAAACTTAAATGTTATTTCACACTGACATATCTGCTGTCAATGGATGAACTGAGGCAGTTAAGGTAATGGCTGTACCTCTGCCACTGGAACCTGTTCAACTTGATGACCTGGTCAGACAATTAATAGCAGATATCAATTTAGGCCTCAGGTATTCAGGAAAAAATTATCCTGCATTAAGAATAAATGACTTTGATAAGCAAATTAAAACAGTATTGTTCTGGGAAAATAAGGAAGTCTATTTAAAACAAAAAAAAACAGAAAGCTCAACAAAGCAGCAGTTCATATTTAGCAATTCAATTTTTTTTTTTTTTAACTTATTTGCAATATACTGTCCAAATTGTGCCCTGGCCCAATCCACCAGTTTCACTGAGAGAATGCTTATATCTGCTTGTAGGATTTAGCCTTTCATTGAAAAAATCAAAGTACAGGATTATTTAACTCAAGGGCTAGTTGTGGTCTTTGATATTTAAAGATCCTACAGATTAAAACTGTTCTGTTTTCCTTAGCGAGGAATTAGGGGATGAAAAGGAGTAAGTCAGTAAAGGAAACATTCACGGACAAAGGCACCTGATATTTTAGTCCTGGTGCCAGACAAAACTGTTGCTGGCAAACAGAGAAGTAAAGAACAGACCAAGCAGAACCCTGCCTGCCTTACTGTAGCTTTTAGCAATCTCTGGTCTTTCTAGCAATATGCTCCTCACTCAGCAAAATCCACCAAAGCATGAATGATTGCTTTACTGTTCTTTCATATCCTAAAAATGAAGTGACAGACAAGCCATTAGAGGATATGAATATAAAAGAAATACCTCAGAAAAAAGTTGCTTCTGTTTTTTCCCCTGAGATTTAGGTGATTAGGCTCTTGGTCATTTGTATCCTTCTGGCTCCAGCTGTAACTACTTGGATAGGCCAAGCAGTACAATAAAGTCTATACCTTCTGCCCAGCAGGAGAAGATGGGACAACTCTGGCACTTATGTTTGTGCATCTGTTCAAGTGCTTTGACACTTTCAGTATAAGGTATGAAGTACTTTTACAGGAGTCAATGTGAATTAGGGAAGCAGTGACAGGACAGTGACAGACTGATGAAAGTAAAGGGAAGAAACATGCTGAAATAAAGTTTTCTTGCAATACAAGAAATAAGCTTGTGAGGGCATTCCATTTAGGCATGTGTGAAAGAAGTCTCTCACAAACAAATACATATCATCAGTACAGATAGAAAATGAGATATCTGGCTTTATAGAAAATAAATTCTGATCTTGGGTTAAAAAGCAAGGCCTTTGCTCCCGCTCTTAGCAGCCTGATTCAACTCATCAACTTGGCAGAAGTTTCAGCCATGCATTGAGATTTGAGGAATTAAAGTTACTACCCTTTAGTACTGAAATTATTCTACTCAAATAATTTGCCTTGTGAAACAGGATATACAAGTCACTGTACCCAGTGACAATAGCCAGTTGCTGCAGGTCCATTGACATTTCTGACTGTATTTTTCCTTAGGGTTAGTATTTCCTTAAAGTTTTCTTAGTTTAATAATTGGCATATTTTTGATTAGTTTCCTCCTTGTGATCTTTATCCTATTGCTGTGTATGCATGTGTTGGTGTATATGCTGTGTTTGGTAGCAGTTTTGCTGTCTGCAGGGACACATACTTGTTACTTGGCAGATGAATGCTGGCATGCAGAATGATTTCTCTGAACTTTTCAGGAGTCCAATTAGCATATGACAGTTGTACAGGGGGTTCCACTCTAGCAAACCCCCTGAGTCTCTCTTCCCCAATGTGCAAATGTGCAGAGAGCTTGGCATAGTTACAGTTTTGTATAATTGAAAATAATTTTTGTTTATCGAGGATTAATGCATGAGATGCTATTACTGTATGCAAAGGGTTACCTTTCCAGTGGGAAGGAGATAAATGTTTATGAAGGTGTGTTGTATGGGTTTGGTAAATATTTGCCAGAAGATGAATATGTATAATTCCTTGTATGCAGTGCAGCAAATATTCAGAGATACTAATCAGTCATGGTGACAGTGTGGGACTAATGACAATTCACTTGCTATGAGTTGTAAAGGCAAACCCTACTCACAGGAGGACCTGCCACTGAAAATATAGAAATTATGTAAAGATCACGAGCAAGACTGTGGTGTAAAGTGGCACAGCTCTATTAGATGATTGCATCTTAGTCAGCTTCCATTTTAATCAGCATGATTTAGAGAACAATTCTTTCTTCTTGCATTTTAATTACATAATTTGTACTGTAATAAATGGTCAAATGATATATGACGGAATTCTTAGTGAGGTCTGGTTTTCCTCTTATACTATTTTTAAATCAGAAATTGAAATCAATGCCCTGTAGTCTGTCTGTGTTTTCTTCTGTGTTGATGGTAGTCATAAAAGACATTTTTGTGATGGCAACTGCTCTCCAAGGAGCTAAGTATTAAATTAATATTTATCTTGTTCTCTGCATCCTAAGTTTGTTCATCTTGATAGTTGATCTTTCCAGTACCTAAAGTGGCTTACTAGAAATCTGTAGAAGGATTTTTTAAAAGGGCGTGTGGTGACAGGACAAGGGGGAATGGTTTTGAACTGAAAGAGAGTAGGTTTAGATAAGATGTTAGGAAGAAATTCTTCACCCAGAGGGTGATGAAGTACTGGAACAGGTTTCACAGAGAAGTTGTGAATGCTCCATCCCTAACATTGTTCTAGGCGAGGTTGAATGGGGACCTCACCATGGTGAGGAGAGTTGGATTTAAATGATCTTTAAGGTCCCTTCCAACCCAAAACTTTCTTTGAGTCTATGATTCTATCTCTGTCAATCGCTTCATTCAGCCTCTGCAGTATTTTTTCTGTCTAGGGGAACAAAATTCAAGATATATAGAAGAAATGTGTCTCTAAATTAATTTGTAAATCTCTTTCATCCTCACACAGTTAACTCTCAAGCCTCTTAGTCCATGTTGGTTCAGTCTGACACAGAGCTGTCAGTCCCAGAGTACTGTTTGCTTATACTTCTCTTAATAAGGTGTGTAGAGGAAGGGAGCTTAATCTTACTTACTTTAAGACAAAAGCTTAAACATGACCTCAGCCTTTATTGAACAATAGAGAATCAATGCAGGAATGGGAAAAAATAGTAAATACTTAACTGTCAGATAAATAATACATTCTTATATTCATAGAATGTTTTGGGTTGGAAGGGGCCTTAAGGGTCACCCAGTTCCAACACAGACCACTGAAATTTTAGAACTGAACCCAAAAAGCCATCAGGACTAAACCAAACAAGCCATCAGAGTTTAAATTTCTTTAACATGAACAAAAACAACATTTCCTTAACACCATAAATAAATGTTCAATATCTCATGATCTGCAAAGCCAAGCTTGTGACTTGAATTAAAACAGCCTGTCTATGGATAGAAGGAACAGGTAGTGAGTTCAAAAATGTGATTCAACATAAGTTTGCCTAGTACTTTCTGTAATTAAATTAAGGAATTTAATTTCCAGAATCTACTGGCTCATATCTTAACAGAACAAAAACAATCTAAAAACATTCAACAAAATTAGGGAAGAAAAGTAAATACAGTCGTTTAGATTAACTGACATAAATTACTTCTGTTGAACAATGTTCATTGCTTTCATTGCCTTTCTTACATCCCAATAAATGTAGGTGAAGTAGGTATTTATGTTAGATATACACAAATAAAGTCTATTCCATTTTAGCTCAAAGATAAATAAATTACAAAAATTTTAGATATGGTCTTTCTATCAATTAAAAAAAAAAGGTTTAGAAGGTTTAGATATAGTTGCTTTGGAAGCTTCATATATTTTCTTTATAGAAAATATACATAATCAGCAGAAGAGTGAAAGGGCTGGATTTGTTATTTTGTAGAGATCGTAAAGAAAACTGTTTCTTTGTTCAAGACAAGCACTGTATCTCCTAGGTTTACCAAAGACAAAATCCATAAATTCTTCTTAATGTCAGTGGGCCTTTGCTATCATGACTAACTAAATCTCACAGCTAACTGACTCTGAGACAGCAAATTTATTATAAGGTTTAAAGATCCTGTAGCAATTCCTCCTTTCCCACAGTTAGCAAAACTAATGCATCAGATGTTCAACATCTGCTGTGTGGAACTAATGACATCCATCATGGTAACACATAAAACTTTATATTTTGCCTGATTATGATCACAAAAGACAGCACAGTTTCAAAGAAGCAGTATGCCACATCCTTACAATGGGTAAAATGATATCTCTTCTCTAAAGTACACAGTGTTACCTTGAATTGGATAATCTGAGAGCACTAAACTTTGACTTTAAACACAGTTGCCAGAGACTATTTTCCTGGGGAGATTTTTTTGTAGTTACTGCATTCTGGGGCTTTTTGTTTGATTGTTTGGGTTTTTCCACATGGTAGAGTTAGGTTATTCATCTCATTAGAATTTTATTTTAGTCTTCAATCTCATACTGAAGAGCCTACAAGGAGCTATCAGATTATGCATATTTTGTTTATACTTCAGTTGGGTAGAGAAATGACAAAGAAGAAGGAAGCTCATCAGTTTTGTTGTAGGGGTTTTCCACATTGTTTTTTATTTCACTGCATTCCTGTAACACAGACACTCATTAACACTGCAATCCCATGCATACGCAGAGATCATACAGAGTTCAGCAGCACTGTGAAGAGCCACAGGTACACTGACTTGCTCCAAAACTTTGAATGACCCTTTCAGGGTACTATATTAATTTGCAACTGATGACCTGGTGTCTTTTTGACACTTAAATAACTGCTTAAAACCTAGCCCAAGTTAAAAGACAGTGATGTCTTCAGCTATTCATCATAATCTGTGAACATGTAATATACCATGAACAAGTTTCTCTCTAGTAAACAGGTGCTAATTAAGGTGCCTGTCATCTTTACTCCTTTCAATCTCATTTCAGTCAATCCTAAGAGAGAGCAAAATACTTTGTAGGAAAAGCGTCACAGCATGGCATGCTTAGTCCAGAAGCAAGCTTTGCAGATCAAACTATAAAGTGCACCAAGAAGGCTGGTGTAGTTATCATGAATTAAGGTTGTGATGGGGCAGAGACACAAGGGAAGGTGGCATTTTAAACGCAGATCTTCTGTTCCCAAGGCATCCGGTTTTTAAATTTTCAAAAGTAAGATGATCTTCAGAATTGCTGAGTTTCTACAGATCCTGTAAAATTCAGCTAGAAACCTTTAGAACTAGGCCTTAAATACAATATAAAGTCCTCTTGACACCTGAAGCTAAGATAATTTGCATATTACAGAACTGCAAACCTCTTTTTGATGACCTTTTAGAACATATTTCCTTTAGCTGTTTAAGTTTTATTTCCAAGTACAACAAAAACTTGTGAAAATTAGAATTTCTTATTTCATCTAACAAACAAAAAACTGACAGAATTCCTGAACACATCCCCAAAAAGCTAAATTAAGTGATTATGCAGCAATTCCTAATCTGAACAGCGCCATTCAATGCTGACAGTTAATTCCCCATAATCCATGAATTAGAAAATTTTAATTTCCTAAAATTTTTGCATCATTACAATTTGATACAGAATATTGTTCTCAGTAGTCACTTTTGATCCATGCTTTTCAAAGCAATTAAAAAAAAAAAAAACAGAGTTCTAATGCCACAAGGTGGGAAAAAGATAAAGAAATGCAATGTGCCTCACCAAAGAGCACTAAACCAGTTAATTTCCAAGGCAGGAATAAACTGAGGCAGAGGTCCGGCATGCTCATATACTGGACTATCCCTCTCTCTTCCATGTATATATGGCAGAAAAACAGCTTTTGTAAGTCTTGAGTGTCCTATTATCTAATCAGCTAAGTCCCTGCTTTTCTGCTATTGAGACCAGGAGTAATCCTATTAGAAATTATAGAGTTTACTGAGCTATTGTGAGGGCATATGAAATCCTTGTGAAGGGCACTGGTAAACCTGTTCTGTCACCCTCTTTTAACCCTGGTACTCCAAAAGCGAAAGTGATCATTTCAGGTTTAGAAGAGGATAATCATGAAACCAGCAAAAAGACTGCCTTACTTGACATAGGTGTTTGTTGTTTAGTACTGAAAAAGTCCTTCAGGACTGGTAGAATGGCTTTCTTCCTTGGCAATGTAGGAGGAAAGCAGCAAGAAACAAAATTGGCAAATCTCAAAATGCCTTTATTAAAAAAACAAACAAACAAACAAACAAACCAAATCAGAAGAAGAAATAAAATTATAATGAGCCAGTGCAAATAAGGATCCATTTCAGCAAAATTTATGGACTGACATGAATGTGACTCTGGTAAGAGCTCAATATGCAGGTAAAAAGCTTACGATTCAGTTTTAGCTGTAACAACAGGAAGAAATTATTAAAATTGAACATTTTCCAAAATGGAGGACTATTTTTCTTACAGGGAAGTAATTCACCTCTGAAATACCAAGTCACAGGTGAAGGCAGAATGCCTGCTCTAAATACTGATAAATTACTGTCAAATATTATGTCCTTTGATTCTTAAGAGTGTAAAGTCCTTTAAATTAAAAACCTCACTGCTGTGAGTAAAGTTTCATTCACATTTTCCTCATTCATATTCAGCTTAAATAAGCTGTTGAGGTCTCTGGAAGTGAGAAAAGGAAAGAGGAATTAAATCCATTAAAATTAACTCAGCTAATGCATGTTGGACAGCCTCAGATTATTAAGAGGTTTTACTGTATTGTCTGTTCCCTCTTAACTGAAGAGATTTCATAAAGCCTAGGTTAAGAGCATTCTCCATCTTTCTTCTCCTTTCTTCTGTTTGAATGTCACTCTATGAAGCACCATAAATGCAGTAAGATGCCATATAGAAAAAAAATTGGGTGAGGCCAAAATAAAGAGAAAAGGCAGGAAACATGAGTCATTTCTATATTCTTACTGGGAAATAATAAGTCATTCCTTTTTAAAGTACATTTTTGTACATTGAACTTGTTTTGTCCTTTACTGAAGGTTCAAAGTGTGAAAAAAAATGCTTCTTATATTTTCTTTCTCTTTAATATAGGTTGCTGCATCTAGATGATCTGTCAGTGACAAGTATGAGCTTATGCTGATGTGCTTTGCACTTGGGAAAACTCTAAAGAATAAGGGGGTTATTGTGAATAACAGTGGACACATCTGCTGAAAGTGAAGTGAAAAACTGAATAAATAATGAAATAAGTGAGGCAGGAAACAGTAGAGAAAAAAGTGTAATCAAACATCTTGGGTCGTGTCACCTTTAAAAAGGATGGAATGGAATTAGAAATTAAAGAAGTACTAAAATGACTAGAAGTATTAGAATTTACATATATAAAATTTCATGTGATTTGACCAATCTCCCTAAAAATTGCTTTGTGCTTTTGTGCAACCTGTAAAGAAATTGGAGAAAAGACTACATAATTAAAAATTATAGTTTTCCTGCATGACCTTTCCTTACTCCTGAAGTGAAAGGCTTTCAATATGCCCAAGTCAATAGACCATATTTAATTTCTTGGATTTCTGGATGATCTCCATCCTTTTAACCCTCCAGTCTACCTTTGAGAGAGGCACACTGAAGTCAAAGTGCAATGTACTTTTTCCTTTCCTTCAATTGTCTGTCTGTCTGCTGAAATAGAAAGGAACAATGGTCATCCAAATCCCAAAGAAATCAGTCAGTTGAAAAGGACACAAGCAGATATAATTAGTCTTTTAGTCCCCTTTATCAACACACAGTTCTAGTTAAAGTTAATCTCAAAGGCCCATTTTTCAGTCAAAGTCAAATGGCATGTTTTTTAGTAAAATTTCTTTATCTCCCTCTTCAGATTCACTGGCATACGTGTGTGCAAAATGTCTTATTTTGAATTTCTTGGTCTTTTTTCACCATATTCTCAGATCACGGTTTTTTTTTTCTCTAGGCCTTGAGCAATAGGTGTGCAGCATACAGGCAGGCACATCTGAACACTCAGGCTTTAGTAGAGTGAATACACATACCGCTTTCCGGAGTTTCCCCAGTTACTTCTTTCAAGAATTAAAAAAGGAAAGGACCTGATGTCACAATCTATAAGTCACGTCTTTTTAGTCACAATTATTACAAGGTCTTTGATAGCATTTTGACATTTATGTGGTATGTTATGTACAACAATCAGTGCCTCCCTCTTTGGAATACATTATGAAGCATAGAATAATTCTTAGCTTGGCCTTTTTCAAAATATTTTTTTTATTTCTTTCTCAAAGCTCTAGATATCATCACAAAAAAACTCTTCTGTTTTAGACAAAGAAAGGTCACTTCCTTCTCTGTCAACCTCTACTTGCACTGCAAAATTTGTAAAAAGGTATGGTGATTAAATAAAGGTGTCATGTTTTGCACAGTGTCCACAGTGTTAACTTGAATTATCACAAAGCTTTTCATTCCAGTGACATTCATCCATGGAACAGTCAAACTGAAAAAGACCTACCTATGTGAGCAGACTTTCTAAACTATTAACCCTTCAGTCCATTGTACTCGTGGAACAATAATCCAAAAATGATGAAATTCAGATTATTTTTATTGTTTATTAATGTAGATTAATATTTTAAAATATTATATATTATATTTTAATATTTTAAACAATAATTGTATTGTTTGTCAATATAGATCTTTTCCCTGCAGCACTAACTCTGTACTTTTAAAAGATATTAAGAGTCATAGTCTTGGCCAAATATTCCATAATTTTCCACAAATTATCAGGATTACTAAGAGCATCTTTGAAAGATGCCTGACTTTTCCTTAAAGTGCTGAGGAAGCTTCTTCTGGGAGAAAGGTAACTGTTTAAGCATTGTCTCTAGTAGCAGGAAAATCTTGGAAAGATTGCCCAGAACATTTTTTGTCTCATTATTTTTATACTATATGACTTTAAGGAGATTTGTTTAAGACCCATGTCTATCAGCGACTCTTTGTGTTGTCTGGCAAGTTGTTTTATCTTTACTGTTTCTTAACGAGTAAAGCTAGTTAGCATGTGACAGTGTTTTGGTTTTTTTTTCCCCTCACAGAAGATATTATAAGAGGGATGAGTTACGATTATTTTTGTTTTGGCCAAAAGTTTTAGGGGACTATTTCAACTTTCTTTCAAAATTAAGTATTTTTCAGATTAAAAAATTCTAAGCAGAGACATTTTAAATTGGAAAATAAATTATGGGTTTTCACTTGTATGTGAAAGGCTTTCATTTAGAAGCCATGTCATTACGTCCTGCAGCAGTACTCATTCACCTGGAAGACTCCTTCACTTCAAGGAGAAAAAAAAAAGGAAGTTTTAAGGTTATCTCCTTATATTTCCTTTTCATTTGAGTCTAAGTTCTCTGTAGTACAGTTTTTTTACCACCTTTTGGTTTTGCTGCACTAAACACATTATCCTTACAGATTTCACATTACCACTGAAATCTGGATTTGAAATTCCTGGTGCTTTGCTAATAAAAATAATTCCTGGAGTGTCCACTATGAAGCTAGAAAACTTTAGGTCAGCCCCTGAGCTCTCCAGTTTTTGCCCATCCGATTCTCTCCCTGATCCCTCTGGTGAGATCTCACGAGTCAGCAGCTGAGTGGGGCTTGGCTGCTGGCTGGG
This sequence comes from Vidua chalybeata, assembly GCF_026979565.1. NCBI lineage: Eukaryota > Metazoa > Chordata > Aves > Passeriformes > Viduidae > Vidua > Vidua chalybeata. Next base: position 19,615,839 of record NC_071535.1, read on the forward strand.
GTGATATCAGGCTACCCCACATCTCATCTCTCCAGCCTCTGAAATTAAGAGCCATTCAAGGTCAGGAAGGGATGAGGCACCACCTGACTATGCTGCAAGAAGCAAATATGGGGATAAGAACTGTTTTTCTAAATAAAATGAACTCAGGAGGAGAATTTTCAGTTCACATGGACATCATATAAGTACTGCCTGTAATCACATTTCAGAACCCTGAGTGAAAATACTAGGATCTAAATATTGTCAAATATCCTTTTCCAGAGATGAGAGTTACTTATGAATTAAGTTGTATTTTTCTAGGATTTTTCTAGGGCTTTTTTCTTCACAACTCAGAGTAAGATTTATCATGCATTTAAAGAATATTTTACTTTATTAGCAGGTCAATTCCAAATATCGAAAACAGTAGAAAAGTACAGATTTGTACAGTTAAATGAATTCTTTACTGAAAATAATTATACAATTAAGTGTATCTAGTTCTTATGGGTAGAGCTAAGGGCAGATTAATAGAGAAAGCAAAAGATAAATGTACAAGCAAAGCAAAACAAGGAATTAATTCACTGCTTCCCATTGGCAGATAGGTGTTCAGCTATGCCCAGGACAGCAGGGCCTGATCATGTGTAAAAGTGAGGTAGAAAACAAATGCCATCACTCCAAACCCCCACCATTCTTTCTTCTTTCCCTAGCATGATTTAATTTGGTATGAAATATACCTTTGGTAACCCGTTGGTAACTCTAACCCTAGGCAGAGCAGGAAAAGGTGCATGGGGGTGGGGCTGGTGCCAAGGAGAAAAGTGTGGAGGGAGCAATGTTGGGGCAGCTCCCTTTGATCGCCTGTCCCAGCCGTGTCTCCTCCCAGTCTCTTATGAACACCCTGTTTCCTCACCATCATGGCAGCACAAAAATCTAAAAAGCCTTGGCCCTGTGAAAGACCTGTTCAGCAATAAAGAAATTCCTCTATATTATCAACACTTTCCAGTTCACACACAAAACACAGCTCCATACCAGCCACTGGAATGAAAATTACCACAGCAAAAGTGTGCCTAAAATAACAATCCATATCCCAGAGAGCACACATTTTGACCCCACTGGACAGGAAGTACCAAAATAAACAAGACAGCTTGACACGGCATAATGACCAGACAACTATGCTACTTTTTAGATGGCAAAGACCTTTCAACTTCCTTGCTGGCCATCAAATTTAACTAAAAGGTACATTTTAATGTTTGACAACAGAATAAAGACCTAGAGAAAATAAAAAAAAGGCAGCTACAAGGGGCATCAGCTGCCAAAAGAATCTGTGCAGGGCAGATGAATAAGACTTCACTGGAGGCCAGTTATATTTTTAAGTTTATTTCATCTCTTCACCCTGACATAAAGGCAATTTTTATGTTTTTAAAAGCAGCAGAATGTTGTGTTTTACATGCTACTCAGGACAAATAAAATTAATCCTGCCAATATTATAGGTTTAATTCCAGTCATTTAATAATTTCATCCTTGTCAGAGTAAATGCACAAAATTCACTTTACTGCTTACAAGTAATCGGTAACACATTATGAAACTGTAGTATTGGCTTGAAACCTAAATAAATAAAGAAAAACTGCTGCTTTTATGGAGAAAGTGATGTTACTATTTGTCAATCAAATGAATGACACCAATGCACACTGATAGGCAATAAAACCCAAAGTATTCTACTGTTGGATCATTTCTCACATGTTACTGCCTGGCTCACAGGCTCAAGAGTCTGACAGTGCTGAGGAAGGCTGTGAGATAAACTCAGTTTCTTTTATTAGGGCTCAACATGAAGACAATTTTTTTAAATTCTCATTCACTTGGAGGTGCTTTTAAAGAAACTTGACTGTAATTAAAATCCAAAGTGAAATTTATACCATTGGCTTATAGACTTATAGACTGTGACAAAATGACTTGGGAATAGAAATGGATTTTTATACCTTGAAAATTATTTTCCCATTCTTCCTCATAATTAACCTGAAGTGGATCAATTCCTCTTGTGAAAAAGCAGACAAAATCCTTGTTCTGGTTACTACTCTGACAGGCCCTGGCTTATTGTAGAGGAGCTCCAATTCCTCAGGCATCAACTTCTTAAGGACAAAAACGTTTCTTGATCAACTGCCTTTGTATATAACTGAAGGGGGAAATAAAATCTTTTCAGAACATTTCTATTTATTTGTATTTGAAACTGTCTTGTGGTTGTCTTCAAACTTACACGCTTGGAGAGCTGAACTATGCCCTATATACAACCAGATTTGATCTGGACTCATTAAAAAGGAATTTACTTAAAAAACTAGCCTGGGCAGCTGATTAGAAAATCAGACCCAGGCTGAACAATAATACAAACAAATTAAGGTCTTGGGAAACTTCACCAAAAGGTAGATAACTTTTTCTTCCAATTCTGACTAGATTTGACCTTATCAGAGGTCAATCAGTTCAGTTCAGGTCAAAGTATTACTAATATTTTTTAAAAATAAGTAAGAATGTATTAATGAGGAAGAAAAATCTCTAGAATCAGGAAAATTAAACACAATTGGTGCATCTCAAGTAGATACACAAATATATTGGCCTCTTCTCAGCAAGGATTTAAAAGAACCTGCTGCTTGTACATTATGCAAATGTGAGCTCACTGTTTAAATTGCCTACGGTGATCTTCAGCCAACAGTGAATAAAATGTGGTAATTATATCATATTGATATGCACACTCCAAGAGCAAGAGTTATTTTCAAAGGTTAATTATTTACCTAACCCCTCTCTCTTCATCTTTCCTATTCACACAGCTCAGTCTCTGTAAAAACCACATGGAATAAGGCTTATTTTCTTTACTTGTAAAGTTACACCATCAAAGAATACATTCTGCATTCTAGAAAAAGTTACTAAGGATGACTATTGAACATGGAATGTATTCAAAATAATGCAGGTGGGAACAGTACTTGAATTTGCACATAGCCTGGTAGCATCAGATATTTAAACATAGGCTACTAACATAAGGTATTGGAATTATCTAAGTTTTATACCTATTAAATATGGCATCTGTGAATGTATATCCAGTTTTTGCATGCACTTTTCTGACATTAGTCTGAAAGAGTATTTACAAAAGTGTTGACAGGAAAGCTGCTGTCTAGGAAAATGTAATTCAGAATGCATTTAAGACAATCAGCAGAATTTTATTTCCACAAATGATGGTTTAATATTCACTACTTTTAGTCAAGGGTTTTTACCCAATACTCTGTACTTAGTCTTATGAATCAATGCTCTTGTGAGGGTTCTTTTCTTGGCATTTAAAATCATAGGATCATAGAATAGTTTGGATTGGAAAAAACCTTTAAAGGTCATCTAGTCCAACATCCCTAGCAACAAACAGGGACATCTTTCACTAGACCAGGTTGCTCACAGCACCATCCAACCTGACCTTAAATGTTGCCAGGGATGGGACATCTACCACCTCTCTGGACAACCTGTTCCAATGCTTATGTCTTTCCAGTTTTTCTTGTGTCTAGGCTAAATCTACCCTCTTTTAGTTTAAAAACCATTAACCCTTGTATCATAGCAGGACCTGCCAAATGTTTGTCTGCATCTCTCTTACAAGCACCCTTTAAATATTTAAAAGCTAGAGTAAGGTCACCCCAGAATCTTCTCTTTTCAAGGCTGGAAACCACTACTCTCCCAGCCAGTCCTCACTGGAAAGATGTTCCATTCCACTGATCATTTTTATAGCCCTCCTTTGGACCCATTCCAATGGGTCCATATCTTTCTTGTACTGAGGACTCCTGGACTGGATACAATACTCCAGGTGGGGACACATGAGAGCAGAATACAGGAGAAAATCACCTCCCTTGACATGCTGTTTTAGATTCAGCCCTTTCTGGGCCTATGGTTCCCTTTCTGTGTTTTGCACATTCATGCACATTGCTGGCTTATACCCACCAGCACCCTGGTGTCCTTCTCTTCAGGGTTGCTTTTAATCCCTTCATCTCCCACCTGGTATTGATATTGGGGGTTGCCTCAACCCAGGTGCAAGACCTTGCACTATAGTTGCATTGAGGTTACAGAAGCAGATGAAATATGAAAGACATTTTAACAACAGTGAAGAAGAAAGAAAGAAGTTTTGAAATATTTTTGACTTATTTCCATCACTTCCAGAAAGCAAATGTACAAGGAATTCATGTCTTGTGGAAAGAACAAACATGTATATTGTATATATCTTTCTCAAATATCAGAGAAGGAAAAAAAAATAGGGTTTTAATTCCAAGAATTTAAGAAATGAGAAGACACATTAGACTTTTCAAAATCTTTACTTCTATTCCCAGAGGCTTAGAAGAGTGAATCTCTCACTAGTTTGGCATGAAATAAATCTCTTTTTTTGTCTCTTTTGAGGGTAGCAGATGGAACACCTGTTTATTTTCTATGATTCTATATCTTTTTTAGTCTATTTGGGAGGTGTTGGAAGAATAGCTCTTCAGGATTTTTTTCCCCTGGCTTAGTACAGTTCCAATGTTATTTAATAGTTTTTGACAATTACCTTTCAAAGGAGAATAAATTTAAAGTAAGTTTTTTCCTTACAAGTATGTTGACAAAATGAGCTCAGGGATTCTGGAGCTGAAATCCATGCTAGAATTTCAAAGGCAAGAATAGCATTTAGACCCTTGAGTTTCATTGAAATTCCATGGGAGTTAATTACCTAAGGGCTATTTTAATGTCCATCCTGTAATCTTAATGGAGACAAACTACATCATGCAATACATCTCCATTTTCTGATTATGCAGATCATTTTTCTTCCACATCAATAAGTTTAAACCTTGGTAGTACTACTCCTACAGTATAAATTGTGTGCAAAACCTATGCTTTCTCTTTTAAATCTCAGGCTAAATTTTGAAATAGTTAAATAATTTCTAATAAGCCCAGCAAAATGCAAATAAGTGCATGGATATTTTACTTTTTTTTTTTTTTTTGAAGAATCCTAATTAAGGCCAATATAAATGAACTGACTTGCAGTTTTAGAAGTCATTTAGTATACTTAGCATGTTATTAATTTAAAATATACATTTCTCGCAAAGTTATCTGACCAAACAGAATATTAGAAATACGGACTGGAAAGGACCTCTGCAAACTTCTCATCCAACCTTTCCCTTTAAATGTGACCATGTCCAACACTAGAACAGATCAGACATGGCTATGTCTATCAGAGTGTAGAAAGGTTTGAGGACAAAGGCTCCAAAATCCTCTTTCAGGAACCTGCCACTACTACACTACTTTGACTCTAAAAGATTAATTTTACTCCATCCACTTTTAAATGCACATTCAGATACTTATACCTGATACCTGTAGACTTCTCTTTGCCAGATTAAACAATTTGCCTCCTGATTTGCCATATTCCCATAATTACTGATTGTTTTAGTGGCCTTCTGCTGAATCCCATCTAGTTTCCCAATAATTTGCTCGAACTAGGCAACCAAATATTAGGTAGGTTGTCCTAAATGTCATGTCACTACCTCTAAGCAGTAATATAGTTCTTTGTTCTGCTAACCACATTTCTGCTAATATTTCCACAGCCATGGCTGCCTTTCACCGTTGGTTTATAGTCAGCTTGTTTTTCACCTGAACCCCCAGGTCCTGTCTGCTATTTGGTCAGTTGCATCCCAGCTGGTATCATCAATATATTTGGGGGTTTTCTGCCTCTCATAAAAAAAAAAATGTTCATTTTCTTGAGCATTATGGATCTTCTGATGGCCTAATCCTAGTAGTAATACTAGGATTAGTAATACTAATCCTATTAGTAATACTAATGCCAATTAGTATTGCAAGATCCCTTTGATCTGAAGCTCTGCCATTTGATTCAGAGCAATCTGTGTCATCACAGATAAAGGTGTTGAGAAATAAGGGCCTCCTGGCTTCTCCCATTCATTATCAGTCATCAGCTGGACATGGAGTGCATTTTAATTGTGGGGCATATTCTGTATTTACTAGTTGTCTGTATAGTTATTACAAGTCTTGGCAAACTCACCAAATATCTTCCTTGTGTTCTTCTCCCTGTTTAAAGCCAGTTGATCTCATCTAGACTTCTGGCAGAAAGATAATGGTATTATCCAAATTTCTTGGAGGAAACTCCTCTTCCATTTTTCTAGTTATTGGCATGCAGGTTGGCAAGTAATAGTCCACCTAAAAAATGTCTTTTGTTTTTCACTTTTAAAGGAAACTAATTAGGTAGAAATTATGTAGAAAATCCAGAATAACATGACTTTGTGTTTGATTGAATTAGATAGATGCCAAAGAGAAAAGTCTGAGAACTTCTGAACTTCCTTAAAGCTGATTAATTGTACTGAAGAAATAAAATGCTAAATATTATCATTTCCAGAAACCTAATAAACAGAACTGAATCAATTCAAACTGATTTCTCAAGGAAAAACACATTTTTTTAAAAGGTGAAAAACCTCAAGAATAACTGAATCTAACTGAAACTAGTGATGTCTTTGATCATATTAATTATGTGGTTAATAAAGGAAAATGAAAATAAAAACTCATTTTGTTTCCCAAGCAGTTGGACAGGTGAGACCTCAAAATGTGAACAGTGTGCATACTCCATATGAAGTTTTTAAAAAGCAATTTAGACTAATAGTAGTTTGCTTTCCCTAAATGGACAAGGACAGACTATACAGAAGCTTGCCAGGAGAGAGTTAGAGAAAGTACCAAAATTAAATATAATAGTGTTTTATTTTCAGAGAGATAAAATCTTCATCATTTATTGTCTCATTATCAAAGTCAGAATTAGAAGAGCAGTGAATTCACCCCATAATGGCACTTGCAAGTATTAGGATAACCCTTACTACCAACAGATTTCCTTGTGCCAGAGGATAAAATGAAAACTGTGTCTGAACTTCTGTATTTAAGGTAAAAGCATTTAAGAACTCTATTAAAAGGTTTATAGCCCAAAGAACTAAAGATATGTTCACGATAAGCTTTTTATTTTGATGGATTCTTCCAATATTGCTATATCTGAATTTGCAAATAAAAGAATAATTTACTAATTATTAGGTTCTACAGAATGAAATAAAGAAGAGGAAGATATATTTAATGCATTTTCTGTTATAATGACTTTAAAAGTTAAATTAATTATTATTAAATATTATTAATTATGTATTTAATTATGATTAAATATTATTTAAAGCTTTTAATCATAAAAATTAAGGAAATACACTTTGTTAAAATTGAAGGTCAGTTAGTTAAGCACCTGAATCTAAGCAATAAGGCTTTAAGAGTTGAGATTGCAGCATTATAGGGGGGTCATATCTGCAAAAGAACTCATAATTAAGATCAAGGTTTAACTTGCCTTGGATCAAATCCTGATCTCTGTCATTAAGATTCTATAGATGTGCAAATACATGTGCATGTATATTAAGTTCATTGACACTGTGTTTCTTTAACCAAACAAAGTGATGTTCATGGCCACAATTTGCATACACACTTGATAAAAGGACAGATATATTGCAATAAAGAAATGCATCATTGATGGATCTATCAGGAGCACACATGATGCAAGAGAACAGATGGACAACTACAGTAAGGAGAAAGACTGAGGAACAGATGTGGTTTCTTAGGTTATCGTTGCTCTCTGATACACCTGAAATACTGAATAAAATGGGAATAGTCAGAAAGGATGACTGAGACTGGTTCATGAAATTCAAAAAAACTGTCTAGGGAGCAGTGAGCCAGGAGACAAAGCTTACTGCTCCAGGTGGAGGTGGGGCTACAAAGTACCAAAAAAAGAAAGTGGCTACTGCCATAATTCTTTCCTGACAGTGGTTTCCTCAAGGATATGGCTATTTTCATCCTTCCCTGAGACTTAGGGATAAGATTAGCTTTAGGGTCCTGCCTAAGGGTGAGAGAGAGTCAAAGCCTGGAGCTCCATTTACAGTGTGACTGAAAAAGGGATGCCAGAAGAAGGGTGAGCTCTACTAAGAATTCTTTCTGACTTCTTCCTTTACTTTATAGAAGCAGGTTTTGGATTAAGCTTTAGCTCACTTGAAGCTTTGGGTTAGCATTAGTATTAGTAGTGATATAGAAACAGAAGTTATAGATGCAGTGGGATTGCAAGGCAGTTGCCGGAGTCAGGACTCGATTACATCAAGAATTGTCCCTAACAACTTCTTCTGGGTCATAGTTGTCCTATGATTTAGGTCTTAGTCCAGATCTAAATTTGAGGTAAGGTTAGAGGGTTAGGAAAAAACTAGAAATCCAGGTGGTATGGGGATGCAAAGGGCCTTCTAGGTAGCAAAAATATTTTCCACTAGTATTTTACATCTATAGGAAATCACTCCAATTAAATTTAAAACTATTCTAGAGCTTCAGGTGAAGTGGAGCTGGAAAGGTGCTGAGAGAAACCCTACAAGTTAGGGTTTCTACTTTATTTCTAATCTGCCTCTTCACTAAGGACTTGCTGGGGTTTTACTGTACTGTTTGTACACTGGCTTCCATGCCCAAATGGGTGTTCCATCTTTCCCATTATGTTATTGTGGGTCTGGGCTCCAGCTGGCAATGCCCCTCCCTGCCCTGTTATTACACTTAGCTTCTGTCCCCCTTGAACTTAATTAACTACTGCTCAGTGCAGCTCCAGTACTGTTTTGAGGCTTATCCCAAGGACAGGGCCTCAATGAATGTTTTCGAATACTTTTTGTAGCATTCTTCATGGATCTTATTCCCTCCTTTGGAAGATATTTTCCACCGCCATTCAATTTAGAGCAAGCACCTTTCCTTCAGTTTCCCAAGATTGCTCTCAGGTGGGCAGCTACAGCCTGAAGTTTCAGCAATGGCTGCTGGACCATGCTGGGAATTCACCACTGGGACAAAAAGATAGTTTGGACACGTTAATCCACATCCCGGATCATTAAGGCATACTAACCATTTTGACCCTAGTCATGGCTAAAAATGTTGGCTTTCTGCAAAGAGGTACAGACAGGAAACAAACCAACCTCTGAACCTTCTCAAAGCCTGCTGAAGTGTTGCCAGACTCACTGAAGGGAGACCAAGTCTCCTCTGTCCTTTGCTTCTCCTGGTTTCTCATTAAGTCCTGAGAAGTAGAACAGCAACATAGAGTAACACAGAGTACTCAGCTCAGCTTAAACAAGGAATCAGGAAGAATCCAGGAGGAGATAACCAAGTGCTTTGTGATTTGTGAGTTTCCCTGAGGTGTCCAGTGATAGATGGAAGGTTTACAGTTATCAGGGTAGGGCAGACCTTGTGTCCTGAATATCGATCCCCACTTGCTTGAGAATTAAGTGAGCTATAAATCTACAGCTTCTCTGCCTTTTGCATGCTTGGAAAAGGTACACATTGAGGAGAGGAAGCATGAGCAGGAAAGATGGAACTTAGAAGAGAACAGAGCATCTGAATTAAAAGACCTTCTTGAAAATAATTTCAAGCAGCTTCCCCATCCTTCCCTCTAAATATTTTAAGTGTATTAATGCAGTAATTAACAGTAGAGAAAGAGAAGAATATTCCCCAGGCACATATGACAAACCAGTCACATTACTGAAGAGGAAGAAAATGTTCTGTAGCATGAATTTAAACAGCCTTTCTTTTGCAACTCTCTGTTCACTCACAATTTAATTCTTTACTTTGTATTTTTCTCTCCCCTGCCTCCAACCTATCTAAATAAGATGCCCTTCAGAACAATATTTATTTTACTGCAAAGCCTTTATAGATGTTAGCATTAGTTTCCCTTTGCAAATGGTTTCAGTTAGGAGAAGTTTTATTTCAGTGTGGGAAACTCCTGTGTATTTCTTTTTCTGAAGGAGATACTTGGTAAGAGGCAATATGTGTGTGAAATGAATAGACTTTTGAACTGTCTATGACATGTTGTTATCTGTGCTGTAGTATGCATGCCTTTGCATTTGCCATTGAGCTCTTCCAATCAAATAACTGAGTGAGAATATCATGATAGCTGTGTTCACAGGAAAATAATCCATATTTAAGGCCTAGTAGGAAATTTTTGTTGCTGAGTAAACAAAATGCTTAATCTTGGTGTTCACACCAAAGTAGAAATGCATTTAATAATGCAATTTTGTTATAAAACAATGAGAAATTCACTTTGAAAAGTGACTTTTACTAAAGAAATTCCTCAGAAAACTCAGATTTTAAAAAAGGAAATAGAACTAAAGTCCATGACAGAAATTAACAGATACCTGATGCAATGGTTTGACCTTGGCTGGATGCCATGTGTCCAGTAAATTCATTTTGTCACTAACCTTCTCAGCAGGGTGAGGTAGACAAACTATCAAACAAAAGGCTCATAGGTTTAGATAAGGGCAGGGAGAGATCACTCACCAATTACTGTCACAGGCTAAACAGATTGGACTTCTTGAAATAAATTATATTTATTACCAACCAAATCAGAGTAGAATAATGAGAAATAAACCCAGATTTTAAAAATACTTGCCCCTCACCTCTCACCTTCTCAGACTCAACTTTACTCCAGTTTGTCTGCCTTCCCCCCATCAGCAGTGTTAGGGGTACAGGGAAAGGGGTTTATGGTCATTGCATGTTGTTTCTGCACTGCTTCCTCCTCAGGGGAAGAACTGCTTTCCAGCTCCAACGTGGGGTCCCTCCCATGGGAAACAGGCTTCTGTTAACCTCTTCTTTAGTCATTCCCATGGGCTGCAGTTCTTCATGAACGGCTACACTATGGGCCACTTCTGTAGCAGGCAGTCTTTCAGGAACATACTTCCCCAGTGTGGGTTCCCCAAGGGGTTACATGTCCTGCCAGAAAATCTGCTCCATTGTTGGCTTCCCACAGAGTCACAACTTCCTTTGGACACATCTGCCAGCTCTACTATGGACCTCCATGGGCTGCAGGGGCACAGCTGCCCCGCCATGAGCTTCACCACAGGCTGAAGAGAAATCCCAGCTCTGGTGACTGAAGTACCTCCTCCCCTTCCTTCTTCATCCACCTTGTCTCTCAAGACATTTCAGATGAACAGCTGGTGGAAGCACTCCTTACTCTGTCCCCAGTCCCGATGTGCTGGCTTGGCACAGGCCTATTATCATTCAAGCTAAATACTGCTGCAGCTGGTTAAGGTCCATTCACAAGATTGTCTCCTACAATGCAACACCATGTTTCTGCAGAAGCAGAAGAAGAAGCAAGAAACCAATGCTGGGACAGTAAAAAAAAAATGTTCTAGGGACAGCAACTTTTTACAGCTTCTGGTGTTATTCTTTTACAAAGAATAAGGCCAGTCTTAATGTAATTTCATCTACTGAAGATGTATACAGATTTCTTCCGTTATTAAATTTTACTGGAAATCTCAGCCAGTCAGATAAAATTCACAAGCCACAGGGGCAAAACCAAGGAGTGTCTCTCACCTCTCTCTTACTTCCTTTCAAAGACACAGACTTCTTTTTGGAGATGTAAAAGTACCTTCTCATCATTTGCCAGTGCCTGAATTTCTGGCAATACTTGAGATATTTACTAAAGAAAGCATTTAATTGTTATGATTCTTTAAAATTATTATTTCATTATGATTACTAAATATGTAAATCAGAATTTCTTTTCTAAACTGTTCAAACATGCAGAAAAGAATTCTGTAGGGCAGTGGATAGGAGAACAAAGGAAAGGAATATTCATTTTGATTAGTAAATGGAAAGAGCTGTTATACATTGAGTAAGCATGGCAAGTAGGACAAGGAAAGATACTCCAATATTTTGGCATAATATAATAATATAATATCATGAAAAATTAAGATACTAATAAACTTAATATTGATGAATATTGAGAAGTCCAGCTACTACAGTCTCCCACTTATGGAGTAAAATTTTTAACACCTTCTAGAGAATTGTGTACAGTACACAGATCTGACTCTGCCTTTCAAAACACCACATATTTAATGGGTAAAATAATAGGAAAATGCTTTGTAGTCTTTCAAAATCCAGAGTGGTCTTTTTCTTGACATAAAAGCCATGCTGTTTTCTAGAGTATTTCCAAGATCTCCTTTCTATTTGATTCAAATAGTTCTTCCTATCAGTCAGAATCAAAGCTAATCATCACTTTTCTAATGCAGTAAGAGTTATTCCAGGAAAATATCTGGAGAGAAAATAGAAATGAAAATGCAGTTATTTTTGTTTTTAATGCAAGAGAGACTGCCAAATATTCATTATTTTATTTATTTATATTATATTATTTATTTATTTACTATGACAGCACTTAATAGATTCATTGGTTGGTTGTGTGAAAATCCTCCCAGATCATTTACTTTTAAAAGGCATTTCTTCTTACTGATTTCCTGCAGTCAGGTATAAGACAAATTCTATGATTCCTAATAATATGCACACTAAGAAAATTTGTGCAATAAAAGGGTTTATTATATTGTAGTATGAGGAAAAAGACTAAAAGAATCTCAAGTCAATCATAAGGGTATTCCCAATATAACACCTATGGTAAATCCAGAGAGGAAATAAATTATTAATTCATAGAGAGAAATGGCAATTTGGCAGCAGCATGTTACTGTCAGATTGCTATTTTTGCAATAATATTTTTTGTTATGCTTCTGCACACAGGCCTGCATTTGCATGAGGATGCTGCATTGCAAATGGATTCCCTGATCTTCTTTCTCTACACTTACCAGAGGTTTCCTCTCATACAAGATTAATACCAGCAATAATCGTACTAAAAATAATAATAAAAAATAATAATTCATTAAATTTCTCTTACCTCTTTTATATAGAAAGTTCCCAAGATACCTTTCATCATCAGTGTAGAATGATTTAGAAAATGAATATATCTTTCTGCACAGAAACACAGAATAATTTAGCTTAGAAGGGGGCTCTGGAGGTCACCTTGTCCAAGTTCCTGCCCACAACAGATCTAGAAAATCAAAGCCTTGTCCAATCAAATCTTAAACATTTCCAAAGTCAGAGACTATACAACATTCCTGGGAAAAATTTCCTCAGCCATCTAGCTTTCCTCACCACTGCAGCTACCCTGCTCCTTAGACACTTGTAAGTCTATGGGGCCAGATAGGATTAACCCAAGTGGTACTGCAGATGCTGGTGGAAGAGTTCACCAAGCTACTCCATCCTCACAAGGGGAAGTGGAGGGGCAGGTACTGATCTCATCTTCTTCATGGCCAGTGACAGGACTCGAGCAAACAGCATGAAGCTGAGCTGGAGGAGGTTTCGGTTGGATATCAAGAAAAGGTTTTTCATCCAGAAGGTGATTGAGCACAGAAACAGGCTGCCCAGTGAAGAGGTCACAGAACCAAGCCTGAGAGAGTTCAAGAAGAGTTTGGACCATGCTCTCAGGCACACAGTGTGATTCTTGGGGTATCCTGTGCAGTGCCAGGTGTTTGATCAATGGTCCTAAAGGGTTCCTTCCAACTCAGTATATCCCATGATTCTATGATTTCTCATCAGTCCTGGTTAACCAGAGAGGTCCCAGACATCTGGAGGTTAGCCAATGTGATGCACATCTACAAGAAGAGTTGGAAGGAAGAAGTGGAAATTTACAGGCCTGACAGCATGCCCTTGGTGCCAGAGAAGGTTATGGAACAGATAATCCTGAGTGTGATTGCATGGATGTACAGGACAACCAGGGGATCATGCCCAGCCAGCATGGATTTTGGAAAGGCAGGTACTTGACCAAACTGATTTCCTTTTATGAAAGGAAAAATTTTCCTTTATTTTCCTTTTACTAGTCAGGTAACCTGACTAGTGGATGAAGGCAAAGCTGTGGATGTTTCCATCTGGACTTCAGCAAAGCCTTTGACACTGTCTCCCATAGCATACTCCTGGAGAAGTTGGCAGCTCATGGCTTGGACAGGAGCACTCTTCACTGGGTTAGGAACTGTCTGAATGGTCAGGTCCAGAGAGCAGTGGTGGAGTCACATCCAGCTGGTGGTGTCACAGGAGGGGTTCCCTGCGGCTCAGTGTTGGGGCCAGTCTTGTTTTTTGTATCAGGTCAAGTAAGTCAGGCACTGGCAGAGGGGGTGGGTGGCAAAGAACAGTATGAGAGTGTACCCCTGATCTTTATCACCTCCAACTCACTTCCACTCCTATTTCTTATCCAGCTCAATCATGCCATTTTCCAGGTAGCTTAAGTGAGCTTCCAAACAGTAGAAATCAATAGTGAGAATGAAAATAAGGTAAGGGTCATCCAAACTACACCATGCATTTGTATGCAGGAAGCAAGAGAACTGCACGGAGCTCTTGATCTTGGCAATAATCCATTTGACACCATTGGAATATGGAAAAATTGAAGACCAAAAATCTGGAATAAAATTACTCAGCAGAGTTAATGTGAACATCTTTTTCCTTGACATGGAAAGGAAAGCAGTGGCTCCTCAATTTTCATGCCTTCTATCATTACATAGATAGAGAAGGAACTGCAAGTTCATAGGTGAAGGACAGCAGGGATGGATGAAGCAAGAAAACACCTTCCCACATTCATACATTCACAGAAGAAATACATAGTAGGGATAGAAAGATGAGTGGAGCAAAGACACAGATTAACACTGCCATTGATGGAGCAGCATCTGGTGGAGCGAAGCTACAACCAGGAGTACCACTCTGATTCTGGAACAAGAGCAGTGAGAGAGAATAGCAGAAAAGCAGAAAAGTACTGCTTTCCCTTTCACACACGCAGCTGCGGAGAGCTACCAGAGGGTATTAAGAACCAAAAGAAGGGCTGCCCCTGTGAGCCATGCTGTCATGAGTGAAGGATTAGCACTGGAGAGTTACACACTAAAATATATGCCAGCAATCATCTGCATGCTGTGGAATATGTCAAGACAGAGTTGCACCAAGAAAATTTTTTCTCTGAAAATTCAGAGAATTCTTTATCTTCTTGCACAGAGAAAATTACCCATTCTGAGCTATGAAGTGCCACATCTAGTGTCTTTTTTTCCCACCCCCACTATTCCATCAGGAGAAGAGTCAGAAAACTGTCCTTGCTCTAATGCAGGGCTTCACATTCAACATAATTGAGAGAAATGCCACCAACTTTCTGGCCTCAATGTGTTTCTTTAGTGTTGCAAAGTTTTGGGCCTTTTTATATAGAAGGCACCACAGGATTCATCCTATCTAAAGCTTGGAGGTACCTCTTTGCTTATTGCTAAAATTGCTTAGCCAGCAAGAGGACTTACTGTGGGATAGGCCATGAAATAAACCAAGACAGACAGACCTCAGTCACAAAATGTACTCCACTCCACGTGGCCCAGCAAACCTCCAGGAGTCTTAGCCTACACTGAAGAATTTGTAAATCTGATAAACAGCTAGAGGAAAAAGCATAATTAAAAGATTCAAAGCTAAAGGTTACAGATATTCAGCCATTGAATTCCTGCTGGTTTAGGAGATTATTGACATCATATATAACATTTCAGAAGTCTTTCTGGGAGAGATGATTAGTGGAAGAACTAATTTTCTTTTGTTTTGTTTTCTTTTGTTGAAATCATTTAGCTGCACAAAAAGTGCAATTTTGTTTCTTTAGGTGGTAGTGCAGCTGCCACTCTCAGGAACACTAAATTCCAGAGCAGCAGTAGCTAGCTGAGGCTCTTAATAAGGAACATATTTGATCTTTAATGACTTTTTTCTTTCCTCATCAAGACTCTGAACTTGATTCAACAGTTCTTTTAAGGCTTATCACTTCCTGGAACAAACAGAGTGGGACTGTGTACAAAAGTCTTCCTTCAGTTTAGTTTGCAGCTTTTTCTTATGGTGTGTACAGATCTGACAAAGGTGACAATTCAGGATGAGGCTTGACAATGCCCCACTTAGTAACTAAAAACTTAATTTTACTGTACATTGATAAATTGGTGTATTGGATTTTGACCTGTTTGCTGCAGGAAAAATTTCTGCATCTTTTGAGCTTTAAAATTTAAGGATATTTAAGAAATTTTTTAAGACAGATGAGAGATGAAACAAATTACTTCTGGGCACTATCGGCCTCCTTAGATTTACTCTTTTTTACATTATATATTCAAAAGTACATGCCATAATGCTGTAAATGCAGCTCTGCTGTCCATTGTATATATAATACATGTTCATTGATGATGCTCAAGTTATATTTGGCAAGTAGTACCCATTGCTGAAATAATATTTTCAGGAACACAGATATTTCATTTTCTGTCCAGTGCTCTTTGACAGACAAAACTGGTTACAATAAGATGTATGTTTAAGCTTGAGACAACATTAAAAAAAGACACTACTGATGGTAACATGCTCACCAACACTGCTGGTACAATGTTAGTAAATCAATTTTAAATCCATCTCTTGTAAAAAGAATCCTATATCATTAGTACTTTATCATGGGGACTAGGAAAGACTATATTGTTGAAAGAACAGTATGAGTTGTCACTTAACCTGTTGATACCCTAGGGATAACTGGCAATGTAAGGACAATCTTCAGTTGTCTTGAGGATCTCAGCACTTCAGCACATTCTGAGGGTGGATGGCTAGCCCTTTTACCATTCCATGGGCATTTCTGAGATTTCAAAATTTCAAGATATCTTGTATATCTGTGATAACTAAATATTCAACTTGTGGTTTTGTGCACCACTCACCTGGGAAAATATGATGTGCATGGATCAGGTATAGGTTGACAAGTACATTGCTTCCAAATCAGACAGGATCAAGGGATTTTATGCTGATTTTGCAATGGCTACAGGAGGCCAGATGACACATTATTCAGGTTCACTTTAATCTGGCACTACAAAGGTTAAAAATGGATTTACTATACCATTTGTTACAGCCTAGGTTTCCTAGGAAAAAAAAGTCTTAACTGAGGAAGTCATGCTACAGAATTGCTTTTAGTGATTATACAACTTAGTTAGCAAATTCTAGCTTTCTTTTGCCTCATGTTGAACAGGATTCGGTCCTTGTTTCCACACAAAGGAGCTGAATAAATTACCTTCAAACACATTTGTTATTATGCAATAGGTTTTGTTCAATCCTCTCTGCCAGAGTAGCTATATTTTACATGAATATTAATTAACTAAGCCCAAGAGAGTAAGAAAAGAAGGGTGCAAAATTGCCTATATATCCTAGTGATTATAATACCAAGAAGTATGGTTTAAGATTTTGTTTCAGATGAAACTTATTTATTCAATGTGAAGTGAAAACTTTTCAGTAGTCTCTGGAAATTTCCAACCAGTTCTCACTTGGTTTAGTATTTCTGTTCTCTATATTATAACAGTGTGCTCTAAGATTAAAAAGCACACTTTTTTTCCAAATAAAACCCTTATCTACATTGCTTATAATGTAGACATCACAAGTTCTTAAAAACTCTTTTTCTCTCATATTATTAGTGTTTATACTGCAAAAGTCTCTGTGCTCACTTAGGCTGTGTACAGATGCATCATGATCAAATCCAGTCAAAAGAGGGCATCACAGAAACGATTCCAGATTAGTCAGAAGTAAATACTGAAATGTGTGTCAAATTCTACCTCTCTAGAAGGTTTTAAGGACTGTGAGATCTAAATCATAACATTCCTCAAAAAATTAGGTTTCTACAATAAATCTTTCAAATGAAAATGCTTTCCCTGTCAGCATTCTTGTATCCACTCGTCAAAGGATGTTTGAGTAAGTGATGAGCAAGAGAAGAAAGGTTTCAGGTATATTAATCCACTAAACCACCATACCATGATTGCTACTCACAGGATGCCATAAGTCTGTGTCATTTGCCTGCTTTCAAACATCCAGCTAAGGTACTCCACAACTCTCTCCTGACCTATCCTCTTTTTCTGACTTAGAACCTATGCACTTTTTCCTGATCTGAAATTAAATCTCCAGATTACAACCTCTGACAGCCTAGAACTGGATTTTCTTCACACAGCTAAATAAAATTAAGTGTAATAATATGTTATGACAAAGAGCTAGGAGGATTGCTGTGTTCCTATACTCACATATTTTACCTCTCCCTGCTGCTGGATAAAATCAGTTCCTGACGCCTCAGAAACCCCATACTCAACCTCTCCCTGCTGGAGTGTATGGAAGGATACTTCATTTGCTCAGTGCACTGCACAAGACTTCTGCCTGTTTTTTTTTAGTGACTCTTCTAGCAGGTCATTCAAAATTGCAGAAATCATTACAAAAATTTAATTTGCACAGGAGCTTGATAATTATGGAAGCAACTCCTTCCCCCAACACTATGTCCTGAAGATAATAAATACAGGCCTGCTCTATTCAGAGCTGCTTAAGCTAGATCAGTTTTGGACTTCTACAGGAACAGAATTCCAAGTTTATAGCAGTTTAGATAGTGCTTCATAAATGTATGGTTCCTGACTTTGGTGACAAATAAGTAGAGAAGTTGGATCACAACTCTAGATATTGTTGCTTAACTATCAGCAACTTTATTGTATTTAAGTTCTCAAATTCTGTTTCTCAGGCTAATCTCAATAAAAATAAAGATATAAAAATAAAATATAATTGGAACACAATATTGGTCTGGTATTCAACTATTGTGGAAGTCATGATAGACTGAAACTGAGCACCTTCTGTATGACAAAGTAAAAGAAAAATACATAAAATAATGGCATTACCTGCTCCACTATAGTGCTTATCTGAGGAAAAAATAAAAATGGATCTGTGGAAGAAAGAGACTCAGAGAAAGAGGTAGATATGCATTAAGCCACACAGCAAAACAGACTCTAATCTCCTGAATGCTTGGCCATGATCACAGTGTTGTTAAACATCACAAATACCACAAGTCAAGTATGGACTAACATACTGTACCAGGATACACACACCCTGTGACATAGAAGATATTGGCAAGGGAGCTGTTATTCCACTGTCCATGCACCTGGAATTGTGTGCTGTATTAGGCAGTGTTAGCTGTGAGGTTAGCTGTGGTAAATACCCAAGACATCCTGGGCCAAACTCTAACTAGACATTCAATATCATTTCCCAGCGTCCAGATTGAGGTTATAGTATATTTGCAACCTGCAAATGCTTTGAGACCTTTTTATCGCTTATTTTTAAAGCATAAAATTCTTGTAATTTTGTTGCGATTTGTGTGACAGGGCAACATTTTAAGGTAGTGTGAGGTCTCTAAAAATGTGTTTATACGACACACATGTCTCAGGCTAAATTTGCTCTTTCTTCTGAAATCATTAGTTTTAATCCCCCAGCTTTGAATTCATTGTTGGTTTCCTTCCAGCATTGCATTCTTTCATTATAGACTGGTAATAATAATGCTTGGTATTTATAGAGCACTTTATATTCTCAAATCTCTGTGCAAGCATTCATTATTTCATCACTATAGATTTAAAATAATTCAGTCCTATTTTAGAAAAGCCAAATGGAAGGCATTGAAACACTGAGGACTTCAATCTCAAAACAAGTAGAGACAGAAATGGCAAAAATCAGAGACCTCTGACTTCTCAGATCACGGTACCTACTAATACATAGCACTTATCAAAATAGTTACTAAAATTAATCAAAAGGAAAAACCAAAGCAGAAAGCAACTTACAAAGGTCAACATGTGTCATTGACTAAACCATACCATTATTACTGAGAGCTCAGTGCAATAATGGAGTTGGAAATTTTGTGACATTTATTTTGGATAAAAGTGAAAATACAAGTTGTAAATCTGAAAACCACTCATGCACCACTGGTTTGAGGCACATTTTTGAGAAATTATTTCATGAAATAGTTTCATTGGTTTTTCCCCCAGGATTAGGGGCATTTAAAATAAATCAATTTATTTCGTTAGTCTTCCACTTTTTTTTCCCTTGTTTTAGATGAAACATGCTTTCACATCAGATCAAACCACTAGACTAATTTGTATCCAGTGAGTAGCATATACTTGTAATAGCCAATGTGTGAAGAACTGGAAAAATATAAAATGCCTCCAGCTAATTTTGCATTGTTTTCCAAGAAAGATGTACTTCAGAGGTTATTTCCAATAGCAGATTTTAATGCAATAAAAGCAATCTGTTGACATTTTTTTGTCTTGGGTAATTGAGCTGAATTACACAACACTCAGAAAATCAGCAATAAATCTGGAAAGTTAAATGCTCCCGTTGTTCCTCATAAGAAGACAATGAGACACTAGAAGGTGGTTAACCCTCTGGAAGTCAAAAATCTTTACAAAAGCTACCAACAATTATAAACAACCAACTTACCATGTCATAACAAACTACCTCTTCTCAGCTGACTCATCTAAATTGATTCCTCACACACCCCCTACTCTTCTGCAATTGCCAAGTAATTTACTTCACATTTGCAGTGGGCTGGAAGCAGATAGAATGATCTAGCTGAAGTGCTGAATCCTTGACAACAGTAGCATGTTTGCATGTAAACAACTGTGCTGGAAGGACCCTGAGCAAATCCTCTCCCATCGTGAGAGCTCTCCCATCTCTCTGAGCTCAGAGCCAGCTTTGGCACAGGGCAGCTGGTGACAGTGGGAGAGGCTCCCTGAGAGAGCTCTACGGGGAGGCTTACAAGGGCTGACCCATGGGAGCTGATTTCAGGCAGAAGCTTTTGAACTTGGTCCCTGCCTGAGTCACAGCTCCCACCATAGCCAAGCCTATACCTGACCATGGAGTCTCTGGTCTGGGGCCCCAAACCATGAACAGACTTTTTGGCTGGATATCAGTTGTGATCAGGAACTTGCCCAATGCCCTGGTCTGGGGCATCCTCTCTGATTGTAAACTAAACAGTACTTGCTCTACCTCTCAATTTTTGGGTACAGCACTTCACGATGTTTAGAAACACATCAGATAGTAAGGTGTGATCCAGGAGTTCCAGCTGATTCAACAATGTAATCCATATAGTCAGCTGCTTTGATTTTCATTTTGTCTGTGTAAACATATTTAATAAAATGGCAGATGGTACAATTTACTGTATCACTGCCAGAAATGTTTTGATTTCAACATGTTTATGATCAATTAACCTTTAGCATTCCCTATACAAAGTGTGCATTGTACACCTAAGACACACGGGTTTATTCCTATCGCTCTATTAGATGATTGAAGTAATAAAATTGCACATAATAAACATTTGCGTTTATTGCTGAATATGGAATTGCTACTTTCCGTACACTAGAGTGAACAAATATCCACTTGATGAATACTTCTAATCATTATCAGAAAGCAGTTGTGAATATAGGTGACTTGAATAGCAGTTCACACTGGAAAACAGGTTTGAGGGTACTGTGTTTGAGAGTTTTGCACCCCACTCCACCCATCTGAAAATAAACTCTACAAACATTTATAACATCTGTTGTGAAATCTGTGAAGGAGATCCTGCAGTGGTAAGATGTATCATTAGCAATACCTGGAATTTTCCTGTTAGCTGTTGAGGAATCCATTCAGCACAGGTAGTTGGGTTTGCAGCTGCAGTGTGAGATGCAGTTTGAGCTCTGGGTGGGAGGAGCCCGAGGCCAGGGGCCATGAACTGGTGCTGACCCTTTGCATAACAAAGGGCCCGAGGTCCTTTGGCCCAGCCAGGTGAGGGACACACTCAGAGACACAGCAGGAGACAAGGACCACTGACTTTTGTGGGCTTAAACTGTGACTGTATAAAAACCCAGGTAGCCCTTTGTTCAGGGTCCTTTCTGAGACACCCAGCTCAAGCTGTTATTCTGGTGTCACAAGAAGACTGAATTATTTTAAGGATCCATTAGTCTGGTACTCTGTTATGAGAAACAGAGTTGAGCTGGTAAGGAAACTTTGACTGTTTGAATGTGGGGTGTGTAAGAGGTCAATGGAGCACCTGTCAGGTTCCTGGAGCCACACACTGTCAAGGGGCTTCAGACCCAGCAATGAAAGTCTCTGATTGTGGAATTGTGACTGACAGAGGGGCTCCTGGATGGTCAGATAGGAAAGTTTCCTTAACACAGTCCTGTATTTGCAAAATTCACAGAAACATCTGATTCTCTTTCCTGTATTATCACATATCAGAATCCCCTAGTTATTTTAACTTTGAAGAAAATTCCAAGCAAAATGAGCACCCCAATAAGAGGGAAAGTGGACAGCTTCAAAGTTAAAGTCTCTGTCTTTTGGTTTGAAAGCCTCTGTGGGGTTCCAACTCACAGACCTTGTTCAGATGTTAGTCTCAGCTTAGCTTCTGATGGAGGGCAGTGGACTGCACAAGGTTTCTATGCTATTTGACATGCATCTGGGACTTTCTGCAAGAAGAAAGGCATTGAAAACAGAAATTAGTTTTCTACCCTGGAGGAATTTGTTGGTATAGAAAATAGCTGTCTCCATGTCTGTGCCCCTGGCTTTCTTGGAAGATTCCTGCATGACTTGTCTTCGGCATAAAGGCTTTCTGAGAACACTGTGACTTCCTGCATATGTAGCTGAATTTTCAGGCTTGAAATGCTCTAAAATGGAGGCAGTGTGAGGGTCAAGCAGACTTTTATTAGGTAATAACTGATTGATTACCTCTATAAAAGCTAGTACCACATACAAATACTATGGTTACTGGACTTGAGGAGCTTTGGTTGCTGCAGTCTTTTCCCCTACAGCTGAGACTGGTGCTTGTCATGACAGAGAAGAAATCAGTATCTGTCTGTGTAAGTATTCCTTGTCTATCATTCTTCATCTCTGGTTCCCCTGGAACTGATGAGTTCACACAGAAAAATATCCCCTCAGACACTCGCCTCAGCATGGATACCAGTGCATTTAGCACTAGCACTATCAATTAAACATTAATGCCTAGCTATTGAGCCTCAATTAGAAGTCAGTATATAATAACTGTAGAGGTGGATGGAGATCTGCTGAACTCTGTCTCTCAGCTGTAAATGGCATGAAGAGCACGTCCTGTGTGTCACACTTGCAAGCCATTACCAGCTCTGCCATTTTGGCTTTGCACTGAACCTACTGGGAATTACTGGGAATGTTCACACAGTTGAAAACTGCCACAAGAGGGGTGATTCCTCAGGCCTGGCCAAAAGCTGAAGCCTTGATCATGTCCCTTTGCATTCATATATCTTAAAAAAAAGTTCAGTTTCATGATGAGCTCTTGCCCAGGCTGTATACTGCTCAAAGGTGTATTATTTTGATTTAAGTAGATTTGAAAACATGTGAATGTCAGATTTCTTGGCTGCTAACACTATCTCAGAATCTGAATAAGCTGTCTGTGTAGATAAATTCTTGGAGAGAGCATTGAAAGCAAGTTGTTTTCAGCCCATGAGATTTTTAATAACTGAGTAGCTTTGTGTGGCATATCATGAGATAGCATTCAGTGTTTGTCACTATTCCAAGTGGGAGATTATTCTGAAGAGTGTATTTCTTCTCCTGGGAAAAGAGAATGAATTCTTCCAGATACAGGATGGGAAATACCATATTGTCTTCCAGTAAAATATGGAAGCCTTCTGCTCTTAAGAAAGTGTTTGCCAGGGGATTCTAAATGACTGCAATAGCCTATAAATAATATGTTACATAGGTCACATTACAAACATCTCTGGACTATCCTAGAAAAATCTAGTATGCACACAAACCCTTACATATATATATATGTGCCCAAGGAAGAACAACTCAAGTAATTTATACTTTGTTTTTAACCAAATTTGCTCTTATTTACACACAACACGACCAAAATTCTTTTTAACTTGCTCACCCCCCAAAAAAAAAATTTTCACACAAGCAATTGTAATACACATTCTTGATGACAAAAAAGCTCCACACCAGGATCCCATGTTGGTTTTGTGCAAAACTTACCATTTGAAGTAAGAATCTTAAAAAATAACCTTATAGTTAGGCCTTAATATCTATTCACCATATCAAGACAAGCACTAACCATGCATGAGAACATTTGAAAGATACTAAGGACACACTTTTTGACCCATGCGCTTAAACCAAGCACATGAACAGAGTGCACACAATCTATTTTGTGATATCCTCTCTAATTATGCACTTTCTTCACTGAGGTACAAGTAAGAGAACATAGGCAAATAATCCCGCAGAATTTATAGCCCTGCAGATGAAGGCCTTAAATAGCTATATAATGAGTTTCTTGCAATCTACCTTTTTTTTCCCCCTCATATTTACCTCTGCCAAGGAAGTGCCAAAGAATGTTAAAAGTCTCTAAGTCTTCAAAATATTGAAATCAAACTTAATTCTAAACCCTTCATACTAAAATGTGATGTTCTACTGAACAAGCAAGAATGTAGGAATGAAATCCTTAGGAAAAGCTTCTTTCATTTTTTTTCCATCTGGAAAGAAAGAATATATCCCATAATGTATGTCTTTTTAAGTGGTTTTTAACCCAAGTCAGTTGATTGAAGATACTTGAGTAGTTATAGCGTAATTCTGTCATTTTTGAGGAAAGCTTTTATGCTGGCCCATGTTACATAAATGAAGCCCTAAGAGAATTTTTATACTGATTTCTGTTTGAAGTTCTCATTGAACACCTGTAAATTAAACAGGTCACAGTCCTACAAAAATCTGATTTTACTTTACTGCTCTAACTGATGCAAAATGATCTATAGAAGTTTGACAACTCCTTAAATTGAGCTCTGAGTATTACCTAAATATGTAAATAATCAGAGACATTACTTTGAAACCATGCAGAGTTGTGGATGTTCAAAACTCTTGTTGTATTAAACCCTTACTAGTATTTATTACTGATTCAATTTTCTTTACCTATAATCTGAAGTGTAAATGGCAAACTGTCTTCTCTGCAAACATCAGTGACAGACACCAGAGTCCCTGTCCCCAAATTATTTAGACTATACTTAGGTCTTTGCTTTGGGTCAATTGAGTTCAGAGATGGAACAGAATGAAGCAACAATCATATTGTGATAAAGATTATGCTACACAGTATTGGCAATTAGATAGCTGCCTTCAGCTTTAATAACTCTCCTTCCTTCTTAATTATTTTTGATCAGCCTGATCTTCCCAAGCATGTATGAGGCAATTTTGTTGGGTATGAGAAAGGTGTTCTCTGGCATCAGCAGCTCTATGACTGGTGCAAATGCTAATAAAATAAAATAAAAAAAAATTTAAAAATTAAAAAAAAAAAAAAGGCAACCCTGCTAATTGTGTGTGAATTTGTTTTCTCATCCTAAGCTGATGGAGAAATAATTTTGATTAAGGATTCAGGGTCAGGAAGCATCAAGTGAGTTCACTCCAGATTCATTTCCCTTTCCAAAACCAAACAGTTGTGGCTGGAGTATGGAGCTGAATTTTATCTGCCCTATTCATGGTGGGATGAGTAGGCCATATATTTGTCAGACATTTAATTTAATCAATGCAATTTAATTATGTTTCTATGCAAAACCACCTGTGACCTTCCATCTGCTAACAAAATTCACCCATCCCTGCACATTTACACACACTCTTCAAAAGAAAAAAAAAAGGATTGGAATTCCTGGAGGTATAAAGGAAATAAGGTTTCTGAATATTGCAGCTGGATACATCTGCTCATACTGTCTTTCCAGAGAGTTGGTAAACAGGGTCTTGCTACCTGGATTGCCTTTAAAGAAAGAGTTGAGAAGCATCCATTCAGAGAAAATAAAAATTGCCTAGGTGAGCTGATGGAAGCCAAAGTGATGAAAGCGATGGATTTCAGTTCATGCTATGCAGGAGAAGAGACATATTAAATGTGGCTTTAGGAGTATAACTCTCCTTTTTTATCCATAGAAACTTGACAAAATACTTAGCAAAAGAAATCTTGTATGGTCTCTTTTCAAGAAAAAATGTTGAAAGCAATCAGAGAGTGATGGTTTCTGTGGCATCCCTACCTGCCAACAGAGACCAGGAGAATAATTTCTTGTTGAATCAAAGGACACGCTAATTGATACCAGCCCACACCAGATAGGCAAATCATGGGACTGGCAGTCTGATCTCTCTTTAGCCCAGGTTGAAACTGGATTCACAAGAGTCTTCTCAGGTTTCTCTTTCACTCTGAAAAGCTGTCTCTAGTAATAATTATCAATTAAAATTTAAAAGTCATTAAAAAGAAAGAACTTAATTTCTGAAAGAAAAAAAAAATCAGGATTTCAAAGACATTTCCTGTTCCAGTCAAATCAAAGTCAAATTAGAGAGAATTTGGATCAAAGTGATGCATATTTCATACTGACAATCACCAAAGCAAAATATTGCTGTTTGCAATGTCAGCAAAAGATTGAACAAAAGATTGGACAGTTTTAGAAGATACTTCTCATCAGTCAACTAAGTTACAGTGTTCTTTACTATTAGTGTTTTCCTATATCAAATGTTGTTTTCATTAAAAATATTTCTTAGTTTACTTACCTCTTGTATTAATATCATTCTTCCAAGAATCTCAAAGTAATATAATAATTTGTAAGTACCCTCCTTTTTGGGGGACTTTTGTAGTTGTTTGTTTGTTTGCTTGCTTGTTTTGGGTTTTTTTTTTTTTTTTTTTTTTTTTTTTTTCTGAGACTGCAATGCAAGAAAGTGACTAAGATCTTGTAGAAAAGTCTGTGACCAAGATTAGGAAAAAAATCTGAATTTCCTGTGAGCCAGTCCTGGTAGACTCAGCCAGTGATTATAATTCTGGAACAGAAAATAAAATGAGTACTGGATCTCAAACAAAATTCCTTTCCTCAGTATTAAATAGGAAGGAAGTCCAGGGTCCTCTGGGTATAGACAGAATGGGCTTTTTACTACTGAAACAGAATTGTGCTAGACCGTAGATTCTTTCCAACAATATGTATGCAGAACTCTGCCAATTAAAGAAAGTATTTTCTTATTTCCAAGTTGGGGTTATAGTTACTTTTTTTTTTTCAACAAATATGTAAAATGCTCCATTGTCATTTCCTATTGTGTATGTCCTCAGGCATATGATTGCCTCTTTCAACTAGAGAACCTGCAAGCTCTTTCAAAAATACATTTAACTCACAGGTGGAAATAAAAAGGTAAAAAGAAATCTCCACACCTTTCTAAACAGAATTTAAAAGATATCAGCTTCCCTTGATAAAAGAAATGGAGCTTTAAAATTGAATGAGGCATTGAATGTTCTCTTTCTCCTCCCCCCACCCTCCCCTCTTTTGTTGTTTGGGGGTGTGTTTGGGGTTTTTGGCAAAGGTTGTTTTGGGGTTTTTTTCTTTTAGATTTTTTTTCATACTTAGATCCCATTAGTAAAAAATAGAGGGGAAAAAAAGATTAAAAAAATAAAAAAGATAAAAATGTTTTAAAGACATTTTTAGTGACAAATGACAAGATGAAGTGTTGCATCAACTTTGTGAATTTTTGAATACTGTCTATTTCTAGGTTTTTGTTGCATAAAGAATAGCTTTCATTTGTGAGATAAAAAGGACAAATTCATCTTGAGCTGTATTCCCCTGCAGCTTATATATTTTCATATATTGGTGTAATTTGGAACTACAATCTAGTCATAATTCAGTTCCTGTCTTTAGTAAAAGCATGTGCCTCTAATTTGCAATCAATTTCTGCGCTTGACACATGGAAATAATGAATATCCTCATCTACAGCTGGAGACAAAGGGAGAAAGGAGCGTGCAGCACTTTGTGGGCTGGAATATCTGGGTGTTTCCCTCTCCTAGGCTTTGGAGCCTCAGCATCCAAATCATGCTAATATTGTGCTATAATCATTGTGTGAATAAAGATTCTCAGTTTAAAGTTTTCTCTTATCTCCTTTGAACAGGCAACTTGAATAATTGCATAAACATGAGTGAGAATTTGATGGCACCAGTTGATCGTGTAGTGTCTGACATTGTGTAAAGTATGAAATGTCAAGCAGCTTCCAAAAGCAGGTATTTGTGGACATATTCATCTCTAAATGTGTGTCATAGCTGCTATTATTTTTCTCATGGTTGTCTTTTACTGAACAAAAACTTGTAAAAGAAACAATATCTGGAAACAATTATTGTCAAAAATAAGTATGTTGGTTTAAATTGCATTCTTTTCAAGAAGCCTCATGCCTGATTTTCAAGGCATATCTGTAAAACTAATTTCCCAATGTGCAGAGATTTTGATGAAGGTTTTCTGTGCTAAGGTACTGAATTTAAGAAGACTACATTACAGTGCATCATAAAGAAGTCATCTTAAGTTTGTGTTCCACTCCTTTATTTTCGGTGGAATGAGACATGCTTATGTATTTACCATGGCTTTTTAATGTTTTATTTTATTGTGATAATGGCTGCAATCTCCAGACATGACCAGGATCCCCTTTCTGTTAAGCAAAGTATAAACAGAATTATGAGCCTTCCTCTAAAAAGCTTTTAGAGAAGTATATCAAGTAAGGAGGAAACAGATTAACAGAGCACAATTCAATTGAAACAATTCTATACTAGAAATGTCTAGCAACAGAATACCCTCTGTAGTTCTAGGAGAAGAGAGCAGCTGTGAAGGTCTAAATACCTGCAGAAGAGGGGGAAGACAAAGATGTCATTTCTTGATCATTTTACCTGTCACTAATGAAATCACTGCTAGGTTGGAACATGGAACCTGCTTGATAGCAGCACCAGATTATAACAATGGAAAAGAGAAGTGCTGCAGGGAACTGGCACAGCAAACACACTTGAATAAAAAGATCTGCAGCTATCTCCACTAAAATCTAGCCAGCTCACTACAGCTGTCATCTCTGCACTTGTGGCTTTAGGATTTCCTCTAATCACCACAATAATACAACAATAGTAGATACTTAATGCTACACATCAAGAAGTTTCTGTAGTAAAATAATTAGTCAATAATAAGGATATTAAAAGGAATACTTCACAGCTAGTACAAGATGGTTTAGACTTCCACTAAGGTTTTAAACTGTAATGAATATTAAGAAAAAAGTTTTGTAAGAAGAATCCTAGGCCTTTCTGAATATTTTTTCCTACTGTGACATAAATAATCTTATAGTTATTCCCCCTAAGAAATATGTACAGATTAATTATGCAAAAGCTTACAGATGCAATTTTTTTTTTCTTAATAAGCATAGTTCAGCTGGGGCTGAATTCTATGGGAAATAATTAATAGTCATAGAAGTCACTTCCAACAAAAGCCTGATGAAAGAGAGGTGGCATAACTGCTCATAAAGGTGATGCATTGTAATATTAATCAAGAAAATAGATGCCATATAAAAGCAAAAGGTCAGCTACTGTGAAATGTAGGGAAAAAGAGTACATCATAGAATCATAGAATATCCTAAGTTGGAACAGGCTCACAAGGGATAATTGATGTGCCTGAGACCTTTGTGCAAATACTTCTGAAACTCTGTCAGATTTGGTGTTATAACTGCTTCCCTGGGAAGCCTGTTCCAATGTCCAACCACACTCTGGGTGAAGAACCATGTCCTAACATGTAATTTTAATCTCCCCTGTAACATTTTCATGCCATTTCATCAAGTCCTGCCATGGTCACCACAGAGAAGGAATGGGTGCCTGTCCCACCACTTCCCCTCATGAGTCTCCTCCAGGATGAACACGTGATGTCAGCTACCCCTTATATGATTTCTCCTCCAGACCCTTCATCATCTTTGTAACTCTCCTTTTGAGGCTAATAGCTTAGAATCCTTCTTATATTGCAGTGCCCAAAACAGCACATAGAACTTGAGATGAAGCTGCATGAGCACAGAGTAGAGCAGGAGAATCCCCTCCTTCAATTGGCTCATAATGCTGTGCCTGATGCACCCCAGGATATAATTTTCCCATTTGGCTGTCACAGCACAGTGCTGACTCACTTCAACCTGCCATTGACCAGGATATAGGCATGCTGCTTTCAGCTGGGGTTGAGTTAATTTTCTTCACAGGGACTGTGTTTAGGATTTGTGCTGAGCACAAGGTTGATAATAATGAGGTGTTTTTCTTATTGCTGAGCAGGGCTTACACACAGCCAAGGCCTCTTCTGCTTTTCGTACTGCCATCCTGGTGAGGAAATTGGGGTTGCCTGGGAGGCTGGGAGTAGACAGAGCCAGGACAGGTGACCCAAATTGATCAAAAGGATATTCCAGACCGTATGACATAATTCTCAGTATAGAAAGTGTGGGGAAGAAGAAGTAAGGGGGGAACATTTGAAGTCTTGTCTTGACTTGTCTTCCCAAGTCACCATTACCTGTGATGGGGAGATGGTTGAACACCTGCCAGGCATGAGCAGTGAATTAATTCCTTGCTTTGCCTTGCTTGTGTGTGTTTTTACCTTCCCTATTAAACTGGTTTTATCTCAGCTCATGGTCTTTCTAACTTCTACCCTTCCTTTTATCTCCCCAATTTCTCTGCTGGGGGAGTGAGTGAGTGAGTGAGTGAGTGAGCGGCTGCCTGGGGCTTGGCTGCTGGCTGGGGTGAAACCACAACAATAATACAGGAGGGGAGCATTTAGGACACTTTAACTGTACATTACCTTTCAAGTAAGAGCTTCCTGAAAGTATTTACAAAAACCATGATTAGTATTACTAAAATTAGTCAGAATTTGGGTCCTTTTTTTCTTCAAAAGACAAGAAATTCTGCCAATAGCTAGGGCAATATTAACAATTTAAGGCAAGTGAGACTCAGAGAGAATTTCGAGTGTGATTTAATACTCTCAATCACAAAATTGCAGCCATTACTGTCTAACTATTCAGAGGATAGGAGAAATGCTCATTTCTTCCACCTTTCTCTTTCAGATAGGTTACAAAGATAACACTATATTTGAACACTGGGAAGATCTTCAATACTGGTTAAGCAATGGTTCAAGATTAAAACAATCAAACCTTAATTTTATCAGCTAATTCTGTCAGCTATGTCAGCTGTGTTTCTTAGTCACAGTATCTTGAAGTTTACAGACCTCATTTTGAAGAGTAAACCTTGAAAAAACCAATTTCATCATGGCTTCATGCATTGGCTCCTCTGTTCTCCTCTACCTTTGACTTTCCATTTTCCACATGCCTATTCTGAATCTTCCTATCAGTTTCTGTGTCTGAATCCGCATTTTGCTTGGTGCTTTTAGACTCTTCCTGTTTATCCCACTGTCTCATATTTGCTTGGACTAATCTTCTATCTGTTATCTCATGTCCCTTCACAACAAATCCCATTTCATTATTAAGATATTTTCATCCATCTTCTTCTTGGCATACCTACTCCAAGCAATTTCTACCTTATGCATTCTCTGTCAGTCATGAATTTTGAAGGTGACTTCAATACTCCAAATGGAAATGTTCAAGATTGCTTCAGCAATGCCAGCCAATGGGGAAATATTCCCTTGACTGTGGATGATTGGTGAAAAACCCTCATTGTTCTTCAATATTAACTTTCAATCTCAAAAAATGCTTGAAACATATTAGCAGATTTTTTTCTTTATTTATCTCTCAGTGTTTATTTATTTGCTTATTTATTGGCATCAAGTAATTTCACCTAACCTTCAGGGATTTTTGTTTACTATCATTTCAGAGGTGGGGAAAGAAAGACAAGTTTAAAAATGCATATGTTGTCTTTATTGTGCTGTAACAAGATTGGCATGGTACCAGTGATGTTTGAATTTCTCTCTTAGGAAGACTAAGATAGTTCAAGCAGCTGCACTGAAATTGCCTTGAAAATGGATACTTTGCAAATTCTCCACATAAATGAAAGTTTAAATTACAAAAAGCTGTCTGACCGGTTATCTCTTAGTAAAGTGCTTTACAATTTGCATATAAACTTCATTTATTTTTCTAATTACACAGAGTAAAATGCATTCATTTTGCTTTTGATTACAAGCAGTTGTGCCAAACACCTGTGACTACCACAAATTCTAATTTGTTATTTATTTACTTCAAAGCAATCTTATCATCTAAATGATTCAAAGCATCAAAGACCTTAATTATTGATAGTCAGTTTGAAGGGTTACACTTTCCACGTCCTTGGGCTGAAGGCACTTCTCTGTTTTCTTCTCCTCAAGTACACACTTGGCTTAGCAAAAGGACATATGATTGTGTTAGGAAGTGTTTTGGAAATCATATTCTTTTTTAATAGCAACTAGATTTAGAGCCAAGACTGACAACTCCAATCTGGAATCTACTAAAAAAACAACAAAAAAATTAGTCTCCTTTTTACCTTGAAAAAAAGTTGCATGTATATCACATGTACTGTGCAAGTTCTATCTGTCTCCACAACACTGATGTTTTGTGAATACCTTTCAATTATTCCAGACAGAAATACACCAAATTTACACTATTGCAATAAATGTGCACATGGTGTGTCCTGTCATGATGAATTTTTTATACTTTCTTACAATTTAATTAAAACATTTAAGTGGTTAAAAAACTCTTATACAAGTCAGAAGGGAAAGGATGAAAAGGTCTTCAATACTAACAAGACACTTAGCTAATATGCATGTTTCAGGGTGCATAGTCCTAGCTCATGCATGTGCTTGTGTATCACAATGCAAACCTTCAGACACAGATTCTCGGTTGCCTCTGTCTGAAAAGCATGTATTGTCCAGAGTCTTGGACCATCATAGCTGCTATATTCTCATAGTGCCTTGAAGGTGTGATATATTAGATCATTTTCTAGTAGCTGAGAGTACTCAGAGCTTCAGATAAATTAGGTAATTTTTAATCACTCCATCCTCCATTAGCCTCTACAATATTTTACCATAAACTCTTAAGGCCTTTAATTATAAGAAGGGTCATATTACTCCTTAAGCCTTCATGAAACTGATCATGAAGCCTGCAGAAAGCATAGTTTGATGTCTAAGTTCCTTACCTGTATCCTTTTACTTTTAAACTAATACCTTAAGCTTTATTTCCGCGATGGATTTCCCAGGGTACAAGGAAACAGGTACAGTTTTCATTGCTCTTGAAATATATTCATAGAGTGTCCTGCCATCTGTCTGCCAGTACTTCCTTACTCTGGTCTCATTCCTTTAAGACTGGGCTGGCACCCACTGCTGCATTGTTTAACTGGTAAAACTGAAGCTCCTTGTTTTGACTGCATGCCATACTATACACACCGCATTCAGTCTGGTGTTGCACAATGGAAAAGATCTGTGGAGAATCCTATTTCATAGAAATCAAGGCGTGAATTAAGGAGGATATGCACAGTAGCCAATACAAGGCAAATGCATGGATGCAGTACATATAAAGTCCATATGGATATACATATGAACCCGTGAGGTAGGTTAGACCTGTGGCTGTATAAACCATATCAGTTCCACTGGCTGAGGAGTGAGGCAAGGTTGTGAAGGTTTTGGCAAGGTTTTTGTGTGTCCCAGCCATACTGTGGTACATCTTCAGAATCTGGTCTCCTGTAAGTGCAATGCTGACATTTTAATAAACTGCTTAAATATTACTCAAATTACTTGTTAAGACCTGGATTAAAGAATCACCTTCTGTAATATGATATGACAGTGGAAACTTTTTCATGTCTAGAGTTCTAGGTTTTTGTTTTCCTATCTTTTTACTCATGATATCATATCTTCTACAAAAGAACCACCAAATCATTTGTACTGCTCTTGGAGACTTCAAGAAGAGTCTCAAGAATTCCATTGCAATAAATAATACGCAATATCTTAAATATCTTAATACTGTTTGCATATTTTCAATTACAATAATCTTCCTGGAAATGCATAATGATTTTAAGTATATAATCTGTGCATACTCTCAGCATTAATAGGAAGAGACTAAATATTAATCAGAAACTGTAATGCACTTAATTGTTCAACTGACTCTTGACTTTCTAGGCAGCACTGTCTCAGGATGGTTACATTTGATATGTCCTACAATGGTAAAGAGAATATGGCAACCATAATTATGTGGTAATCCCACAGGAAGATATAGATGCTTTAATTAAACCAAGGTTTTTAAAGTTTGAATATCTCATAAATAATGAAACATAGCAGCACACAAATTGTGAGCTCAAGGTGCAAATTTTGTAACAAAGTTGTGCCTGCTATTTTTAGGGTTTAATCAGAAGCAATACATGAATACAGGAGAAAATACTTGAATCTTCATCCTAAGTTAAGACTGAATAGAGGCCTATCTGAGCCAGGACTGTAAGACTCTAAATTAAATTTTTTGTTCAGCCAACAAAACATGATTTTGCAATTCTATTATAAATCTATAAAAAGAGCTTTTCAAGAGTATATAAGTATATATGTGTGTGTGTGTGTGTAGATATATATATAATATCTTTTTAAGAAATATCTCCAACGTATTGAAATACACAAATCTGCAAGCTTCAGCTGAGGAAAATTGACTACTCAGGCTTCCCTGCCAAAGTTAACATGCACAAGCAAACAGCACACATAATGAAAAGCATATTAGATTCTTAAATTATTTTCATCTTAACAACCTAATGTGTTATTGTTAACTGAGGGAAATAAAATTATTTAACTCCACTGCTTTTCACGTCTTTAAATCGCTACTTAATTGGATTTTCTAGGTAATTGGTAAAATGATAGTTCCAGTCTCTCTCTCTCTTTCTCCCATTTTCCCATCTATGACTTTTCAAATACTGCACAGGTACTGATTTGACTGAAATTAAACATTTGATGCAAAGCTCTCTGAAGTCAGCATAAAGGTATCCACTAACTTTAGTGACACTTGGATCAAACTCTAAGTAAGCTGCTTAAAATCTCTACCTTTACAGCTGATCCCTGCAAGCAAGAGAAATTGTTGGATGGCCAGTGGTCAAGATTTCCATCCAATATGAAAGTAGTTTTCTTAATTGACCTCTACAGTTTTTGCTACTTGACTTTTTGAATAATTAGCATTATTTCACTTTGTGACTAGCTAGTTTTAAGTCTTTATGTATTGCCAATATTACTTACAGGGCTTTCATTTATAGTAGTGCTCAGCATGGCCAAGAGGAATTGTACTACATGAATACAAACTCCAGTACACCACCTTTCCTCTGCTGCAAAATTTGCCATGAAATTGAGCCTACTTGCTTCTACTGAATCATCATTATATCATCAGTGACCTTCCAGTCTGATCAGCATGATCCAAATCCACCTTACAATACCTCTTTGAAGAGAGACATGGATTGTCTAAGAAAATTCAAACTAGTAGACTGACACTTGGATACCTTGCATTAATTCAGAGTGCAGGGCAAAAAAATGTTCTGTACTTAGTTTGCTTCCAGGGAACTAAGGAATGGTTTGCAATGGAAGACATGACATAGTGGTCACCTTTGCAGTCCAGCTCTCAAAGGGAGATGAGTTTGGTTAGGAAGGGTCCCAAGTGAAGCAGCACCATTTTTCCTAGTGGCATTTGGTCTGTCTTATTGTAGTGTTATCCTACTTAAAAAAAAAAAAAAAAAAAAAAAAAAAAAGAAAATTTTTGTTTTTAATGGTCATGTATCAGTGGATTGTGGACCACTGAGGACAGCACAAGCCATGCTTAGTGTCACTGTATCAAGGTTCCTCTAGAGGCAGAAGTCAGAGTATATGTGATTCTACATTCACCCAATCACTTGTGAAAACACTTTAAGAAACAGCAGCAATTCAGGAAGAAAGCTCTCTTAGAAAACAGCCCTCCAAGCAGAACAGTCAATGTAGTGGTGTCAGTTTCATCCTTTTTCTGTCCCAATAGGGGAAAAAAAAAAAGAAAGAGTTCACTGTCAGTAAATAAACTGAGTGAAGAGGTAGAGACCAATCTTTACCCTGTAGTAACAGCCCACAGCTTCTCCATTTCATCTTGTAAAGCACATGAGTGGTAAA
The DNA here is from genome assembly GCF_026979565.1 of Vidua chalybeata. Lineage (NCBI taxonomy): Eukaryota > Metazoa > Chordata > Aves > Passeriformes > Viduidae > Vidua > Vidua chalybeata. Next base: position 19,651,358 of record NC_071535.1, read on the forward strand.
ATAGTTCTGAAAGGACCTGTGAATGGCAGAGAAATAGTTTGCCACTACTGTTATGTTTGCAGTGGCTTGCACATGATCTGCCACAAGTCCACCCACAGTCATTCTACGATCAATGAAATGCTTTATTTATGCTCAGAGCTGTCACTTGCTTGTAGTAAATTCTTATTGTGTGCCTCAGAACACACACAACATGTACATGATGTGGCACTCAATTAAGTACACATATCAATTAAAAGACAGCATGAAGATCTCTTTGTCAGCTCCATTGCTCTCTGCCCTAGGTAGAGCCCCTCATTAAAGCTGTTTACTGTATTTTTGCTCATTCTTCCTATCCTTTGGGCTGTTTTTGTAGCCAGAAACAAAAACAGCAAGAGGAGAGCCCACACATTTCATGGTCCAATATATGCCTGAAATGTGAACATTTTTCAGGTTCTTTTAGTTCCCAGAATTTTTACAAAATATTTGAAAAAAATAAGGGCTTTCAGCCCTCTGGCTTAGAGTGAACACAAGTTCCTTTTCTCATCCCTTCCATTCCTACGTCAGGTCTTTGTTTGGGGGCTCAGCAGGGAGGCAGCAACTGGTAGGTTTGCCCAATAACAAGTGGGAACCATGAGGAAAAGTTGCTCTCCAAGAGCATCTCTGTCAGCCTCTATGAGGATTTCAGTCTGTACCACCATGCAATAATTTTCTGCCCAGTTATTTTCACAAAAACTTTTGTGGAAACTATTCTGCTTTTGCTCTTCACAGTTTCTAGTTTGGCAGTTGCAGAGGATTAACATGAGTGCTTTGTTGCGTTAAAACAGCCATGAAACGCTCCTCAGGATATGAAGTATCTTGCGGGCAGCTGGGCACACAGTATCGTCAAGATGTAACTCACACAACATGATACACTTCAAACTCAGAAATTAGGTTTTAATTTGCTGCAAAATTTAACACTATTAAACAGGGATTAACACTGAGGCAATTAAAGTGCAATCGGGAAAGCTCTTGCCTATGAGGTGGGAAGGGATGAATTAACTTTAGGCAAACACCAGGAAGCTTTGAGAGCATAAAGGAAATGGAGCATGCGAGAGAACATACAGGTGCAAAATCTCTTCCTGCACTGGTAAAACATCTCAACTACACTAGCCTCAGGGAAATATTTTGGAAATCATTCCACACAAATAAAGCAATACTGAAATTCTGCGAACTCATGAGTCAGAAGCAATGGACCAATGTTTTGATATTTCTACTAAAGCTGGGTCTTGAGAGATTCTCCTTCTTCTCCTAAAAGACCATTTACAAGCAGTACCAACAAAATAGCTTTCAAAGGTTTGGATTTTTACCTGAATGACTACTTTCAATAACCTACCTATACACACCTCTATTCATCTAGTAGTGTTCTTCTGAGAAAGTATTTAAACATTTTTGTTCAGCTACCATTATTTAAATTTCCTGTGTCTTGCTCTTTAATATCTACCTTAACTTATACGTACTCTTGCCTTTCTTTGCACTTTTGGCCCTCTATTTTCTGCCAGTTTCCATTCCTTGCCACAATTTTTAATGTTTTGCACAAACCGTAGATTTTTCTTCTCCTTCTTTTTGTATCATGTTCTTACTCATTTCCTAATCTTTTAAATGTAGGTGATGATTCTATATCAAAGCAACAGAAGGCTCGCATTTTTGGCCTGCAATTTCTTTACTACAGGTTTCTTTAATTTATTAAAATTTTATCTGTGGGAAGATTATTCCATATGGTTATCGCAACTATTCTAAATGTTGGTATTCCTTCAGGTAATCAGGTCTACCCTCCTCTGGTGGAGCTTTCATGTGGTATCCCATCAGTAAGCAATCTACTTGTAACCTTATTTGCACATCTGTGTGGGGTAAAAAAAAAAAAAAAAGAGATCCAGAGGATCTCTACTGGCAAATATTCGGCCTCTAAAAGAGCAGAGAAGTCATCTTAGGCTTGTTCTGTAGTCAGATGAGAGAGAGACCTCCACACAGCACTGCCAAAGACCTGAATTTACAAAGTCAAAGAAAATGCCCAAGAGCACTACTAGCTGACTCAACTGTGCAAACAATCAACTTAGCAATGTCTAAAAACTGGACCGGACATTCTCATTTTTATATTGTTTTTTCTGTCTCCTTTGGCCTAAAAATATGGCTGAAGTTTATTTATTTTATCTTAAGGGATGTTATTGACTTCTTTTCTACCATACCAACACCGCTTCTTCCAAGATAATTTTCATAGCTGATCTAGTTCTTCCATAGTCATATTTACTGATAGGATACAAATACATTACAGAAAATGGCAAATAAGGATCCAAGGAAGAAAGCAAGATCTCACTGCAAAATGAAAAACAAAAAAACCATGAAAAATTTAAAGTGCTCTTCAGAAGTATGTTTTTACTGAGGGTCACTGAAAGGAGGATGGGTAAGCAAGGAAAGAGCTCAAGGTCCATGGGCTCTTCAGTATCAAAGGAATAAAATTTCAGTAAAAGAAGAAAATGTAGTGAAGTGGGAGCCAGGACCAAGTCTCCACTGCAAATGAATGAAGTGCAGAAGTATAGCTTGCTTTGTGGCAAGGGATTTTCAGGGCCAGGAGATCATTTTCCTCTCCTAAGTGCCCTGCTGCCTGTGCTCAAGGCTAGCTCAGTTACCTGGGACAGCTGCTTAAACTCAGTTCAGACTGTCATAAAGAAGGAGCTATTTAAGAGCTAAAAGAAGCCTCTGCAGGCTCATAGTAATGGTTTGCCCAGCAGCTTCATTTGTGTTGAGACTCCTGTTCTTGGTTCCTGCCTGTTTGTATTCAAAACCAGTATCCTTGCCAGCTTCTGAGCTTTGTTTCTGTCCATGTCAGAAATCACATCACTCAATTTATTTGATGGGGAAAATCGCTGTTAATCAATTAGTTCAATTCTACCAGTGCTGTAAAGCAAATTGAACCCTTTGTTTTTCATTGTGCTTATGGTGAGAGCACAGGTTAAAGGAGATGGAAAGTCTTTGCACTAATGAAAATGAAATACACTTCAGCTTGGTCTCCTCTCTAATAGCTTTTATATTCCTGTTGAATCTATTCCCATTTTCTCCCTGTAAAATAAGCTAAAATTCAGCAGCAAACCCTGAAATATAATAAATTTATTTTATGGAATTCTGTCCCTTCCCTGGATGAAAGTGTTTTCAGGCTAATAGATAGAAAAGGCATTTCTCAAGCTAACGCAAGAGCAACAGTCAGGAGCAGTGATACAGAATTCACTTAAAGGCACCTCACAAAGACCACACTTTGTTTTATTTTAATTTCTTCAGGCTGTAGTGTTTCCTTGAAAAACACCCAGGAATTGATTTTTACTAAGTTTTCACAAATTAAAAATACTGGAATAACATTTTATGCTTACTTTTCATAATTAAAATATTTTTCAAATAGTGCTGTGAGCAGCATCATAGAAAACCAATCAGTCAACAGCTATATTGCATTTGCAGCCCTTCCCTCAGGTCAGCACTTGCCCAAGTCCCAGATCAAATATAAGAGACTACCCTCCTTAATTCTGATGGTAAAAACAACAGAAGTAGTCATTCCATGAGCAGACTGTGAAGATGTAGCATGAAGCAGATGAGGAAGTGCCCTGGCTTCCTTATATGCTGTGGCTGGCATGCCCTACAATAACAGCATTTCTGTGGTCTGAGCCCAGGGAACATTGCACAGAATCTGTAGACCCGGAATGATCTTTGTGATTTAAATCCCATGCTGTCACTTTCAAGTCACAGAGGGCTTGTTTGGTTAGGCCACTGGATTCCTCTAAATGAAGTCTCCTCAATGAGATTAGCAGATGCATGTGTAGCAGAGGGAGAATTATTGTGCTCTAATTTCACAGGAGACATATTTCAGTGACACGCAAATGTTTCAAAATATTTTCATCTCTAAGTAGGATGAACAATAGCAATTTCAAAAATGTTCAAGACTGAAAAAATATATTTTCAAATACTTTGGGGCATAGTAGAAACCTTACTCCAGCATTATCTTGAAATGCATAATTTTAATCACAACAATTTTAAAAGACACAAAGTTTCCTTCATTTTCTTATCAAATATAATTTTAAACTGGAAAAAATTGTTGAAAAAAAGGTGAAGCAATACTGACACTAATTTTGAAAACCCTTCTAAAACAATCTATGACTTAAAGTGTCTCCAATACCAGTCTTTGGCTCCATAAAATCTTGCTTCAATAAATCAACAGTTACAGTGAGAAGATGTATTACAAAAGTCTGACCAGCTCTATTCCCTACTACTATATTCTAAAAGGTGCTCAACTGCCATATAATTTATTTTTACATCTCCCTCTTAACATATTTGATCTTGCCTTTGTTTTTACAATCCTAGTAATTGATCTTGATAAGTTTTTCTTTTTTCTCTGACACATCCAGCACAATTTCTAGCATCCCAGCTTTAGATTGAAACAGACATCCATATATATACTGATGTAAATTCTCTAGCTCGCTCTTTCTTTCTTTCTTTCTTTCTTTCTTTCTTTCTTTCTTTCTTTTTTCTTTTCTTTTCTTTCTTTTCTTTTCTTTTCTTTTCTTTTCTTTTCTTTTCTTTTCTTTTCTTTTCTTTTCTTTTCTTTTCTTTTCTTTTCTTTTCTTTTCTTTTCTTTTCTTTTCTTTTCTTTTTTTTTTCGGCAACTGTAAAAATTCAAAGCTCCAGTTGCTCTTTCCCCTGAGGATTTTCTTCCTATATCATTTAACTTTTCCTGGCATTTTCTTCCTTCCCGTTTATACTACAAATTTTCCCCTAAGCAATGAGAACTTGTATTTGCATCTTTGACAGCAAAGGGGAGACTGACGGATGGAAGCAATGCTGTCTTTGAATAATGCAAGACGTTGTGACACTGACAGTAATAAGGAATCCTAAATAATAGGTCCTTCTTGATACAATTTAAAAATATGCAGCATATTGTCTCAGCCACCAGCAAACCAGCTCAGAAGTACTACCTCAAGAGTAAGCCTGAGTTCTATCCATCTCAGTGACAGCCAACAGGAAACTAATCTCTCTTAAAAATATTTCCCAATCACTTTTTGTTGTAATTAAATCAACAGTGTTCAACCACAAGTACAGGAAAATAGCTCTCTCTTTTATGACATTTCAGAGCAACCAGTGGGCTTAAGTTTTACTCATCACTGCCCTGAGGGAAGTCAGTTCCAATTAGAGTTGTCTGTATCACCTAATCCCAGTCAAGACCCTGTTCTCTTTTGTGTTTTCATTATTTTTTTCCAGTGGTGCCCACAGATACTAACAAACAGGAAAAAAATTGTGATACAATGATAAATCTTATAGGCTTAAAACACCCATGGGCATAAAACTATCTGAATCCTATAGCACTGACACCACTGGCTGAGGATCTCATCCTTAGGATTTTATCTCTGTGTCTTAGTGTCTATAATTTTATTTGGTACATTATTTGCCACATTAAAAGAAATTAGAAGTGACTTGAAAGTTCTTCAAAAGGTGAAAAATTGGTTGCTTTCAGTTGTACTTTTAATTATGCTTATAAATTCATATAACTTATACCATTAGAGAGGCTTTATTAACTTTTATAGATTTTGAACTACAGTTTCAATGACATAATTTTGTAATTAGTGACTCATAGTCTTTCATTAATGGAATTTCTGGAAAATGCTCTCAGAATTAGAAAGAAAGAGGGAAAGATACAAGAAGGGCAAACTGTATTAGAATGTAGTTAATTTTGTATAGAGACTTACACTCTCTAACAGCCAATGAAATTTTCATATATGCTAATAGTTAATTGTGCTCAAGTTCAGAGTTGCATGGAAGATTTGGCATGTACTAAAAGTTTAAACCAACAGCAAAACCATCTACAGTTATGACAAGAAAAATGCAATCTAATCAAGAACAAAACCTACCCAGGGTACTTTTCAGAGTTACAGCCAGGGAGAATACAGTATGTACTTTTACATATCTTTAGTTTGGTATGGTCCTGGCACACCTGAGACAGCATGTCCCATATCCTTCTACATCTAATATTGAAGCATATGATAGACCCCCTCCCCCTCAATGCCAAGCATTGTCTGTTACTGTGCAGCCATAGCAAAATTAAATTCAACATGAGATTTGCTAAACCCCACATTCACTAAGCTGTAGAACAGCTGATTAAAGTCTGCTTCCATTGTCATTGACGGTGCAATCAGATTTTAAGTTATAGCTGTTTTTCTATTCCTGTCTTTGTCTAGTGTTGGTGAGAATAACTGCATGCCACCTGCACTAAACAAACCCTTCCCCAGCCATAGCCATCATTTCTGTGGACATAGCTTATCACATCAGCTTTATTAGCTGATGTATAAAGACACGCACAGCAATGGAGAAGCCATCTTAGTGTTATCTTCCTTTGCAAAGAACCAGTATTACAGATAGCAAATTCTATACTGTGGCTTCAGGACCTTTCTCCATTGCAGCTGCTTCCCTGATGTATTGCAGCTTCCAGTAGGTAGAGATAAGCAAAGTAAATATAGACAGTTAACTAAAGCTGTTGTGCATTTTCAAAGGTATACAAAAAATATCCAAGTTTCCTTTTATTTCTAAGAAAGTGGTGTAGATGAAAACACCAACAGTATATTTCTCCTTACATAGGAAACAAAACATCTATTTGAGACACTAGAGTTATATATTTTGGTCAGTTTATTATAGAAGGGAAGACACAGGTCTTATTTCTAATCTTGCCAAAATGTCTGAACCTGAAGCATATTCACTTTAAAATGATGACTACATATCACTGTTTATACTATATAATGTTGTGAATACATGTAGGAAAAATACTTAGAATAATATGATAGAAAAAGGCAAATTAAAGCAAAATAAAATTCCACACAGTACTCACGGGGAATATCTATCTATGGTGCAGGAGTTTGCATGGCTTCACCTGAAATTGTAGAGAAGAAAGGTTCAGAAATAGTCTTATAGATGATCTTCTACCATCTCTGCAGTTCTTGTGTGTTGACATTCTCTTAGGAGGAGACTGGAGTTCTGACTTTTATTAGACATCTCCGTTATGCCTGGAGATACCAACTCAGACAAACACTACATGGATCTTAAAAGAGTCCTGAATACTTAGCGGATATCAAAGCCACTTTTGGCACTGTGTGAAAGCCTCATTCCAAGGCCAAGGGAGAGCTGGTGATGTCTAACATGACACAAAGGATCACCACCTCCTTCCTGCTCTTGTATTTAGCAGTGTGGGAGATAAGTGACCCTGTATGTGTCAGGACACTCCAACTTTCCTTTTGTCAGATGACAGCTCAAGAAAATCTCCTACTCAGGTCTAAGGGCTTTGCAAAACTCTCTTAGAAGATAAGGTAAAGGAAAATTATACTACACAGATACATTATAGCTGGATTTGTGGAAAAGGATCTACAGTGTCTACTATTGATCCAAGTTATTCCATGAACATCTGGAAGGCAGTGTCTTATTCCATCTGCCCATGAAGGCATAACGAAACCAGTACTGAAAATAATAATAAACAACAGAAAAACAAATTTTAAAATCTATAAAAATCAGAACCCTGACAGGACAAAAAGAAATATACCAAATTTATAAGACCTTGCCATTTAAGAAAAACTTTTTTTTTTTTTTAATTTAAAAAAACACAGGAAAGCCATGCTTGCACATCTGTCTCTGATTTTCCAGTGTTTATTTAATTCTAATTACTCACATAACACTCAAAGTGATCCTGACAGATATCTGATAATGAATCTGCTTTGAAACTCATCCAGAGCAGAAAAACCTGTTCAGGGAATCCAGTGCTCTAGCTCAAAGGGAATAAGTTTAGATCAGCCTGGAACCAGTTGTACTGTACACTTGTACAGTTCTTTACTTGGAACATTTACTAAGTGTTGTGAGACAATAAATGAACAAGAATTGGCTAGGCATAAATTTAAATCCATCTCCTGCCTGCCTTTGAGTAAGAGTGTAACATGATTTGTCCCCTCTGAGAAGTGGAGATTTGTGACTGTAGATTCCTAACTTTAAAGGAATACTTGTTTGATCTGAAATTTCAATTTAAAATTGTGACAGCTGCTTGTAACTGAAATCTTCTTTTGATTCATGGACTGAGAATTTTTCTTTTCTACTTTCAAAGTATCTCCCAGTTCTCTGTAAGGTTTATTCATCACACCACCAGATGAAGGAATGTTATAGCCATTCCATTTGGGGTTTTTTTTCCCAGTTAGAGCCACTGAAGGAAATGCTATAGGTGTTTGAAAAGCATCTTTATGCCTTTAAGGTACTACACTATCATCCTATTACAGAATTTCCTGAAGAGCAGCAAACAGCAACAACAAACCCTTAAGTTTGTGGGCAAAAGATACAATATTTTATATTTCTGTAACTTCATTTTTTTTTCTTGACAGAAGTCACATTCACTGATCAGAAAATTCCTGGTCTGCTTTTTCACCACAAGAAAGAGAGGGACAACTCCATTTTATCATTCCTAATTTTAATGCTGTTTGTAATTCATGGCTCTAACTAGGCTTCAGTCACAACTGATAGGGACTTACCCAAAAGCAGTGAGAAGCACTTGTCCCCTCCGTCCTTTTTAGGCTACAGGAATGTCCAGATGACCTTTGCATGTAAACTTCTCCATCTTACTGACAAGAGCAACACAATTCTCATGTGGTAGGGCAGCCAAAACCCATTGCTTGTCATTCCACATCAAAGATAAATCAATGTGGAATTAAATGTGGCTGCTAAGATGGCTAACTCTATGAGTGAAGACACTCTTCCTTCAAGAGCTTCAATGGAAAAGACAGAAGGAATTTAATCAGCTTTTCAATATATACTTCTGAAGTAATAGGACAGCTTTCTGACTAGGATAATTTTATTTATAAAGTCAGTGCAGTTTGCTGTGTTTGTTTAGAGCAAAACTTCTTAGCTCAGCTCAAGTAATGAGCTTCCTCAGGGATTCTGCAAGAAGCATTTACTATCCACGGTATAGCAGGCAGGCTGGAATTGGGGCAAAGCTCTTTGGAGGCGTCACCAGGTCTGTTTTGATTGCTGCTAAGTGCCTAGCGGCATGGCATGCAGTCTTTTGACTACATGATTGGAACTTGAAAGCCTGAGATGAACAAGCAGGTAAGGTAGTAGTTAGCTAGACAAAATCAGTTTGTAGAACAATTTGCACATCAGGAAATGTTTTTGTTTTTAACCAAGTAGAAGTAGAATTCTAAAAAAAATCACCTTTCTCATACAATGTGGTTATCTGTATTTCAAAGTCTCAGGATTTTTTGATGTCCTAGAACTCAAGGAGAATGAAACACAATGACAGCAACCTGGGAAGAAGCGTATAACAGAGGGTAGGCTGACAGCCATGGATGTGTCCTTTGATGAAGGTTAGAGTAGGTGACACTTCTGGTGTGGAATGAAGTTCCCATGAAGAATAGAAAGGAGATTTGTTTGTTTTGTCTAGTACCTGGCCAGCCAAAATGACTGAATAAAGGGCTGGCTTTACACATTTTTAAGACTATTGATAAAATGGTCATATCAAAGCCATATACCACAGGAAAAATAAACAATAGAGATTTTATCTAAAATATATATAGTTCACACAGCAGGAAGGCTGTTATGTTCTATCCAGCCATCATGCAGGAAGGACCCAGGTTTTTCATGATTTTCATGCCTTATATCAAATCATACTTTGTTTTGTTTTGAGCTGGGAATCTGTATACTGCATGAAAAGGATAATAAAACCAGTATGCTGTGCAAGATATTAAAATAACAGAAAACCAAGTTTCAGTCAAGCCATCTGCTACCTTTTCACCAGAGCTATGTGTTTAAAGAAAAAAAAAGGAGAGGAAAAATAGCTAAACAGAAATAATGCTAAGGTTATGGAAAAAAATTGGTGGAAAAAAAAAGTAAAAATATTTTCATTATATATCCAGTTAAAAATTCTGCTTTTCTAAAAAAAAAAATTACACTTGGATTGCAGGTTAAAGAATTAAAAATAAACATAAAGGAATTTGAAATAATCTTTGCTCAAAACATTTAAACATACTGAAACTGTCATTTCTTTTGTTCTGCTATGATAAAACCAATAAACTTGATTTAAAAAATCAGAAAACTTTATATATTCCGGAACCTATACTTTTAGCAGAAAAAAATAATCAAAAACCTGTTCCTTATTCTACATGGTGTTAAGGAGCTTAGGAAAAAATGCAGACAGAATTTAGAAAAACAAATAAACAGACCAAAAAAAAAAAAAAAAATCCCAAAACCCCCTTTATCAGATCAATTTTAACTTTTTACTTAGATTTCTTTTTCTTTTTTCACCTCTTCCTCAACTTCTGTAGAACCAAATATCTTACATTGATACTGATAGGCCAAACAAATTCACTTGTATTTCCAGGCCAATGACAACAATGAGACAGTCAATATTGAGCAATAAAGTTGTTTAGTTCAAATATGTGCCATAGAGATACAATTGTTTTGTGTATTACCAAACTGTAATACCCATATAGAAATGTTAGATCAAAATATTTTGTCTCAAGGTTGAAGTTACAGGAAACTATTGCCCTAGGTTATAGACATTGAAAGGAACCTGTAAGTAACTGCACTGGAGAGAGACAAGAAGGAATTTTTTTGTGTGTGAGCAAAATGCTGATTATTTTATACAATATATTAAATAGTTATAGGCAAAACCACATTTCAAAAGGAGATAAATCAAGTTTTTCACTGGAAAAGGAGTTATGTTTCCACCAAAAGATTTATGGTACTTGTACCTAATAACAGACATCAAGCTATTTACCTCAAGTTTCATTACTTTCCAAAACAGAAGCCACAGTGAAAGCTGGATTCTTAGGGTCAAAGTAGTGCAGCTGTTCAATCAGTCTTTTGTCCTAAACTGATGTGCAGTGTTTGAAACCACTATTACAATGCTCTTTAAAAAATCACTTATGGGGGAAACATATAACCATTTCCATTCAAGATGGTTCTTCCCATAGACCCACTAGTTGCTGTTTTTCATTATTAGTGCTGTCTCATCAAGTAACCATTTTGCTGCCATTTTGTATTTACAGTTCACTAGAGATCAACACCCTCTGCCAGAGCTCAATCAAGTCGTCTGGTAAAGCACCCATGTCATTCAGCACCTACACGAAAGAAGCAGTGTGCTATGAAGTCCTACATTTTTTTAATCAGAACAAAAAAGACAGATCCTCAGCTCAGTTTTAAATCTTAGATTTTTAAATCAAGAAAAGCTCTAGCAGTGTAATAACATGCAAATACGATCTGACCATTCAAGCTTTTCTTTATTTCCCATTGGTTTAAATAAAGGCACTAAACCAGGCGTGGTTCTGAGCATGCTGCATGAGTCAGACCTGCTTGCATAGATAGAAGCAGATACTTGATGTCTTTGTCTAGCAGGGGAACATCTGGGATGGGTCACTGTATATCCCAATATCACTGTGCCCATGCAACCTGACAGCATCAGCACCCAACCCCCGACACTCAAAAAATATCTACATAACTCTGACCACTGGCACAGGCTTTTGTCTGTGAAAGATGTGCAGTTATTTCTTCAGATGTATCTTGATAATGCCTCAACTTAGAATAGAGCTACATTTTTGATTGTATCTATGTATCTGTAAAGGCATGGGTAAAGAAGAGACAAACCCTGGCTACTTTAGAGAATGTGACTTCTGCCAGAGAACAAGGATTCCTTTCTTGGGGAGTATTTTCAAAGGGAGATTTTAAAAAATAAGACTGAGAGAAGGCAAACTTCATACAGTGCAGAATAGACAGAAATACGAGCAGATAGGGTGGCAATCCTTCCTTTATAAAGCTGTATTCTATTTATTTCACTGATTCTGTAGCTATCTTTCTGTTCCCTATTCTTAGAGACATCCATTATTTCATTCACTGCTTGAGTAAGAGGAAAGCTGAATCAATCAGTCAAACAAGTAATGTAATTGTTGATTAAATCTGGTTCTCAGTGTACATTTCAGCCAAGAGAACCCATTTTTTATTGAAAGAAAAAAAAAGAAAGAAAAGTAGTTTATATAACAGCTTTAAAACCAAAAGCATCTGATCATTTTACAAACTGAAGAAAACATGACTCAAAACAGTAAGAAAATGCAAAAATAATCTGTCTAGCCCTCCCAAGGGAACTGCAACTAAGATTACCCTATACATGGTTACTAGCTATATAATGATTTTCTTAATGTCTAAAGACAATTTCATCTCTTGTATTTATCAGGAAATAAAAACAGCTGTATTAGGCATAACACTAGTATCCATTTGTCTGCTGTAAGTACAGCAAAAATAGGATCATCCTGATCAAAGCTTGACTCTTGAGAGATGAATTCTGAATTTGTTGAGATACATCCAAGACATAGTGCATGGTTTTATAGTAGTCCATCAAGTCAAGGCTCACTCCTCAAACTGAGGAAAAAACTTTTCAGATGAGTAAATTAAAAAATGTTACTGAACTAATAAGGACAGCAGTACTTATTATTGTTTTGAGTCATGTTTTCTGCAGCTGGTGAGGTGACCAGATGCTTTTGGTTTTAAAGCTGTTATATAAACTACTCCTTCCTTCCTTCCTTCCTGCCTTCCTTCCTTCCTTCCAAACTTCCAAACTTCCAAACTTCCAAACTTCCAAACTTCCAAACTTCCTTCCAAACTTCCAAACTTCCAAACTTCCAAACTTCCTTCCAAACTTCCAAACTTCCAAACTTCCTTCCAAACTTCCTTCCAAACTTCCTTCCTTCCAAAATTCCTTCCTTCCTTCCTTCCTTCCTTCCTTCCTTCCTTCCTTCCTTCCTTCCTTCCTTCCTTCCTTCCTTCCTTCCTTCCTTCCTTCCTTCCAAACTTCCAAACTTCCAAACTTCCAAACTTCCAAACTTCCAAACTTCCAAACTTCCAAACTTCCAAACTTCCTTCCAAACTTCCTTCCAAACTTCCTTCCAAACTTCCAAACTTCCAAACTTCCTTCCTTCCTTCCAAACTTCCTTCCTTCCAAACTTCCTTCCTTCCAAACTTCCTTCCAAACTTCCTTCCAAACTTCCTTCCAAACTTCCTTCCTTCCAAACTTCCTTCCTTCCAAACTTCCTTCCAAACTTCCTTCCAAACTTCCTTCCAAACTTCCTTCCAAAATTCCTTCCTTCCAAACTTCCTTCCTTCCTTCCAAACTTCCTTCCAAACTTCCTTCCAAACTTCCAAACTTCCTTCCAAACTTCCTTCCAAACTTCCTTCCTTCCAAAATTCCTTCCTTCCAAACTTCCTTCCTTCCTTCCAAACTTCCTTCCAAACTTCCTTCCAAACTTCCAAACTTCCTTCCAAACTTCCTTCCAAACTTCCTTCCAAACTTCCTTCCTTCCAAACTTCCTTCCTTCCAAACTTCCTTCCAAACTTCCTTCCAAACTTCCTTCCAAACTTCCTTCCTTCCAAACTTCCTTCCTTCCAAATTTCCTTCCTTCCAAACTTCCAAACTTCCTTCCAAACTTCCAAACTTCCAAATTTCCAAACTTCCAAACTTCCAAACTTCCTTCCAAACTTCCTTCCAAACTTTGTTCCTTCCAAACTTCCTTCCTTCCAAATTTCCTTCCTTCCAAACTTCCAAACTTCCTTCCAAACTTCCAAACTTCTGAACTTCCTTCCGAACTTCCTTCCGAAATTCCTTCCTTCCAAACTTCCTTCTTCCTTCCAAAATATGCATTGAGATATACATCAGATATAAATGCATATAAATGCATAAATGCAGATCAAAGGTATTTTTTCTCTCTAATGCTTGTTCCTCTCTATTTCTCATGATGTATTCAGGAGATTTTCAAAGCATTGGGAAAGGGACAAGGAAGAGACTGAAAGCATTGTGGTAAGAGGCTGTGAAGGGATGAACACAAATCCTTCTGAATTTCATTTTCCCAAATTTCACTCTTCATAGAGCAACTTGTATTTGCAGCAACTAATACTTTAAAATATGCAGATATCAACATTACCGGAGTGAAATGAGCTTATTTCAGCTTAATTTTGTTAAAAAAATTACAGCAAGTTTATAGGAATAAAGCATAAAATTACATTAGTCTCAAACTGCTTGAATTCTGATAACCCACCATTATTTGCAGCAGATATTATTAATTTTAACTTTGGAATACATTCTTCTATATACAAATGAATAAGATATGAGAATAAAAAGGTAAGTTTTGTCATTCAAGTATGGCATAATAGAGAAATGTATTATATAGAAAGGTCATTGTTTAATTTTAAAGGCTGTGAATGAAATCTTTTCCAGCACTTTGCCTCATTTACAAAAATAGTTTCAGAATTACAAGGATTTCATAATGTCAGCCCTTAATTTATAAAAACTCATGCATTTTTAAAAGTTAAAGCCCTATAAAAATAAATAGGGTTATATAGAGATATATAAAGGATAATTATATGGTAATTTTGTTTTTAGACTATCTTCATATGCTCACTATTTAATAGAGACTATTTTTAAAGTATTTTTAGGGTTTTTAAATACAAAAATGATAGGGATAGACTGACATTCTTAGTGACAGAATACTAGCTATATTGCTCTCACAAGAAATTTTCTGAAACAGACATAATTACAAAAACTGATCTAGATACAGATAAAAAAAAACCTGCCAAGTATTGAGCATCTTCAGACTAGGTGTGAAATTATGATTAATTAGGAATATACACGTAAGAGTTTTGTGAACATGTTAAAAAAAATGTAGTGAAATAGAATAAAAGTGATAATAAGAGCCTTTTTAAACATTTCACTGCAACTCATTATGAATGGCCATTGGAAATTAATAGAATGTTACATAACAGAAGATGCATTATAGGCTGGGGAGAGTGATTTTCCTTATTGATTCTTCAGGTAAAGAGTCGGTTTTTAATTCCTTTTGAAAAAGCTGTCCACTACACAAAAAGCAGAATGGGAGTTGTAGCACTTTGTGCTAGTGATACAGAGTTTACTCTTAGATTTCAATTGTGTGACCTCTTTGGGGACATTTGGCTTTTTTGTGCTCAACTTCCAAGAAAAAATGCTCTGATTTCAACTGCATATTACTGGTGCTTCCAAAATAGTAGTAATAGAAATGGCTGCATTACCTGCAGTAGCAGCATTATTATCAGTGATGATCTAGTATTGGAGAACAGGACATTAAACAAGGCTATTCAAAGCCATTGTAGGCAATACATTTAATAAAAAACATCAGGCAAAACAGGGTCAGTGATTCTAAACATTAGGTTGATGAACTTATCCTATCTAGTTTGTAAGCTTATAAATATTTAAACTAAGTGTGAGACAGTCAATCTTACATTTTCCCTATGTAAAGAGAAGCCATATGCTTTGAATCAAAAGTTACTTAAGCTTTAGGAATAAAAAAAAAAAAACCTTGAAAAAATTCCAGCAAATCTTAAAAAACCTCCCAAATCCTCCCATTTTTTTCTGAAATTGCAGCTTTCTTCTACAAACAACATGAACTGTCCTGGAAATGCAACAGTTCTCATGAAATCTTCAGTGAGTGTAAGAAGGAGAGCAGTATTAAATAGATTTAATTGAGAACCCAAAAATCAGTGACCTTTCCAACACCACTATATCTCAGCTCAAAAAGGTTTGGTGGATAGAAATTTTCTCCAAACAAATCTCTGGTTTTTAGTTGTTTCAAAAAGCTGCTTGAGATATTTTAACAGTAAAAATACTTCAATGAATTTTGAAACCACTTCTGATTTCAAACAAGACAGTCTTACTTGAATGGAGTTTTTTATGCTAAAATTTAAGGGTAGTCTTCAACACGCACGCAGAATTGATTCCAAGTTTTTCACCGGTATAATTCTATTTGATTCTATAAAGATCTTATGGATACTTCTATTTTGGGGAAAAAGCTATTCTCAGAGACCAATTCCAGCAAAATATTAAATCACCTATTCCTGCCTGCAAATTCATCTAAGCAGGAGCTCCATGGCTCCCAGATCAGTAATCAGCTGCCCTTTACATCATACTGTCATATGGCTTGATGAGTCATGGCAGGTCTCAGGTAAATCTCTCTTGCATCATACAGCAGCACGTGACAATTACTTGTGGTCATATGCCAGCCCTGGAAACTTTTCCAGTTTGCTCCTAAAACTTAAGAGATAACAATATTGCAAAACTCCTCCTGGCAACAGGACAGACTTTGGGTTTGAAACTTAAAAACTTGGCTTTATTCTTTCCCATTTCAGGTACAATCTGGATATTCAGACTTTTCCTCTCAGCATGCTTTTTCCATACACTACCTCCCTGAATTTGACCTGCACTGCCCATTCCAAACTTGAACACTAAAAATGACATTTCTTCAGTGTACTTCTGTATTAACCTGCTATACCATTCCAATATGACAGTCTGTGCATGTCAGTGATTAACGGAGAAAGAATAGGATTTGCAAGTTCATGCTCTGTGGTTAAATTTGAAGCAGTGAAAGTCTGGTGTATCTGGCCTCTGTTACCTAATATGTTAAAAAGTCATCAAATGTGTCCTATTTGGAAACAATCCTTTGTTAACAAACATTGAGATCTGTGTGTAGAACTGTACATTTAGCATTATTATGGGCTTTAATGCCACTGAGAGCTCTGGTGGCTGCTGGCCTCTGCCTATATCCTCTTACTGCCTTATGTCCAGTAGTATTACATCTTAGAATGGGCTGGAAAGTCATTATCTGGGCTTTTTGGACCATGGCAATTTGACTAAGAGGAAGTTCAGTTATTAATACCAAGAACAACATGCTTGTCTACCAAAGATGTATTAATATCAAGGCCAATATCAATGCTGAGGAATCCTATATATAATAATATAGTATATGGATTCATATTTAAGCCTCAGGATACAGGAAGAGGTCCTTAGCAGTCAAATTTTTGGAAACCTGCCTTTTTCTTTGCCACAGATTAGGGAAATTATAGGAGTCAGTTCAGCAACTGAGTTAGTCACACAACAATGAACTGCAAGAAAATTAAATGAAACATAGTTTTAATTAATAAATTAAAGCCAGGTATAGAGTGTGTGTGAAGGTAAAAGACAAAGAAGGCAGCTGAGGGAGAGGGAGCAAAATGAAGAGTAGAAAAAATTTCTTTGTGAAATAAACAAACACCTTCACATGGTCAAATGCACTGTCAGAAATTTTTGTTTTTCTTGCTCCACTGCACTGATGTATTTTGACAGGATATTTTGTTCTGCCTCTAGGGTTTTTAGGAAAAAGGAACTCGTGGGCTATTACTGTTCCAGTGAAGAGTTTTGACTGAAATGTTTTGGCTCATTTCCTTGAGCTATGCATTAGCCAGATGGTTTGATGCATGTACCGTGCCACCCTGTTTGATCCTGCTGTTGGACTTTAGCTCCTGTTCCACTGTCAAAGGGAAGGATTATTTTGAATGTTCTCATTAATATTCACACTGAAGAGTGATCTGACTGCCACTTCACTCGTACTGCAGGTTAAGTGAGGGTGCCCTGTCAAAACAGAGAAAAATCTTTACCTCTACTAATGCAAACCAGTCTGAGAGAGGGTTTTGAGCAGTAAATTAGATTCCAGTATTAAGGGCTTCCCTCTTCTTTGACAAAGATTTACTATGTCAAAATCTCTTCTTAATTACAAAATAAGAAAACAGTATCTAACTCTTTCAGAGAGGGAAAATATATTCTACAAGGTTTTGTCATAAAATACTTGCATAAAAATTGATAGAATTGTGAACTTATTAACAATGTGATTAAATTTTATGCAGTACTTAAAATCCCTGCTCATGGGCAGGACCTATTATGTGAGGAATGTATATATGTATATATCACATAAGCCAGAAATTTCTTATGGATGGGTATCCAAAGAAGAGATAAAAGGTGCAAAGGAGACTGCAGCTCTCTGTCATCCATCCAGTCCTAACAAGAGGCAACACCCCTGAGGGCAAACACATCCTGTGATAGAGCAGACAGTTTCCCCTAAGGCTGCTTTCCAAAGGTGCTGGGCAAGTTCAGGGGAAAAAGCATCTGGTGCTCTCAACTTGAGAAAGAATAATGTAGAGAGGTACCAACATTTTGAGAATATAGCTTTAAACACAGTGGAAAGCCTACTCCTTATGCAAGGAACTTAGGTATCTGCTGCATTTCTTAACAGCTGATTCCTGCTATCCAGAGATTTAAAATGTCAATCTACACTGACTCAAAATTAATCATGCATTATTTTTTATTGTTGAATGGCCAAAACTATATCCTGTTCTCAAAATCACTTTCCAGGACAACATTTTTCTTCTTTAGAACACATTGAGCAACTGAGTAATACTGTTACTGGTCTTACTGAAGTATGTTATTGGTGTAAGAAGATGCTGAAGAAGATGATTGCCTATGTCAGCCCACATAATGAAGCATTTAAAATTTCCTCCACCATATAGGACTTGCTAAATTCTTGTGATGCTGAATTCCAGAGGCTGACCATAAACCAAGGAGAAAGAAGGGATGTGATGGGAGCTCTAACTCAAAAAAATGTTTCTACCATGAATGAAAAGGAAAAGTTATATGATTTGGATAAATGATCTGCAACTTATATAGAATTCATTTGGCTTCTGTGCAGGAATGATCACCTTGGATTTTGCCTGTTAATCTTGGAAGAACTATTCTCTCTGACTGTGTGAGACAGGATGCCAAATTGTTACTTATGGCATAGTCTGCAAATTCAGTATAAATTAACCTTTGGTTTTTCTCATGTAGTTGTGTGCTATATATCCACAGTGCATTAGCTTCTGTTTACTCTAGACAGTTACAACAATGGAAGAGGTCCATGAACCTCCTACATGCCAAAATATACAGAAAAAAAACATCCCAGTTTGAGCAATTATCAGCATATTTTGTGCCAAGATCAACAAAAATCCGTCTGGTAGAATATATATTATCTTATTAGATGGTAGCTGCTACAGCATAAATAGCTTTTGTTACAAATAACAGCTTGCATAAGAATCTGGTAAAATACCAGAAAGGTAATGCCTTGAAAAGGATTTAGCTCTGGACAAGAAGTTAAGCATGCAAGTAAAAATACCCAGAAGATGCCTAAACCCAAAAAATCATTGTATAATAGAATATAATTATAGAATGATTTGGGTTGGAAGGACCCTTAAAGATCATCTAGTTCTAAATCCTCTTCCTACCATGGGGAAGGGAGACCTTTCACTAGACATGGTTGCTCAGAGCTCTGTGAAGCTTGGCCTTTAAACACCTTGAAGGATGTGGCATCCACAACTTTTCTGGACAATCTGTTCCAGTGTCTCACCACCCTCACAGAAAAAAAAAAGGCTTTCAAATACCTAATCTGAACCTGCTCTCTTCTAATTTGAATCCATTCTCCCTGTCCTGTCACTACAGGTCCTTGTAAAAAGTCTCTTATCTTCAGGCACTGGAAGACTGTAATTAGGACATGCCAAAGCCTTCAGTTTTCCAGGCTGACCAAATCCAACTCTCTCAGCCTTTCCTGGAGAGATGCTCCAGCCCTCTGATCATCTTGGAGACCCTTATCTGGACTCACTCAGGTCCATGTCCTCCTTGCTGTGCTGGGAGCCCCAGAGCAGCATACCAGGTAGGATTTCACCAGAGAGGAGAGCAGGGCAGAATCCCCTCCCTGGCCCTGCTGGCCACACTGCTGTGGATGCAGCCCAGGACACAGTTCTGTGGGCTGTGAGTGCCCATGGCTGGGTCATGTCCAGCCTCTCATCCACCAGCACCCCCAAGTCCTTCTCAGCTGGGCTGCTCCAACCTCTTCATCCCCAGGCTGTGTTGATGATACTGGGGGTTGCCCTGACCCAGGTGCAGCACCTTATACTGGTCTTGTTAAACCTTATGATGTTCCCATGGACCTATTTCTCGAGCTTGTTCAGGTCCCTCTGGATGACATCCTCTCCTTCAGAGTGTGGCAATTGCATCACTCAGTGTCATCTGCAATCTGCTGAGGCTGTACTTGATCCCTTTGTCTTTGTCATTAATAAAGATATTAAATAGCACTAGTACTAATATGGACCCCTAAGAGCAGCCACTTTCCAGTGATGTCCATTGAGACACTGAGCTGTTGACCACAACCCAACCAATTTATGCATCATAACTCATCAAATCCATCCCTTTCCAATTTAGAGAAAAGGATTTTCTGGGGCACCATGTCCAAGGCTTTACAGAAGGCCAGATAAATGACATCTGTAGCCCTTCCCCTGTCCCCTGATGTAGTCACTCCATCAGAGAAGGCCACTGAGTTGGTCAGACAGGACTTGCCCTTGGTGAAGCTGTGCTGGCCATCCCAAATCACCTCCCTGCTTTCCGTACGCCTTAGTGTAGCTTCTAGGAGGATTTGTTCCATGGTCTTCCCAAGCACAGAGGTGATGATGACAGGTCAATGGTTCCCAGGGTCATCCTTTCTACCCTTTTTAAAGATGGGTACAGTGTTTGTCTTTTTTCAGTCACCTGGGCTATCACCTGACTACCATGACTTTTCAAATATTATGGAGAGTGGCTTAGCAACTACATCAGCCAATTCCTTCAGGACTCTGGGATGCATCTTTATGGATCCCATAGACTTAGGTACATAATATACCTTCAAAAGCTCAGCTCAGTTGCACTTTGACAGATTATATGACTGCTACTGATAGACCAAGAAATTTTTTGTAAGTGGTCTATCCTGTGTCTCGTGGTAATTTCAGTGGCTTCTCAGGGCTGGCAGAACAAGAACCAACTCCTCAGTGATTGTCATTTACAGGGAGTCACAGAACTGCAAGGCTACCTCCCTTGCCCTAAATTAATAAACTGAATTGTCAGATACGCACATGAGGCTGACACATATTTATTCTTCTGCCCTATTTATCTCTGGCCAGGTTAGACTGAAAGCTGCAGGCAGCACATTGTCCATACCAGTTTAGCAGATTGAGTGTCGGTCCACTCCTTATTCCATTCTGTCTTGAATACTTTGGTGCTGATCTCCTGTTTAAA
The DNA here is from genome assembly GCF_026979565.1 of Vidua chalybeata. Taxonomy (NCBI): domain Eukaryota; kingdom Metazoa; phylum Chordata; class Aves; order Passeriformes; family Viduidae; genus Vidua; species Vidua chalybeata. The sequence goes on from NC_071535.1 coordinate 19,672,329, forward strand.
TCCCTTTAGTAGTCACAAAGTAAACATTTCACTGAGTCTCCCTCCTAACAATAATCCTTCATTCTTTAGGGATTTTTATTTCTCTCCCTAGCCCATATCCTACAAAACTGTGGTCAGAGCAGACTCTATAGAGGAGTGCCTGTGTGAAAAGAATTTAGGAATAAAAAGACTGCAGTTGAGTGAATTGTCTTCTCAAATTCAAGAGCATATGACCTGAGGATGTTTTCTGTTTGCTGAGGCCTTTAATTCAAAAAGATGTTTGGTTATCAATTTTTCCGATTATGTTGTAAAACTCCCGATTTAGTGTTGAATTATCAGGAACCTTAAAGTTTAACCTTAAATTTAAATGTGACTTTGAGCCTTACATAATTAGGATTTTGCCTGTTCTGAGGAACTAATTTCACTGAGTAATAGAAGTGTTTGTAAAATAAGTTTTTCTAGCAATAGAGTATATAGAATGCTAAAGATCAGAGATGGTCTGTCCAATCCTGGATTCTGAGAGTCTAAATTTTCTTCTGTCTCTAATATGAAAAAAAATATAATATGCAATGATATTCAGAATAAAATGAAAAAAAAATGACCTGGGTGTTTTTGGTAATGAGAGTGCTGATCAGTTTGGATTGTGATTAGAGGGAAACAGTAGACAGAAGATTCTTCCTGGGGGAAAATTATAGATCAGAACATGCTACAGAGGTTCATCTTTGTTCATACAGCTTATGGAAGTAAGCCTTGCTTCAAAAGGCCTTGCTTCAAGCCTTAAGTATTTTGGGATATGTCTAGAGTTTGAGTCAGCCAGACTGTGTCAGACACAGGTTAGTAAAAACACAATATATTGTTCTCAAAATGTTTTTCTTGACATTAAACCAAACTTTTTACATAGTTCCTACCTATTGCTCTTTGATGATTATCTCTTCAAAATTATGTTAAGTGACAGTGATACATTAGTTCTAAATGGTAAATACAACTTTTAAAGAGCTGGGTTCCTAAAGCAAGATAAGAAGGCAGAAAGACGCTCTACCTCTACTGACACACAGCCAGCACAGAGCCAGGAGCAAAGAGCCTCACTGTACATGCAGGAATGAGAGGTGAGTTCAATGTCAAGGGCTCATTCAGACTTTTTGCTGCTCTGCCAATGCTTCCAGCAAACGCCCAATTAGCAGTGACAGCAGTGATGGTGTTTATGAGAAACTAGCCTGAGACTGTCATTTCTTTAAATTTGAAACTGCAGAGAAGTCACAGGGTGGTAAAGCTTTTAAGTTCCTATTGACATGCACCAGAAACTGACCTCAAACTTGTGACTTAGAGGTGAAAGTCTTTATTTGCTAAGTCAGTTTGTCTCCCACAGAGTGAATTTCTAAAGCAAATTCCCATTCCATTCCAGCTTACTTTATTTCTCTTGAGATGAAGGAAGCTCTCCCCTGCACAGCAGCTAGAACAGTACCCTCCCCTCACGAAGGAAAACTTGGCTGTGGAGTCACACAGGTCTACGTGAACATGTTTATTGATGCATTCAACACTGAAAAGTGAACAGTGTGAGGAATGAAACAATGGAAATTGTAAAGTCATTACTTAAAAACATAGTAGATTGTCACAGGAGGTATTGCCTAGAGGTATTAGTGAATGCGATGTTTCAGTAACTACATTTAAGACTTTGAAAAAGAGATATGAAAGAGAGAGGATGAAAAAAAAAGAATATGTATGAAATACTTTGGAAAGGCTGAAATGAACACAAAAAATTAGAAATTACTGAAATGTTCCCCTAAGAGACACTGTGTTCATTTGTTGGCTTGGCTTCTCTTGTCTGCACACACTGATGGGTATTCAGAAAATAACAGTGCACATTAATTTTAAGCATATGGGCTAAACTGCAACCATAGTTCTTGGTTGTCAAACATCTTACAGTGCTCCTGAGCCCATTTCTACTTTGAATCCTACTGCTTTAGAATTAAAAAAAATAATCTGATTCCTATGTAGAGTCTGAATGTGTGGAAGTTTTTGTTTTACTTTGATTTGAGAGTTCAGGGATTGAGTGCCTATTGGACAGTTTGTTGCTTTGAACATCTGGCCAAATTATTGCTATTTGCATCTCCTTTTTCTGTTCTCTTTTCGATTGTTTCTGCTATTATGCATTGTAATAGAATGAATCCAGGATTAGGCTATTTTTGATCTGACCTGGTAAAGCCCTTTTTCTCTCAGGCCATGTAGAGAGCCAGTCCCTTTTTTTTTTATTAAAGTAATACAAGATTCTCATCTGACATTATGGACGCTTCACGATCTTTTTCCACAGGTAAAAAAGACAAAGTAGATTGCAAAATGTCAGGGAACAGGACTTGCATGGTGTGCCTGAATTGTGGGCCCAAGGTTATTCTTTGTTCTTATTCTCTCTTCCTAGTTAGCTGTATGGCAGACAGCTACTTAGGCACCTACAGAGTTTATTCCTTTCCAGCTCCTGATCTCTTGATAATAAAGGGCATGTTGAGAGGTGATTTGACTGAGCTACTGCCAGCCAAGGCTGGCACAATGGTGTCTTTCTAAGATAACATGAATCAGAGCAACCCACAAAAATTATCAGACATATTCTGGAACTAAGGTAGCCTTAGAGATTAGGTCATCACAAAGTGATTGTAAAAGCATTTCTGACAGCTCTCTCACTGTTCAAAGTTCTGAATTGAACTTAAGAAAACTTAGCAAAGCTAGACACTTGAATCTTGCATTTGGAGACCCATGAAACTTTTAATTAAGCACCAATAATATCACCAGTTCCTATCTTTCTTTTTCTTTTTATTAATATGGAAAGGCTGGAAAAGAAATGATAAGAGGCAAGATAGGTACTGCATGCTTGTATGCCTCACTCATCTGCGCCTGGGCAGTTGTAGCTCCTCTCTTTGAGGCAGTGATTCCCACAATATGTTTGTTCTGTTGTTTTACTGAGCTCAGTTTGAAAGGCCTAGCTGTTTTTACCTCCTTTCAGAGACAGTCTCACACCCTATTTGACCCCAATGCAAAAGAAAATATTTCCTAATATTCATCTTTAGTTGCTTCCTTACACTAATTCACCTTGATATATTTGCAAATACTAGAAAAAAATCCCTGTCTTACATACAACCACCTTCAAGACTATTTTAAAATTCCAAGATATTTGCTTTAGTGTGTCTTTATATTCACAACTTAAAATTTGTTCTTCTCCACAAAGAAAAATTTGGTGTCTTTATATTTGATCACACTGTGGAAAATGATTACTGGGATGTTTCTTTTTGTTGTCATAACACTTTGAAATTTAATAATTATATTCAAAACAAAATTCTTCTTCCAACTTCTAAGTACATATGTATCTTCAGTTATACTCATCTAATCAATTATGAATGTTTGAGAAATCCCATTCTTTCATTAGCTAAAAGCCCATCTTAACTCATTAAACATAATTGAGAAGGAAAAAGAGAAACCCACTACAGTTCTGTGTATTTTTCCTAATTATAGTGATCTCACAAACTTAAAGCCCTGCTTTGATTATTTGGTTTTAGCATTTTCTTTGTTACTTAATAGTCTTCCAGGGAGGCTACAGAATGATTTCTCTGTCCTTGTTGAAAAGAATTATTAAAATTTATTTGATGTAATATTGTTTTCCTTGATACTCAGTCATGAGAAAAGTCAGTCATTGCACTGGGGTTTGGATTTTGGTTTGCATTCAGAGAAGCTGGAAAGCAAATGTGATTGAGTTTTCTGCTTATTGTTCAAGATGGGCAACAAGTGAACAACTCAGTGCAGAGTGCAGAAAAGAATGCAGGAGACCTTCAAAGGACAAAATAGTCTGTAAAGGAAGCATCCTTTATATAGTTCCTGAGATTAGGAACTTTTTAGTCTTGGATTCATTAGAGGTGGTAGATCCTGCAATAAACTGCCTACACCAGCAAATAAATATCCAAAGTAATGCAATGCAGACATCTGAAATAGGTTAAGCATGAGCCAGCAAGTGCCCATTTCTTTTCCCTGCAAATGGAATCTAAGATGACTTACTTGGGGTTTTATGCTGGAAATTACATGAAATTAGATTACATCAACTCTGCTCCTAGTTGGATACTGGTGTTAAACTGGATGGTTAATTAATTTGGAAAGTAACATACAACATATTTTTTTTCTTGAAAGCCAGACAACATTTACTGTATGTATTACGTATGTCCCAGTAGAAAACCGGTGTGTCATCACTTTAGGAGAAGTGCCAGGGCACTGTTTTCTGCAATCTGAAAATAATGTGCTGAGTTCTTGACAGACAGAATTTTCTTGGTTGCTTGAGGGTTTTTTCTGTGTTTTGTTTGTTTGTTGGTTTACGTGAAGCATAATTTCAGATGTTTCAGTTTGTTCAGATCTCTGTTCTTAAGAGCTGGCTGCATAACGAAAGCAGCCATAAATTTCAGTAAGGGATTACATGCAATGGCCAGTGACTCATTCAGTGAGAGGCTTTGCGTAACTTGCCTATGGCTGGTGTTCTCACTAGCTGCCAGGCTGCCCATGTGGAAGTTCATAGGTAGGTTATGCTTAGGGACATTGAACCTGCTCATAGAAAGCCAGCTATCACTGAACTAATATCTTACTTAACTATCATCAGTCCCATGGGACACTGAAATCTTCAAAAGAGGTCTCTGGGTGTAGCCAGAGCTGTGCTTGCAGCTTCCCTTGCTAAATAGAAGCTGTACCTAGACTTACGGGCAGCTTTAGAACACCTCCTGGTGTTCTATCATATGGGATGAGAAACAGCAGATTTTCCTCTTCTGAGGTTCAATCTCCTTACAATCGTTTTAAACCACAAAGTACCTAATCTGATAACTTGCCATCTATGTTCTTACACTTCACTGCACATCTTAGTCTCAGTTCCCCAAGTCCAGAAAAGCTCCTTATAGTTCACTGTTGAATCACTGGACTGCTCTTCAAACAGACTTCATTACTGATGGAGAAAGAAAAGATGAATGCCCACATAGCAAGCTTCACATTCCTGGAATGTAAGTTGTAGACGTCCTTTAAGCCTTTACCAAAAATTCAAGAATTATGTGCAAACTACAAGCCGTGGGCTGGAGTTCCTAAATCTTAGATTAGTACTGAAAGTACCTACAATGTTATTATATGGGCAAGAGAGGGGTGCTGGAGGTTTAAGTTCTTTCTTAAAACTGCTCTGGAGAACAAGAAAAATTTCAGACTTCTCCTTGAACAGAAGGACAGAGAAGACAGCAATTCCAAAAAAAAAAAAAAACCCAACAAAAACCCAAAATGAGTATGACTAATAGGAACTGAACAACTGCAAAGGGGGAGATCAGTGTGGGCAAGAGAAATATGAGACATCCAGCTTTGTAGTCATGAAAGAGTCAAACAAGTAAAAGAGAAAATCCACAAAGATAACCAATGTCTTAAAAGCTAATTCAGAGAAACTCCTCAGTATCACGGGATCTTCTCCTTGCCCCCCAAGAGGATCACTTGATCATAATTTCTTCCTTGAGAGCTGCACCCAGCCTCAGGTCCCAGCTCCTGAGGGTTTTTACTGTTCAGAAAAAGACAGAAAAACAAACAAAAAACACAAAGCTATTTGGCTCTTGTACGCCTCTTGTAAGCAGTGAAAAGTGTCATGAGCGCTTTTTTTTTTTTTTTTTGAGTGTAGGAGAAAAAAACCACCAACAATGCACATCTTGCATCTGAGTAGAGCTTCTGGGAGATAGTAAATTAAATACATTTGTGTTTATGGAGAAAAGTGGCAGTAATTGGACTTCATGCTCTTTTTAAACTTTTATTAACTTATGTTTTAGATTTATTGTATTTTTTATAAAATAAGATTGTGAAAGTAAACCTCCAGATAGAACCTCAAACTTTATTTCTTTAAATCTCTTGTGCTGTCCAACAGTCCCTGCCAAAAGCACTCTTGAAACTTGTGGCAAAATCTTCTAACCTTGGTCATCTCTCCTCAATGAAACTCAGGTAGTCACCACTTTCAGCAAGGTTTTAGCTGAACCTTGCAACAGGCCACAGTTGTCACTGGAAAAATCTTACCATCTAGGAGTCAGTAAATGGCTGTGCTGCATCATGAACACCACAGGAAGCAGACTCGGGGAGTCATAAAAACAAACACACATGGAGGAGACCTGTTATTCTCTTATTTTGAAGGACAACCTTATCAAAAATATATTTAACCCACTATGTGTGCCCCACTCTAGGAAACACACAAAAATGTATCTGGTATGCTCTCCCTCTGCCCACTTTTACTCTCTCCTCTCTTATTTTTTCAGTGGACATTTGAAAAGTTGGGACAAATGGAAAGTGTTCCCTGCTTATACGAGTGCTGTAACAGCAGTGAGTGTCGAAGAATACAAGTCATAACTTACCTGATTTCATTGCCTTTCAATGACCAGCATAAAAAGCAACCATATTTTCTCTTCATTTTTCATGACAATAGGGCAGCAATAGAGGAGGCCCATTTACCCCTGGTCAGTGTTTTTCTTCTCTGCATCACTGCAGCCCCTGCACATGCTGGCTCTTTGCTATAATTGAAGATGGTGTTACATTTTGCCTAATCCTTAGGATTTCCCAGGTGGCTCAGAAATAAATTTTGAAAATTATATCAAGAAATGACAGTAAAAATTCTCTGTCTTCTGTAACTAGTCTGTTCAAGATACTGTTTGATGTACAAACCCAACCCTTTTTCTGTATTCCAGCATGCCTCAGAATTTCTGATTCCCTAATATAAGTGAGGTTTTCAAAGGGCATGTGCAAATCATAAGAATTTTAGAGGAACTCTCTAGGGGAAAACCCTTATTCTAGGAAGAACATCAGCCACCTATGGCTTTAGAGATAATTTATAGATGTCCAAATGACCAATTTATGCAAACACTGTAAATGGACATTTGCATAAAAAATGTGTCTCCTTTGAAGTGGCCAAAACCTTTCCAATTATTCCATCTCATCTCATCTTATCTCAAAGAAAAGTGCTTCAAAGATTAGTGGTATGGAATTTACTGCCTGATAGACTGTTGCAGCTGAAATAAATTTTTAAAATTTTATAAAACTAAACCAATAGTAGGATTCCATTAACTAAATGGACTCAAAAAATGGTTGCCATTAGTCATTATTACTGTCCTGAAAGAGAGGCAGACTAATTATAAATGGATTTGTTTGTGTCTTCGTTTACAAACTTCTTCCTCTAAGAGAAAAATTGTGAACTCAAAGTAGGTCTTCCTGAAATGCACCACTTGTAAGAAAAAAGCCAGTCCAGAATTCTAACTAACAACAGATTGTTCCTCAGAATTAAAAATCAAGGTAATAGGCTCACAGTGATTTGTCTTGGATTATTGATTAATATTACATTTGGTTTTGTTTCCCTTGGTGAAATCAATCCCATTCCTCAAAGCAGGCAGCTTATGCCTTGTCACTTCAGTGTAATGAGATCAGCTGTTGGACTCTGCGCGCACCGGCCTGACTTGCATTTATTGATGACTCAATCAGCGCCCGCTGTCCGGAGGCTCAGCACTTGAGAGGGCAGTGACACCTGGAGGGAGGCACTGGCCCTACAAGTAGCGTTCTGGCAAGGTAGCACTGAGCATGGGAATTCTTATTAGCGTAATGGACTTTAAAAAAATAACAGTAGAAACAAAGCGCTCTTGATGCCTTCTAACCTGGAGACTATTCTGAGGCGTATGAACGTGCAGCAGTGGGCACTGATCTTTCTTTCCTGCATCTGAGCCACAAAGCCTCTCAGCTATTTTGAGATGGGTGTTTAAGATTGTGTTACTTTTTACTGCAATAGAGAGTGTCTCTTTTGCCAGAGTCATCAGTGAGAAAACAGGATGAGAAATGGAAAACATTATAAAAGCCATGGAGGCAGCTGTGTGAAGTGTAGGGTGCAGCCGCCAGGAGTGGCTCCAGCTGCCACTGCATTGAGAGAACAGGAAATAATCCAAGTGGATTCAAAAAAGGGGATATAGTTCTGAAAGAGGCATGAATTTCAGTGACAGATTTCCAAGCTACAGAGTGAAAATCGTGAGACCAGTTAAAATTTTCTCAAAGTTAGGGAGATTCTAATGAAAGAGTATAATTAAGTATTGCATCATTGGTGACTGGGTGATTTAGTAAACGATTTTTACATATATCGTGCACCACTGTGCGTGGTCCTACAAAGGCATGTAAAAATGGTATAAAAGGTAGACTGCATACTGCATAGGATGTAGCTGACCAAAACTGAGGACTTTCCAAATCTGGATTTAAATCTTAAGTATCTGAAAATCCTATTATAGCCTATTATTCCCCATTATTATTCCTATTATTATTCCTCATTATTGTTCATTATTATTGTTGTTGTTGTTGATGTTGTTATTTAGTACCTATTATGATTGTTCTTGGGTTTTTTGTTATTATTTTATCCTAGAATTATTTGTACAAATAGACTCAAAAAAACAAACTATTCAGATTCTATGATTTTTCCCACTTCACTTAGAAGTTAGGGGAAATATTTAAAAGCATAAGATGTTACCCACCCTGGTTGAATATGTCCTGAGTAATTTGTCCCACAGGTTTAGGGTGAAGTCAGCTGCAATTGTCACTCAAAAAAAAAAAAAAAAAAAAAAAAAATTAATAGATTTCATTTTGAAGTAACTATTTACCTTCCTCTTTCTACCTATCTCTTTACTGCTTTCACTGAGGCAGAAATTGGTGATCACAAATATATCATGGATCACTGACCCCTCAGAGTGTAGATAAAAGCATGTGCATATTCAGTAATATTTTGAGTATTTTTAACCTATAACTCAGTCATACTTTTAGCTTTTAAACTTTCTTCTGCTTGTACTCTTACATGCCAAGCACACTCTAGCTTCTGCCAGATTCCCTCATTCTGCAATAAATATATTTCTGAGCTGTTTGCCTTTAGTGGCAGCTGGTTTCTGGGTACATGTCTAGATCTATTGCAAGCTACAGATAACTGAACATTTTGATTTAGTTGACTCCATGTTGCTGTGGAGTCCCATGTTCCTGCAGTACTCCAAAAGGGAATAACTAGCTCAGGAGAATGAGAGTAAAGGTGCAAAACAAATGTTCAAAAATTTAACTGTAGATGTCATTTGCAGTAATGCAAATTCAGTTACATTATTCAGCATTGTTACATTCATAAAGTCATACTTACACTAATGTTTCCAAGATCAGAATGTGATTATAAAGTTTATCCATTTCCTATACATATTTCTTTTATAAACGAGTTGATGTAGGGGACTTTCATAGGCAGCAAAATAGCTGAAATAAAAGGAGGAGGAAATACAGAGTTTCACAGAGAACTGTGTGCAGGTGAGGAATCTGGACTATGTGAACACCTGGACTAAAGCTTCAGCCATCCCTTCAGGGAAGTTAGAGGGCTTTCCATACTACAGAAAAGTACAGAGAGTGGTACACACAGTTACAGCTTTGCCACTGATCATGGTGCCAGACCTTTCCCTGAGGTAAATTGTGCAGTTCCGGGGGATTTACTCTAATGGTGAAATGGTCCCCTAGCACATAGAAAGCTGCTTACAAAGACAAGCAGCAAAACAGAGTCAGAAAGTAACATAAGCCTTCAGCTACCAAACTATCAAATGGGACTTAGTAGGTTTATTTTTCATGGAGACATTTTGCCTGTTGCAAAATGGCATTTCTCTACCTTCCACACTGCCCCAGTGTTACTCAGCAGCCCTGAGTACACCCCCACAGGCAGTGATGCCAGGAGTACCTCAGGTTCGGAGTGACCTTGGGCTAGCTCCTACTTTGGACTTTGTCAGCTGGGCTCCAGCTGAGCATGCAGCAAGGAGACCTGGACTACACACAGGGCTGAACTGAGTACCACTGTCACATCTTCACAGTGTTTGTCCTCCTTCAGCACCCTGAGAGCACCTGCTGCTCAGAGCCACGATGATTTCAGTTCCCCAGACTCAGGAGCTCCATCGATGTCTGACCCAGCTCATCCTGTGCAAACAAGTCCTAGGATGTGACTCTCAAGTTACTTGGTTTTTTTGACCAGGGTACTTGACAGTAAGAATAACTGCCTGGCTTCCCAGGTGATGTGAGGGTTTTTAATAAGCATTTTCAAAGCTTTTGTGGTGACAGGAACTATTCCAATTTCACATCATTTTGTAGTGGCCATCTTGAGGATATTTCTGAAACTCTGATTCTCTGAATGAAAGGATGTGTTATTGTAAACCAGCACCAGTAAGCAAGCAGTGAAAAGAGAAGGTTCTGATGAATTCAGAATAAATAGTTATAACATTGTTGCAAATGAGCTTATCTGCTTGTCATATAAGTTCAGCTGATTTTCAAGATGCATTCAGCTACATTTTTGAGATATGGGGTGCATTTATTGATTTTTATTTAAATGATATTGAATTTGGTACTGCAACAGCCATTATTTCTTAACATCCCAGCAGGACATGCTGATGCCTGCAGTACTCTTGTAGTAGATCAAACATTGAACAGGCAATTAGTTGTCCTCCTTATTTAGCTGTGCAAGAGTCTGGGAAGGGGGAGTCACAAGTTAGAGCATTTTGAAATTGATAAGAATGATCTCCTCCCAGTATCATACACATTGACCAAGACTTAAACTAGACATCATACTCTGCTACTTTGCTTCCTCCACAAAGATATAATTAATAAGAGCTACAGCCACCGAAACAAAGATACTTTGTGGGTTCAACTCTTTTGCCAGTTGTGTAAAGTAAAATAAAAGGGGAGCAAGGAGGAAAATGGTTGCTGGCATAATTTTGCTTTATTTTCCTTTGATTTCCTATGAAGAGGCTGGGGTCACCCAGGATATTCATTATATTTTTTCCCTTGGGTAGTTCTGAAAAGGGCACAGAATGTCAGTAATCATCCCCTTTATGTCTTAGTGGCAAGTTTATGATTGAAGGATTACCTTGCTAATACATGTTTAAATGAGGCTTTGGCAATCTTAGTGGTATTTAAAAGACCTCTGGCATTTGAAACAGTCAACAACAAAAGATTTTGCTGATAAACAGAATCAGGTTCATGTTAGTCTGGCTCTGAGACTGAAGGCTTTAACAGCAGCTATGTTCTGACACTTAACATTTTTTATTCATAGCAAAAATGGTTGGTATCAAATGCCAAACAGAATATCACAGAAGCTGAAAATGATGGGGGGAAAAATATTGTCAAAAGAAAAACCATACAAAAATAGCTGATACGTAGCATCTGAAATTATTTATTATTATTTTTATATCAAAGATTAAATTGAACTTTTTGCTATAGGAATTATTTTAAACTATCAGGAAGGAAAACAGAATCAAAACAGTACAGTATCTGGTTATTTTCATTTACATTTTTTACAGTTCTTCCAGATGTGTCAAACATTTAGCTCAATTAATAAGTCATAGAAAGAATAATACAATTCATGCCTCCTTGCACTGGAAAGGTCTTGCTTACTCAGTTGGATTCCCTTAAATTAGCGGGTTGCTTTTTCTACTTGTAGAAAGGAAAAAAAAATTGATTTCTTAAGGGATTTTAAATCATATCCTTTCAGATTATGAAAATGTAGTCCATTATTTGTGAAGTCCTTTTCAGGCTCTCAGCTGAAATGCAGTATTTAAAAGATGGACATAATTCCCTGATGTTTCATGGTGAGGATGTGGATGATTTACAGACAACATGACTTCTTTGGAAAGCCAATTTTTGAAATTAACTGACAAATCAAGCCTTTCACCTTTCTTGCCTACTTGCCTACTTGCTTACTTTTCTTACTTGTTTTTCTATCATAGCTGAAAATCCCACTTCTGCCTTCACTTCTCTTTCTTACTTTTTACTAGATGGTTTATTTAATAAATCAAAGGAAGTAACTGCAAAAATCTGCATTTCTTTCCATCACTACCAAAGTAGTCTGGGATAAAATTTCATCAAGTCAGAAACCTGAATCAGTCTCCACTCTAATTCTTGCACTCTGCTCCTCAGTTCTTGAATTTTCAGTAGTCCACCAGCTCTTCAGCACTCCAGTGTGTATATGACACCTTGAAGAGAACAAAAGTCAGGACCTGAGCCAGATACATTGCTAGTCATAAGCAGTGGGGGAGTTCTGTTTTGGTTTTTTGTTTGTTGGTTGGTTGGTTTAGTTTTGGAGATTTTTTTTTAGCATTAGCAAAGACAGGCCAAATTTCGATTTTGGTAATTTTTGGGCTGTCCAAGGGAAACTGAGGGAATGGTAGTATTCCTGTTGCATCTCAGGATGCTGTGTAGTCCAAAAAATGTCAGCCAGATCTGTAATTCAGAATTCATTGACTACAGCACAAAAAAGAGCATAATCAAATTTTGTATAAACAAAGAGATCCAATACTTGATAATTTCTCATTTGACTTTATCATCAAAATTGCTTTTCTATTCTGGGTGGAAATCCTGTAGTTACAGACAGTTGACTAGAACTGAAAAAGTGCCTACATGACCAAATACCATCAGAATACAGATAAGAGGTTTCAGATTTCAAAATCTTGCTAGATCTTTGAGGCTTCTGGAAGGAAGAGGTTACAAAGGAGTCATTCAGCATTTTCTATTGGATAGTCAATTAGTTTCCATTTGACAGACTTGACAGTAGCTCCTGAAAAAATGCAAGCTTGGCAGTGCAATAGGTGAGGTTACTATTTTTAATAGTTTTTTGTTTGCAAGCAGAATGTTACTCAAATACTGTTTTTGGCCAAGATCTTGCCTGTCAGTAACTGTTTTTAGAATGATTTTATATCTTAAAGGAGATTTAGTATAGTCAAAGGGTTAATTTTTCTCATTTCACAAGGCAGGAGGGTTTGGGGGGGGTGGGGAAGGGGAAACATCCACCAAGTTTTTCTCTTTCCTACAACTTTTGAATGAAAAGGAAGGTTTTCAAAATTAACACTTATCAGCTGGAGGTCCATACACCCCATTGAGGTATTCAACATGTACTGGCAAGGTACATGCACCTAAACTTTGTTTCAAGGTATGGAGTACACTTCTGCTTTAAGAAACCACCCTGTGACTATTTCCACATTTAGGAGGGTTTCAAAGGTAAGTGGAATTAATTGCTTCTGGAGATATCTATCTCTTTTCACTAACTATGGAGGAAGTCTAGATGGTTTAACTGAACTAATGTGATGCATCTGTTGGTTTACAGAGTAGGTCTATGGTGGTATTAGTCATCACAGCCCCACACCTCCAGGTTAAGAAAGAGATGAGAGGAGTTGCCTGTAGTCATGTAGAACAGATACAAACAGAGATAAGAGCTGAATTCAGAAGATCACACTATGCAGAGTCACCATCCTTTAATATGCATGCAAACATGTATTGCTTTCCCAAATTAGAGGTCAAATGTGTAGTTAGAAACTCAGAGGTATCAAGAGAGTTGTCTCTCACTATTTCATTTATTTCACTACAAAAATGTAACTTTCTCAAACCTTGTTTTTCCTTGTTTTGTTTTATTTTTCTGAAAGCAATGCTGTCTATTTTTTCCATTTATTTTGTGGGCTCAAGTGAAACCATATCGCTCTTGTCTTTGGTTTCTGATTAAACTTCCTTAAGCTTAAAACTTCCTTCCTATCTTCCTATTTCAGATAGTAAGCAGCAAACACTACTTGCTTTTCCAAATTAAAAAGTCGGAGCAAAATGTCAGTACTACAAATGACACATAATTATTTCACTGTAGACTCCTGAAGATGAGGAAATTATAGGGTTAGGAAGCAAGAATGAAATAATTATATCTTTTAAAATATTTTATGAACAAAAGCCTTTTCTTATTCGGATTTCTCTACTGAGTTTAAATGCTTCACTAGAAATTAACGATGAAATTAACTGCAGAATTATGAAATTTTTTTTAAGAATCAAGCGAGAATATAAAGCTGGGATATTTTCTTATAGTAAATCTTACACTTGTACAATTTATGCATATGAGCAGGTTTTCCAGCTGAGAACTGTTTTAAAATCTATATTTCTGAAAGTGGCATTATCTCCTAATGCAACATTAAGAGAAGGTAGCTAAACAAAGCAAAATGCAGAATACAGGCAGTAGCCCTAGAAAGGCAAATTACAGATACTTGAATTTATAAATGACAGAAGCTACCATTCCATGCTGAGTGACTCCTTACTGGATCAGGCTAAGACAGCTGAGATAGCAATGTTCAAAAGCTGCTAACTCATGAAATGACAAAAATGAATATCGTTTAAAGATGACATATATTTGACCAGCTCTTACATTCTCCATAAGTTGGAGACAAGTCACTAATTGAGATAGATCTTCAGGCTGACTCAAAACAAGAATATGCTTCAGCTGCCTGTTTCCTTATGATTTAATACTAATGCTGTTTAAGTTAAAGTGAAGATAATAGTGATATTAAATAGCTCAGGATGAAGCTTTGTAAGAACAAAGTTGACAAAGCTTTTTTTTTTGTAAAAAATGGCCACATCTTTGATTTTTCTCTGAAAGTTCCAACTATGAGTTATATAATTTAATTGAGCTACACTTCCAGTACCTAAGTTACTTTTAACACTTGAAAAAAAAAATAGGCCATAGTACAGCAGTCCAGAATAACTAAAGAATGTGTAGGAGTGTTTAGTTCTAGCCTATCTTCTTGGTGACAAATGACATATGGAGAAGTTAACTACTATGCTCACTATCTCTCAATTTCTCTTACATAAAAAACATTAGCATCAGGAGGTCATGATGAAAATGTAGAAAAACAACACATTTTTACAGCTCAAAAATATTTTTGTAAATTTGGAGAGGAGACAGAATCTAAAACTACTGAAAAAAAACTGTTACCGTGGCTTCACAGGTAATAAACGTGCATATCTTGCCCAAAAATTAGTTACTGTGTTCATGGCAAACTCTGGGGCCCTGTACTTACTTAAAAAAAAACCCTCTGCCTTTTAATTAAAAATCCTAAAGTTAAATGGCATTCTTGAACTTCTGCCAGCTCACAAAAATCTTTTTGCAAGGGGAATACTGGAATAGAGATCTTTTATTTTCATAGACTTTCAGGACCCTCCATATAGAAATCACTAAAAAAAATGAAAATATTGAAAAAATCCTACCAACCTATGAATTTTATATTTCGTACCCATTAACAATTATTTAGCAATAACAAGGAAAAATTGTAAACCTCTTCTCCTGAATTAAACATCCATGTTTATTTGTCTTCTGTTAATGTTCACATTCCTTGGCCAGCTAAAAAATATTCTTCAAATATAAGATCAGTTAACTGAGCAAAGCCAATTGAATATATTTTATTTTCCAAAGAAATTATTAAGACAGTAAATTAAACAGTTTTTGTTATCTTACAGATTAATAACTAAACCATAAAATATTGTTATAGATAAGGCATCTATAAACACATTATCAGTTCCCCAGTCTTGTCTATCTTTTCTGCTGAATTAGAAATTGCCTGAAAACAATGATGATGTTTTCAGTGATTTAAAATTTCTATCATTTCCTGCCATGCCTGGATTTAGATGCATCTGTTCCAGGCAAAATGCAAACATGCAGAAGAAAGTGGAAATTAAAGTAAAGCAGACCAAAAAAAAAAAAAAACAAAAAAAAAAAGCCACCAAAAAAAAACCAAAACCACCAATGTTTCTCAGCATTAAATGGCATAAGACAAAACTTAGTTCTCAAACAAAAGAAACAAAAAACTGATAAAACAAACAAACAAAAAAAACCATACTGAAAAACCCAAAAAAGCACAAAATTATCTTAGTGAGTGTAAGATGGATGTGAGTGTTCTCCTGAGATGAAACACTCAGATCAATGTAGGCAGCACATGTGCTTCTGAAGAGCACTTCTCAGAGAGCTTTGTGGGTCTCTGAACAGGCTGGAAATATGTAAAAATGAAGTGGCCCTCAAGTCCTGCTTCTTCTCCTTTTAATGTAAAGCCCCCAAGTGGCATTTGCACAACACACATGGTCCCTGCAGCTGAATGAGCTCTTCAGCTAAATCAACAGCACAATCCAGCAATAAAAGAGTTGTGGGTGAGTCTGATCTTGATTAACTTCTGCTTAGGCCAGTATCCCCAGCTGGCTATGGCAGAATTACATTTAGTCTCTACGTTTTTTTAATCACAATATGTTATATTTGTGCTCAAATATTGACCACCTTGAAGGCCTTACCTTTTTTTTTTTTTATCTCACCTCTTCAGCAACCTACCCATATCCTCACTTTCTCCTCTCCTGAAATAGCCATTAGGAATTTTGTTATAAATCTAAAGAAGCATGGTGCATTAAAAAATTAACTAAAGAGGACATTTTAAAAGCTTTTACTTAAGAAAAAAAAAAGAAAAGCTTTTATTTAACAAAAATTCCCCCATATAGCAGGACTTTTTTTGAATTTCCAAATTTTCCA
The DNA here is from genome assembly GCF_026979565.1 of Vidua chalybeata. Taxonomy (NCBI): domain Eukaryota; kingdom Metazoa; phylum Chordata; class Aves; order Passeriformes; family Viduidae; genus Vidua; species Vidua chalybeata. The sequence continues at coordinate 19,688,680 of NC_071535.1, forward strand.
TTTACAAATAATTAATTTGAACATCTTAGTCACCTAAAGTATTTTCTTTTTGCTGTAGTCACAGGGCTACTTTTTTATAGTCTAATTGTGTTTCCCCATTTTTCCTTTCTTTTTGTACCTCTTAGAGTCAACATCATTTTAATAGTGTTAAGAATGCTAAGGTAAGTGAGAGTAGGAACAACTTATTACTTCTGGGATGGATCATTATAGACTCACACCACTCTTCATGAAGGGTGTGTAATTTCTGTACCATTTCACCTTTCAGGCCTGGTGTTTAAAGTAACATTTTAATGACAAATCCACAAGACAAACAGGGGAGAAGAGTTTGGGTAACAGCCAGCAATTTTTTTTTTTTTTTTCATCTCCATGGAAAGTGTGAATGTTCAATGCTTGTACAGGGCTTTACTAATTGCTCTTAAGCTATTCAAACCATAACTTTTCCTTTCTGTTTCTCAGCCAAGAAAATGTAAAAGAACAGAGCGGCTCAGGTGGAGGTGCAAGTCCCAACCCATTTACCTCAACCCATTCAATTTGTGTCTGGGAAGACAAGGGTGCCCATAACCCAGTGTAGCAAAAAACAATATATGCATACATTATCAGATTTCCGAGGGAGTAATTTAACCTATTTAACATCTGCTCTGCTCCACTGTTTTCACCTGTGTTTTTCCTGAGACGTGGTAAGTGCAGGTGTCTAGCATTACTTTCTTAATTTCAATATTGCTGTCCTAAAAATAGGGCAACCACCTAATTCACACAGGCCTGTAGAGTATGGGAAACAGCCTGCCAAGTGCAATTTCCTCAGAGAAATTCCTGTTGGACTCAAGTGCCATCCACTGTCTTCTTTCTGAACTGGATTTTGCTTTTTCTCTGTCAGTATCAACTCAAAGTAATTTATTTGAACTATGCAATTACATGAGCTAAGGGATAGAAAGTCATCCTTGAAAGTCATTCTTCATAGCTTCTCACTAACTCATCTGAGAAAATGCCATCACAGACTTTTAGCACAAGTGCACTCTTTCAAGGCAATCAGGGGAGAGGGAAAGAAAAAGTGGAACAGTTTGAAGTGTCATCTACATACACATAAAAGGCAAGGTAATGAAGTAGATGTGAACTTTTCTCAGAAGATCCTACTAACTAATTCATCTTTCTTGAAGTAGTTCATGCACCTTATGGTTTTGTTTATTGCAGCATGTTACAAACATCTCCCCAGGAACCCTCTGGTTCCCTTCCTGGAAACAGGGATTGGCACCAAATGAAGTTTCAAAGTGCATCAGAAGCATAATATGTAAGCACTAAGAAAGACCTTTGGGACCAAATCACGTACAGGCGAATTAAAGTTGCATTACCCACGCCCTGAGGAGCTGAGATAGACTTGTAAACCAGGCTTGGTGTTGTCAGCCTCAAGACAAGATTGGGTACAAGTGCTGTCACTTCTTCCCTGGGCCTGTTTTACAAACCAGTTCCTATTTCCTGACAAAGAAAAGGCAATGTTTTGTCCTTCATGTGTTCATCTGAGTACAAATCTACCCATTAAAAAAAAAAAAAATCTACAGAACATCAATAAAAATCTAACATAAACTCTACTCCCCTTCTTTCCTATGAAACTTCACTCCCTTTCTCTTCTGTGTTGTTCATTTTAAAACAGAAATAGAATATTTGAGCCGGATTCATGTTCATTGTAATAAACTGTTGAGGTCAAGATGGTTGTTATTAAGCTGGAGGATGAACACAACCCACTGGGGTTGTTTTTGGTATGAAAGCAGAAAGCCCCTCACTGCCTGATGCAATTACCTGGTTAGATTTGCTTTGCTTTCTGATGCTGTCCTACAAAAAAGAAACATCTCTAGAAAAGACTGCATACATATCTTCTCTGGTTACTGACAGTATAAGATGAATAGGACTTGAACTCAATCCAGCATCAGGCTCTATCTTGCTCACATACACCATGTATCGTGATGGCACTTCTCACTGGAAGGAAACATTAACTCAGCTCACCTCAGCCAGCACAGCATGCATGCACAGGAGCTTTAGAAAGTGTCAGGCAGGGTATTCTTACAACACACCTTTTGTCTTAGGCAAAAAACACACATTCTTAAACTACATGTGAGTAAGTTCAGCCCCTGGAATTGGTGGATGCTGACTGCTCCTTTGAGGAAAGTATTTTCTCTGTCAGGGGGTACATCACATATTTATAACATTGGTCAAGAAAGCGTGAGTTGAACAGTGGTAAGTGGGTGCAATTGAGCCTAAGTGAGTGTGAAGGAGTCTAAAGCTGGCTCATTTTACTTGGCAGAGGTGCAGGTTAATATAGAAGACTTCTTTAATTTACACCTTCACACTTCTTCACATCCTCCTGTGTGTTGCAAAAGAGTAATTTCTGCAACTCTTTTAACTCACACCCTGCCTGTGATTGTGTAATTCACAGTCCTTTAGGCACCACATCTGGGTCCTGCAGGCTGCAGTCTCAAGCCAGAGCAAGGCCAGACAGCTGTTCCCAACTCACCCATAACAGCTCCTGCTCAATGAGCTCCATCTGCACATTAAGAGGAGATTATTAAGGACACAATGCATAATATTTGCTTTTTTTTTTTGTTAAACATTTCTTGTAAACCACAGTGCTGGTAGTTGACTTGGAGCACAAGTTTATAAACTGAATTTAGAAAAGCAGCCCCCTGTGACTCTGCCACAGATATGTGAAGGCAAGTGTTAAGATACTGGTGAAATAATGACAATTTACTCTGATGTCTGGTGAAAGTCCAAGTTAACAAATTTCCTCCTCCACATCCCTATTGCTATTTTGAATTATTTTCACACTAGTTAAAGCAAACTCCTTCCCCCAACAACCACAGACCAGTTTGTTTGACTTATCATATATTCATGACATGAATGGCCAGTAATTAATAAGAAACCTCGTGAAAGAAAGTTTCTGATACTGTTGATTGAGCCTGTCAGACCTTTGGCTCAGTGATGAGAGGTTCTTCAGGGTGGTTATTATTTATTTATCTTTTTATTTTTGAGGTTTGGTGTTTTGGGTACATATTCCCACAAGGTGAGAAAGATGGCAGGCTCAGAAAACCTCTGTTTCACTTCACTGGGTACTTTGCCATTGTACCAAGTGTTTTTTCCTTACTGACTGGTGTTCTAAGGTCACAGGTCAGTAGAAGCATTTTGAAACACATAAGTTGCAGAGACAGCACTATTGTAGGGTAAGAAGGGGTAAAGGAGGAGGTATTAAACTGGAAATATCCTAAGGACAATTATTTAATTTTGGAAGGTGGTTGCTTTTTCCTGATACTAAATAAGCATAATTACAGTTCCCATCAACTTATAAAAATGTGTTCACTTTTTTTTTACATTTTGAACTTACATCACCATTCATACCAGAATCTCAAGGTCCTCAATAAATGCAAAATGAACTCTCCTAATACATCTTTTTGATGTGGTTCAGTTCTATTCTTCTTTGTAAAAAAAAATGAAGCACCAGATGACTACAGAGATTGCCCAATCCCACACTGAGTAAGTCCTGGATCTCAGAATAAGAGCCAGAGGACTATTTTGCTAGTGTCATTCCATTACATAATTATTAGATTTTTTTTTTTAATCTTAAAAATCTACAAAATAGGAAAATGTATGTTGCATCATCAAAATTTGAATTATCTACATATATTATTATCTATATTATTATATGTATATTTTAGAAAATTCAGTAATAAAGGGCTAATGATGAATAGTATACTTTTCTCCTTACTCTGCTGAGTTTTCTCCATTTGTAGTTTTTCTATAATTATGACAGCAAGTACTTTAGAAAGTGATCACTCTAAATACAATGTACAACATTCATTTGGTTTGCCTTTCTCTGTCTGTTAAATTTGTACTTTCTGATTCACTTCCTGACTAACTGCAGTTTTACTCTACTATCACTCAATTGAAATCAATTTTGTCTGTCTGGCATTTTACTCTTTCCAGTGAAAAGCTGCAGTTACTTCCCCAAAATAGAGTCTGAGAAGAGATGGTGTGTATGTATATTCATGCTTGTGTGTGTGCAGGAAAAGAGGAGAAAGAGAACAGAAAGGTCCTTGTATCGGATTCAAGAATTTTCATTGATTGTTAACATGCAAGCATTTGTAGATGAGAATTCGATTTTTTGAGGAGCTGACTTCAAATTCAGGTCAGGTAAAGGCCAAAACTAGCTTGATGGAGTCCTTGAAAAGGTGATTTTTGCACTACACAAGCACAGAATCCATGATTCCTGATAATTCATAGCAGGCAACCCCTGTCTTCAGGAGCCTGATCTCATGAGTAGGACACAGGAAAAAAACCACAGGGAACCGCCAATGAAGTTTATAACCTTGTGGTTTTGACAAATAGTTGAAGAATGCATGTAAAAAAGGAAATAGCACGCCACAGGGAAAACTGAGAACTACAAGTAGAAGAAATTCTGTTTCTTTCTAAAGGTTACCCAGGACATGTATTTCAAAACATAAATCACCTGAAATGTAGTCTGCTGATCTGTGTCCAGGACTCTCCTAAATCTTTGTCCAGCTCCTTCTCTGAATGTATTCCTAGAAATTCCATGGTTGCCTTCAAATAAGAGCACACTATGTGTTCTAGCCAAGTCCAGAATGATAGTAAATTCATCTGGTAAGAAACTACTTAATCCTGCTCTCTTCATCTTCCCCAGTTATTCCTTTGAAAGGTCAGGAGCCACAGAAGTCCAACCTGTGTGCTTGCCAAAGGTTCATTTGGAAGGAATATCCTTCATCTTTGAACTGTAGTCCTGCTGTTGTACAATGTACAAGTTAAAAGAGGATGAATGGCTGCTGGAAAGGCCTTTCCCCACTGGTCATTTCACTGCGAGTCTCAGTGCTTCTCTAAAATTAAAGGTGTTGGCCTGGTCGTTTGCTGTGGCATTGGAACAGGAGGATCCAAACTCCTCTCAGCCCAGACGTAAAATCTGAACTTTTCTACTTTAGCAGAATTTGCCTGTGACCACATTTCATGTCCCCACAAAACAAAAATCTGAAATCAGATAGCTCTGAACATTGTTTTCTGGTTCCCTCCATGATTGTCCTAGTAGGAATGTGCTCACTGACACATTCCTGATTAAAGTCTGCAAAGTGAGGAAGGAGAGGTCCAAGGAATCTCCTACAGGACTGAGTTGATATATTTTCAGATACATAGAGCTTTGGTAAACACAATCTTCCTCTCTTTCTTTGCAGAAAATTAATTTTATTTTTTGAAATAGATTTGAAGACAGATTTGTAATTGATCATTCCAGATATGGATAAAATTGGAACCTGGTTCTCCTTTATACAGCTTGATTTTTCTCTAACTTTAAAAAATAAAATAATCTACAACAGTGGGAATTAGCCTGAAACATTCGCAGAAAGAATCTCCCTAACTCAACTCCACCAAAATTTAATCCTATGCACTTTTTAACCTGGAGTTAAAGTTCATGCTTGTAATACACATTTTTTAGGAAGACCACAAACAGAACTGCTTGAGTCCTATGCACTGGTACTTTTCCATGCTTACATCAGAAGGAAATAAGTCTTGCAAAAAATAGGAAGTGAAAAATATCCCTAAGAGAGTCTTGAAATGTTCCTCCAGATACATGTATATGCAGATATGACAAGTATGCAAATGTATAAGCATGTTTTCCATCATAGATGTGAGGTTCTGAGAATAAACTGTAATGTGAATCCTTGCTCTCTTGAGAGCTAGTGCCCTTAGTGCGGAAAGCACAAAATAAAGATGCTTTTGTGTAAGTGGAAAAAAAATCAGATCATATATTATCATCCAAAATATTTCAAAATGGAACATAATGCTGGCACAGCACAGTATTAAGGAAATGTGAAAAGCCTTGTAAATATTTTCACAGATTAGCATCATGATGATTGTAAAAGTGAAACACAAGATTGGTTTGCAGTGAGGTAAAGTTATACCAGCTGTCATAGAAGGCATTAAAAAATTAACTGCTGGGTATTGGTGGAAATGTTATGAAGCTTTTGATTCAGGACCAATTCTTGAATGTTTTTGTTAATTCACCATTTCACATTAGAGGAATATAGCAAATTTATCTGTTTCATGTTATCCGATACACTACAGATCACTAAACCACACTAAATGCAGCTGAAAATCATTAAGCATGGATTGAAATTGGTGGTGATAGTGACAAGAATTTCAATGGTTTTGTTTTTAAGTAGACATTAAAATTTTAATCAAATATTTAGCATTTTCAGTCAATAATATTTATAATGATTATTTGTTATCATTCCCTTTTCTATTTCAACCATACAACCAAAGAACAGATATATCGCATGATCTACTACTTAGGGAGAGCAGTGACTAATTAAAATGAATAATTCAAAGGCAATGCATATCATAACATTTTTAAAGTTCTCGCAAGCATAGCCAAATTAAAGACAAGCTGAAAACCCACAGACAACAACCATTGTAATAACATCTTCAGTCATGTTTTTCAGTACTAAATAGCCATTCAAATTTTGAGGATCTTTATGAAAGTCTACATTCTTTGAGAAATAAGTGAACAACCTCTAACTGCTCTAACAGCACTTAATGCAGCAGATCCAGGAAGGATTCCCTGTATTGTGAAAGGTGGAAGAGCATTTACTTTAAGATTTCCTGTAAACAGCTCCTTGAACAATCTAAATGTGGTAATATTGCAGTAATGCTGTGAAGGCATGAATTAGGGAAGAATTCTGAAGAGGAGTAAGGTGATGAAGGCATCCAAGTGAATGGCTGGCTTATTTTCTTTTGAAATGGACCCTTGTGTTGCTAATGAACTTTGTAGCTGTTTTCTTAAAGATAATCTCAGAAAGGGGCCTCTTAATATTTCCAATCTAAATATAGAAAACTATTAGCATATCATGAATCAAAGCCATAAATTGCACATAGCAAGTAATATTTTTTACAAATTCACTATGTTTACCAGCCTCAGATTTGTGCATGTACACTCCAGTTTCTAAATATTTCTGCATATTCTGTGAGCTCACTATTCATAAGCAGAAGGAATTTGCTGCCTAAGTACATCAGTGTTAACTATGAAGTTATTAATCACACAGTTCAGTGTCAAACATTCCAAGACTAACAATAAAGCAGGAGCAGAAGAGCAATTTCTTTTATGAAATAGTCAGAAGGTAAGAAGGCACTTCACAATGGTAGAAGATGTCTAAGGACTTTATATTCTGCACTTTGGCCAGTCAAGTAAAAAGAAACTGAATGAGAAGCAATCCCAAAACCAGAAGAAAAAATGTTTTTTGCACACTGTTCTCAATCTTGCCTATACAACCTTTTCTGCCTGAAATACTAGGTAAAGTTTCCCCACCCTATTAAATTAACTATACAAGTTTATAAGACATTAAATGTTATTTGTAGTACAAAGTGCTGCTTGCAAACTAGAAAGAATTATTTGTGCCTGTTGGTACAACTGTGGTAGCCATTTCCAGTATAAGTTTGCCTCTTTCCTTTATCCTCCCCATAATTAATACAGGAGTTGATTGCATCTGGTTTGCAATTCACAGGAGGAAGACTAATAGCAACATAGTGCCCTTCACTATTATCCAGCATAGCAGCACTTCATTCAAAAATGCCAATGGTATGCTCATCTGCATGGCACAAATCTTCTGCCAGTGTTTAGATAACCAGCTGGTATTTCTAAACTGAAGTCTTGATAATGTGATTTCTAGATTACAGAAATGCATCCTTAGGGGCTGTCAATACAAACAGTAAACAGTTTGTCCCTGCGTTGTGGTTTCCTTTTAGATATAACTCCATCATAGGTCTCCTGTAACATGAAAAGAGAAGGCAACAATGTGATTACTAAGAGTGTATCCTTCCTCATTTAATCTGGCAAAGACATCAGGGCTTTTGAGGTGATGACCACAGGATGTGCCTCTATAGCAGAAAGAAAAAAAAAGGGTTCTCTGTTCTTGATATCATATAAAACAGAAACTGCAATTTTGGGGAATTGTGCAGGATGCTTTTGTGTCAACTGGACACTCAGTAAAAGGAAAAAATAATAACAAGCTGTGGAAGATTTGGGTAAAGAGTCTTGACTAAAAGATACAGGAAATATGTGGCACAGGCAAAAACCAATATATAGTTTAACACTAGCTTTCTAGCGCAGAAACTATGGAAGTCAAATATTGCAGCTTGCAATCCCCTCCCCCCATTTTGGTGTGATTTTTATAACTTTGCATCTTTTTCTATATTTTATTTTTAGCCTGCCTCCACCCACTTTGGAATGCTACAGAAATAAGATCTGAAGACAGTCAGTGTAGGTGTTTGATAGTTTAGGAATAGCCTACAAGGTTTTCCATTACATTTCAGTGAAGCAAAACAAGGTTGTATCCAGAAAATATGAAGAGATGTACATCACCATGGACCAAGGAGAAAGAAATTGTTGATTTTGTATTTGATCCTCATCAGCTGCTGTGAAATGAGCACCTAAAGCCTTAACAAAGAAGACACGGAAGTAAATCTTGGTATTGTGGTAAAGGAGAAATCTTCTTTTTAAGTTCTGTGGTTGCCTAGCAGTGAGGTCATGAGAAACATAGGACTGAAAAAATTGAAAAATCCCTTTCTAAAGTCAGAAAATACTGCTCTGCTTTGTGGCTGCAGCTTTAGGTGAAAGACTATATTAGATTGGGATTACAATACTGAAGGAAAATAACAGGTTTTATCTCCAAAGCTGATGGCACCAAGAGAAAGCTCAGTAAAAACTTCAGATGTTCCTAAGGAAAGGACTTAAATTCTCTATATAAATGTTGGTTTTAAATGGGTATAAAAACAGTAATAAGTTCTTTACCATCATCTTATTATGTATTCCCTTTCTTGTTTGTTTGGGATTTTTCTGTGTTTTGGTTGGTTGGTTGGGTAGGTTTTGCTTGATTTTGGTTTTGGTCTTTTGCATTTCTCTTGTCTTTCAGAATTATTTGTTTCCTTGCAACATTAGTAGTTCTAAAATTAGTGCTTCCACACTAGTGGCTTATACACAGATTTTGAAAAACAATTTCAGCTGAAGTTTACACTTCTCTATAAATTTCATTACAATTATAATTTCAATTTAAATAGATTAGTGTAAATAGCATATAAAAAAACCCCTTCTGTTCAACAAATGAAGAACTGAGGCAGGAGAGTTGCTTCTATATTGTGCTTCTTCTCCAGTAAAATATAATTTGTGTCTCTGAAAACAAAGCTTGTCTTATTGTAGATTGGGGCAGCAAGTATAAAATATCAGGATGGTTCTATTATTGTTTAGCACCGTACTGTAATTTCTCAATAGGTCTAAATTCTGCCTCCACCTCAGCCCCAGGGCTGATAACCATGGGCTGCATTTCCTTGTCTGAACTCAAAAAAACACCATACTTACTGATCAGAAATTTAATTTTCTTTCAGGATGCTCATGTGAAAGCAGATTAGTCACCTACCAGATCAAAAGGGTTAGTGCTCAGATCATTCCTCAGTTTGTTCAGTTAAAAGCCTCCACGCTCAGTCCTCCAGCATGAATAATATGTGAAAATGCATAAAAAAGCACAAACCAGTCATTGCTTATAGCTGGCCTTCAGGACATATCCAGCACCAGATAATGTGCCATGTTTAGTGTACACTAAGCTGAACATATAAAGAAATGTGATCTAGAGCTTCTGAAAAAATAACAGTCATGGGCTAAGAGAAAGTGAGGACTGGGCTGAGTTCTGGAGAGATTAATCACTCCTTATTCAGTCCACATTATGGCTTCTTTTCCACTGAAGGCTTTCCTGTGAAGGCATTAACTGAATAAGACCTGGAGTGTTCAGCCACATGGTTCCTTGTGTACCACCTCGTCGCCTCTTCTTACTACCTGTCTACTTCAGGATCATTGAACTGACAGAAGAGGTCAAATGGCTCATCTAGCCAGCCTCGAAAGTTATCCTACCAACAATAGTGTTTCTGTTTCCTTCTCAGGCTGTAAAGGCTTTGAATACCAAGTTGTTGCAGAAAGGAGGCAGTTTTCCTAATAAACATTCGACAACATAGGAAAAGGGAAAGCAACAGACCCAGAACACCCTGGGATGGTCTCAGTTGTTAAAAGCACCTGAGAGAAGTGAGGGTAGCACTGCTGAAAGGACTGGCCTCAAGCTCTCCCATTTTCAGATGGGCAGGCAGATATAACTTTTCTGAGGGAATGAATGCGAGCCAAGTTAGGACTTTGCCATGGCAGAAGCAAGGAAATAAGAGACATGGATAGCAAGTCAACATAAACAGAATACAAAATGAGGGAGGGCTTCAGAGACTCCATGGGTGACTAGGGGAGGTTTAGAGTCTCTCAGCATTTGTTTTACTGTCACATTTGAAGGATTTTTAAGTATCAATGGATTCCAGAGGTGGCCCAGCCAACCAATTAAATTTATGATTCATTGCCATAGAGCTTATAATCATGAGCCTGTAGTATCATTTAGTGAATGCCTTCAAACTAAGAGGATACACTGATTAGCCATAATTAGCACTGCACCATAAATTCATGTAGGGCTTTAAAAACATTAAGAAACAGTATGTCTCCTCCCCAGAGAACAACAGCTTACAACTAAGCCGTTTTCTCAGACATGCCACAAGCATGCTTAATTTAGCTGTTAGCCAACAAGGGGATGATAATTATTTTTCACTAACAGTGACCCATGTCCTTGTGAAAAAATGCAGTTTTGAGGACAGAGCAAGAAGGAAGATGCCAGCTTGGAAGCTGTAAGTTGCATTGCAGTTGCTAAAGGGAGAGCATGCCTCAGGGTCACCAATAGGTGACCTCATGCCTCAGGGTCACCAACTCTTACCCATACCAGGTTATTTGCTGCGCAATATCCCAATGACTGGCTTCAAAACCAGAAAATGTTGGTGAATACTTATCTTGATATTCATGTTATAAGAAAAACAGTTAATTGTGGTATGTTACAGGTAAGCAAAGACAGCAAAAACACTTGGTCTTTTATCCACCTCTTGCTCTTACTAATATTTTTTCTCACTCTAAACTACCATACCATAGCTGTATTAATTTAAGGTGATGGTTTGCCTCTCCCTTGTATTTTCCAGTCCCATATGACTTCCTGGTGAAGTTGATCTTATCCCAACCACTTTTCTTACAACAGCTGATCCCATCACTCATTAATTTACACAGTTTGGCTGAATTTAAGTTCTACCTCAAGTTTTATCTTACCTGTAAGGCAAGTAAGTAAAAAAAAAAAAATCCACAGAAAATATAGAACTAATCCTTGTATAAGTTCAGACCTGTAGAATTCCAAGAGGAAAGTTGTAAAGAACTGAGTATAGGAGACATTCTTCACTTGTAAAGATGTTTCTGTCATCGTCATTCCCTTCTTTTCTTCAAAGGTTATTTTCTTTTAGCACAGCAAGTAGGCTCTAGCAGTTAAGAGTTCAAAGTTCAGGACCACTTCTATTATTAGGTACATTGAGCCTCCTGGGTCCCTGAGGTAGTTTGGTGGAAGCGAGCTACAAACTACCCACAGTTTATTTGCTCTCTGTCTTGCTTCTCTTCAAAATAATGTTTAAAAGGAGACCTCACACATAGCTACTACCATGACTTAAGAGCTGAAGAAGAAGTGCCTTTTTTCTGCAACAAAGGACAAGCATTCAACACCAGAAAACTTGTGCAAGCCGGAATTTGGCTGGAACAAATTGTACCTCTGTCAACATAACTAGAGGCTCAGCAGTTTTCTGATTATTAATGTGCCTCAAGAATCTGCTGGGGCTGATTACACACAACCAATGAAACACCAATGGCCTCCTCAGCTTTCAGTTTCTTGGGAGAGTAGACATGCTTTACCTCTGGAGCCATCCAGCCTTCAGCATTTAGTGCAAGCAAAACAAATGTTGTGTTCATGCAACCATAACCACATGGCAAGATGATGCTTCTGCAAATTATCCCATCAGATACTCACATATCACCAGCCCTCATTTTGGTGAAGGCAGAAAAGCTACATTTTGCAAGCATTTGTTGAATGCTGAGATTACTGGAGTGTGAGAATTTTTCCTGTCAGGAGTTTTTCATTAAATCATGTTGACAATTTTTTTATTATTTCTTGGTGAAAGAAAAAAGAAGCTTTCTAACGTCTCCAACTGGTTATGTGTGCCTCATGCTCCTTCCTTCAGCGCTCAAAAGTCCAGGCTCTAGGCCTTTCTTTTCTAAGTGCAGAAAAAAAAAAATCCAGAGCAGATTTTAGAGGCCTCTCACAGTTTTCTCTTTACTAATTTATTCTAACTTTATTTGACAATAGGGTTCCACTGACAGGAGACCAGCCCATCGTTTTCCCTTACTCCAGTTTTAGAGCTGGCTTAATCCCACAGATTTTGTGCACTACAAAGCCAATTGATTTCTGAACACTCATTTTATTTATTTTCATAATATTGAATCCTCAGCAGTATTTAGTTCTTTGAGGTAAAAAGTTTTTCTGTGTGAAGATCATATGCTTTCTCTGAATCAGAAGGGTGTTTAGCAGGGTGGTCAGTAATCTCAGACATCTCTGCTGTATTATCTGCTAACCTCTTGGAGGAAAATGGTCTGCTTATATGTCTGCCCATAATGGGCAAAGCAGTAGAGCACCCAGCACAAAATTTCACCAAATCACCAAATTCTCAGGCATTTTCACATGTATGCAATTCAAGAATAAAAGCCTCTGATCTAATATTCAGAGCCAGTGGGCAATCCTATCTCCCAGGATGAGCAAGGATGAGCAAGGATGAGCAAGGAGCCAGTATAGAAGTGGATACAGAGGACTCAAAGGGGCTGGCAAATACCCCACCATGGGTAAATGAACAGCAAAGATTGATATCCCACCTGATTATTTTTGGGTTTTTTTCATTTTCAATGACCATTAAGCAGTGAGCAAATTAACAAAAATTAGTATAATATGTAAAATGGCCCACCAGCAAGCAAAAAGAGCTGCATTCTTCAGCCACTTCATTTCCAAGGTGAACTTGAAGGCCACTGTGATCAGGCAAAACAGACACTATTTCAGCAGCAATCAATTGAAAACGTACTGTGCAAAAGAGGCAACCTTACATATTAATCCAAAGTAGACCAGCCTTCAGTTATGACAGATTTAAGAACTGTGCAGCACAACTCAGCAATCTTCAGTGTCGTCTGTAGAGGCCAGTAGTTGTCACAAAAACTAGTCAGTTGTTTGGGTGTTTTTAACAAATTTATTTCACACTGTGATTTGTCTTCTATACATAAACTTGTAGAAGGTTTCGAGAAAATCCAAGCTAATTTTTTACCATGAAAATTTCAGGTTAATTTTCTCAGTGGGCTTGCCATCTCAAATGACCAACCCTAGAGGAAGGCAGGTATTTGTCAAGCTGAATTAATTTACTAGTATAAAATCATACAAAATAAGAAATAAAATCTACAAAGAATCTCGAAAAGGATTGTACATATTTTATTTTTTTTTTCCAAAGAACTTTTCCATGTTGAAAGAAGATTGGAAAGAAAATGTGTGCTTCTCAGATAAAGTTAAGCTTTTGGAAATCCAGTGTCCCAAGGGGTTGTTTTCTGGTGGGGCTGCACTTTGAATTGAAAGGAAAAAATATTGAAAGGAAAAATATTGTCTAAGTAACTTCTGTTACAAGTCAAATGCAAGCTATTTTTAAGCTGGGAACTATGGAAAACTTCATTGATTGAACTGGTTACCTGATTCAGGAGGTTTCTTATTTTTATTACACCAAGTTCCTGGCTGTTATAAATTAATGTGGCTGTTCTTGTTCTGATGGAGCTAGATGAACAATAACCACTGGAAGTATTCACTGGACCAAAGTGTAAAGATGAGGAATCTTATGGCAATTAATCTCAGCCATAAGACTGTTGCTTGAGTAAATCCAAGGAAAGAGGCAAACATTTTTCACAGCAGCCTTTATATTTCTCCTATCTTTCTAATTGATTGGAGAGCAATTAAAGACTAAATTAGATCATCAATCAAATGAGGCTGTGCTAAATACTGTCCCTGCTGCCATGTACTAGCAAAATTTAGTTTGTTTGCAAACCTGTGTCTTTACTCCAGTCATGCATTACACATTAAGGGTTGTGAGGAATACATTTTTCCATACAATTTCCTGACTATAATGTTATTCTGGATTCAGGAGGAAGAAAAAAAGAAAAACAATTAAAATCCATCACAAAATTATGTATTCTTAAATTTTTTTCAAAAATCAAAATTCAGGTACTTCTGAAGTCCATAGCCAGACTGAGGTTTCATGGGCCCAGTGTTTGCACAGGAGTCTTTAACTACAGATTTCAGTGCAGTTCAAGGGTCTCTTTGCAGGAACTGAATCACTTCCACACTGCTATGGAATTGGAGAGGAAAAGCTGGCTCCACACTTCTCATATCAGAGAAAATACTCTGATTACAGTAGATAAAAGATAAAAAATTGGAACCAACAGAGTGAAACCAGCTATGCCTGGCCCACTACTACAGCCTAGTTGTTACAGATTTTTTTTAAAGATGAATAAGTGAGAGGTCATCTCTTCCTTTTCACCAATGCTTCCTTCTCACATTTTAACAAGCATTGTATTGCTTTTGATAAGAGAGAAACATGAAATAGAAGAAAGCAAAAAAACTTCAGTGATGAGATTAAAATAACTCATGGGAATATATTTTATTCAAAGCCTGCATCAGCTTTAGTGAAAGACCTTCCATATATGTCATCCATGCTGTATTTAGATTGGGCACAAACTGTACAGAATTTCTACCAGATTAAAAAGGAAGTATGATTTATGTGCACATGAAGGGTGAAGTAGTGGTGTACAAATCACATTTGGAATAATTTAGGTAGTGTCATTGTCACTGTCCTTAGATAGCTCAAGGCAGAAAAGATCAGTATGTCTTATCAGTAGAAGGAAATACTGGGATGAGTTCATTGGGAATCAGGAAGGGCATCATCCAGTAATTGGGAACTAATTAAGAATAGCTAGGATTCACTTGGAATCAGAAGTGAGGGCTCCACTAATCTTATACCTGCAAGGGAATATGTCATAATACTTCTGCTAAAAGAAAACACTTTTATTGTAAAAAGGTTACTAAACTATAGGGATTTCCTGTGGAAAGACTCAAGTTAGGGTTCTAGGAGAAAATAAAGGTATTGTTGTGTATAAACATTGTTATGAGGAATTAGTTTAATAAGTACCCATGTTTCATGGAGACAGAGGCAATTGGCAGACCATCAAATTGAAAACTACTTTGAATAGCAAGGTAGAAATGACCAGAGTGGCTATTTATAAATCACTCCCTGAGACAGATAAATTCTGAGGAGTCATTGTGAAAATACAGGTTGTTTATTCCTCTGCAAAAGCATGTTTTTCTTAGAAAGAAGAATCAGCGCATAATAATGGAAGAAATTAATGGTTTTTTATTATAACAGGTCTGACCTTACTCTGTTACTTATACTATATCTACGCTGCACTGATGGCACCTACTGCCTTGTATTAGCACACTGCTGTACTTTGTTCACTTGGATGAAGGTGGGAACACCATGAAAGCTTAGGTTCCTCTGTGGGTTTATGCCTCTTTTCTTAATTTTTGTCTTTTTAATTACACATGTAATGAACTAATTAGAATATCAAAGCTGTAAGTTAAATTCAGGCACACATATGTGAAGCAATCAGTTGCAAACCTCTTAAAATCTTGGTACTAATCCCTCAGTTGTTTATATTCATACCATCTCTACACTATAATTTCCAGTAAAGACTTTATCCTTGAATAACAAACTTTTTGGAGCATGAGGTTTTATAAGGAAGTGTCTTTATAAAGTACTTTGCACATTTACAGCATGTTGTGAATGCTCCTGTTATTGACAAAATGCAGTCTGTAAAATAGATAAGGCTGATTTTACCACTTTTTGTTTCTTTAGCTCACTTATTTCAGGCATCTTATATCTTACTTTTTACTTCTGTGTTAGGGTTGGTAGTGCTGACTCAGTACCTGACAGCTTGTTTCAACTTTGCTTGCTGCTGGCTTAGCAAACCAAATTCAGTAACAAATGTGAAATCAATTGCAGTTAAGGACACTTTTGCAAAGATGAACGAACAGAGCAGGAGTTCAGCCGCATCAAGATGTATGCAAAGAGAAGTATAAGCAGGAAGCATCAGCTGGGATTTTCTTACTCCAAGATAAAACAAAAGTAAGTGTCTGGATGACTGGATATTTTAAAAAAGCAAAATCTGAATCAGCCCCTTCATCTCAGGGAGGCAGGCATTTAAGATGCTGGTGACTGATGGAAGTTACCAAGCTTTCAGTTATGATAAAGGTGAGTAATGATTTTTATGTCATTCTTCACAGTCTATCTTCATATTGTTCTCCATCCTGTCAAAACAAGTGACCTGCTTTTCCACATAGCACCCAGATGCCTCAGTGCTTTAACAATAAAGTAATATGAACTGGTGCTACTCTTCTGTCAGCCCATGAAAAGCTGTCTCTGGAGAACATGTGGATTTATGTGGTAGACCTTTAGGATGCTGGTAATAACAGCAGCAGGGAGCCCTGAATGGCATGTTCTGTCAACAGCAGAGTCCTTAGGACCACGAAGGGGTTCTACCCTCTCCTTCCTAACTGTATGTGGACTGACAGGTCTCTCCAGAACTCCTTTCACCTTCTCTCACAGCCTAAATAGAAATGAATGACAAAATATTCCTGAAAAGGGGATAAAAGGACAGAGAAATTAATTCCAAGTTATAATATCTTTATAAAATACCCAAAAGAAAATAACTCAGGCAAGGCAGATATAATGGCATCTTTCTCAACATATCTCTCTCTCAACCTATCTCTCTCAACTTTTACAGATGCCACTTGGTCTGGCTTACCCACATGAATGTACAGAGTGACAGACACTGAAAGATCATTGCTGAGTGCAGTTGAGCTCTGTGTCATCAGGTATTAAACAGGACCAAAACACTTGGAGTGTCTCTGAAGCTGTTTTCAGCCCACAGCTGTGCCTCACACAGAGGAAACACCTTTTGTCAATTTGCTAGACAACAAAATATGGCAGTTACATGTTTGAAAATCTTCCAGTTGTTAAAGCTGGTCTGTGGGAAATGGTGTATGGAAATTTATAGCACAGTGATAATGTGATGCAATCCAGTTTAAAGAGGATCTTAAATGAAAAATTATTTCAAAATCAGTTGGAAGGTATATATGTGATATATGTAGTAAGGTAAATATCTTTCACTCAGTAAATTGTGTATTAACATCAGTGCTATATTGAAATTAATAAGTGCACTGAGAGATTAGGAGTACCGCATGTGTTATGTTAGTTGACTTAAATATATTCATTCACAGAAAATTAACAGATTAATACATTAGATTTTCATAAATCCACTGCATAACTCTTTAGGTCTTTGGTTTGCATATTACCTATAAATTATTGCTTCTTAGAGTCTGACAAGAAATTACAAAAGGAAGTCTTCCTTTTTGAAAGGCTTGAAATTTGATATTGAGATGTGGACAGAGGTGCTGACATGATTACGGTAGAGATTTTGCCAGGAGACCTACTATAAAGGTACAGCAGAGAAGTTCCTAGTTCAATATGCACTTGTTAAGAATTTGGTGGCAGAATCTCTCAAGTTTTCATGAGCTGTAAGCATGTTCAGTCAGCTCAGAAATGCCTTGTATCAGTGCAGACAGCAGAGAGAGCTGCCCATGATCATAGAGAAAATGAGCCTTTTTCAGGGGCGAGCACTTCCCCTGGATTACACTGCCGTGTTGTTAGATGCTACTACAATGTAAGGTGCTGGATTTGAAAGTGAAAACACTTTTTCTCCTTATTATTTGTTTCTACCCCTGAATCTCATGAAGATAGAAGGAAAAAAGCAATAATGCAATTAGATTATGAGAGCTGTGATACTTTACATGGACTAGAAGGTGAAGAAAAAGTAAAGAGAAGAAGTAAAGAGAAGAAGGATGCTGGAGGAATTGGGGATTGAAAAGCTCAGGCTTAGAAAGCGAAAAGCAGAGCCTTTGTGACTGTTCAGCCCCTCAGCAGTGCAGTGCTCTCAGCAACAGCTTTGAAGTCCACACACAAATGGGTCTTGGAGATAAGAAAACCAGAAAGCAGATAATAGGGCATAGCAGCAGTTACAGAAGAGGTCCATGTCATGAACGTGAAGGACTTATTTGGACATTACTCTTTTGTTTTCTTGACAGAGGAAAATTTGTGAGATTGAATATCTTTCAGGGCAACAGAACTTGCTTTCGGAGTGTTCCCACAAAGCAACAAGTTTGGGGGAAAAAAGCTCCAAAATGGTAGATGCCCACACTGACCTTTTCAAAATTGAAAATCCTGGGTTTATTGTATGTAACAAGCTTTCATTTGAAAATCCAAGTTACTGTGATTGAGAGACTAAAATGATCTGAAAAAAAGAAACACTTCAAAATTATATAGAAGCCTATTTCAATTGAATAGGAATCGTGCACTTAACTTTCAGTCTATGAAAAATGTGACATTTCATCTTCTAAGCCCTATTTGTGGTGAATACTTTCTTTCAATTGGGACAATTTTCCTAAGTGGGAAAAAACCATCTGTTTCCCTCTCCTTCCAGCTGTGGCTTTGCTCTTTCGCATTTCTCTGCTTCAGATCTATAGGCACTGGGTAGCACTTCAATGGGAAATAGGGGGGGATGGAATAGAAGGCCTTCATTTGCTTTTTTACTAGAAAAATCTCTCTATTAAATGTTATGGTCATAAAATCAAGGGTCTGTAATACATGAAATGGCAGAATTTGAATGTCTTTCAGCCTTAACTCAGCCATCTTTGGCTTATACACTACAATGCACTTCTTCTTTTTATGATCACCTGCTTCTTTCCCCAGAGCCTCATACAACCTAAATAGGTAATTTTTTGAGTGAATAGGTTTTTCTTATTGTGTGTTATCACCATCATTTAAAATTTGCTTTGGCACTTTGTCTGAACTGATGCCCTAAGATCCTAATTCAGTTTTCTGTCCTTCAAAAGATGGCTATTTGCTGTTTGTATTATTTTTAATACTCTAAAAGCAAAGGTATTCTGAAAGAATAATATTTTCTTATTTGTTTGTGATCAAGGGTCATCAAATTTACCTTTGAGATCTGATATTTGAATTGCAGACACTAATTCATCCTCTTATGTTGATCTTGTTCAATTAAACGTACAGGCCAACAAATTAGGTAACTGTAATAGAAGAGGCTGGATTTTGTCTGCAAAAGAGGTGGCCACCAAGTTTTATTGTTATTCTTCTGCAAAGATTTGGGGCAGTCATCTAAGATAAGCCTTAGCTTTGGCAGTTGCCATCAGCATTACTGCAGTTTTGCTTTGAATTTTTTGCTTTGCTTGGCTACTAATGTCAGGAAACTTCACCTTCCTTTTATACTCCAAAAGCATGAAATATCCAATAAGAAATCCATAAAATGCATATCCAAGAGAAGCAAACAGACTTTTCAAATAACAATAAACCAGAGTATTTCAAACAAAAGAATCAAAATACATAGAAATATGTGACCTGATGGTGGGAAAGATTTTACACAACGTTCTCACAACATATATATATACCCACCTCCTCCTTTGCCAGTTCCTTTCTCCAAAAATAACCTGTATTTCATTTAGGTTGTTTTAGAGGCTTCCAGATAATGTAACCCACACATCCATCTGCATTTGGAATGCAGTGGTTCGTGAATGACCTTTTCATTACATTTACTAAGCAGGATCTTGATCCAAGTAGATTCTTTGGCTTGGGCTCATTCTACCCTCCCTTGTGCTTTGAACAAACCACTTCCCCAGGCTCAGAAGGCCATAACTTTCGTTGTTTGAAAAACTAATTTAACACAATTTATTGTAGCATTCCCTTTTCCCCTGTCATAACTTCCTGATTGCTGTTCATCTGTACCAGATGTGCTCTTTACATTTCCAAATTATATAAACTTATTACCCAAAATGGTTCTCCCTCTTTCCCCATCTGCTGTATATTTATATTTACAGTAGCATGCTAACTTGTATACTATATCACACATTTAACTACTAGGTCTGGAAAAGCACAGGGAATTCCTCTCTTAGAGGTGCAGTTCTTGCCATCTGTAGCCATATCTGTCCTATCTTCAAAAACATCTGATTATGTAAGATACACAAGGCAGCTTTAGATAGAGCAGCCTCCAAGGAAAACTGGAGGTACTGCACAGGGTAATAGTCCTGAAGTAGCAGATGGCACCTTTTGAATCAGTCCTAAAACCATGGTGCAAGGGTGACATGCTTCTAATGATAAAAAACAGCAGTGACTGTTGAAAGCTATCATTTAAATCTGCTGCTCAGTATGAAACTGGGAGATTAAGTGGACTTGTGTGTATGCATGTCTACTTCCTATTACATTTCTCTTGAGAAATATTATCTGGGAGCAAAATATATGCAGTAATTTAACAAAAATAAACACCAATTCTGCAGAATCAATCTTCTTCAAATTTTCCAATGTAGTAAAAAGGGAATGGTGACTACTTTGCTCATCAAAAGTAAGATTTTAATGCATTTTCAGAAAAGTGATGTGCCTGTTGATCAAGACACTGCCTGTGCATGCACAAAACCACAGTATAAATTCAAGGATTTTTTTTCTCCTTTATGTAGGCTTTAGAAATAATCCTTAAATTCATTCCAGCATTTTTTACAAGTGTAAGGGAAAATTCCAATTCCTGGATTTATGGGATTATGCTAAATGCTAAACCAAATCATAGCAATGTATGCCATGCTGAATTTTCCCTCTTTTGCACAATTCTGAGACCCAAAGTGTCACCTTAAACCAACACAATAAAATGTGATCGTTCACCCACTTCAGTTACTGCTGTAAAAAGCAGTGGCATAGCAGGGTCCTGACTAGGCCAGCCACACTATTCTCAGTCTGGAGGAAAGACCAGGATAACAGATGATGAAGCATTAATTTTTGACAGATAATTTTGTCCTGAAAACACCTACTCTAAACTGAAATTCTCCCAACATTTGCATATCTTTTTTTTTTTTTTTTTTACTTTTGTGCCTTTTAATTTTTTCAAAAGTAGGAAAATTTGTCACATTCCCAGTGTAGAATAGAAAATAAGAATGACTTTTTACTTCTTGGAATTGCTTAACAAAATAAGATATTTTAACAGTTATCTTTCTCCAATGAAAAGATCTCCTAGAGTATTGAATATATTTGTTTTGAAAATCAACAAATCCTTCATTTAAATTGCTAGTTAAATTATATAATTTTTTCGGTTCTTCTTCTCTTCTGCAATTTAATGCATTTTCAGTTTTGTCACAAGTGCTGTTTTTGTTACAGGATTAAGCACACTGAGGTATCATCTCAAAACCCAAGCTTAAAACAGTACAAAAACAGGGCTATGAAAACACTTTTCACTTTCTAGCTCCATTCGTTCCACCAAAATTCACACAGAATTGTATGAGCCTGCATATGCATGTGTATTTCTCTGCCTTCATTGCTTGAATCCATAAATTGTTCTGCTCTGGAAGCAGAAAAAAGCAGCTGCAGGACGAAGTTTGTTCCATGCAGTCTGGGGGTTCTGACTGACTGTGACGGGGGTGGTGTGTGGAAGATGATTTAGCTTTATTTTCCTTGCCTCTTTATCCACATTTGTGCCCCTCTGAGAGTCAGAAAACATATCCAAGGGATAGTGGGATTTTCTCCTCTTCTCAAGGAAAGTCTAGAATTATTTTTAACTATTAACGATTTTTATTTTAAGTGTTAAGTATTTCTCATAGCCTGAGATTCTGCAGTGCTGATGAAATACAGAAGCTAAATCCCATCCTGTGCCCTCCTTTTATACAATCACTCCTCAGCAGTGTGAAACATCTGTATACTTTATATGCAGAGCTCAGCAATAATTTATTCAATGTACTTCACCTCCTATTTCTAAAACAACTGTGAGGAACTTAGCATTCAAGTGTCTTTGGAAAATAAATTTGGCAATCTTTTCATGGAGGAACTGGTACTAGTGTAGAATCTTTGAAAAGGAAAAGTATTTATTCTATGCCAGTGACACTGAAGGGGTGCATGATCTAGATCACTTCCATTTAGCTAAAAAATTAGACAGAACCTAATCTTTGAAGAATTAAAGAATGGTAGAAATGTTTAATCTTTATCAAAATGTTTCATTGAAAGTGGGTGAAAAAGAAGGATTTGTGTAATAAGTGTGGACCCTTCTACAACTTATAAATGTAAATATAGAGAAGATGATTGTTATATAATTCTGCAAGGAGATTGACTTAGTACAGCATGGAGTTCTGACTTAAAACCTCATGATGTCCAATATCAGCAGAGCACACAGTCAGCAGATTAACAATTAGCTTAGTGACATATCCAAACATGGCTGGTTCACAGTGAGTTCTAATCAAACACAGTACCATCATCCACAGAGGGCTTCTGCAGAGGTTGTTACCAAGACAGATGTTATGCAACTTTTTCTCAATTATCTAGAATAAACATGAAACTCTCAATGACTAAATTTTCAGATGAAACAATAATAGGCAAAGCAAGAAATTATGAGAAGCTATTTGTATCACACAGTAAGCTGGACACTGATAGAATGGATTGTAGAAAATACAGTCTTTATAGAAAGACAGAAATGCCTCAAAAATATTAGGAAATCAGCTGTAGTATTAACTCTTTAAATATTCAGTTTTAAAAGAGAGATTTGACTTAGTTATTTCCACTCAGGGACAATCAGTTTCATTTCTGTTTACACCGTACTATTGGTTTCATCAGTCCAATTACTCTTTCTACCTGGCCTTGTCACTGCAACTGAATGATTGTGGCTCTTAAAATTAAATTTACAATACAAATACCTGACACTTTAGTTTGCCTTCTTAGAATAAAGCAGTTTTAGAAGAGGGCGTTTTGTGTAACTGAAATATTGCTAAAGGCTAAGCAGCTATGTAAATACTTAAATGATCTGTCCACCTCTCCTATGGCTCATTAAAACTATTTAATTCTACATTTTTCTTCTACAAAAAGTAATTTCATAAACAAGTTGGTTTTTTGGTTTTTTTTTTTTTTACATTTTCTTAATTTTCTTTTAATTTGTGGAATGATTGTGACTTGAAAAGATCAAAATTAGAAGGTTTTAGATAAAAACTCAAAGAAAATGTTGGTACTTCATTTTAAAAAATAAATAAATTGATAACATATCTGAAACTATTATTTTAAGCATGTCAGTATTGTCAATACAATATTGTATTAAGTTTCTATTAAGGGAAATCAAATGCTTCTGTGTAATTTCTTATCCTGCTCTCAAGCAGTCCTTTAATATTTATTCCCATTTACTGATGTATCCAGAATTGTAATGGAATTTAAAGCTTATTGGAGCAGGTCAAATATGCAGTTTCCTCTTCACCCATAACCTGGAGACTTTCTGCTACTGGATATATATTGCAGAAATAAATGGCAGTTTCATTTTACTGTTATTCATTGGTTCAAAACATTCAAGGTTAACATGCTGTGGTGGCTTATTCATGACAAATGTTTGCAAATCTTGAAAGTTTCATACATTTTAACACATATAATTTGTCCAAAAGTTCCTACCAGAAAGCATGGTTGTTCTTTATTCATTCTTCATCATTCATTTCTCTTTCAAAACCTTCCATTCTGCCAATGCATACACAGCACACACATGTACAATACAGTGTCTGCCAAAATGACTGGCCACACGTTTATGACTAGACAAGAAGTTAAATTGTTCTATAACCCCATCAACCAATATTTTCCATGCCCTAAAACAAAAGCAAGAAAAAGAGAGTACTAAGCGTACCACAGTGTTTACTCCAAGCAAATAGTTCAGATTATTCTATTTAATATATCTCAAGCAGTAGATTCTGGATAGATGAAAATATGCATTCTATTTCATGACTACAGTCATGGGGGCTGTAACTCCTCCAAAGCACAGCTACCTAGCTTTTGCAGTATGAATGAACTAACAGACCTTCTAGTCATAGGAATTGGCTATGTACGTCTGTTTACCCCAAATGTGTTTTTCCCTCTTAATCAACAATTCACTGGTGATTTTGTCTTATTATTTTTTCTCAGTTATGCTCACCATTCCTGAAAATGTGCTTTCTAAGCTTTTTATTCCTGTTTTCTGAAAAAAAAGTTAATAGACAGATTTTGAAGGTTTTCTCTTGCCTGAAGGTTTTGACTAGGATCTTTAAGAGAAAGCTAAGGATTCCTAGAGCATTATTCAAAAGATAATTTCACATTCTCATCTAGGTGCTTTTATATCTCTCCTCTTTTTTCTTATATACCTACTGTCATTTGAAAACTGCTAAAAGGCAAACAATTAATCTTTATTTTTCTATGCAAAAGCTGTGCCACTAGAATGTGACTTTTATTTGAGGAAGTTAGAGGTACTTTTTTTTTTAGTAGTATCAGTCACAATGATTTCAGCATGACTCAATGGTGCAGATATTTGCACAAAATTAGAACAATCAGTTACTGACCAAATTTTATCATTCACCAGCAATAATTATCTCTGCCCTACCACTCTTTACTGCCTTTCAGACCTCAATGCTTGTTTCCCTGCAATCCCATGATTATGAACAAAGTTTAGCCTGAACACTGCAGGGAAAATAGTCTTTGAGTTACATTGCTTAGCCTGGAGAAAAGAAGGCTCAGGGGGACCTTATCACTATCTACAACTGCCGGTGAAAGGAGGTTTTAGCAAAGTGGAAGTCAGTTTCATCTCCACAGTACCAAGTGACAGGATGAGAGGAAATGGCCTCAGCGGTGCCAGAGAAGGTTGAGATTGGGTATTAGAAAACATTTATTCACTGAAACGGTGGTCAGGCACTGATTGAATCTGGCATCCCAGAGAAGTGGCAGAAACACTATCCCTGGAAATTTAAAAAAAACTATGTGGATGTGGCATTTGGGGTCATGGTTTAGTTGTAAACACAGTAGTATTAAGTTAATACTGCAGCTGGACTCGATGATCTTAGAGGCCTTTTTAAACCTAAACAAACCTTCTGCATGGTGGCTGAAATTTTGAATTCTACCTCTGTGACTACTGATGGAGTACTTTATAGTATTAGAATTCTTTAGTCAGGAGAGAATTGTCAAAGCTGTAGCAGTAGCAACTGTAATAAGAGCTATATAATTTAAAATGCCCCACGGTACTGGTCCAGATGGTTAAAATTATTATAGAAACAAAGCCATCAACACCTTATTTCCTACATAACTATAGAAAATCCTTCTATGTCAATTTTTATATAATAAATGCTTATTTCTATTGATAACATCTCCCAATACCCAAGCACTGAGTAATAGTGGTTAACTCAGAGACCAACACTTGAGATACTAAGTAAAGAATTCTTTTCTCTATTGCATTAATTTATATACCTACATTTGCTATATATAGTCTTTTTACTAAGTAGCTAAGATACCTCTGCCTTTCTTTACAGTTCTTCTGCACATATCTTTCTTTCCCTGAATATTAATTCTTGAATAATTTATATTGTTAGTACATACTTTCACATCAGTAATTGTAAACTTCTTAGTATCATTTATGTGTATGTTAAAAACTTCTGCAGAGAAACTTCTTTTGAATTCCAACACTGAGTTCTCACCAATATGAAAGATAATCATCTATGCCTCATATTTGGTGAGATACCAGCACAAAAAAAAAAGTGGTAAAATAAAGTCCTTCATCATTAATTTTGTCCAAATATAAATTAACAAAATAGTTTAATTATCAATAGTATGCACATAATTACATATTTACTAACACTGGGATGGCCATATCAGACCACTGTATAAATATTTTACTAGGTATATGGACAGTGATCCCCAATATAGATATAAATATATATATATTTATATATTTTCACTGAGATCCAGCTACTCCCTATTCAATCACATTACAAAAAGAACCTTGTATCTGTTAAAGTTTATTATATTAGAATATTTCAATGTTGTTTTCTTTCCTTTTATATCTGTGGCAGTTCTGTAAACACCTCACCACTGTTTGCTGTTTCCCCACAGTGTAGAACAAAGGATTGTGCCACTTTGCATAAACACATGAGAGCATCAAAATTGCTTCCATCTCCAGACAAGCTATCAGTTCCAGTCTATGCTCATGGCTACTACTAGAAGCTGTGACTGGCAGGCTGGACTTATGTTTGGCAGAGAGGTTATACTAAAAGCAGGCAGCTTGATATACAGGATGGAAATTCTCTCCATGGCAATTTCTCAGATGGTCAGATCTGCATGTTGTCCTGGAAGATAGCTTCAGCTAAAAGCAAAAGCAAAAGCAAAGCAAAGCAGAGTCACAAAGAAATCCCCAAGAATCCACTTCATGTACTACTCCAGTCCCACGAAAGAGCAATCAATACCTTCTGTCAGACTATCACATCCTCACTCATTAGCTTGCCAGTGACGGAGGAGTTCAGCAGCCATAGATAATCTGTACCTGCTGCACATTTATTTTTCTTTTGTTTGAACAATGAGAGGATATACCTCACATCAAGTCTGAGTTTATAGTGCTGATAAATCACACTTAAGGGAACAATGAAAAAAGCGCCTATTTAATAAATATGTGTTCATATCTCATATCTAATTACTTCCAATGGGATACTAAATGCATCCCACAGAGACAAGGGAGTACATAAGTCACAAAACGTAAAAAAAATATCTCAGTGATGCATATATTTCTCATGAGTCATAGATAAAGCTCAAGAGCAACAGTTCTTTTTGACACTTTGCTACCTACTGCTGCTGTCAGGTGAATGAGAGGAATGAGAGGAATGAGAGGAATGAAGGAATAGCCCAGGGATCAAATAGGGAGTAAAAAGTACCACTAGGAGTTATATAACATAAATTAAAGCATAAAAGAGATTTACATTTCCCAAACCACTAGATAAATAACTCTTGGATTGACTTACTTGAACAGAAGGGGTAATAAATCCTACTGTTCTTACAGGAACACATTTTATTCATGTCAGTTCCACCTACAATTAGTTTGTTTATTTATTTACATACCTGCAAGGATCTACTTTTAAACTTTCAGGTTCTACATCTACATACTATCAATAACACTACAACACAGGCTTCTGGGAATGCACTCAGTCCCAGAAGTTTGGTCTTATTCCAAGACTAGAGACTTCAGGTTTTCAGGTTTTTGACTTTAATGGCACTTGTATTTCTCTTTAGAACAATTTGTAAAAATTCCGCTAGCTTCACCATTTCTAAGATAACTGATCTGAACTGGATCTTACACAGTTCCTCACAAAAGTGGCAAGTATGATTTAGTAAACACCCTCTAGTTCCAGCAGCTGTACAAACAAGACTTGTATCAGAAACTGAACTTGAGTGAAGAGGACCTGGGCCTTTAGGTGAAGCTAAATATTTCTGGAGAACTTAAGTATCTACAAGTTCATGGGTGCAGCAAAAAGACCCTGACAGATGGAAGAATTAAATAATCAATATTTATCTTATTCTGTAGCTCTCAAACACAAGACTTCAGACAAACCTGTCTCATTCACTTGTAAAATGATCACTAAAAGGAAAAAATGCTGTTTTTAATTCCAATCACAGAGATAGGCTTAGTATTTTAAAGAGAAAGCAATTCATGTCCATTTTGAATTCTTTAAGGAAAGGTCTACTTTGGCCATATAAAGAAAAGGCAGGCTTTAGTATCCCATCTGTAGCAGAAGGATCCTTTTCTCCTAGGGAGATAAGCTGGTTGCAAATAATGAGGCTGACTGATAGACAGCTTGGGATACTCAGGGCTGAGATATTTACCATTTTTGGGTTCAAACATTAACTAAGGCCAGAAACAAAGGAAATGTACTCCTGATATCCTGCATGGTCCTGTATAAGCATGCTGGGTCCAGAGAAGTAACATAAAAGCTTTGCTATCATATTTTTAGGGATGGACTCTTGCTGCTCAGGTACCATGAGTGCAAGACTTATTCTAATTCTGAGATCCTCCATGAAGAATCCAGATGCAAGCAATATGCAACTTTATTATACACATTTGATGCCTTTCTGAGGCAGAGGGAAGTTTAGAAAAGTCCTACCATACAAAGAAAAAAAAAATATAATTTTTCTGGAGCTTAGGATCCCTTTAGCCTTATCTTCTATCAAGGACTTTTGAGTGTCTTAGAACTGTATAAGTCAGTCCTAATTTGTCACTTCTTTCTGTTAGTGTTTTCATTCCCTTCCTCACTTAACATGGCCCATTTGCCAGGCTGAATTAATGAGCACAGAGCCAGCAAGTAAATTTCTTCACCAGCATGTTTTGTTCTCAAGACCTCTCAAACCAAGCAACACAGACTTGCTTTTGTTGAATAAATATGTAGGCTGATACCCCATTTATCTTCATTTGCTAGCATTTAAATTCTAGCAAAGGAATACAGCACTACACTAATCAGTAAGAATGATGCTATCATTATGTTGTTCCAGTGGCTACAAGATAATTAATGTTTAGTGATAGACACATTCAAAATAACATTAATTATGTTATTAATGATTTTAATTAACTTCAAATGCTTCTGTGTTTTCCAATAAGTTCCTATATTTAGGAATAAAGCTACCCACAATTTGTAACTCTTAGTCTCTTCCTGATTTTTTTTCCAACAAAGGTTTACCCTGAGATTGGAAAAGGCACCTCTGGAAGTTAACTTGAGGTTAATTCTATTAACTGTTTTATTCTATTTTGTGTTTGGTTTTTCTTTCTGGTGGTTTTTTGTTTGGTTGGTTGGTTTTGTTTGTTTTTGGGGTTTGTTTTGTTGTTTTTTTTTTTTTTAATACTTTGTAAGACTAAAATTTGAATAACAAAGAAATTAGGTGCATTTATGTCAATATGTTTCACCAGAAGTCTGGTCTGTGGCATGAAGTCAGCCCTGAACAGATTTTTTTTCACCATGAGCAGAAAATGAAGTTAAATGCTTCTCTAATAGCTTTAAAAGGTCATTTAATGATCTTGGGGGGATTTTTTTTTCTATTGTTGCAAGAACCAGCCTGAAACTCCTATCATCTTGCTGGTTTATTTGTCTTCTGGGAAAGAAAACAGATGCAAATTTTTCCTTATCTTCCCACCACTTCTCATTTAAAAGTACTTTTCTTTCAAAGTAGACATTTTTGTTGTTGAAATCATCTCTTATGACAGTTCCATGGAGGTTATTAACTGACACACAAAGGAAAGTAAAGTTACTAGGTAGTCCAAGCTCTTTTGTAATATATGTCTCAATCATGAGAGCCTTAAATAGAGAGAAAAAACCCTATTGTTGTGTCTTCTGATTATGGCTTCTCTTGTAAAAACTATTTCAAAATGTTGATTATTTGGGAGCAATTAAGAACAGTTTAAAGTCACTGTGGCTGGTGATGGAGAAGCTTTTTAAGCAGCGTCATATTCAGACTTGTCAAAATATACAAATAGCTGAATGTTTAAGACCAGATCTAATACAGTAACCTGAATTACAAAAACTTCCTTTTCTGCTGCTATTTATAATCTCATTTTTAAATAATAAGTGAATATATAAAAATTAAATTATTGTATATTAATATATAATATGTAAAAATTATGTCTAGCATAATATATAATATACATATTTTTTGTAATCTCAGGACTCATTGAAGATTTTCTTCTATTGTTTGAAATTGTTAGGTCTCAGAAGTCAGGTGCAAGATTGTATTGCCTTTAATAAAAGTTCTATGCATTGTTATTTCAATTCTGCACAGCAAAAAGGAAGAGCTAAATACCTGAGATTAAAATTCAGAATATTCACCCTCCTGAATAAATAGCCAACCAATTTTAATATACCACAGAAGACAGACATAACATCATTTTGTTCTTCTCATCCTTGCTCAGATGATTTTTCAGGACTCTAGAAAAGTGTCTGTCTAAGCACAGAATTCAAGACTAGAATTTTATCACATTTAAAATGCTTAATTATTTATATGGATAAACATGACATCAATAGTAAAGATGAAGCATATGTGTATCCAAAGTAGACTAAAGCTGATGGTGAGAGATGTCAGAGATATACTTGTTGTAGGAAGTACGCTGTGGAAGGGTTCTGGACCACATTGCACAGTTATTGTAGTTCTCTGGGCAGTCACAAAACTTGTCACAAAGAAAGAACTGCCTGAGAACCTGATTCTTCAGACAGAAAAGTTCCAAAATCTAGATGAAGCCTAAAACAGAGATTGGTTTCTGAATCTCAGTTAGGCTCAGGTATGCAACTGTATACCAGTTGGTTTGTTTGTCAAACTGAAGAAGTGACTTTCAAGTGGTGTAGGAGTTTTTTAAGCACCATCTTCAGTGTTCAGAAGATATAAGGAGGAGACAGAGCTCTGAAACCCCAAATTTGGGATTGGGTACCTAATTTAAGAGAGGGGAAAGAGGGTGCCTTTATAGGGTAAAGTGGTGACCATGTCTTTCACCAAATGCACTGAAAGGAGAAAATTTCATTTAGTTTTTAAG
The DNA here is from genome assembly GCF_026979565.1 of Vidua chalybeata. Classification (NCBI taxonomy): domain Eukaryota; kingdom Metazoa; phylum Chordata; class Aves; order Passeriformes; family Viduidae; genus Vidua; species Vidua chalybeata. The sequence goes on from NC_071535.1 coordinate 19,719,161, forward strand.
CTAAAGTTCCCAAAAACAATTCTGTTCCATTGGGGAACAATTTCCAATAAAGTACTAATTTCAAACTGGGCAAGACAAAGTAGTGGGACCTATCCCACAAAAGATAGAACTGCACTGGCATGGACCTGAAATATTTCTCCTCTTTCTTCAAGATGTGTACAAAGGCAGAGAGTATAGAGGAAAGTTAAGTACTCAGGGTGTCACACAATCCAGGTGAGGGCTCCTTCTTCAGCACTCTTGTTCTAACAAACTACAAAGCCAGGCTTTACTCAGGTTCAGGGTCTTCTGCCTTTTTTTTTTTTGAAAATGGAAGCTCTTCATATAAGGAGCTGCTTCAATGTGTGGATAAGTGATCAGAGAATGTGGCAGGAAGAACAGAACTGAAAATTGTTGACATCCAAAAGCAGTTCAATGATCTGTGCAGAGTAAGAAGTGCAGAGGCACTACAAATACCACTACTTGCTTTTTATCCCCAGCTCCCAAAGCTCAAGTAGCCCACCACTCTTTCCTTATGTCTAACTAAAAACCTCATAAAGACCTTGTAAGTACACCTGCCTCACATCACCTTGATCATTTTGGGTGCAAGATACCTGTAAGTGCTCTTTCACACCTAGCCCAGCGTCACATAGTGCTTTGGAGGTGCCTTACTTTTCCTGACAGAACAATTCAATAAGCCTTAGAAAGAAGTTCTTGACATAGTCATTCTACATATGTAGAAGAGAACTGTATGAGAAGTTCTAAGAGGAAAATATACAAAATTAATTATATCATCTTTGAGAATTTTGTGGTGATAATCTTTTGTGCTTCAGCAGAACTTAAATTTTTCCACTGTGCACAGCTAATACAGCTATGATAGGGAAGATTAAAACTATATTACTTTCATTAGTGACTCTTTTACCTCTCATTCATTTTCCTATTCACTCCTCATGTTTTGTCTTAATCAGATAATGATCCTTCATCTTGTCCCCTGCAAACAGAGCTCTGCAAATAATTTCACTGAAATTGATCCTTTCACTTTTATAAAATGAAAGAGACAAGGTCTGGTATTTTTTACTGCTTGGAGATAGTCATGTGAAAGGTTATGTAGGGAATGGAGGACATGCATTTAACAGTAATGTAAATAATGATTAATAATAAGAACAGGAACATATGTTAAAATCCTCCTGTAATGATGTTGGCTACGGATTCATATTTTGCATCTTAGCCATGACAACTGATGAAATCAGTGCTTGCTTTTCTCTCTGATGAATTCATTCTTAGATATTTATAAGTTTAGCATTACATTTTAACACACAGACAAAAATAAAAGACTTCATATATCCATCCTGACATGTTTTCAATACTATTTTAATGTGCGCACTTTAATTTTTCAACCTCATCATATTGCGTTTTAGAAACTGCAGTTTACTTCCAAAAAAAGGAACACTATGATGCTTCTGTCTGTAAGACTTTCTCTACTGTTCCAACTCAACAGTGTATGTTAAAGAAAGACTGAAATCAGTGAGCATCAGTCAGTTCCTGGTTTCCATGAACATGGATTTTACTCTGCCGTAAGCAGACACTGTACATTTGCCATAGACTTGACAGTGCACTTCACTGTCCTACACATGTGCCATCTACACATCTCCCAGGACTCCTCAGGGTTCAAATGCTCCTACCTGCAGCCACAAATGCTGGGTTAGTGACTCAACTACCTCTGTTTCCTCATAAACCAGATTCCTCAGATAAGCCCATAACACTTTACTTTGATGGCAGAATCCATTACTGATCTAATACTGGGGATCTGTAAAAGGTTATTTCCTGAATACAGCAAATAAAAATTTTACCTACCTTAATTACTCCAAGCAAAATCTAAACATAGATCCTTATCAAGTTACTAGCCCAATTCTTTTGCCTCTGTTTCCTGCAAAATTTTAATCTCTCGATCCCAGGGCCCTTCTTAACCTGTCCCTCATTACAGTCCACATTATTCTTCTTTGGTATACTCAGTGCAGGATTTCATTTCTCTGGCCTAGCTCATTACACTGATTGGTGTTGGAATAAAGATAGCCATATCACAAAGGGACCAATTTTCATTGCATCATTCAAATAATTGGTGTCTCCGCTGCCTATCCATCTCTAGAAAATTCATCAGTCCCAATTAGAAGCCCTGCTGTGTCTACATCACAGTGTATGTTTGAAAATGACATTATTCATAACATGTTCCCCCACAACTTTTGGCTAACAAACAGGATCTCAGGGGAAACCATACTGACAGGGTTGGAACCTAGATAATAAAAGCTTAATTATTATAAGCAATGATGGTATTTAATAATTGTGATCTCACTGGGAACAATTTCAAAGAAGAATCACTTTTGCTTCATTGCAATGTGTGAGTGATGACACTAATAAAGGCTCACATGAGGAACTCCCAGCCTGCTTCCCACAGCAAATATTAATTACTGTTCCACTAAATGCCGAAGCTGGGAAGTCAGTGAGCAAGGATTTTATCTGTGCTTGGCTGGATTAACCACTCGCTGTAATATAAGATATAATAAAGAAAATCAGGGGCTACTGCCTACAGGATGAGGGAGAGTCATGGATGGTCCATTCCTTCAAAGTAAGGAAAAATAAACCAGCCTAAATACACCTACTCTCTGGAAGTGATGAAAGTAGCAAGCTTAGCAAATTAATTGCCTTTACAATTAATAACTTTGCACTTCCTTCTTCCCTTTTCCCCAGCTAAGCAGACATGTGACTAATGATGTTTTCTCTCCCATCAAATTGGAGAATAAACATAAGTCCATTCAGTGTGAGATGTAGGTGGAAATTAAACCCTGCTATTGTGAGTTCCAAAGGCAGGGAAGGAAGTCAAACAGGAACAGATAAGATTTACTTTGAAGATGGATTCAAATGTCCTGTTAAGTAAAGTGGAAGCTAACAGTAAATTGGAAGCTATCTGTTTCGTTCCTTAGAAATTTGGCTTCCTGATTAGGGAGTGGCACAGGGCTACCTAAAAAATTTTAATTACATTGCCTTAAAAAAATATCAGGTAGATTTCTTAATGCAGTACTGGTTTTGCTAATTTTGAAATATTTGTTTTCTTATTTTCTTTTTTTTTACTCTTCTGTGGAAAAACACATGTGAAATCCTCTGCCATATATATTTAAAATGAGAACAAAATATGTAAAACAATTTTTTAGACTGGAGTATTGCGTGTCAAAGAGAAAAAAGTGAAAAACTTTTGTTTACCTCTCTGGGTAAAGCTGTTCTGTGGCATTTACCCATTACATTGGGCCTAGATGGTCTAAGTGGTCAAGGTTTCTACAGCTAGAAAAAGATTACTAACATTCAAAATTAAAAGGCACCAGTGAACTAAAAAAAAATGTACTGCAAGACTGGTGTCAATTTATGTTCTCAATCAACCCTTGTTGATAATTATATCTGGTTCTTTTATTCAGCCTAGTGTAAAAATAGACATTACAATAATTTGTTGATCTAAAGCATGTCTGCTCTGGACATTAAATGAGTGAGAAAGACACAGGACAGGACACCTTTCCCTACAGGGCACAGATTAGGGAAACTGGGCAGTGGGGAATTTGCTCTTAATGGAGATAGACAGGCTACAACCCACAGGTCGAATGATTCAAGTTCTATGAGATTCAGTACCAAAAATAAATCACAATTTTTTTTAACCAGTGCACAAGCCAGGCTTTAAAAGGGGAAATAGCATTTGCACATAGAAGAGCTTTTAAAGAACAGCTGTTTTTTCATGGAGACAAGATATTTTGTGCATTTTAAATAAATACAGAGCACTGGAAATTTTGAAACCAGCCATCTCATCATAAGCTGTGGGGAGAGGTATTTAGGAATGGGCCAAGCACACATAGAGCCAGAAATCTGCAAACAGAACTATCTGGAGACTATGTTTATGCCCATACCTTGCTTTCTAAAAAAGAACAAAATAAAGAAAATCACACCAATAAAATCTTGTAAAGGTGCTTATGGATTTTGCTGAGAAGTGTTTGAGAAAAGAAAACAGTAAATGAAAGTAGACCCACCACCTCACAAGGATTCTCAAAAAGAAGTTTGTTTTTGTCAAAGGAATAAAGGTACAAGAGGATTTTTTGCATTGGTAAAAATACATTACAGTCAGTACTACAGCTCGTTCTTTAAAAGAAAATAAACCCTAAAAAAGCCTTTTATACAATGGATGGTTTCTCTTTTGCATTGGAGAATCACTGAAAAAATTATTATAATTATTCTAAAGCAAATTTCTTTTAATGTGTTATGGCCCTGCAAAGGTGTAATGCATCCAACCTAATAAAAAATACTCTATGTAGACCCCCATATTTTTCAAATCACTATACAAGAAACAGACAATCATCAAAATTAGCAGAAATTGATAGATGAGGGGAATGCAATAGATGTATTACTATCTACTCTGAGATCATAAGAGACTGGCACATATTACAGGGGCTCATGAGATCTCATGAGATTAATTTCAGCTGCATTGGATTTGAAGCACTTCCATAAAAATTGGAAACTGATGGAACAGCCATAAACAAAGGCCAGTGAAAATGCAGATAAACACAGTTCATCACAATGAGCTGGATGGGTCTAGCAATTACCATATCGATCACTACTATTCTCATTTAACAACTTCATCAGCGCAGGGAAAAGAAAGTCAGGAATTTGCTGCATTTGTTTTCTTTTTAAGTTAACTTATTTAGACTCTTTTCGTGACCCTGTTGCTTTTGCCTCCTGTAAATATTCTAGGAAATTAGTTTACTGGAAGTTACTTCATTCAAATAAAGAATTTTAAATTAAGATAAATGCTTACAGAATACAAATCAATAAAAAATCCTGGCTATTTGTACCAAGAAAGAGGTTCTAGAATCACTGCTAATCCAGTCCAAAATAAAAATAGCCTGACCTCCAAAAGCAGCTTTTCATATAATTTAGCAAATAGCTTAAATGGAAGGAATTAAATATTTGAGTAGTTTAGTTTTTCTCAACCAACCTAGAACAATAATTACTGGAAAATTATGTCTGAGAAAATATTGTCCTATTTGTTCCAAACAGTGTCTTTTGGAGTTCTGTTACGTGTTTCCTATACACATGAAAAAAAAAAAAAAAATGAAGAAGAGAGTAAGAGAGTAAATACCCAAGAAGATATTAGATATTTTTTACTCTAGACCTGTTTCATTAGTGTACTGCTATGCTTCAAAACTTAAAAAGAAAGACCACACAGTTTAGTTTCTCACAACTGCTAAGTCTGCTTTTTAACATGTTTCGGCAGAAATTTCTTCTATTCCTTCACAGGGACGTATTTTTCTTTCTCTTTAATTTCTGCTACATTCATGACATACTGGCATTCCCCTTTGCCATAGTACTTGCCAAACTTTACTTAACACCAAAGCCTAGATTTACATGTTACTGTAGTGATGCTTTAAAGAGCCTTCCTGTATTTTATTACTTAAACAGCCTAATTTCCTCCAAAGATCCTGAAGGAAAACTGAATTGCACATTTTTCAGCTCTAACCAGACCTGTAGTTGTGAATAAATCAAAGGCTCACCCTATGATAGTCATTAATAATATCCACAATACCTGCTTCCATGGATAATTCAGAAGAGAAAAAAAAGACAAAAATCCTCCAGTAAATTATTCACTTCAAATTATTCTCCCACATCTCATTTCCATCAGTAACTAAAAATCTATCTGCACAAGGCTTTTATCTTCTAAACCCACCACTATAGTATTTAAGAGCTACAACAAACGACAATCATTGGAAAAATAATTTAACAACAAATTTTACACTGGAGAGCCTAGGTACTCTATAATCAGTGGAGATGGAACAGCAGTTCTAGACTATTTGGCCTACCAACTGAGTTTCCAAAAAATGCTCCATAAAGCTTCCTTATCAGCCTAAACTCACCAAAATATCTTGCATTATGAGAGCTCTTCTTGTCTCTATAACATTTTCAACTCTTCTTATTGTAAGATTTGTGAAAGAAAATGTTAAATCAACAGTTTTCACCATCTGCTCAGGGAGGATGGATCCTATATGCCATTATACTGTTTCCTAAGCAAGAATAAACTGAAATATTTGCTGTATAAAAAAAAAATTTAAATTTTCTTTCTGATACACAGACTTCCATAGACTGGATTCTGTGCCTTGGCAGCAGTTAATGGTGATTTTTCATTGCAGGGTTTAGCTGAAGAATACTCTGGTAAAATGAACATGGACTCTGGCATCACACAGTGCCATCTCTTTCTCTGAACATCACAGCTTGGCTGTGCAGGTAGTAAACCTTGTAGGCCCTAGTTCTTGTGTACTAAGAACAGCAGGAGTTTTGCTTCAGCCATATTTTGGAAACAGCGTGCTAACATGTGAATAACACAAAGTAAGGAACAATATGGTTTTGGCCTATACAGCAGGAATTTTGAATGAACATTTCAACAGGAAGGATTGGAAATGTGATATTCACTTACTGTGGTAAAACAAAAGCATCTCATTTTTGGTTTGCCATTCATAGTTTAAGTATGTGTGAATTCAGATATAGCCAAGCCAGATACTTCCTTCTGGTAATTCAATATCAGTTTCCATTTGGAATCAAATGCATTTGCCAAAACAATTTTATTTTAAAATTTTTCTGCTAATAAGATTGTTTTCAAGGCAAATTCTACACTGAAACCTTTTGCAGCTGTATTATTCCTCTTTTCTTTCCAATGATTGTATATCTTTGTTTTTAAATAGAGTATGTTTTTTCCATAGTTAAGGTTAAGTCTGCTGGAAGATTTTATTCTCAGCTCTTTATCTACCATTTAAAGAAAGTTTTTGTGGATTATTTGCAAAATAGTCCATGAACAGAAGAATGGTTTTAAGCAACTCTTATTAAACACTGCCCAACAAATAATTTCTATCTTCATTGCTAATCTAAAATATAACCCCTACCAATTCTTCAATGAGCTGCTTAAAAAATGGAATTAGTTTTATCCTCCCTGTGGTATAAGAACAATGTTTCTTTTCAGCTGTGCCCTGAATTGAGAAAACATAAGTCTTCCCTTAGGCCAACTCTTACTACAGCCCCTCTACATAACATAGGCAGTACTAAAGCCATCTTCACCTTTATGCACTCATAGTTGTTTTAACTATATGAATCAGGTAAAAAACAATATCTTTGATCCCAGTGGGGGTACAGACTGTAATCATGCAAACATAACTAATTCATCATAGTCGTTCCCCATGATAAATAGGATATATTACAGCAGCATAAGAAACTCCAGGTTATTCAATCTGGAGAAGTAAAGGCTGCAGGAAGACCTTACTGCAGACTTTCAATACTTAAAAGTAGCTTATAAGAAAGATGAGATCAGTTTTTCTGTTTCAGTTTGTAACAATAAAACAAGGGGCAATGGTTTTAAACTGAAAGATGATAGATTCAAACCAGAAATAAATATGAAGACTTTTTTAATGAGATTGGTGAAACACTGGCAAAAGTTGCCCAGAGAGGTGGTGGATGCCCCATCACTGGCAATATTCAAGGTCAGTTTGGACAGTGCTCTGAGCAGCTTGGTCAAGTGGAAATGTCCCTGCTCATTGCAGAGGGTTTGGACCAGATGACCTTTAAAAGTTCCATCCAACCCAAACTATTCTATGATTCCGTGATTCTACTGTGGTACATTCACAGAAGGATTTGTAGTGATCTAATTATTGTCATATAAAGCAAACAAACACTAAATATTTCACTAATTGCCTAGCATCATCAGAATCCTACAAATTCAATGATACTTTAAAGTATTATTCAATTTTTTCTGGTTATTTTACTATTGGCAGATAGACATATATCATTACCTAAATGATTGTTTCTAACTCTTGGGAATGAAAGCAACACTATTAATAAAAACTAAGGGATGTAAAACCTAATGTCAGCTGACACTTTTGTTAAAGGGGGGAAGAGTTGTTGTTTAGTCTAACAACTATGTTTGACTTTAAATAGCAGTTCCCTTGCTAGAAAAAGGCTTCCCAACATATTATCCTCCCACAAAATTATCTAATAGCTTGATGATTAAGACTTTCAGGTCTAAAACCTGATAGCTGTCTTTTGGGCTCAAGATTGCTGGACATTTGACAAAGGTCTGGAGCTATCATTTTGTTGAAGGCTAGCTGCAGAAGCTGCCAAGAAAGTGAATCTAATACTGAGCTGTCATCCTGCCTGAGCAAGATTGATAGTATCACCAATAAATCCATAAGGTAAAAGCAGAAATATGCCAATCAGTGGTTCTTATGACAAAAAGGCAAAAGTGAGAACTGCAGGCAAGAGCCACTAAGGAAACTTATTATGAATTAAATTGCTGATAAATGTTATCTCTGGCACTAAAAAGAGAATAAGCTATGCACAAGCAATGACTCCATAAGAAAAGTGGGTATCAGTGACAGCTCTTCTTGAGAAGACTAAAAGGCTGTGCTGAGGCATGTGACTTCACAAATAATGGAAACTGTTAAAACAGGAGCAAGAGAGTGAGGTACAAATACAATTAAGCAATGCAAGTCAGATATTTTATACTGTTCTTTTTCTTGCTTTCATACAAAACACAACAAAATTCTTAGCAGCTGAATGACAACACTGGAAATGTCTGCATGTTTAAAGGTTTTCTTTGCACCAGAAAGCAATATTGAGCAACGTCAACACAAGTTATGGACCTGAAAACAAATACATTAATGTGAAACTGTCTCTGAGTTAACTAAATTTGCCGCCAGACTAGTCTTGCTAGTGCAGACATAAAGAGACTCTACTAACATGACTGCCTTTTGTCATCAGAAATATTTTCTGTTGCAAAGGATGTGGACATTGCACCTATTTAAAATGGATGACTGCACTAAGTTTCACATATAGCATGTAGATATGCCCACAAATTATAGCATTTTTAGTCCTGTTCAGGGAGAGGAGATCATAGGTTCTATCATTTTTGGTATACATTCTTTTTGTAATCACTCACAGTGGCAAACACTCCACCTGATTTTAATAGATATTTTAACTTCATATATAAATTCAGTTTTCACTAATCAACATATTCAGGGCACTTTTTCAGTGGTAACAGAAAAAGAAATAACAGTAGCATCATATTTGGTTTATACATAAATGCGCACACACATATACATAATATCATTCCAGGCCAATGATATGCTGTACATCTTCCTTTCTATTCTATCTCTCTGATTCACTCATGATGTCCTACTCATATTTTGTAAGCCCTGCAGTTAAAAAGAATAGTCATGATTATTACTGAAACAATCACAAAACATACAAGAAACACAGAGACAATTCTTCATCACTGTCCTTTTCCTACCAGTGTAGATGTTCCAGTTATCCAGACTGCAACCCATGGCAGGAATTTGTAGTGTATGAAAGTGAGATTCACAAGCTGAAAGCAAAATGAATCTGTTTATCGCAGAGTTAAGACAGTACTTATACACTCAGTGTGAGAATCTTTGTTCAGTCCTTCGCATGCAACCTGGTTGCAGGCCTGTAATCCATTGGCCTGACAGTTTGTTAGTTTCCTCAAGGTTTGTGGGCTTTCAAAGAAACAGGATGCCTTTCCTGATAGTGTGTAATAGTGTGTAATCTACTTTTTCTCACGCTTCCCAGGGATTTTCTGCAATGCCAGGCTTTGCTGTTTCCTTACAGGAATTATCTCTCTATCTGTGACTATAAAACCCAAGAACAATAAGACCTATGACAGCATAAGCCTTCAAAGGTTGGATAAGGTGGAGAGGGAGGTTATATAGAAAAAGACATGCTAAGTGGTAAGCCTATCATTTAGAGTACAAGTGCCGTATATTGCATGGGTTTGCCATGAGGGCTTGCTATTAGGAAGAGTCTAAGCTTCATAAAATGCAGATATTGTAACATTAGGAAAATATGATTTTTAGATTATTGAATATTTCACAAAAATATTGTAACCAACAGACCAGTTACTTTGAATGAATGGAATTAAGGAACATAGTGGAAATGTCAACTCTGAGACCACAGAAGAGAGAAATCTTTCCTCTCATATGTCAGATGCAAATCACAGAGAATTGCATAGGAATGCTGAACATCTCTTATTCTTTCACCAACTTTAGATGAAATTTCTTGTACCTAACACTATCAATATAGTTTCAGCATCTGAAAAGGAAGCCTAAGGTGATTAGGTCATATAAAGAAGTTTACTCATAAAGGAGGTGAGAGGACAATCACTCTTGTGGACTACATAAAACAACAAAATATTCAAATTTAGTTGAAACTTTGTCTCTTTGTTATCCTGCTGAGGAATCCCCTGTGGGGAAAGACTAGGGGGAAAAACAATATAGGGGAAAATATGGTTGCTACCCCCTGGATGGAACATGGTCAGAACTTCCAGCTTCCCACTCAGGGGAGATGAAACAGAGGGTGGAGCAGAGTGGAGACAACATAGCCAGGCTCTGTTGAAACCCTTGCAAAGGAGGGAACTCAGTTGTACATTTTAGCTGATAAACCACTCAGCAGCTGAAAATCAAGGCAGATAACCAATGTTCTGCTGTTGAATCAGTGACATCACTCTCCTTGGAGCAAGGCATGCACAGGGAATCTGAAAGACAGGCTTTTGACAAGCCTGGCAAGAATTTAGCCTGGCACATGAGGTCAAATGATCTTAGAAAATCAAACCAAAACTACATATCTAAAAGATAATGATCAAAATTCATCCATTCCTGGAGACAAGCATGGCATTATGGCTGAGGAATGACAGTTGTAATCTTTCTGGATGGTTAAGACAGTCTCTAGATCCTCTTATGGCTGCCTTATTACATTTTTCATCTAATGGATACAGTACTGTACATAACTGAAGGAACTGAGCAGCAGTCTGAGGTAGAGAGATACTGTCTGGCCCATTGTATTTCCTGGAATAATTTCTGTCTCACAGATAGCTGATTGCATTATACAGAGGATTTTGTGATCACATTACGATTTTGTGTTCGATTCTGGTGACTAACTGGCTGCATTGCACTTTGAATTCTTCTGAATATTCCCACAAATAAGTGGTATGTGTAGACTTGAGCCTTGCCATTCCTCTGTTTTCCTATGGCTATCAATTGCCCTTGTATTCAAAGCATGCAAAATATTATCTCTGTTCTGCATTCCCACGTTTTTGCAACATCATGAAATGTATAAACTGTCTTTCTTTCACCAAGTGTTTTCATCATAGGATCTTGGTGCTGACTATTATTCTAGATTACCATAAATCAGATGGCCCCATTACAGCAATGCACCAAGACTGGATATCACAAAAGGTATAAGAGTAATGATTTATACAGAGAATAGAATTCAGCAAAGAGGATTTTTAAAAAGGGAAATTAAACTGCCATGAAAAATACAGGTGTTCAGTGAAAAATGAAATGGTAGCATTATTTTCTCATGATCTGTCTTTTCTGGGAGGAGAAGGAACTGTTGTTGACATCAGCATGTCTTAGATGATGTCCTGAGTCAAATGAAAAATATATCACAAATTCATTTGAAACTACAATAGAAATAAAATTTAATACACTCTTGGCCATGTGGAACATGAACATTTCAATTTGCAACCTGTTTTTCTTTTTTAAAAAATAAGCTTTTGTACCAAGAATTCCACTCTTTGCACCCACATGTTTTCCCTATTATATCAGATCTTAAAAACCAAAAATTTCTTAGATTTCATTTTGTCAGAAAGCTCCCCATGAACAGAGATATATGTGAAAAATCTCCACAGTGATAAAGAGACAGAGGTGGCTGAATTTGTTTTATTAGTCTAGAATGTCAATGATAAATCAATGAAGAACCAGGAGAGAGGGGCTGGTATGATCTTTTAATTATCAGAGGCTAACATCACCTTTCTTTTTTCTTTAAAGATCTGAAAAGCAAAGCAATAAGGTCATTCACTGCAGCAAAACCAAGATCACAGTTTTTTCAGCAAATACCATCACGGAGTTTAAGCCATGATTAAATGTGAAATTGCTCCTATCTTTGGCAGTACGACCTAACTGCTCCTCATTAGACCCTGAAAGTATACAGCCACAGTATGAATCAAAGTAGGTCACAGTTCACAATGGATTTTGGCATCCATGTCAGTCACTGAAACTGAAAGTATGACCACTCTGTTTCCTGTTCCTAATAACAGAATTCATCAGGAAAAAAAGTCTGAAATCCTTTAGAGCTGACAGAGCAGAGCATAGAGAGATCCTTGGACAGAGCTCAAAGTGTGCAATGGAGCTCTGAGCCCCCAAGAGCCTGCAGTTAGGTTGAAGTGGTGTTTGCTGGACTCCCGAGAGACAGCTTTCCAACCACATGAATAAGGGCTGTGCACTTGCTGATCTCTTGTACTCTCCCCTCTGCTCCTAGGAAGAGTCCTTTGTGAGACCAGTGCTTAAATGAGAAGAACTGGCAGCTCTGTGACTTCCAGTCAGAGGAAGTTGTAACAGCAAATTGGGTGAGTTTTGACATAAATTATTGGAAGTTACCATGTTGTCCTGTTCACATAAGCTTAGGACAGCTTACATCCTATGTAGATTTGCAACTTAAAGAGGGAAAATATGGGTAATGAAGCAAAGGTGCTCAGTCAGGGCTTGGTAAATGCATCTTTTCTGCTTTTCAAATTTAATTCACATAGATAAATATAAGGTACCAAATGAAGGAAGACAACTTATAATAAAGAATAACCTTTCATTGTCTTATTTTCTAATCTCTCTCATTTGAAAACACCTGAAAACATCTACACCTGTGGCTGATGAGATTCTGGGTCTTGAAAGTAGGGTGGAGAATTAATTGCAAAGACACACGGAGTTACCATCTTCTTGAAGAGATCTGCCTACAGTATTGCTTGCTGTGCAGTAGGATAGGGAGCCAAAGAGCTACATCACTCAGGAACACCAGTGTGAAAATGGCTGAATGCATGCTTAGCACACTCACGAGGCCAAGTTACATGTGGCTAAATGCCACTTCAAAATCTTGGAAGACTCCAAATCATTTGTGGTAGCTGATATTGTTGTCTACTGGGACTCTACAGCCACACACTTAACCTACTAGAATATTTAACCAGTTAATGAAAAGGATGCTTAGAAAAGAGAAAATTGCCTACATAATATAGAAAAAGAATTCAAAAGAAAATATGGTAAACTCAACTGGTCAGACGGAGGTTTCTTTCAGCATTTAAAATATATTTGGGATAGAGAGACAAGCTTAAGCATGTCAATAAATAATATAAACAAAATCCATGGGAAAAACAGAATTAGAGACACCAAAATTTTAACGATATCAGTGCCTAAAGTTCTCCTTTCATGGCTTCAAATCCAAGCAACTCCAGAGCCCCAAGACAGTACACTAAAAACCAAGATTTACAGGCAGCAAGATATTGGGCAGATCTCTAGTATTTAGTGACCTGGGTTTCTACAGAGTTAGACATACTGGCTACATGCAAAGCATCTGGGAGCATTCCCAGGCACTGGAACTCAACCATCCATAGTAGAAAACTATTAAAACATTGCCTGTTACAATTTTGGCAGGTCATAACTAACTTCCTCGCAAGGACAGCTCATTCCAGAGACATTTCCCAAAAGGCAGTTCGCATGCAGCAGCGTGTTTTGGAGTTTATGAGAATTTGTTAGCACGGTCAATGGGCCATTGTGTGCCAGTTGGCCTAATTGTCTGGGAATGTTTCTGGGAATGTTTAATATAACAGTTTATTTGTGCCCAGTATTTTTGAGCCAATGTAGCAGTTCGCCACTATCAAAAGGGGAGGATTTGTTCCTTCTCTTGACTACTTCTTATATTCTCTATTATACCTGTTCTGGTGCTTGTCAGGCATTTTTCTGGGACACTTCTACTCTGTAACCTGGAGAAATAAATTTATTTCCTCTTGCTGGAGCAGGTAACTGCTGGTTTAGACATTTGAATTGTGTCATTGCTCAGTCTGGCAAGCACCAACACCAGCTCAAGGAATGCATGGCTGTGTCTGGAAAGGGGAGAATAGTGAAATACCACGGTGAAGTAGGAGCTCTGCCCAAAAGTGCCAGTGATGCATTAGGCCGTGCCTCGTATGAATTATTGAGATTAATTCACACTGTTATTTCAAGAGTAGCCTGAGCTGATGTAAGCCCTCACTGCTGCTGCAAGCAGAGGGTCTTTTTGGCTGCCTTTTTCCAAAAGCTCATTTCCCATATCTCCTCCCTCCCTTGTGCCAGCACAGCAATATATAGACAGTCATGAGTGAGCTGAAATGAGGAAATGATCCTCGGAAGAAAAAGTTAATCCTAACTTGCTGTAGTTCCTTGCATGGCCACAAGTGCTTCTGCCAAAACAAGGATCTCAAGTAGGGGCAACACTGTAGAAGTAAAGTTATCAGACTTAAGTAAAAGTTGGGGCAGCAATATCAGGATTTATCAGCTTAACCTGCTTATGGAACTGCAGTATTGAGTATTTCAAGAGACATCTAAAAACCTTGAGAAGGTATTCAGATTAAACTACTGCAGAGAGTCACTGAAAGGAGGAAAGGGCTTGTAGGCATCTTAAATATAGATAAGGGTTCAAATGCCATTGTGAAATGGAAGACAGCTTGTAGAGATTTTCTTTCTGGTTCTTTTTTATTTCTGTTATAAAATTTGTTTTCCTAACAGCATTAGCTGTCAGCTCCTATTGAAAAAAACCCAAACAAACAAATCTCTATCTAACAGGATATGAGGCTCAAAAAAAAAAAAATCTTGAAAGTTGTTTTATCCTTTATGACAATCCAGAAACAGTTACCACAAACAGCTCTAAGATGCAACAACCAAATTCATGCTAGTGTGACATTTTTCTTGCATGCATGCTTTCTTTCAAAGTCTATTCTGAAGATACAAGTTGGAAGAAGCAATGGAAAGGCATGAATTGCCTCTTACTTGATTGATCTAATTGGTAGCATCTTTTACAAGTAATTACTTAAATAAATGGCATTTTGCAACACAGAGAGGAGCCAGATTCTTGGAATTCGGCTCCAATTCCAGAACATCTCATGGACTACTTTTTGTTACACACTTGTGTAGGCTTTTTAATGGTTTGAAATGGTTAATTAAATTTTTCTAACAGATATAACATCATCCACAGAAAAAGCTTTCTGTTGCTTTTTTCTTTTTTTTGGCCTTAAACCTCCCATATAGCTTTGCCACTGGGAATTTTAAGACTTGAGGCTCCTATTTGATAACTTCACTTTTTAATTGTTTTCCCAAGCCCTTTCCTCTCAAAGACCTTCCCAGGCCATTTAAAATAGTAGCCGGTGAAAATCAATACAGTTCTGTTGTTTTAACATTGTCCTATACTGATTTAGACCACTTGGGAAACTATCAACGACAATCTTCCAGTGCTTGCCACCCAGAAATGTTCTGCCAGTTGTGTCATTCACTGCAACTGGGACTGTGATGCAACTACTTGAAAATAGAGGAGAGCTCAGGACTTCACAGCACCCACCAACATGCAGATTAATCACCTTGTAGGTTTATGAGTGAATTGAAGAAGGCAAAATCAGTAGGGAGAGGCAATAGTTCCTGTTAATCCAGCCCATAAAACTCAGGGGAAAGTGAAAAAAGGGAAGAATGAAAGCTTTCAGGAGCAAAAGTTTTCTTCAAGTCTTCTTCAAGATGACCATTTATGTTGTTTATGTACGTGATTAGACTTGAATGAGATTCTTCCATACAAAGCCTTTTGTATTGGGATATCAACCTTGAGATACATTTCCCATGGCACACCTAATAATATTTTTGGTTTTAAAACTGCATTCCTACATGGATACTAATCCTACAGTCAATAACATGAGTAAAAGTAACAGAATCAGTGCTTGCATTTATATTTTTGAGATCAGAAACAAAAATATTCCTTTCCCATTTTTATTCTTCTCTTTTCTGTCTTCTCCTTTTCTTGTCCTGAATTTCCCTGCTTCTGTCTTTCCCTCAATTTCTGAGATGATCAATATCCATCTTCCTCTTTGGGCAATTCCATTCACTAGTCCAGGAGAGCATGCACCCAGGATAAAAAGTAATTCAATTTTCAGGATATATCATGAAAAGGAGAGAGTACTCCTAGAAGGAATCTTAAGATGGCGCTCAACATTCATGGCCACTGTATTTGCCTTTGTGAAAGCATTGCCTTCCTGCTAAGATAATTTCATCTTCATTATTTATGCATATAGAACAAAAACTCTAACAGTAACTTCGACAGAGCAAGTACCTCCAACAGATCCATCAGAAAGCACCACTTGGAAACCTGTCTCAAAACAGCTCACCAGATGTTCTGTACCAGCACTTTCTGTGCCCTTCAGTCACTGCCTGCACTCCTGCTGCCATGTAGGTGCAAATGAGGGTGAAGGATAACAGCACCTCATATTCATTTACTGGCAAGATAACAGCAGTCAAATTTACAGACTTTAGCTAAGGATTGCTTTATCTATCTTTTGCTGTTGCAGGGATGACTCTTTAACAACAGACAGTGTAACTACAGATTAAGACAGGAAGATAAATTATATTATGAACATCTTGAAAGAGGACAATTTTATTGGATAAAGATCAGCTATCCAAGCTGAAACATATCCAGGACATTAGATCTAACATTTCTCTTTTAGGAAAAAATCAACAGATCTTCTCTTGCGATAACTATCCAGCATATCATCTGATGTCAGAGCACATGAAGATATGCCAGGCATACATAATTAGAAAGCATATAAAATTCAAATGCTATGATAATCACACAATTTCCAGACAATAACAAAAAAAAAATGCAGAAGTATTCTGCATTTCCCATTATTAAGAATGTTCCCATAAAGATGAACCTAATTAAAGTGTCTAGTCAAACAAACGCAGAACAATTCCAGGTTGATTCGGCTGATCCCAAGGTTGGGTCTGCATTCATCTATGCCTGGGGTTCTGAGCTCTGGAAAGGGAGAGCCTATGCCTCTTCCCTTGTGTTACTGATACCTGCTGCCTTGTGTGTCCCAGCAGCAAATCAAGATGCACACAAAAGACAAGAAAATTATGTCTTCCAGCTTCCGCAGAACCCCAATTAAACTCCATTCAGCAGCTGAGAGCAGCAGAGAAAGCAACACTTGCATCTGTTACTGTTGCTGCAGTTGGAGGTGTGAACTACGCAGGAGATTTGCCAGACTCCTCACCCTCTGAGCAAACCAGAAGGGAGAAAGATGAACTTATGCCAAGGCATGAGCTGTTTCCAAATGCAGCAACCTGTGCAGAACCAGAAGGTCACAGTCTGCAGCTGGCCCAACTACAAGTGAGACAGAGGGAACAGTCTTAACAAGCATCAAATTGCCAGACAGGAAAAAGAGGCTTGGGTGCTAATCTGTTCAGAATGAGGAGCTGGTCTGGGATAAGCTGACAGTGAGGGTGAGAAACATGTGGGAACTGTTTGTTCCTTTGTCTGATAGACACCCTGCTTCAGGATTCTGGTAGACTACTTAGTCTGCCCTATACATCTGGGATAGATTCACCTTGCACCTCCTTTGAAGAAGGGCAGGGTGTGAGATGATAGGGACTTCCTCTGCTTTGTTTCCCAGACCCCTCTGTTCTAGTTTTACAGAATGGCCCCCATCTGCTCCTCATCTGAGCTTTTGGCCCCAGTTTGACTGTAGCATTGCTTTGACTGTCACTGACATCACTGGATCACAAACTGTAGTCTCCCAGTATTTCCCAAGGCACTGCTTCTATTTGTCTCTGTTTCTTGTAAAAAGCTTTGCAATTAAATTAAAACTTAGGAAACTAGAAGGTATCCTCCAGTTTCAGAGGTCACAATAGGAGTCTCTCAAGTAAATATTTGTCAAAAGTAGAAGCTATTGCTCCTAGCCAGTTGGGTGTTTTACAAATTCCCTTCTATTCATTCATCTTTGGAATTAAATTGTGATTGTATTTCAAAGATATCTGAACTTAAAGAAGAGATACTTTATTCTCTCAAAGCCCATGATGAAACTTCAATAAAGAATAATTTAACTCAGAGGGAAAAGGATTTTAAAAGAAAGAGAGAAAAAAAATCTCTTAAACAAAACTGCTTTCATTTCTCTTTAGGGAAGTTCTATACTGAATCCCAGGCTGCCTTTCCAGAAGACTAGTACCTAGGTCCAGTTTTAAAAATCTATGTAATAGATTTTGAGAAGCCTTAGTCCTGAAGCACAGTTGTGTAATTTTCTTCTCTTTCCAAAGTAGTTCTATGCCATATTTTGAGACTGGTCAGATCTAGATTGTTTGGGTTGATGATCATTCTCTGATGGTCTGAAAGTTTTAGCTATGACTTTAGCACACCATGCTCCATCACTAAAGATAATGAAAGCTTGGTTGATGTCTTCAGTGGAACATAACCATATGTTAAAGGAGCACGATGGGTTCTTCCACCTAAAGATGGATATATAAATGCCATATGATCCCTGTAGTCATGACAACACCAGGAATGAGGTCAACTTTTTTAAAGAACAAACAGTCTGGTCTGACGGAAGATGATATTGAAATGCAGCAACAAGTAAGGATTAAAGATGTAAAGGCAGAGACAGCAGGATTTATGACTGCAGACATATTGACTAAATGAGCCATAAAATAATGACTCAATATTCCTCCAAGTAACAATTAGACATTACACTTTAATAGGAAAAGGCAATCAAAATTCACAGACACAGACAGTCTAGGAGAGGCAAAGCTGGACACTACCCAAAGCCTTAGTGAATGGAGTGCACAGTCCTTCACTGAAGGTCTCCTTTGGGACCCTCATTGCAAGAGAAACCTCTCATTAAGCAGACCCTTGTTTTTACATCTTATTAGGGAAGTTAGAAGTCTCACATCCAACTCTTTCTGACTCTTCTCAGTCTCCTGAACAGTGTGATTTCTTGGCTCTAGCAATGGAAAATATGGAATCAATGAAAACTATAGGATCAAAGGACTAGGTTTCACCAGTGGAGCCCGGGTATCCAATTTTTCCCACTAAGTTTATCTACTACAAACAATCCCTTGGCTGAAGAAATAGTGCCCTCTCTCTGCATTTCAGGCTTTTCACAAAGGCTGATAGACAGATGGCAGATAGCAATATCATTGTGAGCCTGCAGTGAGAGGAAGCTCTTTTGTCTGCGGTGAAAATTTGGTGAGTGCCAAGGGCACCTTTTTACTGAGAAATATACTGATGTTCAGTGAAATTATCCACGGCATTATATTGATATGCAGTGATCTTGGTTTCCCTGGATCAGCAGCCAGGGTTTTGGCTATCTCCTCATTTCCTCTTTTTATTCCATCCCCAGCTCCACCCAGTGATTAGTGCAAAGGCTTCTCTAAATCATAGGTTCACCACCTTACTGCTGCTGTGTGCACATGTCACTGCTCTTCCCTACAAGTGTGGTGAGGCTGCCCACAGATCCAGGATGGGTAATTAAGGGTTTGTGGGAATTGCTCTGTTTTCAAATAAGTATTGTTCTACAGAAAAGAAAACATATCTACATGCTGAGAAAAGAAACCTCTTCACTAGTGCCATACAAACAGCCAATATAGAAAGCCAGAGTGCATACAATATTCATATCTGCCTAGTGTCAAGTTCTGTCCTCCTTTTTTATACCAGGTATGTGCCAGGGCACCTTTCTTATTGTCGCAGAGTAATTTTTGCAATTAAGTGGAAAGCTAAAGCCGAACAACAACTAAAATGCCTCAAGAATATTTTAAATTACTAGGATGTAACCACGTCCCTCTCTCCAAACTTTGCTAAAAGCTTAGGAACCATTTTAAAGTGTCTGAACTCAGCAGACTCAGAAGACAACTGCAGATCTCTGATCCAAAGCCTTCTCACCCTTCCATATCTGTCCCAGAAGCAATATGTTTCCACCACAGTTCTTTACAAACACCTATATGTGGTGTTTTTACTTAAAAATTAAGCAATGTATGGCTTCTCATTTTTTAACTGAGATCCAAGCTCTGCATTTTGATATGTAAGACGTGTTCCAAGTAATGCCCTTCACTACCTTGCTGCAGCTTGTTATGAATATGAAACATGGTATGAGGTTTGTTGGGCTATCAAGCTGGAGCTGTGCTGTCCTAATAAATTATGGGTCTTCCCCCCCCTGCCAATCCTCTTTTTTATCCATTGGCCCATTTGATACACCTACGACATTCTACCTCATAGCCGGTTTTCAGGAATAGAGAATTTGTTACCTAACAGTAAAATTCCTGATGTAACAGGGTGCCAGTGCTTGATTGATTTCTGAAGTATTACCATGTTAATGATGCAGCCTATAAATGAATGGAATAATCTGAAATATAAATAATAATCAGGTAGAATTTTGTTAATGTAATCCAGTACTTTAAAAAACACAACATGAAAACATTCTAAATGGAGTCTGGTATTTTGTTTCCTTTCTGATAAAAAAGAAGTCAGATTGCTCAGTGCTCTTTCTGTTGCAGGCTGATTTGCAAGCATCACCACCTTCCCAAACACTCACAGATTCTGAGGGTGATGGACCTCGTCAGGAAAGTGCAATGTGATATCGAGCTGCATAAATTGCTTTTTGCATCCCCTCCCCTGAATGTGTACAATTTACAGAAGGAAAAAAATTGAAAAGAAAATGCTGAAAAATGTTGCTTTTCCTGGGCACTTTCCTTAACACATTTCCGCTGTACACACTTTCACTCAAACAAACTCTTTTCATTTTGCCTGTTTCCTTGGTTTATTATTATTTTTCTCCTTACCCATTTTAATTTCTTTTCTTCCTAAAGAGCTGGTTTTAACAGCTGCATCTCCAGCTGTCAAGTGAATAATTCAGGGGAAATTTCTCACCATTTCAAGAATTGTTCTACAAAATACTTTCAACAGTCAAGTTTGTCAGAAAAAGCTTCACATGACAGCTGCATGCACAAAGTGCTTTATTAGTGGGCAATACGGCTCTTTGCAATGTGTGCTTAACCTTTTTCTTACTTTGATCAAGCAATTTATTGCAGATATACTTACCACTGCTGACAAAGATCCTGCCCTTGAGGGCTTAGGTTTTCAAAGCCCTTCTAAAGGATCTTTGACACTTTTTTGACTCTCAGTGAGATTTTCAAGATATACCATCCAGCACAACATACTGTGAAGCAATGTAAATTAATGTAATTAAAGAGAGTTCTCTAGATAAAGTATTACAGCTGACCATGGCTGTCTAATCACAGGGAATCAGCTATCAGTGTTTAGTAGCTAAAAGGTTTACAGTACTCTTTGAACTTATTTAGGGCTTAAAGCACAATTTTGCAGCAGTACTGTGTGCAGTAGTCTTCCATGATACATCTCCCATACACATCCCATGGTTTAGAAGATAACTTCTTTTAACAACTGAAATATCTCAGAGACATTCAAACCCAAGGCACCCAAGGTCTCCTGAAATAGCAGAGAAGCATGGTGTTTTCTGTGTAAATGGGGATAGGTAACAGATACCATGTAGCACACACAGTTTTTGAATGCTTGGAATTTGGTTTGAGAGGCAAATGTCACAAGTTTTCCCTTTCTTTTTGCCAACAGACCCAAATACAATCCTGAGATCTTTGCACTCACCAAGGTGCAGAGGTTTTAATTTTATTTTATTTAAGAGTTCTCTCTTAAAACTTAGGGGGCTCCTTTCTAATAGAAAAAATTTGTCTTCTATGTAGCCTTGTCAGATACCACTTCTGTATCAAATAGATCCATTCAGGATCTGTAATTACTGCTGCTGTTTCCCTCAAATGAAATAGGAAACTTAATAAAAACTTAGCAAAAACAAATAAAACTCCACTCAGGTCAGCTCTATCAACAATTAAACATGATTCTAATCTTCATTTTCTGAGACAGTCATGTTTCAGGCATTGGCTTGAACTTGATATACATTAAGATTTTTTACTACATCCAGTGCTTAGCATGATAAACCTGGTATTTATGTTTGACTCTGACTTCCTTCAGTAATACCTGCTCAGAAGCTCAGAGCAGATATTCCAAGAGGACTGTGCTGTCATGGATGCTGTAGACTCCTGTTTCAATGGTTATTTTATATTGACAGTGTAGACTTCTATTTCAATGATTATTTTAAAACTATACAGCTATTCTGCAAAGGCTCCTGAAGAAACAGAGCCACACAGTTTTTGTTGTGCTTGGATATCTGCTGTACATATCACAAAAGTGACCCTGAAGGCTGATAGTGATACATCATCTTACTGCAGATGATAAAGTTTGCCTTGGAAGATGGACTTTCAGCTACTTTTCAAAAATCAATGAGTCATAGGTTCTGTAAGACACTCCACAGCATCTAAAGCCAGTATTAACAATTCTCAGTTATCACATGGATGGTGACCAAAACGAAAAGCTATAAATTTCTTCTCTTCCCCTCTTCTCCAGCCCCACGCTGAGGCAAAAGCTGATCATTATCCTATTGATTCTGGCCAACGATGGTGTAGAGTAAATCACAAAATCAGATAACCTTGTTTTCCAGCCTTTGTAAACTAATTATGTCTATTAATCACAGAGACCTCAGAACCTGTCCCTCACACTGAAAGAATTTCTGCTGCAGAAACATCTTCCATTTTCTTTCCAATTTTGTATTGCCTTGCTAAAGCAAAATACACTTGAGTATCTTTTCTCAGCAGGTTAATGAGATGAGTGAATCTATTGCTAAGATTGATTGAGAAACTCATGAAAAAGTTTCAAAAGTATCAAAAATCAAAAGTCACCCTTTTTTAGCAACAACTCACTAGAATCCACTGGAAAACATAATCTATAGAAAGAAAAATTATTACTCTCAGTTCTGTTGATTCACACTAAATGAAAGATCATCATGGGCATGCTTCATATATTTTATATAAGTCAATGTTATAACAACTATGTTATATAAGTCAATAAGCCCTATTTCCTACATGAAAAAATCCACTACAGAAAATATTTTGTTTCAAAGCAAGTTCAAGCACCTTTATTTTGTGTACAGAATTTGCACAGAATGCTAACCTGAGAGATCAGAAGCTTTGGTAAGTAAAACACACTCTTACAGGTTCACTGCAATGCCTCAAGCAGATTCAATATCAGACAGACAGATGGCAAAGGTGCAGCCTTTGCTTGATTAAGGTTGACATACATGGACCAAATCTTGAAATGGAGAGCACAGGAATCTCTTAATGGGTCTCTTAAGCAGTGTTCAGTGGTGTCAGACAGCCAACTGTGAAAGCACTTGGCTGTGATGTGGGTCCAGCCATGGACTAGGAGTTTATGAGGCCACAGGAGAATAAAGGCTTCAGAACAAAGAGTAGAACATGAGAAATGTAAAGTCATTTAAAAAGACAAAGCAGTGTAATTAGTTGGGGATTTTTCATTCATTCAAGTTGGATTTTTTTTCCCCCAATTAAAATGTTCTCTTTTGGTAAATTTCAGTTGGATAACTTTTGCCAAAAATGAACAAGAGGAAGACAAAGAAGGAGAGGAGAGGAGAGGAGAGGAGAGGAGAGGAGAGGAGAGGAGAGGAGAGGAGAGGAGAGGAGAGGAGAGGAGAGGAGAGGAGAGGAGAGGAGAGGAGAGGAGAGGAGAGGAGAGGAGAGGAGAGGAGAGGAGAGAGGAGAGGAGAGGAGAGGAGAGGAGAGGAGAGGAGAGGAGAGGAGAGGAGAGGAGAGGAGAGGAGAGGAGAGGAGAGGAGAGGAGAGGAGAGGAGAGGAGAGGAGAGGAGAGGAGAGGAGAGGAGAGGAGAGGAGAGGAGAGGAGAGGAGAGGAGAGGAGAGGAGAGGAGAGGAGAGGAGAGGAGAGGAGAGGAGAGGAGAGGAGAGGAGAGGAGAGGAGAGGAGAGGAGAGGAGAGGAGAGGAGAGGAGAGGAGAGGAGAGGAGAGGAGAGGAGGACAAGGAAGGCATGGAAAGGGAAATCTGTTTAGAGAAGGATATCTCTGTACATATGTCCCAAAGTTTATCTAAAATGTGGGAATCTGTACTTTAGCATTCTCAGGCAAGCTTCTTTGTTTCTCCTTTATGAAAGTGCTGCCCAAAAGGTGAAATCTAGCCTGATGATCTGTTTCAGTTAGGCTGCCAAGGTAAAATTTAACTTTCACAGGTATATAGGGATAAAACAGGAGACTACTTAGAAAATTTTCCATCATTTCTTTCTATGGATTTTAGATTTCATGATTCTTACTTTAATTTTAAAAGTCTCTTTACATAGCTGCAATGGCAGTCTTCTATTAATATAGCACAAACACTTCTGTCTTTTTCAATTGGGCCCTAAAAATAGACAAGATTATAGAACACTATCAGAACTATCAGAGACTTCTTGTGTTTATCTCACTCTTGTATTTTTATGTGCTTCATTCAGTCTGTGAATGTGTATGCCTAAGGAGAAAAAAGCAACCTTCCTTATATTAAAAGTCCTTTTTCCCCTTTTAAGTATAAGTGAAGAATATCTTGGTTTTTGTGTTCTGCATCCAGAAATATTTTAATTCAAGTGAAACACAATAATAGTTTTCCAGAACTCCTTGAAGCTATTACCAAAGTATAACAAGGCATCATGTAATATAAATGTACTTAGTTTACAACCATGAAGCCAGTGAAGGTTATTGTAGTTTTTCTAACAT
This sequence comes from Vidua chalybeata, assembly GCF_026979565.1. Lineage (NCBI taxonomy): Eukaryota > Metazoa > Chordata > Aves > Passeriformes > Viduidae > Vidua > Vidua chalybeata. The sequence goes on from NC_071535.1 coordinate 19,743,736, forward strand.
ACTCAGAAGAATAATTCAAAAAACCCAAGCCAAGGCTTTTAAAACAGCAATGGAAGTTTTTTTTTTGCCTAGCAATATAATTTGCAGGAATATACACATAAACTTAGAAGTAAGTTAGTGCACCATATGTTGACGAAGTCTTACAATTAAAATTTTGGTTGTGCATTTCACATACATTCTTAGTTTAACAGAAATTTCAGTAGACTGATAAAAGAAACAAGCCATAGTATTCTACTGATCTATTGCAAGTTCAAATAAACAAGAACATTTTATAATATTTAGAATTTGTTAATCTATCCATGCTCTCATATATTAAAGATTTTCATTAACTATGGGCCTTATATTAAATTATTATTAAACTATTTATTTAAATAGACCATATAATATATTTGTGCAAAACCAGTATCAATGAACTCTGTAGTTCACACTTGGACTGTGCTTAGTATGCTGAGGAGTTGATCCACAATGTTCTCAGGCCTCACACAACCATAAAGAAATAATAGTTTATATCACATCCTATACTCAACACCACTGAAAAATAATCACTCTTAGGTCATCTAGAGTCTCTTGTAGCCTTATGTAAATACACACTTTTATCTAACAAATAATAGAAAATGCAGTAAAATACAACAAAATAAAGGAGCAACTGTATTTATTTCTCTACTGTTTTAGAACAAGACTAGGATCCTTAAAATTTTTTCATGGCAAGGAAAAAGAACCAGGTCAGAATGAAAGGTAGCCATGTGAAATGTTGGATCTGCCTTGTCTGTCCTGGTGCCAAGTCTAAGGGGTGGATGACCAAAAGATGTATCTATATTAAAAGGAATTGGGTGTCAGAGGAGGAATGAGAAGCTCTCTGTGGCAGCTTGCAGAGTATGGGATCAACAGGTTGTAATTAATTCCCGAGAGAATGAAAATAACTTGGAGAAATTACATCAAACTAGAGCCTTGAGGCAAACACAGGTGCACCTGTAGGTCTCTTTAGTATTTCACTGCAGGGCAGTAGCACATCAATAATCATTCTACCTTTAAAGTAGATTTAAAATATGTTTTTTTCAAAAGAGAGGAGCTCTTCAGGAGAAATTCTTTTGAAAATCATATGCTCAACAAAGCCTCTCTCAAGGCTATCAAAGGAAAAGTGTGGGAAAGTGCAAAGCTTACTGGGCTTGCCTATTTGCTTGTGTCAGCAACCAATAATATATAGTACATTAATGTCTTTACCTGAATTACTCGAATTACAGGAAAGAAAAATACCTGTCTCCACTCCGATGTAAACATAAACTTGTGCTCTTAAGGGAGTTTATTACAATAAAATAATCCATTGGGTTGGAACTTCCTTGTGCTCAGATATCTTGTACTGTGAAACTTATTCTGGTTCTCCAAAAAACAAAAGGTTCAGTAAACTTACTGCAGATGGGAGAGAAAAATACATAGGAAAATACATTGCTTCTTTTTGAAACAAAAGCTCTTTTTTAAAGCCTGGGACCCTGAAAGGAACCTATATCTGTGTTTGATGTTATTGAACAGTTGGCCTATAGGATTTTGGTTTATTTTATGGTGGGGGGGTTATTTTACCACAGAGAACAGGAATCACAACCTTCAATTTTTTTTTCCCCTAGATACAAGAAAGGATCAGATTTACAAGATTCTGCAGCAGGAATCATATGGTTAGCCTTTAATAATCCTTTATTTCACAGCTCCAGTAATACTCTGTCTGGATCATAGTCTCAGAAACATATCTGAAGTCCTTGTTGGTTGCTAAAATATTTTCAGTATGCTGAGGAAAGGCACGGAGAGACAGGTGGGCAGAGCAGAGGCATGTGTGCAAAGAACAATTTATACATAATCTCTTCTGCAAATAGACAGTTCTCCATCATTACACTGAAAATGTATACCTTGGGAGAAGCTGACTGCACTTGGAGCTACTGTGCAGAACAGGCATCTAGTTATTTTCCCTCCTGCATCCTGCACCCACACGTAATGTGCAAGAAACCTGTCATTCCCAGTTCATAACATGATAAAAGGAAGGGTTATGTGAAGGACAAAGGGACCAAGATCAGGGGAAAGAAACTCCAAGCCAAATCAAAACAAAGCAAACAAATAAAAAAAAAAAAAAATCATCAAGACTTGAGGCCTGGCAGTAATGAGAAAGGCCAGGCAGTGAACAGTCACAAGACATGGGATACAAAATAAGGAGCCAGGTAGAGCAGGACACTCTGGACAGAAGGCAAGAAATAGTATCTGGAATTTACTCAACCTGCACTGGAAATTTTCTTTCTGAATATTAAACACCTAGTTCCAGTGTGACAAACATCAGGCAATTAATTGATCCACACAAGTCTATAAAGTGTTGGTAGCAGAGCAACTGTCAGCTGTCCCACTACAAAGCCTGTGGGACTTACATTTACCCAGCTTCCTGAATCTGAAATCTCATAAATTCACAGACTAAATATAATGATGTAGTGATGTTGGCTATTTGAAAGGAGTATTATTCCCTCCAGTATACTAGCATCTCCATATACTGTGGTCCTGGAAATTACTATTCAGATAGTCTTTAGTGGCCTAAATAACTTTTGCTCACCTAAATGTCAATAGTACTTTTGAAAAGAACAAGGATATTAATTCAGCTCCTCAGTTAATGCCCAGCTAGAGTACTATAATGTCCTCTTGCCCCAAATTGCTCATGCAGTTCAAACTGCTATTTTTCATTCTGTCATAAACTGTTGCACATGTTTGTGTTGTTATAAATTGCTGTAGAGGTAACTAAGCTTCAGTAATGCAGAATAAGCATGCAAATTTCATAGAGCTGTCACCAGAATGCACACATATTTTCAGTACAGCTGGGCTACAGCATTCCATCTAAACCAGCTACAGTGTCCTAGGCACACACCTGGAATAAGCATTACAGACCCCCATCTCAGATCCTAATGAAATTAAGTTGTATTAATTTCCTTGTGAAGCATGCAAAAATACCAATTTGGATCAAGGCTCAGGATTACTAAACATTAGATTAGAGAGGTTTGAAAGATGGGATTTTTTTCAGTTGATGATTCGTTCCACGTTACAGAACCACAGCACAAGGTGTACGAGGAAAACTGCCTTAAATCACCTTGCATTTACCATACAAAGGAGCTTGTTGTTCTTACTGTTGAAGTGCTGTAGCAGAAGGTGATTTATCCAGTCTTGTCCCTTAGAGAAAGGCTATTCCCAAACTAATGACAACGTGCTTCTGCCCCATAGTAATTCTGAGATTATTTCAAGTTGTTTACTCCTGTGTGAGAACTTGAGATTTTAACACTGTTAAGGATTAGGAAGGAAAATTGCTGGTTTAGATGATGGAAAATTTGGTGTTGTTCAACTAACAGTGAACTCTGTCATGTACAAAATAACAGAAGATGAAGGTTTGTTCATTTATAGTGGACATAGCTTCCTAGAGAAAACACAGAATCATTCAGAGAGAGGGAACCCTAAAGATGAAGATAATAGCTGCTAAATTAATTTTAGCCTAGTATCATATCACTTTGTCTACAAGCTTAGACAGATTGGTGTATCAGCAGACAGTGAATCCCAGACAACTTAACCTCAGGGGAAACCTTTGGATTCACACCAATTGAGTCTCATATTTTCTATGGCAGATCCCAAAAGGGTTTCTAAAAGATCCACAGCACAAGTGAAAAGTGAGGCAACAGAGAACCAGTGATACAAGAACTCATTAAATAATTCATTTTTTGAATACAGATTATTTTTCATTGTGTAAATTTGCTAATTCTTTAGACAACATGGTGAATAATTACCCTAATAAGATTAATTTCATGCATATGAATATCAGCTAAGGTCAGCGTTTGCATTTTGCTGCATTTCAGTGGTCTTTGCCTTTACTCTCTCAAGAACAACAACATGCCTTCTTTCTTCTTGTGCCAAAAGATTGGCAGGGGGATAACTGGTACACAGGTACACAGACATCAGGTACACAGTTGACAGTGATTCACCAGAGGGATAACTCTTCTAATGTACTCATGGTTTTTATTATTTTTATTTAATTTATTTAGTTTTTTTCTCTCCAGAGGAGAAATTGTTTATCCAAAACTCCTCAAAACCCTTGGGTTTTTATTCCTTCTTGAAAAAATGGCAATATCTTATTGATTAAGTTATAAAGAATCACAGACTATTCTGAGGATGAGACCCACAAGGATCATCAAATCCAGTTCTTAAGTGAATGGCCCATGCATGGATCAAACCCACAAGCTTGTTGTTATTAGCACCATTCTCTAACTAACTGAGCTAATCTCGGGTTGTGCTTATTATACCGAAATAGTTTGTGTATTTGGCTCCTACTCCAAGCCCAGCCATGGACAGAGTTTTAGCATGTCCCAACATGTTCCCAGACAGACATGCATTTGGAGGTCAGGTGGGCTGACAAGCACACCAGCAGGGAAGATCCACTTGAGACTGACCATCAGCTGCAGCAATACCACAGTTCTCAGTGTTCAGACCGACTTGGCTCCAGGGCACATAAGGGAAACTGTCTCGGCCTACACATGAATAATGCTGCTTCCACACCCTTCAGGTGGAAGCTCAAGGAGCTTCAGTGTATTTCACACCGGAATACATTTTTTTATGTTCTCACTTGTCAGGTTTCAGATGGCATTTTTGACAATGTGGTGCCAGCAGTTTGACTACTGAACACATGCTGAATTCTGCACACCATGTCTCCAGCTGGAATTCAAGGGTCGTTGGCAGGTGACACCACAGATGAAATCTGGTTCTCTATACCTAGTCTTGCAACTGATGAGAGGTTTCATGTCAACACTAATCTCACTTCACTAAATGTGTTTATTTTGTAATGACAAATTCTTTTTACAAATTTCTTTAACTACTTATTATGCCCCCTTTATGGCTGTGATGCACACTGTGATGAAGGATGAAATGTTGTTGCTGCATGGAAAAGGGGTCATTACTGTTTTAATCTAACATGAGTAGTCCAGGGTCATTTGGATATTACAGATGCAGAGATTAAAACAGTCTCATGTGGTGAAATATAATGTAAAAATAACTATCTCTGTCTGCTGGAGCAAATTTCCAGAGGATCTTGTGACATCAGCAAGGGCCATCTTTGTAATCATAGTGAGAAGATATTAATTCATGCTGTTTGCACACTGTCAGTTACAGAAAAATTAGGATATGCCTGTCAAATATATCATCAAATATGTTAATAAATACAGATGTATCAAATATATAATTGATGTATGCAAGTTTCTGTGAAAAGCAGAAAGTGAGAGTCTTTCTTCAGCTTATAATAGATGGCTGCTAAAGAGGTAAGAAAGATGGGGAAATCAGGGTTAAAAACAAGAGAAGGTACTATGAGCAGTAAGAGACTGTTTATATATTACAGAACTCTGAAATCATTAGAATAACTGCAAAGCAGAAGCATCTCAAAGAACTTCCATGCCACCAAAAGATAGCTAAATGCAGTCTGAGCTTGAAATCACTTAATTCATTTAAATGGATTTTTGATTTCTAAATTTCTAGCCTTTGTATACAACGAATAGATAGTGTCTGGTTCTAGTTGCAGTTCAGAAGGAGAAAGCATTAAGCAGAATTTTCCTCCAGTTCTTCTCACCACTGTGTGTGAAGGACAGCTATAGTACCAGCCTTTAAACACTCTGGGCTCTGGGAAGATTTTCAGCTGAAGTAACTTGGTATTTTGCCAATGACTGTAATGAAGCTATTCTGATATCTACCAGATGACAATTTGGCTCAGAAAACTCAAAGTCGGTGAAAGCCCCAGCACTTTCCTAAAGGAGCTGAGAAACCATGACTGGCAGGTTCAAGCTGGCATAGAGAGGGCTGCAGGCTGTACAGCTTTGATGGATGACTTCGGTTTCACTCTAAGTGACACATATCCAAATTATTTGGTGGGCAAAGACAGTTTTGCCTAAATACTCAAATGATCACTCTGACTTACATCCAATTGCTTGCAGGGGTGTCTGCCTATGCACCACTCAAACTTTGATTTTTTGCATCCCCATGCTCCTTGAAAGCCATCATTGAGCCTCAAATGGAAGTATTCTTAGCAGATACTTAAAGATGCTCTTTGTAAGTACAAATTTCTCATACTGTTATTTAGTGTGGAGGAGAAAGGCCATTTTCTCTGTTCTTTGCAATGAATTAGCTGTAGGGAGGCAGTCAAGAAAGCCAATTGCAAACCACCCCTTTGCTTTTCTTCGTGCTTGAAGGACTTGGCTTTGCTTTTTTTTAAATGAGGAAGCACATTTCTACCCATGGTGAATATAGCAGGAGCTCTACAGTTTCCAAGTGCATAATGCTTAAGCACATAATCTTCTTAAGCACATTAGCTTTTAGTGTCTTGACTCTGTTCCATTAAGTGCGAGTGCTGTTACAAGGACAATCTTTGTATCAATTGGTTACATAATTCAGTGATCAGACCAATCTGAGGCACAAAGACTTTATTAATGGGAGTTTTGTTTATCTACAAACTCTTTTAAGAACAGCTAATAAACCTTTAATAAACAGCTAATAAATGAGAACAAAAATTATGTCTGAAAAAGAGTTTGAGGGTTGGAAAGAATTGTTGGTTTTACTTAAAAAGTTTCCTGAGAAATTCACTGCCCACTGAAAAATCGAAGCATGTACATGCTACAGGCTGGGTCCTACATGGTCAGCAGCCTGGCTCCAGAACTCCATTGCCTCAAGAGAGCACAAAGGTAGCGGTGTCAGCTAACTCTGGCAGGTAAAGCAACACTTCTGTTGACAGGACATAGTCTCTCCCTGCAAACATGCAAGTGTGGCAGCTCACTCAGACCTGGCTTGGGTACTGCAAACAGGGAAAAATATTTGTCCATACAGATTTACTGAGAGATTCACATCTGTATTCAGTTAAGGTCAGAGTCTTATTTTTTGTGCCCTGAAGTGTGTAATTCCAACTGGAATGAAAGCAAGTTAGGTTTTAATTATTTTTAAATATCTATAATTTTTCTGCTTTTAAAAAATCCTATTTCAATGAATAATATTTCAAATATTGCAGTAGCGCAGTCTAATAGGGTCTTCTAAATAAGAAACAGACTCAAAAAGGGACAGAGAATTACATTTATAAAGTTTTTTAGGAAATTGCTTACAAGTCTTAGAGTTTAAAATGGGGAAATTGAGTATTTATGCTATATGAACAAATCCTATATCATTTGCTGTTGAACTCGCCCATATATCAGATAGGTCTGGCCACAGTGGCCAACTGAAGTTCAGAAGCCCTTTGAAATTAAACCCTCACAAAGTCTTCTGGCTGCCAGAGAGTTCTTCATTTACAGAAGAAATACAAATTATGAATCACTAGAAAGTATGGTGAACAAAAAGCATGTAAGTGTGCCAGGTAGGATGAAACTATTGAAGCAAGCCCCAGCTAAAAGGACAGCAGTCTTGAAGGGTTCACAAGTATCTGCTGTCCATAATCCCAGAACATACTTCCATTCTTCCTGCAACAAAATATAAGACTACAGCAAAAGTTCAAAGCTACAACCATGCTATGAGAAGAAAATGCAAATATTGCCTGTATGAAAGCAGTCCTCACTGGTATGTTAACTCTGCACACACAAATAAAATTTATCACCCAGTCAGCAGATAATTATGCTGAAGAGATTATCAGGGTCTTTCATTTTAGATTATTGCTAAATGTGTCCAGTGTCTAGTGCCTTAAAACAAATCTAGAGCTTAGTTAAATATCCTGGGAAGCAAAGGAGTTCCTTCCTTGCCTCTCGCAGGAAAAAAAAAGCCCACATTACCATTTCAATCTTTTTTCATTCCTTATTTATCCACACCAAAGCCATCAACAGCTGTGCTTCATTTTCCTACTGTAAAGTGGACTTCAGTTGAAATAACTTCAACTGTAGACTGCACTTTATGTTCTTTCCTTCAATAGTTTTAACTATGGTGATTTGTCCCAATTTAATTTGTGTTTACTGCAAATTGGACTCCACTCAGGTTAATTTTTGTTCACTGTGGTTTTCTTTGGTCTAGACACAATATGAGTCTTTGGCAATAAACCTTCTAAGCTCTACTTCTTTATGTGGCTGGGAAGTTTATGCCATTTACAAAGGCTTAATAAGACATCCATCATAATAAAGAAAATGTACAATCTTTATGCCATTCTAGCATCAACATCATGAAAAGATTAATATTAAATATCATTTATAAAGAAAATTAATTTTCCTGACAAAAAAAATATTATTTAGCATACCTGTTTGTTTGCCAAAAAGAGGGAATTTTGGAACACTGCCTGAGAAGAAATTATCAGAAATGGAAGGGTATTTTGTGTCTTGCTCTTTTGTTCCCAGCCTACTGTGAGTTTGCAACCAGGGTTTTTTTGTGAAGTTACAGGCAAGAGTTTCTCTTGTCTTGGAGTGCTGTACATTGCATAAGATGTCCCCTGGGGCCAAGTGACCAGGTGGGGGTGACGGAGTGCAAAGAGGAGGCCCAGCAGGACTAGCATCCTCCTAAGACCAGGAGGCAGGTAAAGCAACTGGGAAAAGAGAAATCTCTCACAACTCAGGATTTATCATGACTAGGAAGCTACTGGAAATATGTGAAGCACATCAAGACCAAAAATGAAAGGGTGCAAATGGCAATGACACAGACAGGAGAGGAAAGACTGACCCTCAGGTCCCTAGTTTAAGTCTGTCTCAGTTCCTGAGAATTTTTTATTTTTCCAAGAATCGCTGTGTTCTATTCATTGCTTTTTGTTCTATCAAAATGTAGGTTTAGAGACTGAAACTCTGGGGTTTTTTTTCTGCTGTTCTCATGTTAAGGAAAACATTCACTTCAGAGCTCTTACTGACTGGACATCCTGTCACACAACTCAAAATTTATTTTAACAAAGAGGCTGGACAAAATGAAGTAAAATTTTCAAACAGGTGACCTCATTAAAGCACTGATCAGTGCACAGACACCAAAAATAAACTGGTTTACATGTCTCAGGTGTTCTTGCTCTAAAAAGATCTCAAAGAACTTTCAAATTTTATCTGTGATAGTCACTTCACCCACTAAATTAAAATGCCAGGTGCATGATGCTTAAAGAATGAACATGGAGCTGAATAGCATTGAATACAGGTACAGTCAGCTGAACCTAGGTAATATTTATCTCCATCACTCCAGAAAGCAACAGCTGGAAATAAATGGAACATCTTTGCTGCTTTCCTGCTCCCATTACTGTTTCTCCATGTAACTGGCTTATATCAGCAACTGTTTCCTAGAGATTCCAAAGTTGTGAATTGCAGTTTTCTTTCAAGCCTCACATTTCTTTTACACAGAAGACTCTATTATTTTAAATATTAATATTTGCATTTTAAAAGGCTTGTTTATTTGCCTTACTGAAAAAATGGATAAAAAGAAGACATGGAGAAATGGAGTTTATACATGGGGACTACAGTGTCCTGGGAAAACTATGTAACAATATATTTCCACACATATCTTGTTAAAAGACCTGGAAGCATGACATGAGGGAGATATTGTTTGCAGTAACAATATCTACTTACAAAAAATTGAAGTACACAATATGCAAATATGCTTCTGGAAAATAATCTTTAAACTATTTTCCTCTGTTAAACTTTACAAATATCACACTGCTATCATGACCATTCTAGATCTTGCAGGTTTTGCTACTACTTTTAGAAAGAATTGGTTGTGAAAACTGAAGGTAAAAGAAGCAGGCAGAACTTACCACATTAATGCAAAAACAACAAAAAAAGATTAAGTGCCATAGGAGAGAGATTGTAACAGCAGGATTTTTCTATAAGCAGAAGAGTCAAAATAATAAACAATTTCAAATGTCAAAGCAAATGTCTATGTATATTCAATTAATTGTCTTTGAAAGGTGGTATATCCAACAAACCATAAAATATCTCAAACTCAAAAACTAAAAGTATCATAATTAAAATGAATACTGTATCAAAACCAAACCTGGAACATGAGCTGTATATAGATTGAAACTGAACTAAATATATGGCAATGAAGTAGGAGACATTGGTGTTATATTCAGAAGCGTGAACACAAAGCTTACAAAAATAGTACACTTTTACCTTGCTTTTAAGAGCATTATTTAGATAGTTAGGTCATGCAAAGGACAGATAAGTTCATATTATTACTGATATTACATTCAGATTCTTTGCTATTAATTAATTCTGCATAAATTAAAAAAAAATTGGTTTATTTTCATTATCATTATTCCTCAGTCAGTCACAAACTTGCTTTAATAAGAAAGGAAACAAGCGTTTTGTTCTTTAGAAGGGACAATTGAACATTTTGAATAGCAATGATTCATAAATTCTTAAGGCTTCCTTCTTCCTATATTTTTGTATGGTTAATTCCATTCTATAGCGACTAAAACTAAATAAATTCTACAGCTACCACAAAAACTAGCCTTCTGAAACATCCAGAATAAAAATCAAAAATTAATTTAAATTAATCAAAAATATATAAAAAAGAAACCAAATATTATTTTTAAATGGAAAAATATTTTAGTGGCTCATACAGACACAGTACTGCCAATATTTCTAGAGTCTACTCCCAGCCTTGTTGAAGGCTAAAATGTATCCCAGGTCACCTCGTTGTCCCTATCCAAAAGCACACGACTCCTCTGAGCTATCTGCCAAACCTCCCAGTAATCAAAGAACTTGTAGCAGCTGATTCATCCCTTCCTAAAATAGAATTAACTGCCCTCTGAAGATAACTATTAACTATAGAGGACATTCAGGTGATTACTGTTGGGAGGTGTGAAATCCATAGTCTTGGTATAAGTTATTCAGCTCCTCTGTGCTTTAATTTTCTGTCACTGGAAGGGATTAATAGCATTCCTTGCTTTTCAATAATCCCTTGTCCAGGCAGAAAAACAAATGAACAAGAACAAACAAACAAGCAGAAGGAATTGAAAACCTGCAAGGAGATTAGAGCTGTTTATGTTATCATTTTGACATTGAACATGGCTTCAACTTAATTTACAAGTGAATCCTTGTATATAAAATGCTATACATATAATAAAATACTTTTTTTTCAGAACGTGTAATACCTACTTAGAGGCTGGGAGGGAAAAGACTTCTCTTGCTTCCCTTCTTGTGCTGTCCATAGAACTACTGTCACTTCCTTTGACTGCAACAGAATTGCAGGTAGTCAGTTATGGGCCACCTGTCAGACATTAATCGGTAGCTTTGGCACTTGAATCAAACACATTTAAAGTGCTAAAATAGACAGAAAGCTAAAAATGGTGCAAAAGGCAAAGCAGACTCAGAGAAAAATTTGTGTGCATTTCTAGAATTAGGAGATATTCCTACAGAGCTTTTTTTAAAAAGTTGGAAAATTTTATTTATTCTCCACACAGAAATATTTTCCCTAGGGATCAGGTTAATAAAAGGACCCTAACTTCTCTCTCAGTTCTGAAGTCAATAGAGATTTTGACAAGATGATATTCAGACCCATAGTCTCAAATTCAAAGTGAAAAAAAATCCTTCTCTTGATTTATCTATAGTAATAGAAACCTGTATATTTATCTATAGTAATAGAAACCTCATCCAAACTCTGTTTTGGATGAGACTGATTTTTGCTTGGAAAGAAGGGAATTCAGCAGAGAACATTTTAATGCTGGTCTGTGTCTTCAAAGGCAAATAAGATGGTCACACTATCCTCATAAGTATTGTCCAATTTACCCATAACCTGTAGTCCATCTGTGCCATATTCCATCAGCTTTAGGTGATGTCTGGTATGATATTGAGTTCTCAATTACTTCAGCACTACAGCAAGATTGCACAATCAAAACAAAACAGAAATATTCAGAGATGGAGTTTACTGGTGCAGTGGCTACATGTGATCTGAGTCTCTGCTCTTTGAGGCACCAAATATATTTCTCATACATACATTCCCATCATCTCTTATTGCTGAAGTCTAAGGATACTCATTGTCACCAGTTAACATTACACAGCTTTTCCCTGGTATGTACTAAACACTGGTGTTGTTCTGACTTAGTACTGATCTAATACTCTCTTAGGTGCATAATTTGAAAAAAAAAAATAAAAGGAAAATAAATTAGCCCAGAAAAATTATATCTCTATATTGTACCAAAAAAAAAAATCATCTTAATGTGCAGCAAGTAGCTTGTCTCATCTTCGGATCATCATAGACACAAATAAATGCACTTCTTGCTCTTGACAGTCCTGCAAATGGGGCTTAGGGCTGCAGGTTGGAATCAGGAATTAAGATCCAATTGTGTAGAAGTACTAAAAGGAAGAGTAGTACATTGATGCTGATGAATCTACAATTCAAGCCTGAAAACTGAAATTTCATCTCACCTGCATAGGCTTTGGTTGTGACTATTGTGTGACCTGGTTTTAGTATGGAAGAACCACCAGATTTTTAACAATCATATCACTTTTGAAGACGTAGTGATCTCCAGATCAACATCACGTTCTTCTTTCCCAAAGAAACGTATGCTGGCTTCTTACAGCACAAAGGGCCAACCTGACAATGAAAAAGAAAACTTGTATAATTCTGTATTACAAATAATTACATTTCAGCAAAGTTTTTTACCTAAAGTGTATGGGCCTAAAAACACAGCCAGGTGTATGGGTGAGCACATAATCTTCAGGCTCAGATGCCTTTCTAACACCCACACAATACCAGAGATGTCAAAGCTGAAGTGATTTGACAAAAACAGAAAGGGGGAAAGGGGAAAATGTGAGGCACCTGGGTGAAATAAAGGAAGCCTGGGCTTAGAGCACTGAATTGCAAGGCTTCTTGTGTGCTAGTCAACATTTTGCTGCACTAAAAGGCCACCCTAGATTTATAGCATATGAGAGTGTTTATAGTATAGACTATAAACTGCTCTCTGAAATATTTGGCACAAATGTATTTCCAAAGATGAAAAATGGCTTACAACCAAAAAGAAATTTAGGCATTTGAGGTCACTGCTTTTACATACCTCAGAGTATCCTTGGATTTAACCAAGCATGGGCTTGTGAGTAACATCTGAGAAAAAGCATATCAGATTTTAACTATAAAAATTTATTTCTACTAGTTTATTCTCTCTTCTTTATTTCCATTTTTAATTTCTAAAAATAAAAAGAGAAGCTTTGTAATAGTCTACCTTTTGGTTTTAGTTCCTGTAAATCAGAGTCTATAGAGGCCTAAAAAATGAACAGAGGGATTTCTCATGCTTGTCCTGGGAACAATTAAGAATTAAATATTGAAATAAGACTGTCTAATTTAAGCACAGTTCAACTGAAGAGATTTTCAAAGACTGTTAAATGATGCTTCTGTTAGGTCCATCACTTGGAAAATACATCACTTAGAGTAAGATGTATTCTGGGTGGGACAGAGCTGTGCTTGAAATGAAAAAGCTGGTGATATTTGTGGCAATGTTACATTACTAAAGAACTGTACTTTAAGTATCAGCTCATTTTCATGCAGGTTCTGGATTTGGGAGGATTGTTTTAATTATATAAATGCAGATAATATGTAGGAAAAACCAGAATAGCAACAAAATAGAACTTTTCATCATAGATTTCCTGGAAGTACTCAGTGAGTTTCAAGTCTGATCTAGATCTTCAGTTTGCCCCCTGCAAGCAGCAGCCTCAAGGATAAAAAGCAGCAAGTACTTAAAAGGCCCAGGAGAGTACTGGAGTGTAGAACAGAAGATAAAACACACAAGCCAGAAGGCCAGGCTAGGTAGCTGCTGCCCTGGGGATTTATTCATAGCACAGGATTTAACATCTGGCTGCTGCTGAGATCCCATGGGCTGCCATCATAGGTCCTCAGTGTCTTTCTTGCAGCTTTTAAAAACAGACCCAGTTAACCCACTAAAAAGAGCAGATTCTTTCCTGTCTATGCATCAGCCATGTGTTTTATATTTCATTTTGCAGTACTGTGGCTAGGCTGGTTTTTCCTATTAATATATTCATTAAGAAAAAAAATAGATAAGAGGTCAAAGGTAGTTCTTTGTAAGAGTTTTGAACAACCACACCACTTTGTCAGATTCTAACAGATGCTAGATTATGCCCCAGTAGCAGTCTGGTGACTACAATTACCATTGTAGCACACCAAAAAAACACCCATGTTAATCAGACTAACCAAATTAATTCAGCTCTGTTATGACTTGCTGTGGCTGGATTTTTTTTCAAAATACACTGTGTATATTCATTAAATATGAAGAAAAAGGCCACATGAATATTAAAGTTATGTCATTAAGGAGGAGAGGAGAATTAACACAGCAAAATCACTGTAATAAAAATTTTTATAGACCATTTTAAAATTACATGTTCTTTCATATTTAGAGTTGTCCAGAAGGTACATGAAACACCAGATTCACAGATATTAATATTGTTTATAACACTCCTTAAGTAGATTATAATTTCTCATGGCTGCTCTGCTAGTGTAAAGTTCTGTTGACATAATTTTTAGGTAAAACTATATCTAAAGATTTTAAAACATCAGAAGGCTGATCTTGGGCAGACAAATACTGATCTTGAGGAAAGCTTAGGATATTTCTGTTCCCTTACATATGATTATCAAAATAATTTTCTCTACAAATTTATACTCTCAACATATTAATTGATCTTGGGGATTGTGGGCCTGAAAGAGGGTCAGATTTGATAACCTGTACACCAGAACTAATCCAATTAATGCTGCCCCTAATGGTGCCTGTTGCCCACTATTTACAGAATGTGATGGCTATGAATGCATCATATAGGAGCCAATATTAGCTGGTGCAGGTCAAAGCTCACTCCATATTATGTAAAAAGGTTATATTTCATAAAGAACTGCAGGCCAGCTGAGAATGATCAGCTAATGCATTTCTGCATTTTCACTGATTCCTCCAAAGTTTTATCTTTCTTCTTTATTAGCACGATGGCTTTCAGATTCAGGATGAGAAGCGGTTTGGAGAAGCTGGATTATTTTCCTTGACAAAGATATGTTGCTGTCATTGAGTTCTGAATGCAGAAGATACTAGATGAATATTCTATCAAGGCATTTAGAGCCCTAAGCATAAGCACAAAGATATATAAAATTCATTCAGATGAACATCAGATGAATCAGAACATTTGCCAGTGCACTTTTTCAACCTGCATTCACCCTCTCTAGGCTTTCTCTTGAGCAGTGTTTGCCTAAGCTACACATGGTGATGTTTAACCAGCAGCCCTGTTTCATCCTGTCTCCTGCCTATGGGCACACAAAACTTTTCAGAGCAGTAGCTGTCTGTCCATGTCAAATGCCACATTTTATTTTCAGCATAGAGTGTTTTAGCTGAGAAAAGAGATTATGTATTTCTTATGAGGCCACTAAGAGAAGTAGGGCTACACTACCCAGTTTATTGACCACTCAGCGTGATTTAGTGCAATCCACGCCAACAATAAAAAAGTCATTTTTCCGAATACTGATGTGATATCTCTTTAGCTGCCTGTCAGCATCAATAAGAATGGCAAAGCAGTAGGACCTTTCACCCTACAAAACCTTATAGAGGAGATGTTAACCTCCTGGAGATGTAAACCTGAATTGTAGAATACATTATGCAATAGTGTGGGGTGAAGCATAGTGTCTAGTCACTGGTAAAATGAAAATACCATCTACAGGTAAAATGCTTTTGTTTTCTAAATGTAATATGAAATTCTCAATTCATTAATATTTGACTAGACATTTGAAATTTTGTCTCAATTTCTATTGACTAAAGTCCATATGATTCCACAGTAACTCCATCACAATTTCTCTACTATGGATCAATATTTTATTCAATTCGTTAAGTACAGTATTCATTTTTGCTCATGTGCAATCTTATGTGTAATCTCCACTTTTGTCTGTCTGCTAGCACAGGAATATTGGTGGAAATCAATGGTGCAATCAACCTTTTGTTTTTCCTTATGTCTGTAAAAGTTGAGACTTTAGATGTTAGATGTTAATGTTAGATGACTGAATCCAAGGAAGGGAGAAGAAGGAAGGAATTCACAATCTGAAATAAGATCTAGATGAAATACAAAAATGTAATTTTCATTTCTTAATTACGTCAAATTAAAAGTCTTGATATTGAGAGCAGATTTTAACTGGCACTAGTAAAGCACTTAGAAGCAATTGTACAATCAGTGTCCTGTAACAGACCATTTTGATCCTATTAGTTAAAGATGGATGCCCATTTGTGTTTTTGATGTATTTATTCCTACTACTGAAAATCACTGCTGCATTTAAAATACTCTAACTGTAGTGATTCATGTACTATTTTTGTTTCCTTTTCCCTAATTGTATATCCCAGAAATATCTTGTCCATTTTCACTGAAATGTGGAATTCCATACAAAGTTTTATTCTGACATAATTGGTCAAAACGCATTTCAGTTTGCAGAAACAATTTGCCAGTGCCTAATTGTGGAGGTATATTGCTCAAGTTATGGAAGTCAGAGAGGCCCACACATGGCATAATGCTTTCAGACAGGACACTTTAGAGACTTGGTGTTTGGATGATTAGCAGAGCAGATGTTAAATGAACATTTTTAAATTATGTTTCCTAATTTGTAAATATAATTTTCCCCTAGTCTTCAATATGATAAAACAATAATGAAGTTGGATAATTCTTGCATAATTTCTGCTTTGCCATTGTTCAATTACCTGACCCCACCAGGCTTAAAATTGCATGGCTGGTGAATTTTAACCAAACATATTGGTTAATATAGTTATATATTATATAAAGAAATATATTTATATATTATATAAAGATTGTAGGTAACTACATTTTAATCTTTCAGATTACTAAGAAACATATTACTAAGAAACATATGGCTTAAAAAATTATCTTCCAAAAATCCTAAAATGAACATCATGTTTATGGCAATTGCCATTGCAAAATAAGAAACAGGTACCTGATCTTTATCTATACTCTATCCCAGCCTTACCAAGAGAGTCATCTTCAGGCTCAGGGATGCCAGGACATACCCCTGCATTTTTCAGAATGAAAAGTTTATTTTGTAATCAGGCAACAAGCATTTTCAGACAAGAGGATAGATGGAGGAGCACAAGCCAGTCAGTTGCTGAAAAACATTTATTCAGACAAAAAGGCTTCATCATATAACCCATCTCCTTTTTGTGCAGTCCTTTTTTTAAGTCCACTCCTGGGATGAGCAAAGGGAGACACTGGGTACAAGCCCTCCCAACAGAATCTTCCTGTGTAAGTCTATCAGTTATGGACTAAAATGGAAAAAGGAAAGGTTCATGGAATGTTGGGACAGCCACAGAGACTTCCCAGATCACTTGCTGTGCCTGAGTAACAGCAGCAGTTTTTGTTATCAATGGGAGTTGCTATAGTCAGATGTGGAAACACATTTTGAAAAACAAATGGTTTTTTTAAAATAATTGAACATACAAAAGCAAAACATAGGAAGTTTAGATTTGTTGTCTTCCAATTTGTTCTCCGGGTGAATTTATAACCCAGATAATAAAATATATTTTTACTGACCTTGCAGTAAAACAAGAACTTCAATTAAGTTAAAAAATTACCCATTCATAAGAAATAAAAACAGTTAAGGAGCATTCAGAAATGCATAGTAGACTATTGGTTTGTGTTTTTCATGGATACTCTTTGTTCCTAATGTTTGATGGATACCAAAAGGAAATGGGAGGGACGGTCCAGAACAGGTAACAACAAATCTTAAACCTCAGACTCCACTTGAGCTTTTTTAAGGTTTAGAAAATATTCACATAGTGCTCTGAAACTGGGAAATAAAAGTCTGCTCTAAACAGGCTCCATTTTGGAAAGAGAATGTAATGGTGTTTTTTCATTGATACGGTACATCCTGTTATTTTATCTGAATATGAAAACTTCAAAAAGAGTGAAATGTGCTGAGCAATATTTTTAAACAATCCAAAGATGATTTTAAAGTCTGGAATGGAACTACAAATCAAAGGAATAAAATCAGATGCAGCAGAAATTAGGCCAAAATTGGAACTGATAGGATGAGAAAGGATGGACAATGCCAGACACTTTTGTTGTTGTTGTTTCTTCTTTTGTTTTGTTTTGGTTTTGTGGGTTTTGTTTGCTTTTTATTTTGTTTTGGTTGTGTTTTGGTTTTTTGTGTTTTGGTTTTTCTGGGTTTTTTTGGGGGGGGGGTTGGTGGGTTTTTTGGGGTTTTTTTGGTTTTTTGGGGTTTTTTTTTGTGTGTGTGTGTGTGTGTGTGTGTGTGTTTTGGTTTGGTTTGGTTTAGGTCTTTTTGACCAGTTTTCTTTGTTTGTTTTTTTGGGTTTTTTTGTTTGTTTGTTTCTTTGTTTGGGGTTTTTTGTTATTATTTTTATTTTTTTCTAAAATTAGAAGATAGAAATTTTAGAAACTCACACAGATTCCTGGAGGATCTTATGGCAAAGAAACAGATGCTTTATTGTTTCTCTGCATAGTCTTTGGACTCACAAGCCTTAAGGAACTCAGTAAGTTACTGAAGACCCCTAAAAACATTCAATAGATTATAACACTGAAATACATCCTGATTTATCTTCTTTTTTCTTTTTTTTTAACACAATCTTGATAACATCATAGAATAAGACAAACATGCAAAAAATATGAAAGCCAGCTTCAACTTAAAAAAGGTCACTGAAGGACGCACATCCAAACAAAGTGGGGTGTCCCATACTGGGGAAGGTTTGGACCTACTGTGCTTGGACTACTTCAATGATCTCTTCTTATCCAATAAATTCAAAGTTTTCTTTTTCTAAGATGTGGAATTGCAGAAAACAAACCCCAACATAATTTCAGACAGCTCAACAGAACTTTTCATTTCTACTCCCTATCTTTTCATAAAGTTGTGGGTTTTAAAATTAAAATGCATATCAGCCAGTGTTTTAAAAACAATATGACTTCTACTGCTCTTTATATTATTTTTTACTGTGCTCAGACTAGCACAAGATATTACTTAACAACGTATGCAAACACACTTATTAGCTTTAAGTAACTGTAAATTTTGCTCTGCATTTACAAAATTCTCTGCACAAAGCACACAAGTCTGTTCCATAATGTGATTTTACACTCACTGGCTCCACAGGCTGAAGAAAGTAAAGGCTGGAGCTCTGGTTTGGATTTTTCTCCAGTGAGAAAAACTATTCTACTGAGAATCAAAAGGACAGTGCCAGTTTCCTTCTTGACTTGAATGAGTTCTTCCCCTTCTTACAAACTTTTGCTTCCTATAAAGGGATTTATTAATTGTCTCACTTACTAAAACCTGACCAATTTGGGTTTTTTTCAATGTACTGTATCATTAAGAAACAGTAAAAACAAACAAACTGACAGAAATATGAGAAACAGCACTTTAAAAGAACAGATTCATAATATTTGAGGTTGGGAGAGTTGTTCTGTTCTCCTTCCAATACTTTAAATGACATTTTCAGGCCAGAAGGGTTATTAACAACTTAGTTTTAAAGCTCTTAAAAATCCAAACACTGGCTGGATTAACTACAAGGGTGCTGAGAACACGTTTCTGTTTCTGACTTCAGCCACTCCCATGTCTGTCAGCATGTCTGAATTAGGGCTGAATCTGATTACTATATTAAAATGTAGAGAAACAGTAGAAGCAAATAAAATGCTGGCTCCAGAGAGTCTCCTGGGTTACATCTAAGTCTGCAGTCCTGTCATTTCTTCTCTGTTGTTACAAACCTCCAGCAATGTAAAAGAGTCCTTTGGCTACTGCAATGATGATATCAATAAGTTGTTTGTGCTGATTCTCTACAATATGTAATAGCTGGGAAAATCATATGTATCACCAGCACTACCACTAGTTCAGTGATGAGATTAGATAGAGAAAAAGGTATTTTCTACCATCAGCTTCTGGTACACCATGAGCAATGTGCCAGAGTTATTAAACTATTAGCTAATATTAGGGGCAGGGCTTTTTTCTAAGGATGTTTTTTTCATTTTGTAAACTAGTCTTTCTAAGTAGATCACAGGAGGGTTTTGCTGGTTTGGTTTTGTTTTTGTTTTTTGTTTTTTTTTTTTTTAAGGAGGGGTTGTTCTTTCTCTTTTCGGCTGTTCATTTATTTTGTTTGTTTCCACAGAATCCCACTGAAAAGAAAAAGTTTGCAGGATTCCATCATTTTAGTGTATGTTAGAATCAGCACAGACTGGAACATCAGTAACCTTGTACTTAACTCCTGCAGTGGAGAAACATAGTGAGATGAGAAATTAACAAGCCAGGACAGGTGAGGAAAACCCCCAAAGCTTTTTAACAAATGTGATAGCATATCCTAAACTGGATTTTCTTTTAAGTATTGGACTATACCTATACATATGCATGCAAGGTGAGAATTTTTTAAAGAAAGTTGATATTAGATTGTCACAATGAAAAAAAAGACAAACATTTTCTGGGACAAAAAACCACTTTTCACATCTAAAACAGTGTAGAGTTAAGAAAAGTAGTGAAGAAAAGCACAGTTGGGAGCAGCTTCCTACCTGGTTACGTTATTGAAAGAGAGGGGCTGACAAAAAAATTTGTCTGGTACCTAGAGATAAAAGGATGATGTTGCTTAGGGAAAGGAGATAGGGAAGGAAGCTACTCTATGCTCGAATTAGGAAATATGCAGTTATTAAAAACAAAGCCCTGGACATCAAAATCTTCACACTTAAGTGTTTAAAAATTCAGAACTTAATTCAGCAACTTGTCTGGACCTCATAATCTAGAATGGACTATAATCCAGATCTCCTTTTGAATTGCTCAGGATTCTGTTCATATATCCATATTTTGTGACTTTTTATGTCTCTGCTGAAAACGAAAGAAAAAAGCTAAGTATCTAAATGAATTTTTAAATTTTTCTTGGTGTCTAAATGTCAAGTAAGGGACCAAGTGGAATAACTGTAAATTAGATTTACTTAGAAAATATAAAGCCTCTGGATTTGAAACATCAGTAAAGTCTCCCCATTGCCAGATATTTTTTGATCTAAGAGAGAAGAGAAAATCTACATAGGAGACTTCAGGGATAAACCCAACCTGAACTAGACCTTGAATTGCATGCTTGTTTCCCCCTTCACTGACAACCTGTGACAAGATGATGTAAAGCAACATTTACCATCAACTTGTAAGAGGTTATGCAGTTGTCAAAAGAGATGTCAATATAGGCTTTAGCAATTGCTTCCTGAAAGATTTTGGAGAGAACCAGTAAGCTGCAGCTGGGTTTTGATAGCCCTTTACAGCTGTGCACATCTGGGCAGATGTTGTGTTTACCTGTATCTTTAGTTCTGGCTTGGTACAGAATGGCTGCAATGACAGAGCGGTGTAGCAACAAATTGCTTTACATATATATTATGATTTCAGTGCCATCCATTATGAACCCCACAATCTCTCTCATTTTTCTTCATAACCATGTCTGGATTCCCACAAATAAAACCATAACTACTGGTGCTTTTGTTTAATATGATTTTAAATTACAATCATGATTATATCTTCCTTGGTAGCTCCAAGTGCTTACTGCTGAGTTGCAGTTCTTCTGCAGCAAGCTTTCTCTGCCTGAGACATACTGTCTTTAAAATAAACACTTTTCTGCTCTATAACAACATCAAGTACATAACCAGTGCAGTCCATTTTTTCCAGATTATGTCTTGTAAACACTTTGGTTTAAGCAGTTAGCAAAAACTTCGGGTCACTTATATGAGGGAAAATGAATGATACAAAATAGTCTTTAAGAGAATGACATTTATTTATTAAGAACACAAGCTTCTATTTCCCCAAACACAGTTTTAAAAATATAAAAAAGCCACTTGGGGTTTTATTCTCAGACTTTCTGTGTCTTGGTCATGATTTTCAGCTCTGCATGTCCTATCATATCTGGCTAAGGATACCTAACCCCCCTCTAGGATTAAATCTTTAACTTCTCTGTTGCCCATCTTTTTAATTTGCTACTTCAGCTCATGAACCTCTTGCCAAGCAGCCCACTACTTGTGGTATTCTAAGTCTTAGGGAAAAAAAATTTATAAAGGTAGGCCCAAGCCAAAATCACCATGTTTGCAGGAAAAAAAAGGTATTTTATGATTCAAGCATGGATTCAAAGCCAAAATTTTGTCCCCAGCCAATATTCTTAAATTCTGCATATAGCAGGGATGAAGCAAAAAGCCAGAAACTGTGTTCCAGTCTCCTTCTAAGGCCTATATTCACTAACTCTGTAGTTAAAGTATTAGTTGGGTTGTCCTATAATACAATATAGCAGAAGGGACTTCTGTCATCTTATTGTAAATTGAAATAAGCCAACACTAGATAAGAAGTTAAATGTAATTCATTACAATGTTATTATGAACTTTGCCCCAATTTAAGGAAAAAACATTTGCTCCCGTATGAGATATTTTTTATTTAAATGCATATAGCAAAATGTAACCAGTTTGTAAGTGAGAATTTTTTTTTTTAGTGTAGAAATGGGTTGACTTCAGAACCAAATATGGTATATGCATATCAGAGAGAACTCTGAAAAGGACTCAGGTCAACTTCCCAATTTCTATTTCACTCTATTTTTCCTTCCCTTCTCTTTTCCTTTTCCTATTCATTGTCTTGTAATTGAGAAACAAAATATGAATTTCTATAAGTCTTCCTGGTTAGCCTCTCCTGTCTGTGTGCAACTGAACATCCCTTGAGGGGGAAGAGACACACCTCCTTCCCCTCTGCAGACACAGACCATGAAGTGACTTCACTAAACCATTCCACTTTGATCCATGATCAGAGAAGTTTTTAAAAGGCAGAGTGGTTGTGTGCATGCAAACAGCAGGGAGGGAGCAACTCCATATAACCCTTTGTAATGCAAGCCAGCACATGAATTTCTTGCACAAGCAACAAAACTCACCCCAGAAGAATAATAATTTTGGAGTTCAAAATTACACTGAAAGGAAATATAACAGATTTTAAAAAAATATTAAAAAAATAGAAGGATGGAGAGATGTTATGGATTTTTTGTCACAGCATCGTCATACAATACAATTTCATACATTTCTCTAGCAGTATGGCTATGGATAAGCTAAGAAAAAAAAAGAGCTATGGTGAGGCTTTTTCATTGCTGTGTACCTTGGAAATTTATTTTCAATATCAGTTGACTTGGTCAAGATTTCAAAGAATTAATTCGATCCCAGCTTTACAAAGGATGCACTGGAACTGTTTAAATTGTTGCTCATTAATACTTTGTACTAAACAGTTTGAGTTTTATTTCTTAACAATTTCTGTTTTGCCTTATTGCAGTGGTATTTTGCCACTCTTCTTGGAGGAGGCAAGGATGAAATTAATACAGTTATTCAATTACCACGTTCTGTAAAGATCATTTCTCATATGGGGAGGAGTGGGAACAAATCAATCTCCTCACTGATTAATTAAAGGTGGGTTTCTCATGCAGCACTTTTAGAGGGCAGAGAAGATCAGAAGGACCTTAGGGAAGTCAGCATCTTCATCATGTCAAAGCGCCTGCTCTCATACCCTGACAGAACTGAATTGTTAAGGAGTGAGATCCTGTTGATTTATACACTTTTTGTAAAAAAAAGTGTCAGTGCATCTATCCTTTTATAAAAAGTGATGGTTAGTACATTGAGATGAAATGTATATGGTTTTGGTTTTTGTTTTTGTTTTTTTTTTTTTTGAAAAGACAAATACTCGACTGAAAAGACTTACAAACAATTGTTTGCAATTTTAGCTGAAATTCATCATTTAAAGAGAAAGTTGAATTTAGTCACATGTGCTCTGTCTATAGTCATAAAGTGAGATGAGCAATCCAGAAGTGAGAATTTCACTGGGATTTATTAATCTTTGAAAGAGCAATATGAATTTCACCTGTCATTTTGTGAAAGAAAGCTAACATGGATTATCCTGACTCTCATAAATGTTTCAGCAATTTTGCTTTTTTCCTGATGAACAGGCACTTTGTTATTTGGGCTCACATCTTCCCTTCTGTTTCATGTGTAAATTCTTATCTATTTCAAAAAAAAAAGGTCTAGATGTCTGAGAATATATTTCAAAGGACTCCATAACAGTCCTTTTGATGCAATACACTGTTAGTGAGCAAACTGGGTTGTCTGTGTAGTTTTAATTAACTTTTTGTGAAACTGACCTATATTTTTATTCATAAATAACCACATTTCCAAAATATAGAAAACTAAATTCTATACGTTTAACAGATAAGAAAACTTTATTTTTTTTTGTAGTGTTCTATAAATATCCTTGAATGATACCATGATGATGGCATTTTTGTTAACCTTCTTCAAATTGTCAATGTGCCTTTAAAGCAAGATGAAGAATTGTAGGCAAAGGAACTCATTGAGAAGGATTGACTGATATTGTGAAAACAAGATTCATTTCAAGAAAATTATTTTCAACAGTGATAAGACCATGCTACATATAATCAATGCTCCCAGGAAAAATGAGGGATAAAAACCCTGCTGCAGCCATTGAGAGATTTGCTAAGTAATTCAAAGATGAGAAAAATTCTACTAGCAATCTTTACACTGTTTTCTTTTTTCAGGAATTGTATTTTGTCACCCTGACCTAAAATCAAGATATTCATTGCTGGTTTTCTCTTCAAAAGCATATTGATCTTGCCAGTCTGACTGTCAGAAGAGTTAGTCTGCATTACAGCAATGCAACTGAGGTGAAGAGATTTGAATTCTAAAACTGTTCAGTTCTGATACAAAAAGGTCATTATATATGAAATTAATCTAATGACTGGACAGATACATTTTGTGTACTGAATCTGACAAGTAACCAAACCAATTAGAAAGGTAAGAGAGTTCTTTTGTCCATATGTTACAAAAGGATAGTTGTTGATGGTACTTTTTCTTATTTTCTTGCTAACATAAACCAAAATTTTGTCCATTAATGAAAATAATATTCTTAATATACTGTATGGTAGTTCATTTTTAAAAGCAAGACCTTTTTACTCATTGTATGTGAAACTGAAAAATTAACACCAAAATAAAAACTAAATTCAGATGTTTGGGTACCCATGAATACATCTAATATAAAATTATATTATTAAGCAGCCTTTTAGGTAATACATTATGCTAGGGTTTTGAGTTTTTTTATTTTGCCTGCAAGACTTTTTAATAATTGAAAATATAGTCAACAACTCCTAGAAAAAGTATGTGTAGTGAAATTGAAAATACAGACACCAGCCAACATTCACAGAGCCTTTCAATAAATATTCGTCATTTCCCAAAGAAGTGGCTTTCAGTAACATTTCACAGATAATTGACAAGCATCAATTATCCTTACCATCTTAAGGTAAGGATATCTTATCTTGACCATCTAAGACCAAACTTCCGAAGAGGAAATTGTCTTAAGTAGATAGCCTCCTCAGATTCTCAGCAGACCTTAAGCATGTGCTTTAAATTTAATCATATTTACAAGTACTATCCTGAGGGTGAATGTTTTCCTTAACTGTCAGCTGTAAGAAGAAAAGAACTTGTGGGTTTTTCATATCTTCTTTTTAGATTGTCTAGCAAAAGACAACTGATAGTTCAATTCAGACTTTGGATACTAAAGCAATGCAGTTAAGATACAGGGGATACCATTGATTAGGACAAGCCAAAACAAAAACCAAAAAAGTCCATAAAATTAATAGTATAGCCTAAGTATCTTAAGTCTCACAGCTATATCTTTCCACAGCTATATCTTTCCTCCTGTCTGATAGCTAAAATGGAAAACAATAGCCTCCCTAAAGAAAAAAACATACTGAAGACATTAATGGAATATGCAGAGTAAGAACTGACAAATACTGGTCAAAGCAAAAAGATTTTCCTGGAAGCTTGGGAAATCAGAATGTCAAAAGATCTGCCCCAGTAGCCTCCTCCTATCCTGATTTCCCTCAGCAAATGTCTTGCTCCAGAGGATGTCAATCCATTTGGGTTTGGGATTTTTCTGATCTAAGGTAAAAATTTTATATGAATATCTTTGATTGGTAATGGCAGTGGCACAAGGCCACTCAATATATGAAGTTTCTGGGCGGAAATTTTATCTGAGAATATGTCACTTTTCCTCATTTATCAAGAAAAAAAATAGCAAAATTGTTTATTTCAAAGAGAATAAAGCAGAGGTTTTACCGATGTTTAAGCATTTCCAGAATACTTCTGATGAGATGAGGGGATGCATTGTTGAATTTACTTTGAAGAAAATTTAATCAGAATTTGGACCATCTACTCAACGAGTCTGGAATCCTTCTTCCACAAACTAAGCCTCTGCAAATGAATATAATTATATATGTATGTATGTATGTATGAAAGACTCTATTTTGCAGAATAAAGGACACGTTTCTGAATTAATTCCACTGTGTAGCTTGAGGTCAAAAATTCCTTCATAATTTCATCAAATGATCAGTTGGCTACATGGACTTATTCTCCTTTTATCTTTCACAGCTTCCCCACAAACAGCTCTGAACGTGCCAGATCTTGGAAGCAGGCTGAAATCTGGCTGGTGACAGTAAACTTAGATTACTCCTGACAGAAATATTCTGCTTGGGAACAGAATTGAATTACGAATTTGGATTGTGATCCAGATTTGCCAGTGGAAGGAAATAATTTTTATATAAAGACAGCAATTTTGACACACTGTTTTCACACGCCTTTATTTAAAAATAAAACAAAACTACATTTAGTCTTAAGACATTACTTTGAAGTGAATGCCCAAAAGTTTTCATTTTGAAAATACAAATACTTTATCCAGCCTTTTTTGCAGACAAGTTTTAGTAAGTGATTCAACAATCTCTCTAAGTTCCACACATAGACTAAAATCACTAAAAAATCAAACAATATTTCAAATATGAATTTTAAAAATGCTTATGGCATTTAAATAATAACACCTTCAGAAAATACTAAGGGAAAAGAAGTGGAGGGAAGCCTGATAAAGATTTTTTCATGTTTCTCTTTTTTTAGTTATTTACAATACATTACTTTTTTCCCACTAGAAACAAGTTAAAGTAGAATTCACCATGTAAGAAAAGTGAGCTGACAAGCTTTAAATTTTTTGAAAACAGTGAAAAGTTTGATAAAATTAAAAAGCATATGAAAGAGCTGTTAGTATTTCATTTTAATCCTGTTAGCTAGTAGAGCTAAGTAATATTAGCAAAGATAGTGTTGGCAAAATGTATGTATGTGCTCAAACATTTTAATAAATATATATTACATAATAAAATTACTATAAATTCTTAGTGCATTATGAAGCATTATATAAATGTTAATTATTATGTCTGCTTTAGTAATGTAGTCTCTTCTAAATCTCACTCTTTCAAATATTTTATACTTTAAATAGAAAAATCATGCCAGAAGATATATTAATATGCCTTTACATATAATAATAATATGTATTAATATATTAATATTAAGAAATGGGAAAACATCTCCCCTTACTGGCTATTATGTATAATTAGCTTCAGAGATTATTCTGTTTAAATAGTTTTGTCCGATGATTTTATGGGTTTTTTGCCCTACTAAACCTAGATCATACACTGAATGTAATTAAAATATAATGTACTTCAAACTGAGACCTAGCAACAGGAATTTAGTCACTGACAATGCAGTATGGTGTTATCCTAACTGATGAGGCATTTTGTTTTAATTTTAAGTGATGAGTACACAGGTGAAGCATGCTTTATGGGCAGTCCTGCAGAGGGAAAGCGTCTCTCTTTTCCCTGAACACACATAAAGACATAAAATGCCATATAAACATTTTCCACATCATCATGTTTCCCAGTAGGACCACTTCTGAGTGAGAAGTTTTGTCTTCTAGTCTTGTTTAATCTTCATGTTAAATTTTCCTGGAATAAAGGGTTGCCTGCTGTAAGTTGTGTACAGGTGGGGTCTCTTCTTTCTGGTTCATATCAAGTTCACTCGTTCCTAGGTTTTTTTACACTATTGTTCCTGAGGCTCCCTCTTCTTCCAAATCCTTCTCAAACAAAAGACTTAAAAAATTACTCACTTTCTAGGTTATCTAGCCTGTTTTGATCCTGCTTAATTTTAAAATGTTAATTTAAGCAAATTTAAGTAAATGTTTAGATAGGACTATCTTGTCTAAGAGCATGTGTCTTGCTTATTATTTAGCTAAATAATGGGGTATTTGCCTCATAGTAATTACCTGCCAGGTGAGCATGAATGTGAAAGATTGAACTTGATTACCTGTCCAGTAGACAAGACACAAAGCTTTAATAACACTGTGAGGACTCTACTGCCTTCCTCTTCTGGAGGCCACTGAGTCATGCTCTGGCATGTATGAGTAGAATTTAATAGCTCTCAGATCTTCCTGCTCAGATCATGAATGGCACCAGCTGCATATGGCAAAAATATAATTTACAGCATAAGGCACCATTTGTGAAAAACCAATCTGAATTTTCTTCTGGCAGAGACTGATGATCTAGAAGCCACACAAACCCTGTTAGCCCGGTATCTAAGTGAAGATGTTCCTCCACAATGATACAAGAACTACATTGAATTGGAAAATAATTTGAAAGAAAAATGCTTCTTTCTTGATTAGAATACTCAGGCAGACACCAAGGGATGGATCTCTAGATGAGTGAAAATATCTATGCAGCAATTGTCTAAGGAGAAGTGCTGACTTAGAAGAAATGCTTCAAGTATGTCATTAGGGACAAATCCTCATCTGCTGATCTTCTTGATTCCTCCAAATCTTTTTGGCCTCGTTTTTTGTTGTTTGTTTTTGGGTTTTATTCCTTAATTGCTTTAAACATGTTTATATATTGAAGAGTTACCAATTTATATTCATGTCAGATTGTGTCTGAGTTTTGTCCCTCAGTCCTAGAACCAACATATAAAAATATTTATACCTGCTAAAGCATACATTTTTATGTCCCCAGGTAAAAGCTGAGATTAGAACTGAAACTTTCATGGAGAACAAGACTGAAGCACTCATCCTCCACAACAGGAAATAAACTGGCTCATGTATGAGACTTACATTCCACAGTCAGTAGTGATAGGGGTATTTGCAAATCTCTTTAAATGAAAATATAAAGATTTCCTCAGGTGTGTACTGGAGACAGAATCCTTCACACAAATATGGCTATTCCATCCATATACTTATCACCTAAAAATGTCAAAATGGCTTTAAGGATCCTTATCACAATTATTATTGCACCATCTTCTTACCTTTCACGTATGAAGCAGCTATATAATCTTTCATGGCAATCATTGAACTCTTAATAACAGTGACTACTCATTTTTTGTATTACCCTTTCTTTACTTTCTACTTTTTATTTTCTTGGGATGGTATATTGCTACATCCTCCAGATTAACAGGAAAATATATGAAACGAATCTGTAAGATAATAAATAATGAAATTTTTGTAAAATTAAGCCATATTCTGGAAGAATACAATTTTAAAAAGAGAAATACTACTGAAGAGTCTGAATGACAAGGAATACTAAGAATCTTAGCCACTCTTTAGTATGTTCAGTGAATGTTTTGCAGTAGTCTCCCACGATCTAAATTAAGCCTGAAGAGAAAAAGTTATTAATTTTATTCTATCACTCAGAATGATTAGTCATATTTCTGAATTCTGGACCTTTCCTACAGCACAAAACTAAAGGAAAGTGCATATTAGGGACACAGAGAATGTACTCTATATTTTATTGGCAGGGCAAAGGATAGAGTACCATTTTTTACCTTTGTCCACAGAATTGGACTTCCTTTTTTCCCTGTAGGTGAAATACAATATCCACTGCAAAAAAATCCGAGACTAATCTGATTTGGTAGTCCATCCACATGAACAGTGAACCAGTCTTGACCTTCAAAAGCCCCACAGTGCCAAGAGAGTAGAAGACTACTGAAGCACAGGAAACCCATGGATATTTCAATTTCTCAGTAATCCAGCTTTCTTCACAATCCCATCAGCCGCCTGCTTGGTACAGTACAGCTTTGTGCACTCAGTGGCCAGGAGCTGATGGCCATGGCTTACAGGACACCTAGCACAGGGTGTCCTGGAGAGTGGACTCCTGCCAGAACATAGTCTGGGATTTTAGACACTGCCATGGAGATGGAAGTTTAATGTGAATGGGAGCCCTTTAAGCCCTTTAAGAGAAACTGAGCCTGGATCTCTCACATCCTTGGCAGAAAAAAAAAAAAAAAAAAAAAAAAAAAAAAAAAAAAAATCCTGACCACAAGTCCTGTATTGCAGTCTGAAAAGAACTAGATTTGAAAACTCAAAGCATGTCACTTCATATCTGTGGAATGGGAACAATCTGTTGATATAATCAAGGACTTAATTTTTGCCTTCTTTTTGTCACTATAATCAATCTCAAAAGAATTCTCTGTGAAACCTTCCTGTGAACACAAGCCTGTTCCAAGTTACATTTCTCTGGACAGAGAACAGAGAGGGACCCCACTGACCCTCTGTTCCCTGGCCTCAGAACACCCGCACTTCAGTGGAAAAGGAGGCAACGTCCCTCAGGAAACCGCATCTGTGTTTTCAAGGCTTACAGGAGCTGCACTACATTTTGGCTGAAGCATCTGTAAGTATGTATTAAGAATGCTTTCCAGAGCAAATCCAACTGGCTAGAGAGCTGAGAGACAGAGTCCAGAGGCAACTTTGGGTTTAGAGAGAAGCCAGACCTTCAGAGTAACCAACAGTGCAGCACCTCATCAAGCACCTAGGCAAACACTACTTAAAAACTAAGGCACTCTTGGAATCTTAGCACCGCTAAAGTTAGATAGAGTTGATCAGACTTAAAACTTCCTGGCCTAAATCTGATATAAATTTCTTGTGATTCCTCTTATAAACCTGCATCCAAGTCCACAAAGTTATCCAGGAATTCTGTTGCAGAGCCAGAAAATAAATCCCAAGCTCTGAAAAAAAACCAAGTCATGTAAACATTGAATGTTTTAGTTGGAAAACTGAACACATTCTTCAGTCTATTCTGATAGCAAAAATAATTGTTAGAGGCTTTCAGGGATGCAGATGACTGTGCAATGTGTGTGTTGAGAGAGAGCACATCTTTTGCTCACCCAAACATTTCTTTCAACTGAAAATCTTTCTTTTAAGCCAAACCAAATGCTATTTACCATGTCTTATGAGATCAGCTAATTTTAAAACTCAAAAATATAATTTCAAAATGCCAAAAGGTTTTGCTTGAAACTATATCCACAAATACTCTTATTTGCTGAAAACTGCTTCTCATTAACTTGGTGTTCCCCAAAGAAACTTCACTGTTCTGTGAGTCCAAAGATAGCTTCTTACCCACTGAACTATTCTTTGCTAATAAGTTTTTGATAATAGCATTATTCTCCCCCAAAAAAGTTCAGCTGTGCTTCCATTGCAACTACTGGCCTCAAAGGCCTTTTAACTTTTAAATTAGAAGCTTTTTCAAATGAAAAGAAAACCACTCTTTTGAGCATTTGAAATTTTCTCAAGGAAGCCTTATATTAATTAAGAAGAAAAGTTCTTTTCTCTTTTTCAATCAAAGCTAATTATAGTGTCTGAAAGTACAGTTTCTTTGAACTCTTATTTCAAGAGGAAGGGAGGAGGAAATCCTCAGTACTTTCTTCATGTGGAAACAAGTTTTGATCTTATCACATATGGTTAACCAATTTTAGTGGATTTTGTGTTTTTTACATGTTCCTAAGAGGTATAGAATAAAAATATTTGAGTAGCAGGGGAATTATAGTAGTATTTATGAATCTTAAAAAAACATAAAATACTGCATTCAAATGAGGGCTCTGAAGTTCCTGTTTTTCTAGGAAACCTCCTTGATCTGGTTATCAAGGGGATAATCTCAAAGGAAAAGTGTTTAGTCGTATCTGAAACTTCTGGACCTAGTCAGAATTCAAGGGTGATTAGAGGCTTCTTCTGCTGATTCTTTGCTGTATGGATAATTTGCACTATGTTATCATGGCTTACAGCTCTGCACAGAAAATGCAAAAGTAAAAAAGATAATTCAAAGGGCAACATCTATCATCCTGCTTGTGCTTTGGCAGAATCTGTTGCTCATCTCTCTAGAACAAGTACCAGACTCAGAGCATCGCTGCAGCACCATGTGATACTTGAGGATAAGGTGTTTTATGATCATTCAACCAATTGGTTTCCTTATATTCATTTCTGGAGCAATATCCCTTGTCAATACTGATCTCTGTCCTTGCTAAATATCCCACCTAACATCTTCCAAGATTCTGTGGAGAGATGTTCTGTCTCTCACCCCATCAGGAATATTCTCAAGCAATGCCACTAGGTCAGAGAGCAACATATGGCTCTCCCAGGGAGGCTCCATGGGATTATAACAATACCTGCACTTTGTAACTGTTAATATTATGAATGAGGGCTACTACTGAGAGCCCTGTCCCCACCAAAGTCCTCCAAATGAGGGAGCTCTCTGTTAAAATCTGAGGAGTCAAACAAAATAAACTGCCAAGTCTGAAACATGCTGGTGGAGGAGGGATGGTCTGGGGCAGACAGAAGCCTGAACTGGTGTAAACTGGTGGGATCTTTTAGCTCCTACATGTGACCTGTTTGAATCTGACCTCAGCCCAGGGCAGCAGTCTGTGGCCCCAGAATGACAACACTTACAGTCCAGACAAGAAGGAGAAGTGTGCAGAGGCCTTAAGAAGGGCTGCACCTGCCAGCTGTGAGGCTGCTCCTCTGAGCTGCAGGTATGAGTTCAGTGGGAGCCAGAGAGAGACATCCAGTCATGTCAGACAAACAACTGAACAGCCTCCAAACTATAGACTTGAGTTACTAATGAACTTGCAAATTAATTAACTTATTCCAAGCTTAGAAGAAAATGTTACATTTTGAGTTGCAAATGCCCCAGATTAATTCTCTCCATGACTCTTCCTGCTGAAAGGGAGCAGTTACCTCACCTTTGCCTGAGTTTCCTCATCTGTGTAACAAGGTATATCCCACAGAAGTATATCCCACAGCAACCTGGCAATGATCTTTTAAAATAGCACAATACTGAAAAATTCTCATGACTATGTCCACTCCAACTAATTATCACACTGTAGAAAAAAAAAAAAAAAAAAGTGCTTGTATTGGAATAATAGCACGATTTATTTATGATGGGATTGTTTTCTGTATATGTCTCAGTCTTCTCCAAATATAAAACTTCAGTGAGCTGACATTATTTCATATTTATCCAGTTTTGAATTTTAATGAACAAGAATGCCATATGTCCATGAAATTTTTAAAACCAAAAGATGAATCAGATTAATTCACTCCACAGCCTTTCATGTTCTGGAAAGAGGTATTGTGCAGACTTTTAGATAAATAATGTTTAATTTAATTATTTAGCTATATAGTGCATTCATTTCAGCTCAAGAGAGAGTGATTAAAATGCAGAGGCTGGGAATCCTGATATCACTATGAAAATTTTCAACATATTCTTAAGCAATCATGTTAGAAATCATATAAGCTACCATAATTTTCCTGAAAATCTGAATTTATTCTAATTTATAGGTGCCAAAGATGATCTTCCAACACATATATGTCATTCCTTCTTCTTCAGTGCTGTCATACTCCTGTTCTACAGAGGCATGACACTGAGCTAATACAACAGCTTTTGTAAGTTCAAAGAAATTGCCAGCAGATTCAGTTGCCAATAGGAAAAATAAAACTCTGGGTGGGGGGGGAAGATTGCACTGCCTGGGCTGTGGGCAGACCCTATGGCTGGAACAGCAGAAGACACAGAAGGTGAGGGGGGGTTCTAGTCCATTAAACACCTCAGGAGCATGAAGGTCAAAATACTTTGATGTGCCCTTAGCTAGTAGCAAAAGTGGGCTTACAAATGAGCAAATGAGGGAAGGGTGACAGGTGCTGGAAGGCCACCGACAGTACAGATGCCGAGAGGCCAATACAGCATTGGTCAGCATCCCACTGCCTGGTGTCCTTCTGCCTGGTGTCCCACTGCTCTGTGCCTTCTGCCTTCTGCCTCAGTCCAGCCATAAGCAAAATATCCACTCATTAAATCCTAATTAAAATTAAACTCTTTAACTCCGTCTTCACTATCTTGACTCCCCATCTACCCAGGTTCTCACCTTGTTTTCCACCGTTATGGATTCTTCTTTCATCTCCATTTTCTCTCCAAAAAGGTGAGAGACCCCAAAGGCTTTGTTGCCTCTCTTTAGAGTGACCCTTTTCTCTCAGAACATTTCTAACAATTTTCTCACGTTCTCATGTGTTTAGATGGCAAGCCAGAAGTTTCACTGCACGAGCAAAGAAAGCAATTTACAGCTTCATGTAGAAACATAGCTGCTTGTAGTTCATTTGTTTTTCATCTTGATTATCAACACGTTTGTCATCTCTCTGTAATTTATTCATTATCTTTAGACAAGGGATGTGAAAAGGAGGGGTGGGAGTGAAGAAGGATGAGTATACTTGTCAAAATGGGAAACAGATGTTCTAACAATGACTGGAGACAATTAATGTTCTCCATAGGTATTAACAGGCAAGGTCCATGGATTGCTTCAAATTTTTGCAGCAAACAGTCTTCTGGAAAATGCAAATACAGAGGCTTTATTTTCCAGGCACGTGAGAGCATATCTTGTTTGTAATCAGCTGTCTTAAGGAACTTCACATTGCTTCTTGAAAGTGTGGCTGTTCTGATCATTGCTGGCCTAAATAATAACACAGTGATGGAGGGGGAGCTGGGCACCTGGTAGCAGAGCTAATGAACCTGTCACTGCTCCCTCCCTCTGCTTCAGACACAGCATGCAAAGCAAAGCATTTAGCACATGTTTAACCTTGAATTGCTCAAAGTCAACAGCGCATAAGTATGAACCTAAAGCAAGTAGTGTGCTTTGTGACTGCCAGGATTGGCACGCATCTACAAGGGTCTCTGCTGCACTGGGCTCTTTCATTTCTTGCTGAGGAATGACCCCCCCACTGCTACAGCCCTTAAGGGACAGCCCCCAATCTAGTCTCCCATCCAGTACCAAAAAAAAAAAAAGTTAGTGTAGCCATGGCCTTATGATCAGGCTTTAATCCATATCACTCTGGGATTTTCACACATTTTCACTCTGGGAAATATTGCTGCAAAAGCCAATCATAATAAATAAATATTATAAGACAGAAAAAAATCTATAATGAATAGATGTGATCTGATTACTAACATTTGTAATAATAGTTTATTGTTCCACGCCACATGAAAATTTCAACTTCTCTCTCTGCACTCTGTCATTTTAATTTTCCCTTTTGCTGTTCTGTTATCGAAAATGATCAAACACCTACCATGGCCTGGAAAGTACACCAATTCAGAGCTACATTTAAATCTGCATGAATGGGCCTGTCACAAAGTTAATTGGAATAAACACATATTTGATATGATATTGTTTGGATTCTGCTTCAAGCCTGACCACTACAACCTTCCTTTTTAATAATTTATGTTCTTCTTTTTCTCTCTTTTGCTGCATTTGTTTCATTACTGGTTGAGTAATGATAGCAAACAACAACCTTAGAAGTTCTTCCTCTTCTTCCACCCCTTTCTTCCCAGCAGCCTCTCTCCCCAGCTGGGCAGAAAGGGCAAGGCTGCACAAAGGGCAGCTGCTGATTCAGGTGTCCTCTTGAGCATCCCCTCAGCTGTGCAAAAGGATTCTTCACCACAGACCACATTAGGCTTTCAGATTTAAAAAGCACCAACGAGCCTATCCAAAAGCCTGTTATAATAATATATAGCAATGAGTTTTACATTAGATATAAAATACTACATTTTTACATGCTATAAAAATAGAACACTTTTTTCTGTTTGCCTCATTCCTGCTGCCATGTCTATTATAAAAAAGACTAGTGTTTACTTAGTGACAGTCAGCAAATGCTAATTTTCTTTCCAGTGCGATGATTTCAGCTAGGCATCAGCACAACAAAAATTCAAGACAGTGAGTATGGCAGTCTGAGGTGACTATTTCATAAATAGTCTATTTCATAAAGTCTAGATAGGTTTACAGCCAATTGATAAGATAAATTGATCTGTAGCAACAGGAGCACTAAAGTCTGATCAGTATATAAATCAAACACTGTTTGAGAAAAGCATGGCAAAACATAAATCCTTGTCATTCTACTGTCACTGGGATCAGGGTCTTGGGGTCTTCTAAGGTGACAAGATTAAACTAGTCTAAAAGGAGCTAGAATGCTAATTTCCCTCTCTAGCTTCTTATCTTCTGGAATGAATCAGCTATCCAAAAGCATGGCTGATTATACTGCGCTGCTATCACTAGACCTATATCAGGAGCAAACTTTATTCAAGGGGTATATTAGTCATTTAAATGCTGGGGTATGACATTTTTAAACATGCAAATGTGACTGAATAATTTTTAGAAGGAAGACATCTGGGAAAGGAAAGAGTTTCATTTTTGCTAGTCATCATGATTTTGTGGCATCCATGCATGGTACACAATATGAAATCAGTGAGAAAAAAATCTAGCTTACTGTTCATAAAGGACATGGCAGCTCCTCTTCATGCATGCAATGTGTATTTCTTCTCTAACAGTAGTTCAAGTATCAAGGTAATCTATTTTTCATTTCCAGCACAGACACATTTATTAGCAGAGTTAATAAGACAGTTTTTCTCAGAACATATTGTCTGTTGTCAAGATCTAAGGATTAACATTGTATTGCATGTTTGAATTGAATTACTTTCCCATAAGACTTGCTATACCAAGTTAGTTACATGGTCCAGTGGGTCTGGTACCCTGCCAGATGGCAATAAATAAATGACAAATAAATAAAATTTCAAAGAAAAGTTTAATTCTCATACACCAACTCACTCCAACACACATTATGTACCTGGACAATTGTTGCAGTACAGTACGTGGGAGGAAACATTTTCTTCCAGCTTCTGCGGACAATTAATTAATGCTCTAAAACCTGGCATTTGATTAGGGTTATCTGCCAGGCATAGCCACAAACACCATTACCAGAGATTCTTTCAGGATTACAACAGCCTTATCACATCTCTGATTATGATAAGGAACACTAAAGCGTTCACAAACCTCTGTGGTAATCCAGATGAATTAGATTTCAGTAATAAGAGCTTGAAAAAAGAACATGTTCTCCTAGCCCAAATCACTCATAAATATGTAGACTCTAATAATAAATTATCTTGGATTTTCAGGAGATTATTTTTCTGGGAATCTGTCAACAACAATTTTATTTTAGATGTCCTAACTTCTCAGACATGGTTAGTTCATAGTTTCCAGACGTTTAGTAAATGACTGGAGGAAAGTCTTTTTAACAGGATGTGTCTCCCTCACTCTGAGCTAATTGTTCAAAACTAATTGCTACAAACATGGAAAATATCTATTTTGCTATGGTGTTGAACTTTTCAGATCTTTTCATTTGAGAGATCAGAAACAATCCAAATAAACTTCTTACCACCTGCCTCCTTCACATCACTTTTTGCTATAGAATAATATAAAATTATAATTTCCATTTTGAAAATAAAAGTGGAAAATAATTATTTAACAGTGACCTGGATGGACCCTTGATTAGTGATCTGTGCTTGACTAAAACACAGCTGACTTGATTTTCTCTGGATTTCTGCTCCTAAAATTGGCAGGTGCTGTGGGCTCCCCTGGAAAGTCCTTAGGAGAAGGGAGAAGCAAGGAGTATTGGTTTTTTAACCCGGCAGCATCCCCTACTGTTGCTTTTAAACATGGTACTAATTCACTCCCAAGGCGCCTCTGGGCGGTGCCCAGACGGGAGGGCAGGGCAGCTCCCAGGGCTCCCCAGTGGGCTTGGAGAGGCAACAGTGAGAAAATGGAAAGATTTAGTGTCCCCATGGGACTCACAGGTGACTCTTTAAGGGAAAGCTATTGCCCAAATAATTCAAAATAGTACATATTTCAGTACCATAAAAATATCAATGACTGGAGTAGCAATTTTCTAAGGAGCCTTGACCACAAGAGACACTTGTTAATTTAAAACAGACTATCTTGAGCTGCTGTGGTTTCTCCCAGTGAGCCCTATTCCCTCACAGAACATATGCCCATGTTTCTCTTAGTTATGTGACAGCTGTCAGCCCCAAATTGGCTTCCAGGTGTTCATAGAAAAAATTAGTCTTTGAGTGTACTTGGGATTTTTTTGTTTTGTTTTGTCTTGCAAATACCTGTATGCCTACTCATAAATTTGGAACACTTCTAGATGGCATAATACTGAAGTGTTCACTCACAAAATCCTTTTCTCCCAAGGGGAACCTGTAAGCACTATTTTCAATTTACATTTCTAGGGGTATTGAATTTTTTCTTTATGTATGAACAAAAGTTTGCAAAATATATACGCAGGTAGAGGCAGGACTCTGAATCTATGTCTTCTGATTTCTCTGCATCTTGCTTTCTTTATCTATTAAATTGGGTTAACAGTACTTCTGCACATCCCAGGAGTGTTGTGAAAGCTTTCCCATTAAAGTTTGTATAGTATTTTGAGATCCTTGATGGCAGATGCTACACAAGTGCAGAAACATATCACTTGATAGATACAAACGGCAATTTACTCACAGCCTCAACAATGTTCAGTAGGGGAGTAACTGAAGGATATCAAATGCTGCAGGCTCAAATGAAAACGAGCTCATCAAAATAAATGATTTACCAGAGGCTTCCAAACACCTTGCTTCCTACAAATGAGATGAAGAGTTCATCCCCTTCTCTGCTTGACAACAGAGAATAAACCATAGCACTGCACATCACTGACAGTGGTAGTAGCATTATTCTCTGTTGGAGAATTTCACTTTATTGTAAAGCCCCATTAACTGATGAATTGAGGTCAGAATGGTTCATGTTATCACTGTGAGTACAGAAAAAACTTGGCCCAAACATGGAAACCCAGCTGACTTTCATCATGAAAAAAAGGCTCAGGGACAGAGTGATATTGATACCTGTGAGTATTGCCTTATAAGAGTGCCTTTTCCTCAACCTTTTAGCTTGTCTAATCAAAGAAAAAGCTTGTGGAGGAAAAAAGAAATAAAACAACCCCCATCCAACTTTTGAATATGGGGAAAGGATCCACTTTTATTTCTGTGTGGTCTACAGAAGGAAATATTTCTGCATCTTCAGTATGGTGAAGAGCAACCAATCTGAATTCTTCTTTAATTTTGAGAGTTACACAAGCTCCTTTTCCACATAACCTAGTCATTAGAGCAGCAAAGTCTCTAGCAGATTCATGAGTCCTCAGTGCTTCTCAATCTCTGGAATTAAATCTTTTTATGAGATAGGAGTTTCTGATTCCATCAAATCTCTTCAGAATTTCTGTGCTTGACATCTATTCTGCACAAATTAACCCAACTTGCCTTTTAAACAAAAGTCTGATAATCAAATTTCTAACACTCACTACAGCTAGACCAGAACTAATTCAATCACATCTGACCTTGTGACAGAACAGGTGTCTTACAGCTCAACCCAAGTAGTAGTTTTATATATGTAACTAGAAAAGAAGAGGAGAAAGATTTTTAAACCAGAACAGAACATAGAAAATTCAGAGTCAGCTTTTCTTTTACTCAGAACCAATTAGTCCAACTCCAGTACAGCCCTGTAACCCCAGACATGTTCTGCAGCTTGAATCGCTCTTAATCCTGAGCACCACTGTAGTCACCCAAGAAATACCAATGTACAGCTTAAAATAAGGGTACTGGTCTCAAAGCCCAATCTGAAATCCTTTTGAATCTGTGGCAACTTTTTAAATAGCTTTGAACCAGAACTTTAGTTTTTAATCAATTTGCTACACTGATGGAGTTTCAGATGCCAAACTGACAGATAAGAGGTGCAGCTTATTTCCTAAGCACCTTCTACTCTTATTGATTTCTCAGATCAGGCTGAATGAATGCTTTCAGTATGTTTCTTACCCAAAATGCAAGCTGTCTTAATGATGTTATTCCCACAAAGTTGGCATAAATGACTTGTAGACAAAAGAATGAAATCTTGAAAACTGAGAAGGAAGATAGCATTCACTTTCACTTTAGAGCCTTCTGTTATTTTTTTTTAACTTTTCATAATTCACAATCAAGTAACTTTTATTCCTTTCTAGTCCTTTCTTCAAAGGAGATTAATTATTTTCATTATTAACCAAAAGGTTTTCTTCTAATTAAAAGAAATTATGGGGCATTCACCAGTAGCATTATTCTAGTCAATAAACTAATTATGGTTGTGACAAATGAAGGAAAAGCCATTCAACTGATCTAAATACCATGATTTAAAAAACATTAAGTATGCAATTGTCACATTCCTTGAAAAAGCAAAGTGGATCTTACATTCACTTTTAGTCACTGTTCAGACTGTACAGAAAAAAAATATCAAAACCAGCATATTGCTTCTCGAAATTTCTATCTGCACTACCTACATTCACTTGGTGTATCCTTGTGATGTCATTTTGGTTGGAGCAGGAGAAGAAGAGCATTGAACCTCCCTTTCTTATTTTTCTGCAAAAATTTCATGCCAGTTGAAATTAGGTCATTCCAAATAATGAAATTGGCATCTTTTTGCCTACAAAATAATATAAAAAATTAAAATCAAATGCTATAAATACTTCATTGATTTCTCCCTTAAAAGTACTATTATCATCAACATCATCATCACAGCAATGAAAAAATGCTTTTCACAACTTGGCAATGGGCTAAGAATGTTACATTAACTGTACATTACAAATAAAAATTTGAGAATTAGTATAGTGTGGTGTTTTTCTGAAAACTAGATATAAAGTCACTAGCCAAATCAGCCTTCAGTTCAAAGGCAGGGACTTCACCTGCAGCTTATTAGTTCTCTTTTTGTGCATTTTTAAGACATCTTTTTGACACAAGTTGAATATAGGAGCACAGCTAGACATTACATAAAAACTTGTGATTTTCCTCAGCAGAATGCACCAGTTGTCTAGGCATAGATTGTAGTCTACAGCAACATAGAGCAGAACTGGCTAATTGATGGGTTCATCAAATAACAGATCAATGAATGGCTTGAGTTGAAGAACCTTAAAAGATTATCTAGCTCCAATTCCTCTGCCAAGGGGAGGGACACCTTTCACCAGACCACATTGCTCAGAGCTCCATTCAACCTGGCCTTGAAATGCAAATTGGGGTTGGAGGTGTGGGGGAGGATGTTTTTGTTTGGTTGATTTAGGTTTAAGTATTGCAGTGTAAATGTTGGCATAGTCCATAACACCTTCTCATTCATGGTGGTTCCTCTTGTTTTGAAGTCATCGTGACAGGGTTACAAGTGTTAGCATGATCACATCCTCAAACTTGGGGACATAGAAATATTTTGAAAAGGGATGCGATGAAACAAGACAAGGAAAAAATATTTAGTCTGGATTTTGAAGAAC
The DNA here is from genome assembly GCF_026979565.1 of Vidua chalybeata. Taxonomy (NCBI): domain Eukaryota; kingdom Metazoa; phylum Chordata; class Aves; order Passeriformes; family Viduidae; genus Vidua; species Vidua chalybeata. Next base: position 19,784,989 of record NC_071535.1, read on the forward strand.
AATAAAAAAATACTTCATCATCATAATCTGAAGTATTCCAGCCACACCACTAATAATTCTACCTTCCTTTTTAATAGCTTGCCTCCTTTGTGTCCGCATCAAATCTTCCAAAATCATGCTGCACTGGAAGGTATTTTGAGGTCATTCATACAATCAAGCTATGCCAGATAACAGTAAAAATACATTAAACCATCAATATCTATTTAATAATTTCTGCTTCAAAACATAAATTCTGCATTTACTGTTGGGGCTTTCTGATAAAGATTTTACATTCCATTTTGAATCAACAATTCAGCAAAGGGGACTTGGTGCTAAAGTTGCTAAAAGTTCAGGAAATTTGCTGGGTAACAAGCATTTCTGAAATTTTTTTGGGGTTGGTAGCACACTCTTTGACCTACTTATTGACTCTGCAACTACATAAAGTTTTGGATTGGAGAGGAAACTAGAACAATTGTTAGCTGAAGAAGAAGACACTGCCCTTACTCTATTAAAAATGTAAAACAAAAGACAAATTTTTGCTGTGCCAGGCATCTCTTCCATTTTCTGTACAGGACCAGTTTGGATGACAAGCTGGACAAAAATAGATTAAGATCTAATTTACTTTCACCATTATGAGTAAAATTGCAGTGAGGATCAGACTCCATTATTTTCACACAAGAAAAGAATTAGGGAAAAGGTCAAAATTTTGGGCATCACTGGGCCTTCTTCACAACCACAGAGGCATGCCATCAGCAGCTGCTATATGGCTGGTGATATAGTAGTTCTGAGGGAAGACATCAACAGCAGCAGTCATATTTACCTGGATGCTCCAGAAAACAGGGAGAAAAATACTTGTTTCTTTTCAATCCACTTTCCCCCATCCTTTTCACTTTCCCATGGCATTTGTCTTTCCTGCTCTATGGATTAATCCTGTCGAACATTTCTCCTTGAACTTTTAGCAGTGTCCACAGTGACTTTTCTGAAGCTGTTCATCGTTGCTCACTATTTTCCCTTACATGGACCACTGTCTGCAATCTCAGGCTGGATTACTGGCCTTATTTACGAGGTAATGGCATACAACATGGCCTTTGATACTAAGTAGTTCCCTTGGAATGCCATCAGTGAATGTCTTTCTCCATATTTATTGAGTTTCTACTTTTCCTGCTACCTTCAAGTCACAGCTCAATTCTGACCCTTTCCATACCTCATCTATCATCTGCCTGTTTTTCTGCTCCATACCACTGTTTGCTCCGTTAATCCTTAGTCTCTTCTTATTCACAATCTTTCACATCTCGCTTTTTATACAGCCTCACAGACTTTTGACAAAACCCTGTCCTCTCTGTCCTCAGTAGTTACAACTTTAAATCCTGTCTAATCTGGTTCCCACTGACACAGCAGATCTCATCTTTGTCCTCACACAGTTGCCAGTCCTTTCCCTGTTGTGTCTCAATTTTCTCTCCCTTGACTTCAGGGGGGAAGTGTAGGGACCTCACAGGCAGAGAAAGATTAACTGAGATTTACATGTCTAAATTCAGACATGCTTGTCAAAATACCCAGCCAGCTGAGAATTAACTTTGGAAGAAAACAAATTCCTTGAGTGCCTCTAAATTAAACTGTGGGATTTTCCAACAGTTACAAGCTTTATGCCACTCACATGAGTGGGTTTGCCACTAACTATGGGAAGATTCACATATGGGATATTTCTTTTGCCTTTATTGCTCAACCAGCTTTGATCTAGTTGACTTTCTGAGAAGCAGCTGACCACATCACAAATTCCAGATTGTAAGGATTCATTTTAAATAAAGAAATACCGTTTTCTCATTTTTATGTTTCTTTTGGGGAGGGTTGGTTGTTTGTTTTTAATAATAGCAGCAGGTGGAATAAATAGATTAAATTTTGTCTACTATCTCAAAGAATACCACGCTACATCTCCCAACCCTCAGAGGCTTCTTTAACAGAATTTGTCTGTCTTGAAGACATGAATGCTTGCCATCAGCAGTCAATCTGTTCTATAATTTAGGAAGGATGAAAACCTTGTCTGAACAAAGACTAAAAAAGCAAATATAGAGGTTGTTTTGAATAATGGTCCTTTTTGCAGTGCAGTCCTGCACACATTTAGAATATCCAGCAGAGCAAGGCAGCCCCTTCTGCTACAGAGATAAAATGAAAGTGTTGGAGGAAAAGTGAGAAATACCATATAGCTATGGCTTTACTTGTACAGTGCCAGTCTACCTTTAAGCTATTTTATGTATGTATTGTCCAGTTCCCTGTCTGTCTTTGCAAATGGGAATTCCCATAGGCATCAGAGTGAACATGGAATAGAGGAGGTTGTAATGACAGTCACTGCTGACAGTTCGAACTACTCTGTGAAAGTGTAGATGAGCAAATGAATGCCCAGAGAGTATTTGTGACCAAAAAAACCCAGATAATTAAGCCAGCTTTACAGAGCAATGCAAACTAGTAAGAGCAAGGACTGGGGTGAAATGGCAAAAGCAAATTCGAGCACAAAGGTTAAGAAAAGAAGCTTAAGCTCACACTTGATTATAGCCAGATGGGTGTGAAGAAATGACATAGTCTGAAAGACAGCACAGTGAGAATGTCCTGGCTGCTCAGGAGCATCATAATTTGAATCACACTCCTACCCAGAGGCTTCACATTAATATCAGGGTCCCATTGTGCTACATATTACACAAAAACAGCAAAAAGTCCAAAGTCATAATCACAGGAATAAGCAGAAAAAAAGCATCAGCACAGCAACATGTAGGAGGCAGAGCTTAGATGCACACAGAGCAAAGTGAAAAGGTTTCATGCTGGAATGACTCTGGGTTTGCTACAAAGGATCATGAACCTCTCAACGAACCTACAGCCCAGTGAGTTCCATGTACTTCCAGGTGCTGTAATGAATGTTTCAGAGAGATAATTAACCCTCCTCACCCGAAAGCTCTGCAGTGCTAATGCTTTTCAGCACAATCTGTCCATGACACCATGGTAGAGAGCAGAGCCAGCTTTATTATTTCAGTTTGTTCTGCTCCTTTTTACCACTACTGCTCTCTAAGGTTAATTGTACTCCCTGTGTTGATGCTCAGTAATATCTATACATAGACCTCACTGTATGGATTCTTTAGTTTCTTTTTTCTTTTTTTCCCCCTTTATAATCTATAAGAAGTTAAAATGCCATGCAGCTTTCTCAATAAAATGCCAGGAGTCATCCAATGAAGTAGGAAAGGGCAAGAATAAAGAAGCAAACCCTTGACCCCTTCTGACTCAGGCCACTCTACTCTTGGGCTAGAAGAGGACTCAAGTAGATGAAAGAAAAGACACAGGATCATCCAAATGCAAGTCTTTTCCTTGCGAAAGGTGTATACCAAATGACTGCAAATACCATGTCCCAGGTTTCTATATCTCAGTCTGCTTCCAGACCAAAGTCCAAGATCCAGCTAAAGGCCTAGGCCATTCTTTCTTCAGACTACTAAATTCAGGGTCACTTCAGAGCTATTTGGGAGACCAGATCAGTGGGAGCTTCATCAGGGATTTGGAAATATATCCTTTTTGGAATGGGCTTCAACCAAAGTGACTGCGTCCGTACCAGGATTAGCACACACATCTGATCTTTCTCTGTCCCAACTGATCTTGTAAACAGGGGTATATAAAGAAGCAGAAAGATCAAGACAAGTCCCTTGTAAATGTCTTCCTATTTCAGTAGCTAAGTGAAACTCCAGTTTTGGGTTTAAAGTGGAGTCTCAGGTTCATCACATGCTAATGTAAGTATTCTGCTGGTTCAGCTATCTTTTCCCATTGGACTCATGAATGGATTCATGAACACAGTATGAGATAAAGAGAACCAATGGCACCTCTCAAGATTCAGGACCATCACAGAGACTCAATCCTGAAGTCACCATGTCCACAGCATCCCATAACCAATTGAGGGGAGGACAAATGTATGTGTTATATTGTCTTGTTAAATGAAAGGAGCTCTGTCTTAAACAGCAGCCTGAACACATGGCTGCTCACAGCACTTGTTCTATATGGGGTCACCTTGCCTCAGATATCCTACAAATCTGCAGCTCCAGCAGGTGTTTTGCAGTCAGTCTCTGATTTTCTGTAGATCAGTTTCTGAGGAGTCCACAAACAAGCACAGAGATAACCAAGTTCATATACCAGAGCACAAATTCAAAAACGTAAAGATTATGACAGATGCACTTCAGCACTGAGACCACTTAGCCAATCAGATCAGGAAAATTTATCTTTCTCTTATTAGGTGCACAGCAAGAAATTTATCCCAGTTTCTAATAAAACTGTCATTAGAATCTGATGAAAGCCAAGTGTACTATCAGATCATTCCACACTTATGTCTATTACAGTGTGTTTCCAAGATAGCCATTTAATACTGCTCACTTTTAGCAAGTATCTTTGAGTTATATTTTAATTTCATTTGTGAGTAAAAAGTTTGCATTTTAATGGGGATCTGTAACATATTCATGGTAGTAAGCAGAGAAGAATTAAATCAGATTATTAATTTCATGCTGAAATCAACCTGTGCTGAAAGTAAACAACCACCTTTGCTCTCTTTTGGATGATCTTGCTTCTTCCCTTGCTTTGGAACAATTAACACTTAACTTGAACAAATCTCTGGTTGTTTGGAAGTTTAGATTTGAGGAACAGACCAAGACAGATGGTTTCTTTTTCTGTAAGCTATTGATTAATGGATTGTACTAAATGGTGTGACATGCCCTTTAAATGGAATTTACAAGTAATATATTGTATGGCAACTGCATTATTAATGATTTTGATACCTGGAATTTGTGTCTTCCTACTCTGAATTCTTCTTATTTATACTGGTGAAGGTAGAGGACAAGAGCTGGTTTCCTCCTGCTTGCTGCCTTTTGTTCTCACAGTCATACATATTCCTAGATTTATTCCCCTTATTCACATTACATCTACCCTGACAATTTTCCTAACTGTATGCAAGCCCAAGAAGGAAAAAAAATCTTCTCTTGCAAGAAAATTGCCAAAGTCTCTAGATAAATATAACTATGTAGATAAATATAACTATGTAAGAATTCAAAATGACTGGAGAGTTCACTCGTCATTATTAAAAGATGTTTACAGTCCTACATAAAAAACAAACAGAGAGAATCAATCTTGATTTTTGCTTGGGGATTTTTATTAGTTAAAACTTTCTCTGCTTATTTTTCCTGCCTTTGAGAGGCAACCTGCAGTGCAGATGCGCTGTTTTGTTTACCAAGAAGTAGACTTATGTATGGAAGCCTGAAATAAAAGGCAAAGGGAAATTAAAAAGCAATTAAACAAGAAAGAAAACTTAAACAGCAGTATTGTTCAGTTCTTATTATTCAGTCTTTTTAGAAGGAGAGAATTTTGAACTCAGGGAAACAGAGGGATAATTCACAGAAAATAAAGACATTGCAGAAAAAAATGCATCTAGTCTTCACAGACAAAAGCATCAGGGAGATGTGTACTTCAGACCCTTTCCTGAGTTGTTGGAAGAGAAAATATGATATCAACCTGATGAATCAAACAACAATGAATCATAAGAATCTGGTTGACGTGCTGAGGAAACTTCTTAGTAAAGTAACCTCCAAAAGCAGAAGTGGCACGATCTACTCATTAAGGTGTTTTGCTGTTACCATTAAAACCAAGGACCTGACTCACAACAGGCAATCATACCTAGCAGCTTTACAGAATACTGAATATCAGATATTGAAATCAGTCTTTGCTTAAAGAGGTCAGAAGGATCCAAGGAATGACAGATTAGAGCTATCACCTGGCATATGTATCTAAATAAACATGATATGACAAGGACTGGAGGTAATTGAAAGTCAGAAGTGTCACTCAGGAAAATTTGAACTTGTAAAAATAATTTACCCATTTTGGAATGAACATTCTAGCTTCCAAAATGAGAGAATGGGAAGTAAAATCCATAAGCAATTTCCTGAAAAAAAACCAAAACATTCAGTGTTGCAATTTTCCAGGAAGTCTCAGACTCTCACTGGGGCACAGTTTAAGTTCAACTCCATTTCCAATGCTGCTGGACCTAGGGAACAGACTGGGAACAGACTGGGAACAAAGTGGGCACAAACTCTGGGAGGAGCACCTGGAGATAGACACCAAGCTCAGAAGTCAGGTATTTTTCATGTTCACCTCTGCAGCAGGAATCTGGCAAGCCTGATCCCTTGAGCCAGTCTGAAGTGGTAGATTTGTCTCAGAATGGAAGATGCTTGAAGCTCAGGCTCTGGATGAGAAAGCTGGACAAGTTAAACCTTTTTTTTGAAAATAAAATTCCCCTCCTACCATGCAAAAAAAAAATTAAATTAGCTTTTTTTTTTTTTTCAGATTAAAATAGTCAGTGTTATGGAACAACAGAGTGGTCCAACAGAGAAAGGAAGAGAAGTAATTACCATTGGTGACAGGCAGGTGTAAAAGTGTGGGTGTATTCTCTGCTGGGCATGACAGGATACAAACTTAAACTCTATGTAATAACACCCTGTGCCGTGGTGTGACATATAAAATCTCAGTATTTCAAAAGACCACTATAAGAAGAACAAATATTGAACAGGGCTGTAAAAGCTTTGAACAATGAAGTAAGAATAGATACAAGTCAATATTCATCAAAGTAATTTCAGGGACAATTGCTGCATTCCAAGAACAAATATTACTTACAAGCATTTCATTCATCTGGAGAGAATTTTTCAAACTATTCCTGTCTCAGAAAAACTCATCTTCTAAAAATTAACCCAGAGAAGGGTGCTTTTTCTCCACCAGTTCTTTAGTCTCCAAGCAGTGTTTGAACAGTCCACTGAAGACACTGGAAACATTTTCGTGAACTCTGCAAATCTTCACATCTTGTGCAGCACTTTAAGCAAACAAGGATAGAGAAGAAGATGGGTTTTTAAGCCTAATCATCTTCTCAGGTGTTTTCATGCAGAAGTTGAATTTTCTTTAATCCATTTATTGAGTGGAATGTATTGAATTTCCTTAAACTAGAGATTATTTTGGCCTTTGCTTTTGCATCATTAAGCAAATTTGTTTTTCTGTTTAACATCAGGGTTTACACCACTTTCAATAGCATGGTACATGACTTCCATGTTACAATTCAATGTCAAACTTCCTAGGTTGCCAGCTGTGCTTAGGTGCACAAAACTGCATCTCTCACACATATAGATAGCTTCACAGTCAAAATGAAGTGTTACTCACAAAGCAACAATGTACACTGAAGAAAAGATTCCCATTCTGAACAAAAGTTACTGGTTTTGTAGACTCTATAAAAAGAACAAGATAAAATAAGAACTCATCTGATATGTAAGGCCAGTCTATATAGAAACTGACTCAAACTCCACTTCAAGTTTTAAAAATTGATTATAAGCTGTTTTCCGAGTTATATTAATTGATTGCTTTTTACAATCTGTTTATTTAGACCCCAATTAAAAAAAAAAGTGTCTTAGGAGTCTTTCAGTCCATTTGAAGACAGTAAGTATCAGAAGTTTTTCTAAGAAAATAAACTTGGTATTATGGAATTTTTCACATCATTCATGAAAATACAACACAAATTACAGTTTCCAATCTAACAATGAAAAGAAATGGAAAAAAAAAAAAAAAGCCTTGAAAAATCATCTAGATACCTGAACAAATTGCTAAGCAGGAATTCTGTAACATTTTATCCACTTATCTGCAGGTTTTTTTACAGTACACCATTATTTCAAATGGATTTCATTGACTTTTAAGTTAAAGATAAGTGGTGAAGTTCAAAACCCTTTATTTCTTTTTCAACTGAAGTAATGATACCAGCTGAGGAACATGATAATTTTTTCCAAATGTATGCTATTTCCTTATAACTCACAAGATTTTTATAACAGAAATTAAACTGACAAAGAAAAACATGTATGATATTTCCTTATAACTCACAAGATTTTTATAACAGAAATTAAACTGGCAAAGAAATAAAGTAAATTTACTGATGGAATCACTTTCAGAAAATGTGCAAACAATCAAGTGTATTTAATTACTTTTTCAAAGATAACAGAGCAAAGAAATGTATTTCTTTCATTAACCTACACAGTCCTATGTTTCAAGTTACTGCTGAGGAGATGCTAATATATTTGTGTGTTGAGTCTAGAGCTAGCAAATGCCCATGAAGAAAAAAAAAAAAAAAACATCCTACTCTATGAAAAGTTTTCTCATTTGCTTCTTAAAACAAGGTGAAAAGTCAAATTTTTGTCTTCAGGAAGGTAACAAATTATTTTTAATTCTCCTGATTTAACAGCACTGAAAGTTGAACTTACATGCAAGTAAAACAAAATTAACTATAGGTTTTCCTATAACAACTTGTTTCCATTCATCTATAAGTCACATCTTTGACACTAATTATTTCTTTCTGAATTTATTTTTTACACACTCTTTAAAGATATCTTTTTCAAGGGACAATACTCAAAAAGGAGTGCAAATTTTCTGAAGCTTACCTTACGAAAAGACAAGAATATAATTTCTACAAAAATATATACATAAACTCACATATACACAGTCAAAATACAAAAATTAGAAGTTCATTGATGCTTCACTGAAGAAATAATGGTGTCTAAAATTCCAATTCCTGTCTTTGGACCTTCTGTGGGCAAACTCAATGTCCACAAAGCAGAAACCCCATCACCACATCAGAGACGAATGTGGTACATGACAATCACAGTTCTCATTGGCACAATGATGTGGTGGTGAAATTCTTGTGTCACTGTTGAGCAGGACGGGAACAGAAGGACTCCAAGTTAGAAGGCAAGAAATGAAACTGATTTATTTCAAATGCACCACTCTATATATAGAGAACATCGTGCGGACTAATTTCATTGGTCTTAGAGTAAAAGCATCTCACACCATTGGTGTGCAGTAAATGACACACGGTAGCAAAACTTATCTATAAACAATGTGAACAACAAAAGAGATTAGAGAATTATTTACATTCTTTCCCAACTGTTTCCCAGGCTCTCGCCTGGTTAGAAAAATTTCTCTCTGTCTCTCTGACTGAACTAAGAATATCCATACACTTGCAGCATGTCATATATTCCTAGCACTGCTCCCACTAAACAGGTAGCTGTTATGTCATAGTAAGGCATGGCAGCATCCTGGTGACAAGATCCAGTTTTGAAGTGGCCATGGTAACTGAACTACCTTTCCTATTCTCCCTCCTACCTTGCCAAAAAGTATTAGCAGAAAATTGTACTGCTAATTGTACTGCTGTTGTACTTTTTCCTTGATAACAATGTTGATTTTAAAAGGATTTAAGATTGAAGAGAAAGAAGTCAGCACCTTATATTATAAGAATGCAGAATGTTTCTTTCAGCATCTCTAGAAAGAAAAATTAGCTCTTTGGAATTAATACATTTTTGTGTACTTTTGGAAAAAAAACCAAACAAAACACACCAATCAAAGTGAGACAGAGTTATCTTCTTTTTCATGGGACATATTAAAATGCATATATATATGTGTGTTTGTGTGTGTGTGTGTGAAGATAATAAAAATAATATATATTTCATCCCCTTTGTGAATGGGAGAAATCTATGAGCAAGGAAAATGCAGGAATGAGACAACAGACAAAAAGATTAAAATGTAGAAAAAATGCAAACCTGATAATCCAAAATACACTGTCACTGGATTCTACCAAGTTCTATATTTAAGAAATGCCTGACTGCACTTAAAACTCAAGCTGAGTCCCATCTACTTCAAGATCTGAGGCCAAAGATGTTTGGCCTTTCCTCCACTCCACCACAATGAACCCCTCTACATGCTGAGGGCCCAGGCTCTGGCTTGTACTGACAGCCAGCCAGCAAGTGCCTGCAGCATCATCACCGTACCAGCAGTGATGTGTTTGCAGTGCCAGCTTACTGTAGGAATTGTGCTCTGACCAACCAGTCCAGAGCATCAGCCTTGTCAAAATACCTGCTATTCCCAGGGGTGCCTGAGACCTTTTGGTGGGGTAAAAATGGCCCCAAAGTGCTTACAGAGACAGGCTGTCCCCCTCCTTTGACTTTGAAAAGAAGGAGTGCTCTCCTTCCTTTCCTCAGGAAGCAGAAGGTCAAGAAATATCTACATTTAAATGGAAATAGTGCTAACACCAGGAGCAGCTCATTATTAGGGATTATTATCCAGCAATATGGAATGATTGATAGAAAGTTGAATCTAATGACTTTAGAGATTATTAGGTCATTTTGTCACCAGTTGTTTACTCTGTCTATAGACACGAAAATCTGTTTACCTTAACCACTGCAAAGCTCTGCATGATGTCTGATGGGTAGGAAAGAGAGTATAAATTGTGACTCTGTAATGCACTATGACATAACTGAGCACATGGAAGATAAATGTTGAAACCAAAGAGAAAACTTGGCATTTGTTTAGGTAAGCAAGCTGCAGCACAACTGAGGATGGGTTTGACTGTCTTTCAGGAATTTCTGCATCAGACTTGAGTGTCACATCTGAAACCTGTGAGGTTTGAATTGAATTTACAGTTTTCAATAGTTACAAAAACCCTTTTTTCCATTTTTTTTTTTTTTTATTTGAAGCATAGTTGAGAAAATGTTTGGAGAAAAAAATATGCAAGCAAACCATAAGAAACATTTCTAGGTGAAAATGTCTGAACATACATAAATGAGGTGGTAAAGACTAACACACCTGTAAGAAATCCAGTCTTTTGACCTCATTCAATACAGAACAGGAGAATCTACTTGTACTTTTAAAGGCAACAAGCTTTAATCACCTACTTAATCTAATTATGTTCTCACATGCTTCCCTCAATGCAGGGGGAAAAAATCCTGCCTCTCTAAGTGCATTGCTGAACCAAATATTCAATAGTGACCTTTGAGTCGTTGCTAATGAGTCCTGAGTGAATGTTGAGTCAGCAGAGCTGCTGGGACTCCTGGGCCTGCTTCTTTGTAATCAAGGCAAAAACAAGCAAAAATGAGCTCTTCTCCCTTTGCCCTCAGAGGTGGGAGGTACCTCACCAGTCTCGCCTATGAACTCTTCATTGCTTAAGATGTGCAACACACCCCCAGTTGCTTTATACCCTGAGCTCAGGAAGCTACATGAGCTGGACACCTTCATCACTCCAGTAATGAGGAAATAATCAGAGGAGATGATGCACTGGAGGGCAGCCCCCTGAGGGAGAAGGTTAGAAGCAGAGAGGTATCAGGAGGCCATGCCTGGTGCCATCTGTCATTACTGCAGCTGTCTCATGGAAGACAACCCTGTAACAGAACCCTACTAATTTCTTTGTAAAGCATCTCATTAGTCCCTCCCTTCCTGAACTGCCTCTCTATTAAAATGCGATAAATTAATTCTGCCATTCCCAGTTCCAGCCTGTCCCCTTACTGAAATGTAGATGAGTCATGCTGGCCAGGACTCAAGATAGAGATAATTATGCAGGGGCCAGGGAAAGTATTTCATTTGCTGACTGCTGAGCTGCCCTATCAGTAGTGGAGAGGGGATCTCCCAACCCTCCCTTTGCTCTAGGAAACTCCAGACAGAGAATAAGAGGGTATGGAAAATGAATGTTCCCTCGTGACAATATTCTATACACAGTCTCTGCATAGCATGCTATTGTAACATACATCTGACTGGCCAGGAGCAGTGAACTTGCGGGGTTTGATACTGGGACCAGATTTCAGTGCTGTGCAGGTTTTCCTTGTTCAGTTCCCAGCTGTGGTCATGCAGTCACCACTGGGTGCAGGACAGTGTCTGTGAGTGCTCTCCAGTGATGTACACGCTGGTATGAGTGCTCCCTTTGCCTCTCATGGGGGTGCCAGCTGTGCAGAAAGGACATGCTGCAGGGCTGCAGGCAAGGCTCCGACCTTCCCCTCTGCAGTTAGTGAGTGCTTCTGAGAGGAAAACGTTCCCCCACTCTGTGTGCGGTATTTCTGACTTCCATCACACACACTCACACACAGGCACACTCTGCTGACTTCCACTGGGCATTTAATTTCTGGCAGGCAGTTTATGGGTCAGAGTGAATCTGAGAATTTGACTGATTTTTCTTTTAGCACATTGCCCTCTTAAACACTGACAGGATCTCAGAGCCCCTGCTACTTTTCACAGCCAGCTAAGTGATGCACTGATGTCTCGCCAGCTACATTTGAATTCAGTTTTGTGTAAGACAGATGCATCTCTTAGATGTGCTGGATTTTAGTTGCATAAGGAAAGAAAAGCAAAAAGTTAGGAGTTATTTGAGAGAAAAAAAAAAAAAAACACCTTATTTTATCCACCCTAACCTTCATTAGCAAAAATAAAACAATCTTCTTCATTACCATAATCATTGTCCTCCCTTCTTTTTTCTTTCTTTTTTGGAACAAGGAATAACTTACACTAGAGCTAAAAGAGAAATAATTTTATTTTTATTGCTTAAATTTATATGTTATGCTTCATTTACATCAGAACAACAGCCACCCTAACAAAAGGCCTCATATTTCCCACTGTTCTGCTGTGTAATAGTTGAGAGAAAATTAAATTAACAACAAATGTTATATATGATTGAATAATGTCCATTTCCCATATCTCCCACACTTTAAACATTGCCCTTAAACAGAAGCAGAGTCATTCCATACATGTGTGCTGCCTGTAGCAGGCAGGGCCACTAGCAAGTGTTATGCAGAATACCCAGACAGAGTCCCCCAGAGTGGAGGCTGCCCAAGAAACCTGGGCTTGTAGGAACTCTCTGGTAGAAATAACACTGAAATGTATAACCAAGTAACTGAAAAAATTTTATAAGATCAACAATAAATTTTAAAATCAACAATAGTACAGATTGTACTAGCAGGAGTACCCCCTCCTTTTTTATCTGTCCTAAAGTGTATTTTTTTCTTTTTCTTTTCTTTTTTCTTTTTTTTTAAATATTCTGTCATATATAAAGTGTTTTCAGGTTAACAGTGCATTAAACAAGATCAGCATGGATTAGCACACAGCAGAGGTGATGTCTCTGTGAGAGAGCATGGTTCAGATGGATGATTCACCATGTAACAGAAAGAAACAGGAAAAAGAAATTGTGAAGGCAGATATCTCTGACCTTCTCAAAGATGTCTCTCCACCTCTCTGTCCATCTTAATCCCTGCATTTACCATCCAGGCAACTGCTTTGGTGAGCAGAGTAATTCTGCAGCCTACAGAGAATAACTGTACAGCTTGCCCGAGAACCTGTAGGGGCCAAGCTCTTCCAAATATCCAGCTTTCCCACATCACACCCAAACTTGCTGTTTGCTGGCTGGCTGAACCAGGGTCACAGCACAGTGACCTCATTGTTGCCATCTGTAGAAGCAAAGACATGGCTAGTGAATCCCAGGGAATGCAAGACACTGAATCAATGTCTTCATGTCTGAGCAAATATAAAATACACAGTTGTGCAAATAATATGCAAAACTGAGAACAGAAAGGACATCATCCATTCAGAGAAAGAAGGGGAAAGAGACATCAGGTGGGAGGAGACTGCAACCACTAAGACAGTTCATCTGATTTGGAGGCCTGAAGTTTGCCCTTAAAATGAGCACAATAGAGACAAATTGTTCCATGGTTTACAAATTATTAACCTCTGGTATTCAGATTCAAAGTATAAGCCATAGCTGGGAGTGGTCTGGTTTCAAGTAAAGATTTGAACACAGTTCCTACACTCTTCCAAGATAATATCCTAATCACTGGCTTTATCTCCATCTCCAAGTCTGTTCTAGATGGTGTGAAATAGCCATTGGAGTGTAGAAATGAAATCTCATTGTTTCAGTTTGGTAATTCCCCAGCTGCTGAGCTATCCATACTTTCTTTTTGGGTTTTCTTCCATATTGACTTTATAGAATATTATACAATAGGGCTTGTCTATGCATACCTATAGCATTCATTCATCTTTTTGTGTATTTGCATGCTCTACACTGAGTGTCATGTGCTCACATTTACCAGCAGAGAGTGAGGAAAGTGGGAGGTGATTCATTATTGCAAGGTATTCTCTAATTTTCACATAGGTTGAATTTTGAAAGGGGCTATGGACAGAGGTGTTAAAAGGGTGCTGGCTTCTAAGTGCATGTGGGAAGTTTGCAACAAAGGCTTGCTTTTTGATCTCTTCTTGAAATCTCTTTTCCTTTTTAAATAAAAGCAAAACCATGCTATGAATACAGGTACATGCTTTGTGAATTCTCAGTACACTGCTGCCTCTCTAAAACCTCTACAGATTAAACTTCCAGACCTGTAATTTTAAATTTTCTCCACATATTGACATTCCTAGGTATATGGCATGGCCCACTACTCATGTTTTCATTTAATGATTTCACTCTATATCCTTATTAAAATGTTTTGCCTAAATAACATGTATACACAGCAAATTACAGACAGTTTAATTTGTCTGTCTCAGGAGGGTGAAGAGCCAAGAAAATTATGATAGAATATAACTCAGTACATCCAGAGAGGCTGAATTTTGAATCAGATTTTGAATCAGATTGCGGAGACACAGGTGCCAACCCCTTTATTCAGAAGAGAACCTCTGCATTACATTTGAGCTGTACATTCTGCTTTTAGCATCAGCTGCACAGAAAATATAATTGAAGAGATGTGAAGCTAAATATTTTTGAATGAAGGTTTTATGAGAAATTAGACCTAAGTTTTTGAACATTGTTTCCTCCAGATACCACATGGTCAAGAATGTGCATGCCCTGCATCCCTTCAGCTCTCCCCCCCGCCTTCCTGTGCAAGAGACCTGTGGTGCTGAGGTAGCATAAAGGGGCTGTATGAAACATCCATGAGCAGAAAATTCTCCAGTTCATAGAAAACGGCCTTTCAGTCCCAGCAATTGCAAGCTGACTCTTGCCTTGTGCCTCTTCCCTGGCCTGTGAAAGGTGATATCTCAGGGCCAGTGGCTGTGACAGAGAGGAGTTACACTATGCATTTTTGATGGCACAGAGGCTATTAAAGGATGTCAACCAAGCACTGGAATTAGAGTAGCACAGGTGAGCAACCTTTGAATTTGGGCTGGCCTTGCTCATAAAGGAAACATAAATGGATTTATCAAAATTGCACTAAGATTACAGAGTGTGGGTGATGTCAGCATGTGTTAAAGGAAATGTTTCTCTTTCCATTTTTTAGCCATCAATATTTATAAGGAATTGCATTGTGACCAATATGATTAGATCATTTCTGTTCTCCCTCCATCTCTCCCTACATTTTCATGGAGTAAGCTACCCTCAAGTGGGGATGAGAACAGAGATCAGACAGAGAATAAAAGCACAGTTGTTTAATAAAAACAACTATGTTGTGCTATGTTGTATTCTGTAAATGTGTGTATAGTCAAGAATTTCTAGAAATGAAGCATAGATCCTCAGAAAAAAAAAAGCCTTACATATGTATATGTTGGTATATTTATATGTGTGTGTGTATATATACACACACGTGTGTGTGTGTGTGTGTGTGTGTGTGCATTTATACTGCAAACAACTATAATTTGCACTAATCACAGACATTTCAAGTAGAGGTCCAATCTGTGGCCAGCCCCACGCCTGGACAGGCTTCAGATATTGCCACCTTGAGAAATTACCACTGCTACAACAGTAACATATTTTTCCAATTAGTTTCAAGGAGGAAATGAGACATTTTTCTTTGTTAATGCCTCTCTCTCTTCCTCTGCTTGCCCATCCATTTTATGCTTCCTGATAGTGCTCAGGAGGCTGTCAGATTCCCTCTAGCACACTTCCTGCTTCCACCCAGCAGGAATAAACTGTTAGCGCTTTGTTTGAAATGATTCCTGAGAAGTCTGATTCCTCTCACCAAAATGTGAATAATTGTAGCATTTGACTCTCGGCTTCCTCCTCAGGGATCCTTCTGAGTTAAATAGTTATTGAATTTATCCTAACAGAGATTGCCAAAGAAAACTTTATTTGAAGGACAGTGGGGGGAACAAACTGTTTGCAGAACTGAAAAAAGTTTGAAATACTATAAAGGGAGAGAAAAGTCCCATAATGGAAGGTGGAAATCTAGGACAGACAAATCAGGCCATAAAATGTAAGATCAACACAGCAGTGGGAAGCAGGAAAGCATATCCTGGGCCAAACATACCAATGGAGACTGTTACACACACTGACCTCAGATCTCATATACAACGTGCATCTGCAAACCACCTCATACTCCGAAGTCCCACATTACACCGAGCTCAGCAAGTCCATGCTGGAAATGAAGAGGCCTGTGTCAACAAGTTAAGTGCTCAGTATATGAATCTAAGATACAGACATCTTCAAACCCATGTATCCAGTCTCTCATTTCTAAACTGAGGCCACTGCTTTTCCTATTTTAAACACCTAGAATGTGGCTCTAAGTAAGGAAAAAGTGATCATCTTTCTCAACACATCACTTTAGCGTATGCCTTTTAATTGCACAACATCCAGTCCAGTGAAAAGACAAAAAAGCATGGCAGAAACAATACAGCTCTAAGAAAGGGAGCTTAACTCTATTTGGACCCATGCACCATGAAGTAGTAACAAGGCTCCTTGAATAACAGTAACTGTTATTCAAGTGAAATGCTAATGAGCTCCATCCAAGACAGATGGCTTCAAACTTCCCAGTCACTTTCAAGTGCAAAGCTCAGATGTGATTTTCAACCCTTCTGGTTTCCATCTGAAAAAGATGAGCATAAGTACTTGAAAGAAAGTTGATTTCCAGGTGTTCTAGCAACAGTTGTCTGTAAAAGGTGTCAGAGCAAAAGCCTGCTCTCTGTTCTATTTTTAGCTTAGCTGTGGAATTGCTAGGTGGCCTCCTACTTAGAGTAGTAGCGTCACACTTTGGCTTGCACATAAACTCTGTCACCTGCCAATAGTAATGACATGGTAGCAAAAGCCTAATAGAGGATCCCTCACAACTGAAATATCCTGTTCTGATCTATTCTATTCTATTCTATTCTATTCTATTCTATTCTATTCTATTCTATTCTATTCTATTCTATTCTTTTTTTCTTCCCCCAAGTGAGCTGGTCAAACAATGGGAGATAACATACAGTCCTGCTGCTACAAGGCACTGGGAAGCACAAGACTTTCAGGTTTATCTCAACATCCCATCTTTCCAGGTGTTTCCCCACAACCACAAAATGTGCATACATGCAAGACTGGGCTATAAGATTTTTCTCTGCTTATGCAGAAATACTGTGATTCTGATACATGTTACCATGTTAGCCACAAAAGGCACTGACTAAGATATTTCAGACTTGCTTCACCTCAGAATCTGGACAGCTCACAAACTGATTGAAGTACATATCCTCACGATTTTTCTGGTGATGTAAAGAAATGCCACCCTGGAACTTAGCCTAATAAGAGAAAAGCAATGCAGCATCAGACACAAGCCCTGTCACCTGCCCCATAGTACATAATAGAACACCAGAGCCCATCTGCAAGCACTCACAAGAGCCCTGACCACAACAGCTATTGTCTCCATTGGCAGACAGATGTTTTTTGTGGTGAGAACCAAGGTTGTGTTCTGGTCACCAGGAGAGCATGCTTCTCTCTCATGGCTTTTCAGAGTTCCAGACCTGGGCCTATAACTTCAAAATAATATAAACTCCTTTACACCCACAAGTCATTTTCCTCAGTCACAAGGAACTATTGATGGCACAGCAAAAGTCTCTGCAGACAAAGACTCCCATTTTCCCATGAATTTTCTGCCCCAGTCCACACAGCTCATGAGAATTCACAGATTCCCTGAGAGGCAACAGAGAAAACATGGTGGTGGGGAGACCCACCCTTGCTGACAGAATTCCTGTGCAGTTTAAACCCACCATAAGACAGAGGGAGGGCAATGGAGGATCAATAGATGTGTGCTAGAGCTACTAGCCTGGGGGTACCTTGTGTCTTCTCTGAAGTTTAACTAAATAGTAGCATTGCCAAATTGTCATCAAAGTGAAAACAGTGGCAAACATTGTAAGTGCTGATGATCTTTCTTGTCATGCTTACCTGTGGTCTCTAGGTATTTTACTTACAGAGTCAAGCCCTACCTCATTTTTCTGCATTCCATTCTTCTGTTCACATTGTGTAGACCTTGGAAAACCTACTCTATTGACAACAGTTAGGATTTTCACTAGTGCAGTGAATCTCAAAGAGAAAGGGAAGTATTAACACTTATATTGAGACTGGAAATGTAAAGCTCTACAGTCAAGCCCATAGAACATGAAATCTCTTAGTGCTTTTTTGGAGTTATTTCTTATCTTTCTACTGAATTGTAACCAGGGTGCAGATAGGTAAAGAGCAGAACATTATAAGCAAATGAGTTCACAGTTATGCCAC
This sequence comes from Vidua chalybeata, assembly GCF_026979565.1. Lineage (NCBI taxonomy): Eukaryota > Metazoa > Chordata > Aves > Passeriformes > Viduidae > Vidua > Vidua chalybeata. Next base: position 19,803,251 of record NC_071535.1, read on the forward strand.
AATTTGTGGCATATTTTGTCTATGTTTTAAAAGTTTACCCTAGGATCTCAAGGGATCTCTACAAAGAGTTCTATTTGTGTGTGGGAAACGCTCGTGACAGTGGTCAGAAAACTGAGGTCTTACTAAGGGAAGGAAGGGAGGTAGGGAAATGCTAGAACAGATTTTTATGGATCACAAAATCAAGATCAGGATCATACATGCTTCAGAATTATTTCATTCCATATGAATGAAAATACCACTGATAACCAGGTGCTTTCCACAAAATAGTCTCCCACATTATCCCTTACAATTTGGATTTTCCCTGCCATGTTCATCTGGGAGAATGAATAAGAGTGCCAAGGTGTGCAGAGGAAAGGAGATGGGTCTAGCCTGTGTTCATGCTGAGTTTAGAGAAACCACATGTTAAGGATCACCCTCTCACATCCCAAATATCCATGAATATGAAGAAGGAAACCTGAACTGGTGACCTCCTGAGCAATAGAGTGAAAACAGAAGAAAAGAGAGGCCATAACTGCTGTCCCCCTAAACCACAGCATTCTCATGCTGATCAATAGCAAATAAGGAGTGCTTTTTTAGCAATGGACATTTAAAACCAGTCCCTATTCTGTCCCAGAGCAATCATAACTATACACAAATTTATAAGAGCAGTCATGCTACCTCAGATGAAAGGTCACTCTCTGCTAATACCTAGGGAGTAGAATGCAGCAAATGTGATTTCCTCAGTGCCTCTTGCAAGCTTTTTGTAATGTGAGACTGAGAGACCTCTGAAGCCAAATAGAATTTTTGTGAATACGACAATTCTCAATGGATTCCTCTTGCAAGAACTTATCCCATCTCATCTCAAACATATACGAACTTTCAGCCTGTGGCAAGGAGCTTTGTTCTCCATGGATTTAAGACTCAACTCTGATCTGACACAGTTTTGTCATCTTGGTATGGAGTTCTCAGGAAATCACCTCTGGAAAATGCTGTGAGAAAGTCTTCAGAAAAGAGACCTTTAAGATAAGAAAGGGAAAATTACAAATTACCCCTGGGCCAGGGACAGCAGGTAGCTCAGAGATTCAAGTAAAAAAACACCAAAGTGGAAAGGCATAGAATCCTAAAGGAAAAAACAGGAAAATGGCACCTCCTCATCATAGAGGATTAGCTTGAGGGAGCAGCAGAAATCAATCCTTCCCCTCCTGACCATGCCTGCTTTGTCAGGAAAGACTCTTGGGCTACTTTATCAGGTGGTGAGCCTGTCAGCATTTTGCCCTGTAGTTCTCTGAATTCTCTCTCTCTCTCTCTCAGTGTGTTATCTAATAAATATTTACTTTATACTTTTAAGTCTGCTTGCAGAGTCTTTTGGCAGACAACTAAGGTCCCAAAATGAAGTATTTCAATGCGGGAGGTTTGCAGTGTTCAAAGTATAAGCAAGGTGTTCAGAGCTACATGCAGCACATTAGCAGATGAATGTGCATGACCCAGGCTTTAGCACTTGAGACTTCAAAATGAATAAAGCCAGTATGTCTCACAAATCCACAATTTTTATCCAGTTTTTTTTGTTTGTTTGTTTTTACAGACATTGTGCATAAATAAGAACCATATTCTTGGGCCACTACCAAGCCTGACAAGAGGGCTGAACAATACATACAGATTTTAAGGTCAAACTCTGTTTGTGGGGAGCCAATACCATTATGGAAGCAGTGCAGTACTGTGAGAATGAACACTACTTTCTCAAGGAAATAAAATAGATGTAAGACACAGAGAGACTGTCACTCTAATATACCCACATCATCAGATGGAAATATCTCAGTCATTTGGGATAAAACAGCAGTGTCAGAGGATCAGTGTTTCCTACTCTGACAATAGATGCTTTGCCTTTTATATAGCAGCAGGAAATTATCATCTGTCTTGAACACATTAATGCCTTAGTCCATTGTCATTACCCCTTGACTCACAAAAACATTAGAGTTTGCTTTTACGGTGAAAGTCCTAGTTAAGTGTCTGTAGGAGAGATACATATGGGGCATGATGGCAGAGAGAGGGGAAGACACTGTTTCAATATGTCAGCAGGGGAATTAGTTATGCACGCCTCATGAATGTGGTAAATGTTGCCATAAAAGTTTCTTCCAGTTAATAATTAATTTTCTAAATACAAACATGTTCTCATCTCACAAGAGAAAATGCACCACTCACTGAAGAGTTCATGCTTACTCAGAAATTTCCCCTTTATCCCTCTTGTACATTGTGTCTACCCAAATTCTTATGTAACAGTAAATTTTAAACAAATATGCATGTGCTGCAGATGTTCCCATGTTCAGGAAGGATCTCAACCAGCTGTTAGCCATGGAGGGCATGTGCCATGTAGGATAGGCATAAAAAACATTTGCCAACTCATTATCATATCTGCCAGTTTTCTTTCATGTAATTGTCCAAAAATGATTCTTGAAGACATCCCTGGATAATCACTGTGTATAGTCAAGAGAGAAAACCCACAGAAACATTGAATGTTAGCCTCTCCACAAGCTTGAAAATGGTTTTATTGTCAGTAAGTGTTATAAGTAATTCCAGCAATAAAAAAAAAGGAAATCAACATTGTATTTAATAAGCTTTTGCCTCGTGCAAAATTACAGGACTGTAGATACCGTGCATGGAGATATATGTGAGACAAGGCACCTGCCTGCAAGCTCATGGCATCCCACCTGGGGTTTCCAGTTTTGATGGAAAGTAATGATAGTTTGGCAGCTTTGGCCAAGTATTTAAGTGTTCTTGTAATTGTCTCACAACCCTCCAGTCAATCTGCTACAAATGTGTGTCTGGAACAGCAGAGTCCCAGAGCTAAAGCAGCAGGGTTGATGTTAAGTCAAAATTGACTTTCACAGCTTCTGGCTATAGTGACCTTCATTTTTGCAGCCAAGACTCAATACCCTACTAATAAAAATTACTAAAATTTATCTTCAAACTGCTAATACAAACTGAGGAGAAAATGCCAACAGAATAAACCCTAGGACTGTTAAAGCACACAAGAACATCCTTGACACACTCCATGTACTTCAGCTAGTGATCTTGCGGTGGTTTAAATCCAGCTGGGAAGTAAGCCCCAGGTAAGACACTCCCTCCCCCTTCACCCCTCTCTGGTGAGAGGGACAAAGGCAGAGACTATAGGTTGACATAAAAATTTATTGAAAGCAAACAGCAATGGAGAATAAGGAACACACAGTAACAGCAACAATACTAATAACGAAAGCATGCGAAAGAGAAGGTGCTTTACACACAAAAGGTGTTCATCACCTCAGCTTAGTTCTGCGTGCCCACTGAGACAAAAACAAAGTGGCAACGTTCTTGCAGCTCGGCAGTGGCACGCAGTTATTCCTGAGACAAAGACAAAACAGCAGATGCTCTCCATAGCTAGTGCTACATGGTCTCCTGAGACAAAGTGAAGATGGTGAGTGCTCTCCACAGCTGGCATTCCCCAACCCCAGGCCTAAGACAATGAAAGAAAAAAAGACGGATAAACCCCTAAAAGGCCAGATCATCCAGGTTGTATCTCTCACTTTCCAGACCACTGGGCTTGGCTGTGATCAGCAGTACTCAGCTTGGCTTGGCTCCTTGCTGCTGAGCTTGGGCTGGGCTGGTTCACAACCAATGATCATCTTAGAAGAGTCTTTCTTCAGACATCCAGTTGCCTAAATATTTGTGAATGGCAGGAAGCAGTGTGAGTGAGCTAACACACCACCATTAATTTGTGACCCTTCTTTGACTGCAGCTGCATTTAACAGGCTCTCTATCCCAGTGTTTTCTAATATACTCATCACTGTGACATGGAGCACATTTTTTGCTTCCTCCATTGTTGTGCAGGGGATACATTCCTGATGACATTTATGGTTTTGCACTGAGTGGAATAAGCATGTGCATTATTAAACACATCCCATTCAAGATGCAAGGAGAGGACATCTAACTGTCTCCTCCAACAACATTCAGTTTTCTGGGGATTCATTTATTTCTTCCAAACCTAAGCTGAAGCACAAGCAGCTACTTGAGGGCTGTAATACAAATGGTTTGCACATAATGACCCAGTCTCTTCCTTTTCAATTTTTGGACCAAGTGCAGGTGCCAGTGAATGCTGTTTCCCACCTCTTTTGGCATAGCGTGGCATCACAAATCATAACTTTCCCAATTCCAGTCTAAACTGTCTTGTAGGCTGTTGGCAACAGAAATAAGAATCCTAGGGCTCTTTACATAATTTCTCACAATGTCAAAGGAATGTTAAGAGACTGAAATAGTATTGGACTATTCTTTTCCAGCTGTGCTGGAAGCCTATATATTCTCTTGATGCATTAACAATGGAACACGAGGATACTAAAGAAATCCATGAATCACAATTGTCAAAATGAAGCTGCTTTTAGGCAATGAAATGGAAGATCATGAAAAGCAGCCAGACTAGTTAGGACAAAGGAAAATGTACTCAAAACTTTTTCCCAAACCAACTGGGCTACACAAAGGGCTGTAGCAGGTTAACAGACACTAGGAACAGGGAAGGTGCATTAGGGCTGCCAGCACATCATGGCTACCTTGGCCCCAGCAGGATTGCTCTCTGCACAAGGTTCCCTAGTACATATGGAAGCCCTGTTTTAAATGGGGCAAGCCATGCGTCTGCTGTAGCAGCTTCCTTCAGGGAAATTATTTCACAGTCCCATTAAATCTTGCCATTAAAGACTGCTTTCTGACCAGCACAGCAACTTTTCACTGGCCTTGATCTTCACACAGACAAGCAAGTTCACTTTGCCTTTTTTCATTCTTGTCTTATACAAATCACTTCAAAAATAAGCAGAGGCTGTAAAATTCTTATAGGAAGGGGCTTAGAGTTAGCATTTTTGGTCTCTTTAATACCACCAAAAATGAGAAATTGTGTCTTTTTCACTATCCTCACTCCAATACCTTTGCCTTTAAAGTCCATCAAAGCTGTCACATTTTATTCTTATTTTCTGAGTGATGTCGCTGTCATCAGCCTTTTACTTCTTTATCCCATTTTTACCTGCACTTGGCTTTAATATTAAACTTGGCTTTTTTACCTTGGCTTTAATATTAAACTTTTCTTTTTTTTCATTTCAAATTCTCTAGCCCTTTGAATAGCATAATTTTTTTTTCTTATAGAGTTATTTACTTCTAAGATCATAAACCTTAATCTCCCTCAGTGTATGGCACATACATAATCCAATATGCCAGATAGATAGATGGCATCCCAATTTAAGACCTCCCTAGTGACCTCCCATGTAGTTTTCCTCTTTGAATATATTGATTTTAAATAACTTCCTCGGGTAAAGCCTCTAATTATTTCTGCCTTCCTGGGGGTGAACCTTTTTTAATTAAACAATAATTAACATTATTAGTGAAGAAAATAGAGTTAGACTTTTAAGAAAAATAACACAACTAAATTGTTGTACCTACAATTTGTATTTAACTGGGTGTCACATGCCTGTCTCATTTCTTCTTTGTTCCAGAAGGTCAAAAGTAAACAGCAGCAAGAAAACCAGATAATCTTGTTGTGTCTGGTACTAAAGCCTTTGCCTTTCATTTCTGTGCTTTTCTTCTCTTGGCTTATTAAAAATAGAGAAGGCAATATCATTTTTCTTGGTGAATATTGAACCAGTGTCACCCAAAAGAACCTGTTTTTTGCCCTAAACCAGGACAAATATGTTCAATTACTTCCTATCTTTCAGTCTTCCTCTGCACCCAAGGAATGTGTTTTGTTGACTCTTGTCAAGTTAGACCCAGAGTGTCAGCTGAAGGGGGGGAATAGGATCGACCACCACCTACTTGGAAAGGCATATCTGAGCTTTAATTTAAAGTTGTCAACAAACATAACAGCATTTCCATAATTTTGCAACTCTTCCTCTTGTAAATTTCTCAGTTATTCTGTTCTGATTTTTTATGTACTCCTTTCAGTGAAATTGGCAATGGCTTAAAAAAAAAGTCTATTTGATGTTTTGTGCTGTTGAAACAGAAGAACAGATGGTAGCAGAAACTTAACAGGAGACCTCTGCAGACAGTTCTGGAAAAAAGGGCAAAAAAAATGTTGTTTAAACCACCAGTATTAACGGAAAAAGAAAGACACAAAGGAAAAAGTTACTATAATCTGTCTCTAAAATAAGCTCTTCTCCATAGAAGCATATGTTTGTATTGTATTACCAGTAATTTCATGGTGAGAAAAGCTAAATGATCTCAGATCTGACATAGGCTAAAAGCAAGATTTACCATGGCTCAGCTGTCTTTTAGGAGCTTGTTCAGCTGCACTAAATCATATATTTAAGATCCAACACAGATTAGTTAATCCAACAAAATGTTTCAGTGCATTGAACTGTGCTGGACTATAGCAGAGCAGAAGGGAAGGAGCCATGTTGACTTCCATGACTGACTATTCACTAATGTCTTTAAAATTTTATGCCTAATTTCTTGCTCTGTGGAATGCAGCTCAGAAATCTCTGACTCCAAGACAGATTCCCATTAGTTAAGTGCAGCAGGAAAACATTCTTAGTAAATGAAAAAAATATCTGCACTCGAAAAAAAAGTTTAAAAAATTTCATTTGCACCACATTATAAGGATATGATCATTCTTTCTGTATACCAGACTGCCATATTATCCTAAAGTTGCTTCTTCTTATCCTTATTTTTGGTTACAAATATAGTTTGAGACCTGAAAAACTTCCCATTACAATTTTCATCAAATCAGATAACTTCTTATAGGAATGCTTATTTCAAAGATTAAGCATTTTTTGACCAGCAGAAGAGTTTTATTGGATTATCTGTGTGCTAGCATCATAATTTTCCAGCCACAAATTGTGATGAGGCAACATATCTGACCTTACATTGTGGAAAAACATATGGTTGCTGTGTATAAGAGAAAGAGTAGAAAAGAAAGTTCAAAAGCTGACAGCCTGGGAGCAACTCTGTCTCTGTTATGAGGCCATAAAGAGAGTGGTGTGAAGTATCATGGCATATAGACCTTTTCTCTCCATTTTCTGAGTGAACTATAAGAAAAAAAACTCTATACTTATTCAATTTTATTAGCAATTCTTTAATTTCCACAGGAGAAGTTATTTTGCAGAATAAATTTTACCACACACAATGACCCAGGCTGCTCTATTCACTTTCATTTCCAGTCAACTTTTAATCTGCATTCCTATTATCAATAAATACAACTAATTGCACCTGGCCAGAAGCAAAGAATTATTTTTCACCTTCTCAGATCACTGTCTTTGAACTTTACCAGCAGATATCCAAAGAAACAAACACACAACAAATAATGTCCAAATTCCAAGGGAGGACTCATGAACATGTAACCTCCAGGCATCTAATGATTTCCAGGTGCACATCACCAAGTGTCTCATCCTTAATTAATTAGCCAGCTGGCCTGGTTTGTCAGGAGCACTAGAACAGCACAGGCACATCTTGAAGGTGGCCTGAGTGGTTGAACTTCCAGTTCTGTCTGAGATTAGAGAAAACAGGCAAAGTGCTGCTACAGAAAGAGAGTTTCATACAAGTAGAGACAAGCTGAAAATCAGATTACAAAACTCCAGTGTTCTCCATGAAAAGTACAGCAACAGTCATGTTCAAAGTCAAATGCATGAGTTTTGTCTCAGTATTCAGATCAAGGAACCTGTAAATTGCAATAGAAATAGCTGAATAGTCCTCAGGGTAAAACACCACATCCCCTGGCAGATAACTCACTTTTCTTTAGAATGTAATAAATGAGAACATTTTAGAGTATCTTCCTTATTCACTTTGTTTGTTTTCTTTAGCTTTAAAATTACATATGTCTATGTTTTCTTCATGATACAAGCTGAAGCTAGAAAGAAATTATTACCACTTGTTAGAGACGTTAAATGTTAGAGATGAACCACTTGCAAAAAAAGGTAAGTATTGCAAATCTCTCAAGAAAATGGTTGATGATCCACTGCAACATGAGAATCTGAAGTATAGATAATGGGAAGTGCAATGAAAGTTTTTGGAGCAACCAGATCTATGCCCATTACTCAACAGAGGACATGTTAAGAATTATCACACACTGGATACCCGTGATTTACCCCAGCCACAAGTTAGAAACAATGCTGGATCAGTCATTCAAATAAGCTTGCTTAATTGCAGTGGATGCAGCTCGGTAGAATCTGAAATCAACAAATTCAAACCAGTTGTGTTTCATCGTGTTTGCTACAACCAGAAAGCTTTGAATATGGGAACTGGAAACATCTCTAGATTATTTAACCTTTAGAGATTTATTATTTTTCATTACTAGGTAAGAAAACATCCAGGGATTTTGAGATAAAAACATGTGACAACAGTTTTGTGTTTTTACCAAAACAGGACCTTTGACTGAGGCCTTGCTGTTCTGGTGTTCCTAGGGTGTTTAGTTTCCAGTTAAGAAAATATATCTTGTTTCCTCTGGTTTTATATTGAGCTGGGCTGGGGTGGATCCCAACAGATTCTCTTTTAACTAAATCACATTTTGCTAAAGAATCATCCAGGAAGGCACATAGTCTTGCTTTTGAGGCATCAAGGAACAGAAAATCTACCACTCTTCTTGGTTAAGTTTTCTTAGTGCTCAGATCTTCTGTTTATATGTTATTTGATTAGATTTTTTTTTCTCCTAACTTTAGTTTATAATTTTGGACTCATTATGTTTTTCTCCACTAGATTAAAGAACTATTTACTACCAAGCATTTTCTTCTCACTTACGTGCTGCAATCAAGTCAGTCCTTTAGGAAAACCTCTTAAGGCCCATGGTATAACATTTTTCACTAGCACTTCAATTATGCTTTCAATGCTGTCCTTAAAAGGTAGACACTTTGGCTAGACTCAATATTCTAGTACTGGCTCTCACTACCCTGTGTACAGAGTAAATCCCTCTTTAATCCTACTTGTTACTCTTTCTTAAATTTCTGGGGATGGAGCATTTTTGCTGTTTGATTTTATTTTCCCTATAGGAGTGTTCTAGTAGTCTCCTGTCACATTGCTTTTCAGGTCTAAACCCATGTCTTTTCCTGTGTCACTATTTTTCTGGGAACAGATCCTGATTCTGTAACTGCTGCATGTATTCAGTTTTCTAGACAGAAGCCTCTGATTTAGTTTAGTTGAACTTTTATCTCTTAAATATTTAAATTTGAAATTGTCACAGATTTAATATTTACTGATAGAAGATGGAAAAAAATGCAAGTGGCTTCCATCTAGTACTGATCCTCACACATCCCCAACACGAGATCATCTCTAGATGTGGGCTACAGATGTGATAGTGAAAAATAGTGTCCTATTATCCTTTTAACATTGGAGAATAGGCAAGGCAAAAGCAGAGTTTACTTTAATCCATAGGAATTGACTCCTAACTGTCAAATTATTTCACAGCCCAAGTAATCAAAAAGAAAGAAGCAGGGAAAACAGGGAACTGTGTTTCTTCATTATCTCAAAAACATTTTGTCATGAAGATTCTTCTCCATTGCAATACTTCTGAATTACAGGAGGGTTCAAAAATTTATTTCAGTATCTCACACTTTACGTGTTTTCCTCAAAAGCTGAATCTGTATCCCATTTGCACTCTCCTTTGAGTGGCCAGAAATCTGGATCTGTATATTGCACCCAGTAGCAAGGAAAGGCTGTCTGTAACAGAATAAATGAAATATGAATTAGACAGACAATAACTGAATGGCATAAATTTACCTTAGCCCTTTAGAATGATAAAGTGTATATCATCCATCAGTCATGAGACTCTGCAACTCAAAGGTGATTCTTAATGGAACTGGTTTGATCTTGAGATAATTTGTATGAAAATTTTAATGTTTTTGAAAAAGGTCTCAGTTCACAGTAGAGATTTTGTAACTCCTTATACTGTAATAATTGTAAAAAAAAAAAATCATGTAGAAACAAAAAATACTCGTTTGGTTTGCTAACTGTTTATCAAGGAGAAATTTTCAATATGATTTTGCTTCCAAAAGAGAGAAAATAGAACTGGCTCTTGGCTGGTCACTCCGTTGCATAAAATGGGGTGTTCTGGTCTTAAAATTCATCATCCATCTTTAATGGTAATTCAGAAAGTGAGAGCTAAGACTCCTTCAATTTGGCATCCTAAATGCAACTCTTGAAATTGGTGCTGGTATACTCCCCTAAGAGTCACCTCTTGTAAACTCATCTGGTTTTATTCTAAATTATCTAAGATTACAGAATAACCTAGGGAATATTTTCATTTGCTTTGTGTAGAAGATAAAAACCTCTAATTTCAATGGAGACCTATCACATATGTTGATACTTTGGTAGCTTAATGTAGAACTATTGAAAGAATGAATTAGGAAAATATGGATGCAAGATTCAATTTCCTAGACTATCTTGAAAGAGTTTTCTCATTTGAAGAGTAAATTAAATATCCTTCCATAAAGTCACAAGGGGTGGAAATCCAGGAGATCTTAGTCTGGTTTACTGTGGAATTGATTGTTCAAACATTTACCTTTAGTATTTCTAGAGAAAACAGTTCTGCCACTAAGTAAAAGAGTGATTTTTCAGTGATTTTGATTACTCTGTCTTAGCATCTCACTTCAAAAAAAAAAAAAAAAAAAAAAAAGCCTGTGGGTTTGGTTTGCACAGGTCAATTCCAGTTTCAGATGCAACCAATTTCAGCTGATAATATGGCCACTGCATTTCTAGAGGGAATATTTTTAACTTCTGCTGTAGTGGACATGATCAATAGTCCTGAAAATCTGGCACTGAATTCTGTGAAGATGAGCACCCAAAACTGAACCATAAAATTTCAGTGTCCTTATTTGAAACCCTTGTCTTAAGTGTAACTGTGTCTTTCATTCTCCAACTGCAAAACAATGTACTCAGACTGTCCATGACCTACCTTACAGCTTGGCTAACTTATTATTAGAGGAAATAAGTTATTTTAGTTTGAGATCTCAGAGAAATGTACTGATACCAAAACATTATTAGCTTGCCTCCTTGGGGAAATAGATGGTCATTTTCCTTTGAAGTTATACATATGGTGTGCTATGTGTAATGGCACAGCAATTCAATGTATGCTCTACCAAGGCTGGCAAATAACTGCAGAAGGATCACATTTCTAGATATTCTCCAGGCTGAACTTCATGACATTACACATAAATATCACATAAAGGAGCTTTTTACCCACCTAACCATCAAATTTATTTTGAACACTTGAGTTAGTTAGTGCCTGTTCCAGTTCCTAGTCCACATCAGTTTCACTTAATCCCATCTTGGGTTTTCTTGGGCCTTCTGCCTTCTTCAGAAGGTGCTCTTTCTCTATATAGAAAGCTAAGGCTCCTGATTTAAACTTGCAATATATATCACAGAAACATAGAATGGGTTAGGTTGGAAGGGACCACAGTGGATCATCTGGTCCAACCTCCCTGCTCAAGCAGCATCATCCTAGAGCACATTGCACAGGACTTTATCCAGAGGGCATGAGTAGCTCCAGTGAGGGACACTCCACAATCTCTACGGGCAATCTGTTCCAGTGCTTGGTCATCCATGCAACAGACCACAAGAAAGGGCACACTGCTAGCTCATGGACAGCTTGTTGTCCGCCAGAACCCCCAGGTCCTTCTCTCCAGAGCTGTTTCCCACCAGATCAGCCTCCAGCCTGTACTGGTACATGGGGTTATTCTTCCCCAGGAGCAGGACCCTGTATTTGCTTTTGTTGAATTTCAGACAGATCTTCTCTGCTCACTTCAACATGTTGAGGTCCTTCCAAAGGGCTGCACAGCACTCTGGGGTATTGGCTCCTCCTCCCAGCTCTGTACTGTCAGCAAACTTGCTTGCCTCATTCAAGTCATTAATGAACAAGTTAAACAGTACAGGGTTCAGTACTGAACTTCAGGGAACACCACTAGTGACAGATCACCAACTACCCTGTGCCACTGATTCAGACCCTCAAATGAATAAATTAATCAGAGAAAATCTCAGTCTCTCCTCCATGCCCTGATCACCAAATTTTTTTTAAAGTCCTCAAATCCTGCAGTGGGATTTTAAACTCTTTTTTCAGGTTTGGGACTCAGCCTGCAATCAATCTGTAGTAATTTTTCATGTCTTTTCCTAATATGCCTTTTTGTCTTCAGAGCCTGGCAAGTCCTGAAGAGACAGGTCCCTGGCTTAGCCAGTAGGAGAAATCCACCTCATTATACCTTCACAGTAAAATCTTAAGACTTTTACTGATTCGAATAAAGTTATTTTCAATCCTGCCATCAAGGAACACTGCAAAACAGAAAGAATTTCTCTCAAAACACTTTGTGGGGATATGTGAACATGTGCCTGATTGTAAAGCTCTCTCAACCCTGGGGAGGGGGAAGCAAACAGGAATTATGCATTCATATCAGACAGCATAAAAAACCTATGTCAGATTTCAGGCAGATTGTATTTTCCTGTCTTTTTAAATCTCTCCTGGGGGAGAGAATGGAGATTTGTGCCTGAATTGTTTGCTTTCCTTCTTGTCATTACCTATATAACAGTTTAAACTCTTCCCTTCTTAATCTGAGGTGACTTACAGAGGTTTCCTATCAAACACAGACACTATACAACACTATATTAGATTATACACTTTGTCAGAAAATTGGCACTTTATATACTAAATGATAGCCTGTGCTCTGCAACCATGTTATCATTCTTGCTCTAAGATCTTGTCAGAGCTTATAAATTAAGTGGGATTTGGCCCTGGAGTTATATGAAAGGGAGGGCTGTAGGAAACAAGAAGATGCTGCCTCAACTCACAGAACTTATTTAAAGAAAAATTCTCTTCCATCTGACCCAGGGCTATCATCTGACCACAGGCTGCCTATTTTAACCTATACATTACAGAATGAGCAGCAGGATTAGGATACCACCTCATGCTATTCCCTGACTGTATGTTGAGTGTCTCCATCTACAGGAACTGCATGTCCTATTGTGATGCTATACTATCCAAGCTGATCTGAAACAATAGCCTTGACTGCAGTTCATCTCCACAAGGCAGTGGGTCACTGCTTTAAGAAGACGAGACACCATTGCTCAGAAAACTTCTGCACCCAAGTTACTGCAGAAAAAGGAGGATAGAGTGAGCCAGATCAGCCCTCCATCACATTCCCATGTATATTTTTACCCCAGGGAGGAGAACTGAGGAATCCTTGCACTGCAGCCCCTTGCTAGCCACTCCTGCGGATGTGGAGGAAGCCCTTTGACACTGTAACTAGGAAGACTCAGTCAGAAAATGGACAAAACACATTGCTCTGATGCAATGTTCTTGGGACCTCTAACTGCTTTCATTTAGCAGTGACTGTCCCACAGTAACTGGGATAACTCTAACTATAATTTGGTCTGGCAGCCTCCCCAGAAGGACAACTAAATGTTGTTTTCACACCTGCAGGTATGTTTACTTCAGGGGCAGGTAGCTGGACCATCTGCAGAGCTCTTTGCTATTTTTAAAAAAGGACACATCCAATTTCAAAGTAATTATTAGGCTTGCATGGTGCATTGGTTTCAGGCAGATAAGGTGTGTGCAAACCACATGGATGATCACTGAAAACCCCAGTAGTGCTGTGTTCCTGAGTTGTTCAAGGACTCAAAGCATCACTAGCTTTGCTGCCGAATGCAAGTGAGGCTATATTTGTGTGCAAAATAAAAGCACAAGAAACACAAATAAGTTTATAGGAACACACAAGTCTTTCTTCAGGTCTGAAACAGAAGCAACAAGATTTGGAGTTAATATGACAGATAAGGAAGATTTTTTTTTTTTTCAAGTGTAAATGAAGCTGGTTTAGGTAAAAAACACCTTGTAGACAAGAGGCAGCAGGGTGTCAGAACTCCCTGGTTTGGGGCTGTACACGCCGGGTTCAAGCCCAGCGCACAGGGTTGTGCCAGCGGCCGGCTGCCCTTCGCCAAGGCAGAGCTGCTCCTCTCCCGGAAGCCCTGTCAGCGCGGATTCACGGGGCAGAAGAGAGGTAAAGATGGCACAGACTCTTCCTACTCCGGGTCTCCTTTAAGAGCCTTCCTGCCGCTGCCAGCCCGAAGGGAGAGCCGGTGCCAGCAGCAGCAGCAGCAGCAGCAGCAGCAGCAGCAGCGGCGGCACCTGCCCGGCAAACGCGTGGTGACAGTGCTCTCTGGTGGCAGCTGGAATCCTCACCCAGCGCCTCAGCCTGCAGAAAGCGGAGGGAGGATGCGCTGGATTCCCGGCAACTCCTCTCTGTGTCAGCGCGAGGTGATGAAGGCTAGGAGCGCAAGCAAATATATAGGCAAGCACAGATATGTATTTTAAAACCTATGGGAAAGTTGGACAGATAAAACTCCAATTACAAGTCTCAGCGCAGGAGCAGTGCTTATTTTCAAAAGCTTTGTGGAAAATGGGCTTTTCTGCTCTGTCATACTGGCACTTTTTGTTCGGTGGTTTGTTTTGCATGGAAATGGATGCCACAAGCTGAAAAGAAATGCTTTCCTGGCTCTAAGTTAATGCCCATGTACCAGTCTCTGCAGCATGAAAACTTTTGGTACAGCATAATACAGAACAGGAACTCCCATAATGCCTGTAATCTGGAGATCTCCAGACACTATATACAGCTCTCTGATGAGGTTTAGAGTACCATAGTAAAGGAAATATTCATACAGATGGGATAGCTGTAGAGAGGCCAAGAGGCCTGTAAGTTGAAATATAGCAAGGAATATTGAGTTTTGTCTGTGCTTCCTACAGAAAGGACAGACTCACAAATACCAGAAGCCACACGCCAGACATGGCAGATTTTCTTCTAACAGTGTCATCCACTACAAGTCACAAAGGTTTTATCAACACAGGATTATGGAATTGTGATCCTGTGTTGGAAGGGAGGGCATCTCTAGAAGTCATTTGGTTCAACCCCACTGCTGCTCAAGCAGGGCCACCTAGAGCTGGTGGCCCAGGACTGTGCAATTCTCTGTTAATGCATCATCATCACCTTACTGTAAAAAACTATTTCGTGATGTTCAGTGGATCCTCCTGTGTTCCATCGTCTATTGCCCTGTCAGGCATGTCCTTGCATGTCGTCATGTACACCAAGATTCCACATTTCATGGCACACAAGCCTTTTCTACATCCAAACCCATCTGTACTGGCCATTTGGATGCTTTAACCTAGCACCCTATTTCTGTGTGCAGAAGCACTTGACCAACAACCTGTTAGAGGGAGTATCTATCCTTTACAAGGGACTTAGTACATTTTATTTTGTTTATATGGGAGTCAGGCAAACAAGAAGAGTTTTCAACAACTTAGTGAAATGCTGCTGTGAAAGCTTTCTTTGCCAGTGGGATGGTTTCTAATACATTAATAATTGTAGCTGTGTATTTTCAGTTCTCCAGTTGCTCTGGCACCTCTGCCCGGGGTTTGCTGGCAGACTTGAGTTTGCACTGACTATGTACTGAATCAAGCAAAGGCAAGTGGGGCCAGAAGCAGAGGCTGCACATATATATCCTCAACACAACCTCAGCAAACAGAGTACTGCCAAAGGAATGTGATGACATGGTACTGCTGGTCTGGAAGGCAGGCAGGCAGCACCTGTCACAAGACTTCACTCTATATAGAATATAGAATTAGACACTTTAAAAGTAAAAAAAAAACTGCTAGAACATACCCAACTAACAATTCTTGAATTCAGTCATGTACCTTTCACACCAGAGAAACTCAGCTGAAGCCAGAAGACAAGCAATAGGCATTATTTGAATTCACAAGCCTGTAACTCAATGTAGACCTTACTCTCACCTATGAGGGTGAGACTGAAAGAAGATGGCTGGAGAGCTAAAATAATAAGAATAATAATCTAAATATACAGAGTCAGCTCAGACTTAAGCTACCACAGGGCATCTGAGTCCCACTGGCTGTTCAGGTACAGGCCCACAGCTCAAAGCAAATAAGAAGACCTCAACTTACCTCACAGTCAAAAAGACTGCCGTTATACCAAAACTTTCTGTGCTTCTTGTAAGCTAAAAGAGGCTAATCCTACCCCTAACCTTAGCATACATGTGATTTTTTTTTCTCACTAGGTCAGTAATATTGCCACTGAATTCCCTGAAGTGGATCTAATTAAGTCAGGCAAGCTGTTTTACATTAGCTGGATTTCACTCTCCACAAAATACACATAACCTCTTCAAGCATTTGTGCGGTTTGCTTTGAATACCCAATATTAAAAATTAAACATTTCACACTGATTTCTTTTAAATAAGTCATAAAAAAATCCACAGCCACTGCATGAACAATCAAAGAAAAAGAGAACAGAAGAAAATTGTGTTAAAAGATATCTGTCAGAAACTCTTCACTTGTTTTTACATTGATCTCTCCAGAATCAGCCTGGTAGAGCTGGGACAAGGACCTTGATCCCCAGAAGAAGATATCAGCAACACTTCAAGCTGTAAGATTCACAGCAGGTTTTACTGTTGCTATGGTTATTCAAATCTTCTTTTCAACAGGAGAGAAATAAATTCTCCAGGTCTCTGCAACACAAAATAACTCAGCCATCTCACTGCCAGGCTCTCCACATGAGGGTGGGCTTTAACAGCATCACCCTAAATCTAAACATCAAATGGAGTTTATTTAAATATGTAAGAGAAATTAAAAGCAACAATTACTTAATATAGAAGATGCAGAAGGTGTGAGGAGAGGGAGGGAGGGAGGGAGGGAAGGAGGGAAGGAGGGAAGGAGGGAAGGAAGGAAGGAAGGAAGGAAGGAAGGAAGGAAGGGAAGGAAGGAAGGAAGGAAGGAAGGAAGGAAGGAAGGAAGGAAGGAAGGAAGGAAGGAAGGAAGGAAGGAAGGAAGGAAGGAAGGGAAGGAAGGAAGGAAGGAAGGAAGGAAGGAAGGAAGGAAGGAAGGAAGGAAGGAAGGAAGGAAGGAAGGAAGGAAGGAAGGAAGGAAGGAAGAAGGAAGGAAGGAAGGAAGGAAGGAAGGAAGGAAGGAAGGAAGGAAGGAAGGAAGGAAGGAAGGAAGGAAGGAAGGAAGGAAGGAAGGAAGGAAGGAAGGAAGGAAGGAAGGAAGGAAGGAAGGAAGGAAGGAAGGAAGGAAGGAAGGAAGGAAGGAAGGAAGGAAGGAAGGAAGGAAGGAAGGAAGGAAGGAAGGAAGGAAGGAAGGAAGGAAGGAAGGAAGGAAGGAAGGAAGGAAGGAAGGGAGGGAGGGAGGGAGGGAGGGAGGGAGAGAGGGAGAGAGGGAGAGAGGGAGAGAGGGAGAGAGGGAGAGAGGGAGAGAGGGAGAGAGGGAGAGAGGGAGAGAGGGAGAGAGGGAGAGAGGGAGAGAGGGAGAGAGGGAGGGTTCTTGATGGGTTCTTTTTAACTCAGCTTATTTTGTGAATCTGTGGTTCTATATTAAGGAAGGCTTCAAATCAAACTGTTCTCTGGTGACAGAGAACTTTCTCAGGTGTCTTCACTTCAGCATGCCATGTTCAGAGGGCTGTATTGTGCAGTGTTTTAACTCCCATGATTTAGGCTCAACTCCCAAACCAGGGATGCATTTAATGGTTTCATCCAGACTCCAAAATACCCCATCACTCTGTAGGGTCATACTCTCTGCTTTCCTGTTCCTATTCAGCAATTTTCTGCTTATTCATCTGAGGTCACATTAGTTTTCAGCAACAACATCACACTGAGAGCTCTTGTTCAGTCAATTATCCATCCTGACTTCTAACTCCTTTCAGGGTCACTGTTTCTCTGGAAGCAACCTCTGCATGTGAAGCCTATTATCTTTGTTCCCAAACACACAACCTTGCACTTATGCTGGTTAAATAAGACCCATTTTTCCAAATTAACTAGCTTGATCTGTCAAACTGATCCAACTTTACCACTGTTTACTCCTACTAATGCTGCTTCCTCTGCCAATTTTACAGGCACTGATTTCCTCACTTGTAAACCATTAATAAAAACTCTGAATTTTATTAGACTGAAAAAGATTCCCATGGAACCTTGCTGGAAATACCCTCTGTGGATGATGATTCCTGATTTACAATTCCTTTTTTGAAATCCATCAGACAATTATGATCTGTTTATTATGTGCTACATTAATTTTGTATCGTTCTAATTTTTTAATTGGAATGTCATGTGGTATGAAGTCAAGTGCTTTTGAGAAGTGCAGGTAGATGTCAACAGAGCTCCTCTTACCAGACTATCTTGTCAAAAAATAAAGTTGGGCTTGCTTAAGCAGATCTGTTCTCCATAAAGTGAGATGTGCAACAATTGCTGCGTAAAACTGTGGATTGAAATAATTCTGGATTCTTAATGAGTAATGAGAAATGGGAAACAGACCAGTTTCAGTTTCTTACTACCAAGCCCAAAAGTATTCAAATCACAGTTAACTGCATTTTTTTTGTAATACATACTGTAAACGTTAAAGTGTATGGGATGGGATCTCATTTGGGATCTCTCAGCACTTCAAGACAGAAACACCTACTCTGCAGTATAAGGGGATGAGATGGACTGAACAGCACATTTGCTTACTCCCTCCTCATTCTGTTTAACTAGTTCCTGTCTAACATCTCTAAGGAGACCTTGTGGAAGAGTCTATCTCAACTGTCTCTGTGTAGAGAACATGTCCTATAAGGTAATAGAAGATGTCTTGATGACATTTGATGAGAAATCTAGAAGATCGTTTCAGCTTAAAGGTGTAATTGACAGGGGAGAGAAAACAGAATGTAGGGTTCTTGGGTTGAGATAAGAGCAGGGAGAGATCACTCACCAAATACTGTCATGTGCAAACTAGGCTAGAATTGGGGATATTAATAGAATTTATTACTAACAAAATCAGAGCAGGATCATGAGAAGTAAAATAAGACCTTAAAAACACCTTCTGCACACCCCTCCCTCCTTCCCAGCTGTACTTACTCACCCAGTGGCACAAGGAGACAGGGAATGGGAGTTATAGTCAGTTCATCCCATGTTGTTTTTGCTGCTGCTCAAGGAAAGGAGTCCTTCCCCTCCTCCACCATGGGGTCCCTCCCATGGGAAATATTTATCCATTAACTTCTCTGAGTCCATCTCACAGGCAGTTCTCCATGAACTGCTGCAACTCGGCTCACTCTTCCATGCGGTGCAGTCCTTCAAGGACAGGCTGCTCTATCAGGAAACCTGCTCCAGCATGGGTTCTTTTCTCTATGGGTCTGCAGGTCCCTGCCAGGAGCCTGTGCCAGCACAGGCCTCCCACGGTGTCACAGCCTCCTCTCAGGCATCCACCTCCTCTGGCATGAGTCTCTGCCATGGGCTGCAGGTGGATCTCTGCATCTCCACCATCCTCCATGGGCTGCAGGGGCACAGCTGCTTCACCATGCTCTTCACCACAGATTGCAGGGGCATCTCAGCTCCAGTGCCTGGAACACCTCCTCCAGCTCCTTCTGCACTGACCTTGGTGTCTGCAGAATTGCTCCTCTCACATATTCTGACTCTGGACACAATTACAACCACGCAATCACATTTTTTTTTTTTTTTCTTTCCTTGTTCTTAAATATGTTAACACAGAGGCATTACCACAATTTCTAATTGGCCCAGCCTTGGCCATCTGTCTTGGAATCAGCTGGAATTGGCAGAAGCTTCAGCAGCTTCTCACAGAAACCATCCCTGTAGCTCCCCTGCTAGCAAAATCTTGCCACACAAATCCAAGACTTGGACATACTTAATTTGGTGTTGGCTTCTTATAGAGAAAAGTAAAACACAACTGAGAAGAAATGGGAAAGAAAAAAGATTAATCATAACATTTATAATGTTATAAAACATTATAAGCAAATTTTGGACTATCCCTCAGCTAATCCTTCAGTACCTGATTATAGTTTCAGATGTCCTGAAGCCCTTTATATAATGATGTTCTTCTACTGTATAGACATTTGGCAATTATCACTATAGCTGCTTGTTTAAAAAAATAAAAATATTGAGGTAGATAAATAAGGCCTAGGTTAACAAAATATATCATCCAGCCATTATCCCTTCAATGTATGCATCCTGCTGGCATGGTTCAGAGTTCATTTACATGATAAATGCTTCTACTTCAGCCTAAAGCAAGGCTGGTCTTCATGTCATTACTTGTCAGGAGTTGCTGGACCTCAATTATTTATTTGAGATAAATGATGCAATAAAAACACACTTTGCAGTCCAAAAGCCACCTTCATCAACTGTAGAGTGCCTGGCTTACTGTTTGATTCCCACCCTCCCACAAGACACTTTCCACAGTAAAATAAATTATTCTGGTACCTAAGCAACACAATATCCACTTATTTTGCTCCTTGTAAACAGCCTAGCTGCCTCAGCCATCACAGCTGCTTTCTTGTTCCCTCCACACCATCCTAGCAAAAGGTAACATGAGAAAGAGAGGAGGGTAACTTGTAAAGCCTGTGGCCAATGCACCAGCTGAAGGAGCTAAAACTGGTTAGGCCTTTTTGAACTGGCCCATGTTACACTCATTTTTCTGCTCTGCTGACTGGGGAACAATCTAAGGAGGAGAGAGGAAAGGGGCTAGAAAATTTTCATAATAGTGACAACTTCTTTACCTTCTTACTTTATCCAGCCTGCTGATGAAGTGAACAAGGGCTCACAGGGCTGACTAAATTCAGCAAGAAATTAAAATCACCAGAAATCAGTTAGTTCTGTCACAGAGCAGTATTCAGTGAGATCAAAAGCTGTACAACAATAAATTAAATTCAAGTCTATCTCCTCTGTGTGCAGTTCTCAGTTTATGTAAATAGGAAATGCAAAGGAAAATACCCCATGGGGTGTGGCAAAGATTAATCTATTAATGTGTTGTATTTGAAAACCTAAAGTGCTATAAAGTGCTAGACTGATTATTTTAATCAACACTGTTTTCACACCATCTGCAGTTCTATGGCTACAAATGTAACTGTGAAATTATATCCCAGGTATACAGAATCTGTCTCCACCTCTCAATTTGTATTTCATCATTAGCCCAGCATCCAAATGCTTAAGATTAAATCAGGTTCAACTGCAGGATGAAACATAAAAGAAAATGCAGTATTACCACATTTCTTCTTCTGAAGGGCCCAGACAGGTATTGTTGGATAGCCAATTGAACCTGAGCCAGTTTTGATGTACATAGTCTTGATATTCTTGCATAGGAGCCACAAGGAGGAGGGTGAAAAATGTAAGCTTTTTAATTTTCATTTTCCTCAGTGATACAGTAACTGGAAAAAGCAAAGTTTAGGCAGAAGACTTTCAGCTCTGAAACAACAGAAAGTCACACACTTCATACTTTCTATTTACAGGTTAATGCTTTAAAAATAAACAGGATGAAATATTTTGTTAATTGTACACACTAAATACCTTTTGTAACCTTAAGAGAAAAGCAGGCAATAGATAAATCGAAAGAAAGAGGGTTTAGGAAGACATCTGACAATGCTTACTAAAGAAACAGCACTGAAGTGCTAAGGAATTGCATCCTGAATTTTATCTGGTGTTGCTATGCACTGATAAATAGCTTTGGATCGTGCTCCTATATGTTACAGCTATGGTAAAGATTAGCTCTTAACCTTGATACTAGAGGGTTATGTTATTCTTTATAAAGCAATCTGTGAATGAAAAGCCAACACTCCCACCCCATCCCTGACTCAAAATGACACCTGCCATGGGCAGAATGGCACCTGCACCAACTCTTTTCATACAGCCCAGTCTGCAAAGCCAGTGGAGCTACAGGGGAGAGGACAAATTAACAAACAACCAAACTATTATGAAACCTGCAGTTACAGAGAAAGTAAAGCTCTTATAGGCGTACAAAAACCATAGCTACCCCATGTCAGTGTGAGAAAATAAGTGAAACCAGGGTGCCAAAGAAATGTAAGTTTATTCCGTTGCCTACCCTTCCCTTACCCTTCTTTCCACTCCCTTCTCTCTTTTCTTCTGTAGTAAGATGTGTTCAAAGATTCTAGAGTTTGAGTCCTTTTTCTCCGTCGACAAATATATCAAAAAGGCTGGAGATTTCTAGCCAAAAATGCAAAAAGGTTAATTTGTTCCTGAATTTACATCTGCCAATCTTCACAGGAAACAATCTGTGTAACCTCTGTGAATTAAACATACCACAGCCAAAAGCCTTTGGCACCAGCTGGGGATTAATGGCCAACTGGAAAGATGGCTTGAAGAAAGTTGAGCCATCATTAAGCCAGTGTTCTAATGCCAGGGTTATTGCCATTATAGGCCTTTTTAAAAGCACAGAAGAAAATAAATATTACAGGGCAAGTAGTTTCTTGTATTGAGACAATATCCCTCATAAGGGTTTCTGCAGTTTTGAAGAGTGATACTTTTATTCTTGACACATTTTTCCAAAGGAAACCAATGCCTGAATTGCCTCATACTTGGAATGTCTTCCAGAAATGCTGGAGGAAGGACCCCAGAAATGAGCCAGCACTTATTTTGGTTGAGATGGACCACTGTAGGTTATTGCCAATAGGTAATGGTTGGAAAAGCACCACTTCTAAACCCAGTTTCTCATTTCCAAATGCACTATCACAGTCTAGAAAGTCTGTTTCTTGTTTGGAATGATTTCTGGGAACACCTGTGGGTCTGTATAAAATTTAGTGCCATTATAAATGCTGAAAGGCCAAGCTTTTGTAAATGGCCCAATCTTGGCTATATGGACAAAGGCTGGATGACCAAATGGAAAATACTTAGTGATGTTAAATTGCAAAAGTAATTATCAAAATGTTACATCATCTTTCTGTTGGCGTAAACATAAGATAATTATTGCTTTTTTAGACTAACATAAATGAGAAGAATTTAAATTCACATATATTCAGGCTATTAATTTGTTACTCTTGATGGGACCATTTTTATCTGTCACCATTCCATACTCTTGCATGCTGCAGTAAGTAGTAGGGAACAACAAAAAGTGCAAGTGCAGAGTCTGGGGAAGCATAGTAGGAGTCAGTGGTACATGGACAGAACTCCTGTTATGAAGGGTTCTCTTACTGAAACAACACTTTGGCTTTAAAATGATGCAATCCACTCTTACTAACACTGTACTGTGTTCTCTGTTACTCACTCCTGAACCAATTATTATAGCCCCTGGCTTTGCTGCTCCATTGTAACTTTTCTGAACCCATATCTGAACAAAACCATGATTACATGAGAGGGTTCCAATGGTGCTTCCATAGCATTGTATCCCAGTCAAGAACTTCATATACCATAAAACAAGTAAGGCAATTATATAGATTTAAAATTATAATTTAAAAATAAAAAAAACAGGGAGTGATAAAAACAGTATCTTTATATCAGTCTAAAATGTTGAGCCTTCCTACATGCAGTCTTTTCCTTAAATTCCTTATTGTCCTTTTTCTTAAGTTACATGTAGTCTCTCAAATTTAGAGAAGTTAGAAGAAAATGTGCCTCATTCATGGGTAATATGGCAGGACCCACAACAAAGCAAGAATTAATATATGCTTCTCTCTTTTGAACAGTTAAAGCCATATCAGAATGTGAATACTTTATCTAGGGAGAGCCTTGTTATCCATGGTTAAATCAACCTGATCAAATAATTGAAGATCATTTAGGTCTTTGATGTGGAAGAGAAAAGATTTGACATGCAGACTCATCTGCTTTTGGGTCTTCTGGCAGTCAGAGTTATTTGAAGCATCTCAGCTGTTAGCTGCTAAAAAGCTCCACAACACCACTCACATAAGGAATAAAAAACTTGGCTTAATTCAGAACTCAGCTAATTCGACAGCTTCCACTAGCATTTTCCCACTACTTCCTCACCTATATATAGTCCTACTCCTTTTATCAGCTACTGGAGGCCAGACAAGAGCAGAAAAGAAATTATTCTAGAGAGCTTTTGAGCTTTTCACGCTTTTTTTTTTTTTTAATATTGTAATACTTGAAGTGGGTAGAGATAGGAGATGAATCATCTGGGATTTATTCTGTCTGGAATATGAACAGGAGAACAGTTTCTACAGGAATTAAAGTAAAAGATTCATCTAACAAACTAATTCAAGCTAAAGCACAATTTAGGTTTCTAGAGGAAATCTACAAGTTTGCAATATTTCACTTTTTTTTAATAGGCTCTTCATTGGACATGTTAGCTGGCATATTCTTCTATATTATTAATCTGTTTCAGTCCTCTTCTCTTTGCTTTACAGATATGAAGAAAAATGGGTACCTCATTAATCAGCTTCAGTCCAGTAACAAGTAAGGCAGAAATTTCACTGACTAGATTTTAATGTGTTGGCTGGAGAAAAAAAGCAGACGCAAAAATAAGCAAAACTGAAAATCATCTGATGTATAACTCCACCCAATACAGGCAACTAAGTAGTCTTAATCATTACTAATTACTATAAACATTTCAGCCTTGGTTTTTTTCTACATAAGTCCTGCAGAACTTCTATCTGCAGAACTTCTATCTTTTGAAAACAATAGGGATTTCACATTCAGTCAAGGTACATTTATGTTAACAAGTGATAGGCAGAAATTCTGTACCAGGAAAAAATCAAGGTTTGGGAAGTTCTACCTGGCAATTGAACCTCAAAGGGCTGCACTAGTGACAGGTTTGGCCCATTCCTACCTGTTTACTTTGCTTAAATCAGCTCCTTAAAGAAATCACTGCAGATGCCTGTGGGCAAATAAAAAAATGTTCATAACAGCTAATTTCTGAAAAACAGTCACAGGAATCACAATAGTCATAAAAATCATTAGAAAAATGTATTTCTCAAAAAATCACTTTCTACATATTTTTTTCTTCATCTTGGATTAGGCATGGTTGTCATGACATGGAAGCTTAAAATATCTGCTGCTGGATTTGGGAAGTTACTGAAAAAGAAACATTTCAATAAACAGCTTTTACAAATGTAAGGTATTGCAGCAAGATCATTCAGTGCAGCTGGAATCTGGTGCAGAGTCTTCAAAGACACCAGGAAGATAACACTATTGTAAAAATGATGCAATTACATTTTCCCAGCAGGATTCCAAAGACCAAATCTATCTATTTCCAGATCCACAGTGGCATCAGCTGAAGACAGTTATCTTTGATGATACATTATACTTTGTATCTCTCTGACAGGGACCAAACAGGGTTCACTTGCAACCCTGTGAAGTGGTAAAGCACCATCCACCCCAACTTCTAGAGAGGAAAAATAAGGCACAGTAGGGATAGTGAGAGAAAGAGGTATAATAAGTCAGCAGCTAAACTGTGAGAAGAACCAAGCACTTTCTACTTCTATTTTGGCCTTTGTCACCTAATGAAATATGAAAATATTACTGGAAGGACACAAGTGAAATAATATAGGTACCAAATAAATACAACATAGTTACTTCATAGTCTGTGTCTGCAGGTTCCATTCTTTAAAACTCCTACTGTCATCTCCCCCACATCTTTCTCTCTGCAGTCAGAATCTCAATAAAGACTCTAAGAAACCTATTTAACTTCCTTCCCATTTCTAATCTTCTATTGAAAAGATTAGCTAGTTGACATCAGTGCAACTTCTTTCAATGCAAACTTCTGTCATAACAGAAGAACAATAAAATCATTACATAAGAAAAAAACTTCACTGCCAAACCAGGAGCCTTTCCATTTTTCTATGTCCCTAGTTTTCACATTTCCATTTTCTATTTTTTTTCTTTCTCTGTTGAATGTCTGCAAAGAATCTCATCTATTTCTAACATATTACTTATTCTAGTCCAGTCACTTCCCTTCTCAACCTTTTTTTCATGTGTTTATTACTCTTTTACATGAAATCACATTCTCTGAAAGTCTGTTCCCAAGTTGCTCATTTTCAGGTAATTTTTATCATGCTTCCTGCCAGTAACAGAAAATTGTCTTCCTTATGTTATGTACCAGAGTATGTACTTCATAATTTAAGTTATTTCATGCAGGGGTCACCTCAAAATTCCTATTGTTTCAATTGGAAGAGAGTCTAGAGCTGATCACACCTCTTCCATATTACTCATGGCTTTGTGATTTGCTGTCATTCTCAACCCTCCAATTTTAAATTCCCTGCAGGAGCAATTTCTTCCTGCTGTAGCTGCACAATCTTATGCCATCCTGTATGAAGTTACATTGATAACACTGTTCACCTGGGGAAAAATTTGAGATTTCCTGTCTGGAGGAAAAGCTCTCTAAGAAACACAGACAAATTCACTAGTCTGCAAAGAACTTATATGAAGTCATCTAAAACATACATCACAGAAACAAAAGAAAGCAGAGTTGAGTTCTTCTTTGCTATGTCACAGGTCAGACTGAACAGTTACCTTGGATTTTCTAGTCCTTGAGAAATGCCAATTGAACACCATATGTTGTAGGAAAAAAAAAATAGGCAGAAGATCTGTGGAATAACTATAAGATCATTCTGTTCAGCCATGAAAATGTTTCTATTTTACTTTTTCTTTTGGTTCAATAATTCTGAAAGTCTCTTCTACCTGAAGACCCTTTGGACGCCTCCATGAACAGAATTCCTGATGAATTCCCTGTTATGTTACAGAGACTATTACTGGAGGTGAGAACATGAGCAAAATCAAAAGATATCAAAGCATCCATATGAAAGTGTCAATTGATCTATTACTTTAAACTTCAAAACATACAAACTCTCTTTGTACTCTGGTCAACAGAAACCTTCCTTTTTACAGCTCTTCTTTCCTGAAGCAACCTATCGATGAGGCAGCAAGGCAGGTTATCAGTGCAGCACTTCCCTGAAGAATAAAGGCAAATGTTAACTACATTCTCTGACTCTATAGCATCTCAAACCCTACGACAGGAGAACTAGCAAAAGTGGCTGAATTGCTCTAGTCTGTATCTTACTGCCAACTTTGGATGCTTCTGCAAATACAATAAAAACTGGTCTTACTGACCATCTGGAATTAATGGAGAATTATTGTGGAAATTCTGCAGAGCAATAAAAGATAATTCAGTTTTAGAAGAATCTTGTCCAACAGCATAAGCCTTTCTCAGTAATCACTCAGATTCATATATAAGTCATATATATGTAATAGCGCGAATCAAGCACAGTATAGTCCAGAGCTGGGCAAAGGGAAGTTGAAATGCATTCCTTTAGGAAGGGAATAGAGCCACAGTATTCAACATATTCAAGCAATAGTATCCTTTTGATTAGTTTGTAGAGACTTGTTATTTACTGACACAAGGTAGAGCTGCCAAGGCAGCACTATTGTTTATACCAAGTTGTCATTCATACCCCTCACATTTGAATGCAAAATGAAAAATCACACAATCACAGAAGGGTTTGGGTTGGAAAGGACCTTAAAGATCATCTGGTTGCAACTCCTCTGCCATAGGAATAGGTTGATTAAAGCCCCATCCAACTTGGCCTTGAACACTTCCAGGGATAAGGTATCCAGAACTCTTGGGGTAACCTGTTCCAGTGCCTCACCAACCCCACAGTAAACAATGTCTTCCTAATATTTAATCTAAACCTACCCTCCTTCAGCTTAAAGCCCTTCCATTTGTCCTGTCACTTCATGCCCTTGGAAAAAGGTTTCTCTCCACCTTTCTTCTAAGCTCCCTACAAGTACTGGAAGGCCTAATTAGGTCTCCCCAGTTGTTAGGATGAACAATTCCAATTCTCTCCAATTTTTCTCATAGGAGAGGTGCTTCATCCCTCCAATCATATTGGTGGCTCTTCTCTGGACTTGCTCCAACAGGTCAATGTCTTTCCTGTGCTGGAGACCCCCGATCTGGATGCAGCACTCTAGAGATAATGACATGACTTTAGTACCTGTTGGGTTTTCTGTATTTGCACTACCACTCAGGTGAGTCACACTGTGTAAAAAACAGAATAGAAAAAATAGTCAATTAGAATGAATATGAAGAATATGAAGTTTTTTGCTATTTCTTTGCTTTTATTTCTAACATTTATTTTAATAGAGTTATAAAAAACTGCTGCAAGGAGACAATGAGGTACATAAAATGTGCTATTGCTTATATACAGTAAATAATGTCTGGAATTTATCTCCACTGGGCAGAAAATAATAACTCATGATAACTCATAATTTCAAAAGAAAATTGTCATATCAAATTTGAGCTATTTTATATATTCCCTAATACATCACAAGGAGGATACAGAGATCACAAGTAGAAATCTTCTATAAGAGAAGGTTAATTTTCTCAAACCTGACTGATCAAAACATGTTTAAATTAGAGTGAGATTGTTATTAATCTCAGGAGACCAGAAGAAGTGAAAGAAAGGAACAGTTACTGCTTCCTTATCTAAAAGCTATAAAACTTTCCTTTTATGCTTTTATAATTTTTGTGTTGAAGACTACGTGAAGCACACCAAGCAGAAACAGCTATAGAATCATCTTCTTGGTTAAATCCATTTTATGAGGAAAGTTTGTCAGCTGAATCACTAGAATCAAGAGGGGCAAAACTTCAAACCTGACCTTTATGCTTTATACAAATTGCCCTTGTCCCATCATTTCTCTCTCTTTAATGAATAAAAGTGTGTGCTGGCATACAGGTACTAATTATCAGAGAAAACAGTGAGGTTCTGGAACAATATTAAATACAGAAGTACTATAAACCCCCTAAAAAACTATTTCTAAGAAGCAGCTGATAAACTCTTGAAATGGCAGTGGCCAGCAGCAGGCACCCTCCATCCTTTTAGTTTCATGTTCTCATTTGTTCACATCTAGCATATCTACCACACATCAGATATTTTTCAGTCTGGCATAGAGCTTGGAATAGAATATGGTTCCCACTTAACAAGGAGCACTACATTAGAATAAATCCTGTGTAGCATATTAGTGTTTATAGCTGTTGATTTCTTGAATAAATGCTTTTCACTTAAGACTATGATTCTGTTCTTCACAACAGTCCAAAACATAATAAAAAACAATAAATATGTCCACAGACCACCTACAGTTCTCTGTGGTGTACTCTGCATTTTTTTCTTATATATTTCCTATAGCTAATGAAAATTCTAGGTAAAAACACCACCCACACACAATATTTTCTAGAAGTCAGATAAGAGAAGACTAGTTCCAAACAATTTTATTCATTCTATAAACCTTTTCCAGTTCCTTGTGCCATGCACTTAGACCCTTACTGAGTGAAAAATTCTGAGGAGTTTGCCACAAATGTACCTTACTACATAAGGATCTCAGATCCAATTCTAAGAGATTGCAAAATATTTTGTCTTTTCATTTTATAATGGTCTTCTGAACTTTGACACTGCATTTACATGACAGCTTCTTATATAGGTGTTGAACTGGCAACTCAGTGTCTATGAAACATTCTTTAATTTTCAAAGGCAAAAGATGTAAATTTTAGATGTTAGTTTGATTTAATAGATTGATATGACTTTGATTCAAGAGGCACCTGTCTTTGATCAATATAAATGACAATAATGTCTTCAAATATTTTGTTCTTCATATTGTGTTTATTTAAGAGACTAATGAAATTATTGTAAATGGACTTTGACATTCTGCCAAAAGTCAGAAAGCCTAGAAACAGGACAAGGCATAAGCTGTTACGTGAACTAATTGGTCAGACACAGAGCAGTCACATAATTGGACACAGTGAGCCTTGTGGGTCCTTTCCAACTCAGGATATTCTATGATTCTATGATTCTAATCTCTTTCCAATGCATTTTTTAAAAAACTCAGGCAACATTACTTCTTTTCAGTACTTGGTAAAATAAGTAGCAGTTATATCAAAAAGAGATGTAGCTATATCTCCAGTCTGCTTCAATACTGATTATGTCAGCTTCTAGTTTTTATTACCTGCCTAGCTTGTATGATAGCTACAAAATCATGCATGGCTGAATGGTCTTTAGCTCTAGGGCCTTTAAACTCTGGAACCCTTTTTCCAGACCACAAAACTAACAGCTTTCCTTAACAGAATGTCTGTTGATTATCTGGTGGCTCCATCAAAGTGAAAAAATTTCACACTGCCACTCACTGGTATTTGGTTGAGTATTACAACTTGAAAACTGAATTAATGCGTCAAACTCACCAATTCCCTCATTTCTAGAAACTTAATCTTTGACTGAAAGGAATAACATCTTTACGAAGACTATTTTTTTTAGTGTTTTTGCACTTACAATAGTGAGACATTTTGAGGAAGCAGTTTCTACTGCCATGCTCAAAGACACAGGCTGCTAGCACCTTAATCTAAAATCTCAAACTTGAAGACAATTGGAGAAATGTCTGAACTGTTCATCATCTCAGCCTGGCACTCATGCAAATATTAAAAGCAAAAGAGGAAATAGGAAGAAATAAAAGTGCTAAGTTTAGAGTAACATAGAAGTTTAGACAAAACTAGAAATTTAGATAAATAACTGTGAGATTTATTATTGAATGAAGCAGTTTTTCAAGTCACAGCTTCATGAATAAAATGAAAGCACTGAAGGAAGATACACCACATGGGAAACAATTAGATAGGAATCATGTTATATCACATATATCTATATTAAAATCCTTGATGAAAATGCATTTCAGACACTGGAAAGAGAAGGTCTTTTACATGTGAAAGCTATGGACTCCAATACTGTGGGCTTGAATGCCACAAGGATGCATTTCCCACTTGGGATCCAAAGAGACCAGTTAGAGCTGACTTGGTTCCTGATTTACCTTCAAGCATTCAAAACAAGTAGAGAGCAGCACTGGCAGGCCATTCTGCAGGGCACCTGCAAGCCCCCATGCAGTGCAAGAGAGGGGGCACCTTGATTTAATGCATTGTCCTAGTAGCAGCAGAAAAGACTGACCACAAACCAGGCAGGCCAGCAGCAGGTGGGTGCCTGAGAGGAGGCTGTGAACCCATGGGAAGCCTGTGTTGGAACAGGCTCCTGGCAGGGCACTACACACCTGTGGAGAGAGAAGCCCACGCTGGAGCAGGTTTCCTGGCAGGACTTGTGACCCTGTGGGAGACCCACAGTAAAGCAGGCTGTTCCTGAAGGACTGTACCCTGGGAAAGGCTGACCCACTTTGCAGCAGTTCATGGAGAACTGTCTCCCACAGGAGGGACCTATCCTGGAGCAAAAGACCCCTCTCCTTGATCAGCAGCTGAAACAAGGTGATGAACTGACCACAACCCCCATTCCCTGTCTTCCTGTGCCACTGCAGGGAAGACAGTAGAGCTCAGGAAGGAAAGAGGGAGGTATATTTAACATTTCTTTTACTTCTCATTATCCTGCTTTGTTTTTATTACTAATAAATTCAATTAATATCCCAAATATGAATCTTTTCTGCCCACGTCAATATTTGGTAGTATAAAAGGTCTCTCCCAGACAACTCATGATCCCTTTGTTACATTTACGCTCTCCAGTTCAGTTAGGGAGGGGAGTGAGAGAGCAGCTTCAAAGGGTGCCTGGTATCCAACCAGAATCAACCCACTACAATACCCCAGGTTCCTGAGGCTGGAGATTTTTCATAGTGTATCATAATCTCAAATTTCAAAAAGAAAAATAGCTACAGGAAATACCAACTTGGAGAGATTTTTTTTTTTTTCTTGAGAATGTGGAAAACATTCTTCATTAAATAAGAAGTTCAGTCACATTCAATTTTCTTGTTGAAGAACTTACTAAAAACAGAAAAAAAGCTGTTTTACAAAAATCTTTGTTGCCCCACATGTCCTAAGTCAAGCCTATGAGCAACCAGGAAATAATAGGCTTTGTCTAGAAGGATGATGATGTCATAATTAATGGAATTTTTACAATTTTGATCCCAATTTTCTGAACAGCATATGCTTAGTCTTTCACATGTATAGCCACAGCTAAATAATTTTTTTTACAATACAGAGGAACTGCTGTCTAGCTACATGCACAGCTTGTGCTGGTCCATTTCAAAATATTGGTTCATTCTTAAATTTTGAAGCCTTGTGCAAGAGACAAAAAAAAAAAAAAAGCTTCTTTCAAAACTTCTGAAGTCAACTGATTTGGGTTGGGAAAAACCTTGCAAATATTATCTCAGTTCTTCCTCAATGTGCTGTATAACTGCAGTTTGTTCCCCTCCTCCTCCAATGAATATAATCAGCATCTGAATATTTTCTTGTTCTTTTATTAGTATTATTAAATAAAATAATCCTCAGAGCTCATATTCCAAAACTTATTTAAGAACATTAAATGGTACTTGTGTCCATTAAGCACTGATATGGGTGATATTATGGTGCTTATATTTGTTATCACTGTATGAAAATTATTATAGTAATAAACCCACATAGTTTTCCAAGTGATTCCATTTAATCTCAGCAAAAACAAATAACTTGTCATGCAGAGTACTCTACATTATTAATCCACTGCCAATAGATAGCCAGAAAATTCATAACTGTCGTTCGTCATTTATTCCTTCATGCAGACTGATCTGAATAACATACTTGGAAAACTGGCATTAGGTGAGCCCCAGCAGACCTGGAGGATCACTTTGAAGGCAGTCAGGTGCTCAGAGCATTTGAGAGCATTATCCTAAAAAGATGTTTATAACTCTGCAATGAGAACAAGGATGACAGTTCAATGATTGTGTGTAAAGAGTGCCATGAATAAACAATAAGGTGGTACAACAATTTCACAGATACTATTCTCATTTTATAGGCAGACAAAGTATGGCACTGCTTCTTAGATTTTTTGGTCTTGCATTTTGTAGCAAGTCTGAACTACAATAGGAGCTTTCTACACTCAAAAGTGGAAGTTGTTAGTCCAGCAGAGTGATATGTAGATTTGAATACCAGAACATTATTAAAAAGAAGTTTTGTTACTGTCATATTCTTCTGTGCCCAAAGATACTTAATTTTTATGAACCCATATGCCTGAATTGTTCTATACCACTGAGAATTTGGGAGTCTCTGCCTAGTGCTGTATTGATCACTTGTCTGATAAATGCATCTAAAATACTGGCAAGAATTCTGTCATATAAATAGAATCAAAGTTTGTTGTATTATCACTATCTACATTTAATTCAGGATGGTGTTTTCACATCAGTGTGCTCTAAAAGACACCTCACCTATTACATGATGAAGAAAGTTTTAAAGAAAAGACTTGTGTCATTTCTGGTCCAAAGCCTATGGGCAGCTATAGCCTGATTTAAGCTGAAGAATATATTTGAACTGTACAATTTTTCACAGCTTTACATTTGAGATAATAAACCACACCTTTTTCAGTATATGAAAGTGTGACGTTCATTTTACATCTCATTATATAGAAGACTAGAGCAAGATTCTCTCCAAAGGCTGTCCCTAAGAAGGTTCTGAAGAAAGTGAGTTTTTGACAAGAAGGAACTTGCTTAAGGTCATGTGTCACCACACCAGCAGAGTCAACATGGGAGCATTAAGACTTTCTCCCCAGTACTTCATTCTAACCAGTGGATTACAGTCCAAGATTTTTGCAAGTCAGTTGGTTCTTGTCTGTCACAAAGATTTCCATCCTTTTGTGGACTGCTATCTCATTCCTACACTAAAGAATGGTTAGAGTAAAAAGAATGATTAGAGTAGAGTTAGTAATTGGAATTTATTACTTGTGTACCCTATATTGCCACTTTTCCAAAGACTCATTAAATCTCTTTTATGTGTATTTTTCCCTGCCTCATACTTTCATTAACTGGAAAAAAAGAGAATAAAGTCCCATTTACAGCACCACTGCAACCATGCAGGATCCTTGCTTGACTGATGTTCTTCTAATGAATTATATGTATTGTAAATAAGTACTGAAAACTGGCCCAAGGTCTTCACCATTAATTTTTCATTAATGAAATGCACCACTTAGCTTGTTTGACACTTAAGTGATTCCCATAAATTTAAAATAGAGGTCACCATAAGGAAAGAATTTGAAAGTGTCATTGAGGGAACAAGATAATGAACTATTCACCCTTCCCCAAGCACTTCTAAATTCTCAGGCCAGTCCATTATAAAATTTGAAAACTAGCAATATTTTAATTCTTAAAGTAGATGCCAAGATTTAATGAAAAAAATAAGTACTCTAATAAGTGAGCTTTTGCTTAGGGGCTTTTTCTTCTCTTCTGCTTTCTGCTTTTCTCTCCTTTTACATTCTATGGCAGGAAAATTCTTATGCCTTATTTAGCCTCATATGTAATGAAAAAATAATAACACCTATATAAGAGAGGAGTAAAAGATACAGTGGGCTTGGGGTTAACCTGCAACATCCTGCTTTGGCTGATTGTAATTGATAGTGAGGCTTGTGAGGCCGTTGCTAATAGGCAATATCTCTTCCATGTTCCAGACAGAGGAAAGCTCAGTCATAAGCTTTGACACTGCTTTCTCACAGGAAATCTCTGGAATCCTTGATCCAGGCATCATTTTCTGCTAGTCAGCTACACAATGCTAAACTGTAGCTTCTCCAAGCTCTATCAGTCAGGTCACTTGATGATGTAGTTACAATACTACAGTTAGGTAAAAGACTTGAATTGCAACCCTCTGGACCTGAAAGTAAAGCTGAAACATTTATATTTCTCTCCAGATCAAAATTTATCTGAGCAGACAGGAAAAAAACCAAAAAATCTATAAGCAACACTAATAAAAACAAAACCTACAGCAAAACAAAAACAAACAACACTCCCCCCCAAAAAAAAAAAAAAAAAGGAAAACAAGAACAAAACAAACAACAAAAGAAAAACAACAACATGGAGGATAACACAAGTAACCAGAAACCCTATTTTGGGCAGAAATTATACTACCTTCCCTGAAAGCCTGTCTGCTTATCAAGCTTGTTGTGAAGGTTGGCATGTCAGAGTACAGCCCACTAAAAGGCAATTTGAGGCAAGATTTGTGCTGTGCTTGCAGCAACCTGGTGCTGCAGTAATGGTGCAGAGATTGGCCCCAGGAGGCAGAGGGGACCATTTCACTGGGTTGTTTCCTATTTTTACTAAGTATCTGGCTTTGGCACAAAGTAAATATGTGGATGAAGCCAAAAAAAAAAAAAAAAAAAACCATGGTCCTTCCTGTGGATTTTCTTTCAAAAAGAAAAAAAAAATAAACCCCAAAACATCAAAACCCAACAAAATAGAGAACTATATAGAATACAACAGTTAAATTGTAAGGCCTCCACAAAAGCCTTTACTCTCCTATTTCCCATTGTGTTGTCTGATAACCTACCCCTTCATAGCTTTGAACCATTCCCACACACATTGCTGAAGGATGCCAGGGAGAAGAGCTCAGCACCACCCCCAGAGCACAGTGAAGTTCCTCAGCCTACTTTCCTCCCAAGTAGACAAGCCTAGGGTACCCAGCTGCACCTCACAGGGCATTCCTTCCAGCCCTGTCACCTGCTTTGTTGCCCTTCTCTGAACACATTCAAAGACCTCCACATCCTTTTTAAACTATGGGGTGCAGAACTGCACAGAGTACTGGAGGTGAGGCTGCACCAAAGCTGCAAGGAGTGGGATGATCACCTCTTCTGGCCACCTGGTTACATTGTGTGGGCATCTTTTCCAGCACTTTGGAAATGTCAAATTTTCAATGTAAATAGAGATCTGAGGTGTCCTTTATATTGCCATGCATAGCTACTGGATTGAAGAGGCACTGAATTTTTGGAAGCATTCCTCATCAAGAGTTGTGAAATTGAGACCTTAAAATGCTTGAAAGATTATGTACTCTGGATCACTTACTAATTTGTGTGAAAAATTATGTTGTTTAAAGCATCCTAATGAACTACAGCCTACATAAACCCTCTAGACTACTTTCTTAGCTTTTCTTATATTCTCAAAATCTTCAATCCCTAAGCAAAACATGTTTTGCATTGCTGCTAAGAATTTGTCATTTTTTTCTCATCTTCCATCCAAGAGAATTCCATATTGTTGCATATTTTAATTGTTTTGAGATTTAAGAATACTGAGAATAATTCCTTAAAGTGAATCAGATACAACATGACCTATAAATGAGGGAAAGAAATTTCGATGAAGCCTTATGCAACTCTGATCAGTTCATGTGATTTACTTCAGTTTTTTTGCAAGAATTGCAGTTTATTTGCAAGAATTGCAGTTCAAAATCATAAATACATTTTTCTCTACAATCTGGAGCTGCTGCTCTCTTTTTAGGTGTGTGAAATATTGAGAGAGAAAAAACTGAGAAAAAAAATGTGTTCTCACTCAAAGTTTTCTAGGTATTTTGTCATCCTCAGTAAATGTAACACTATGCAAAGGCAGAAATAATTAGCAACTAAAATCTAATGTCTTGAGAAGTTTCTGTGTACAACAAGGGTCACAGGCACAAAAAAATTGGGATGCTGCTTTTGCCACAAAAGTAAGATAGTAAAAGTGCAGTCAGTTCTCTGGAGAGGCCTAAATTCTATCTAACAGTGAAGTCTGAAATATATGGGCATGACAATATGCATAGAAATACAGTAGGAATGTTTGCATCTCACATTTAGTTGTCACAAATGAATCTATCTTAGGCTATATTTTAAAAATAATTGAAATACATTAAAATTATCAGTCATTTCAGTGGCCCTTGGAAAAGCAACTCCTTGTTCATGGCTCATTTTCTTTGGACAGGTGTCCACCAGCACAGAAATGCCAGAATTGTGACAGCTAATCAGTTCTCTTTTATAGAATCTCAGAAATAAATGCATGAGGCAAGACCTCAAATAAAAGCATTGTCACTTTCAGCCTTTCAAAGCAGGATTTAGGCTTTCTGATAACTTGGATGGTGGTCACATAGTCTTTGCTCACTTTCTTTCTTTTAGGGTTAATAAATAAAAGTTCATAGCCCTAAGGGGCACTTTTGCAGCAGCAATAAATTCTGAAGGCTGTGTAGAGATGGTAATAACTATTACACCTTTCACACTCACTGTAAATACATAGCAGGACAATGGAGGCCAGTCATCATTAACATCATCTGCCAGTAGCCCGGTTCTGCGTGTGAAGTGTGCAGGTACGTCTCGGCCTTCCTGCGTGCTGAACAGGTGAATCCATAAAAAGACAGACCACAGCTGCAGCCAGCACTAATTGGCTCCCTTGTTGGCTCTTTTAGTAAAGACAGTAACTACTGAGCAAGAATGAATGCTGGACTTCCTAAACACAGCTGCCTACTAAGGTTTAGATATGAACAACAGATACTGAACATACAGAAACAATCTGCCCTGCTACTTTCTGTACTGAGTCTACTCTGTTTGTAAACCAAGGACTCCCCTCTTTTGGGCTGCCCTCATTGACATCAAAGCATTTAAAATTGAAGCCACTCACAAGATTGGAGCACAGGTATGTCTCTTGAGGTTAATAAGTAGGGATGTGGTGATGTTGCTAGTATGCAGCAAAGAAGAATAAAAAGCTTAAGTCAAACCTTAATGCAATTTCAGATAAAAAAAGAGTAATACTTCATATTTTAAGTACATATTTTACCTTTTTATATTTACCTCAGAGCTTTATAATAAATCTTTCATTAGTGTATGAATGTCTGTTTACATCATTCTAAATTTACATCTCTTAAAACTAACATTACCTTGGTAAAACTTGCCATGCAAATCACAGATTCTCTCTCACAGTTCACTGCACAGACTTGCACAGACAAGAGAGATATTTTTTGGTGAAATCCTCATACTACTTTAAAGCTGATAAGACTTAGTCTGCATATTTGACAAAAGACTACAGAGCAACAGATTACTTCAGCAAATGCAATTGGTGATGAATCTTTGCCTATGCATTCTCCAACAAAGTGTGCTCAGCCAGCTGGAGGTAAAGATGGCTGTCATATGATAGGAGTTGGGCAATTTTCACACAGAGTGATAGTTTCTTCAGTCTCACTAACTGATACAGGAGAAAAGAGAAGCTGAGGTACAAACGTCTTGCCCTGGAGTTGTTTGCTGTGTGCAAATATCTCCGCTCTGTAACACAGTTTAATACTAGGTCTTAAACCACTTGGGTGAGGTTTCACCAGCTTTAGCATTCATCTTCCCTTAAAATACCCTAACTCAAATCAAATTACAAAAGAAAATCAAACTTTCTGGTTTTACTTTCTCCTTCCCAAAGTCGATTATATATTAACTAGGATGCCCTATGCTGGTAAAGCAGAAAAATCGTTTAAAGGTCACGTGTTCAAAAGTTATTTTTAAAGCAAGTCTAAAGTAAGACATAAGTAGCTGCTTTGTACAGAAGGGAATTTTCTCTATTAGTTTATGGAGCTGATATACTGTTTTAGCCTGTTCTCGTTTGTGAGGAAAGAACTTCCATTTTCAAGGCATTCAATTCAACATCCTTCTGCCAATTTCATACTCACCACCACCAAAGATACATATTCTACATTAAAAATGAAGGGCTATACCCCATAGATTTGGGAACAATGTGGAAGAGCTGAAAGTTAGGGAGTGCATCCCCCAGCATCACCTTAAAGCTAAAGACTAAGTTTTATACTCTGGAACTTCTTACACTGAAATGAGGACCCACTTGCATGTTACAGTGGATCATGCATCAAAGCAGCTGACAATGTCTGTGAAAGCTGGAGGGATTACCCTTAGTACTTGAAAGCAATAGGCTGACTACAAAGAAGGAAAAAAAAAAAAAAAAAGCATTGACAGAGCTGAGAGGCAAGATCTGAGTCCAAACATAAAATGCTTTAGCCTACAGGCTTCATTGAAACAAGCCTCTTCCTCAGTAAGGTACAAAAGGCAGACAACAATAAGAACTTCACTGTAAGGAGAGCCACCGTATACACTTTAATGAAATTCAATTCATTCTGTAATTGGGTCACATCAGTAAAAATGAATGCAAATTTATGGCCTTGCAATGTGTTACACAGTAATGAATGCCTAATAAATCAGCTTTGAAAAACAATGGGTTTGTATTCTCACTCCAAACCTCTGTCCTGTCATTAACCAACCTTACAAATGCCCTGAGGAAGTATGGTATCAACTACCTACTGCACACATGCAACAGAAATCAGGATGTAGCTCAAAACTTGTTACCTTTTTAATTAAGAGTTTATGTCCTCACCTCCTCTGATCAATGCAGGCAGCTCAAATTAAAACAAGATGAGTACTTAAGAAATCAGTGCTTTAGGGTGCTGATATCATTAGTAGAAAACTCCACTGGAAAGCCAGGCATGATGTGGATTCCAGTAACACAACACTGTAAAAAGAAGCTTCAGTCACACCATCTTTTCAAAAAAGGAAGAAAACACTCAGAGGCCTTTTAAAATTATTTTATTTTAACAACAAGAGAGAAATCCATTTCCTCTAGACTTTGGAATGTAGGTCTCAAGGAAGTAGAAAGTGTTTTCTATGATGGAATTACTTATAGGAATGTATGTCAATTTAACAGGACTAAAAGCACTTAATGTGAAAGTCTCCTGCTCTGCCATGCCTGCAGATAGAAGCTGAATGATGTGTTTGAATTTCACAGAAGCACAAAATATCCTGAGCTGGAAGAGAACCGCAATGATTATCGAGTCCAGCTCTTAAGTGAATGGCCCACATGGAGATCCAACCCATGACCCTGGTGTTATTAGCACCATGCTCTAATCAACTGAGCTAAAATTTATTCCAGTAGAGACCTCTACTTCTTGGAAGGTTCCAGTCTTTTCATTAGAACTCTATTTTCAGAAAAAAAACACAATCATTTAGGTTGGAAAAGACCTCCAAGATCATGGAGTCCAACCTTTGTCCAATCACCCCTTTGTGAACTAGTCCATAACATGAAATGCCACCACCAGTCGTCTCTTGAGCATCTTAAGAGATGGTGACTCAACCACCTTCTCCAGAAAATCTCCCGAGGATTCCCCAGAAAATTCCCAAAGCTGACTCAAAAGAAATTCAGTCCCCAAATATTGTTGGGTCCATATAGTGTATTTCAAGATACACTTGCATTAGGTTTGGGTAAAAAGAGATCTAAATCACTTTTGCTATTCCTTTGGGAGTTTCATCTGGGGGACTTGGGCTAATAAAATAAAATGCTAGTCACATGAAAAGCACATGGAAAGTAAGATACCTTTCTTACTTTAAAAAAAGTTAAGAAACTTTTACCCTTCCTTGGAATTCAGAGGAGCCAGTTCCCTCTAGCTGCAGTCATTTTTCTTAAAGGAAGTTTAGTGCTGCTGCTGCATCTGTAACACATGCAGAAGTGGATGGCAGAGGATTAGTAGCATGCTTCTGTGCTGCTAATGTGAAACGAGTTCTTTCATGCACTACTCTGTATTTATTTCTCAATCGGTACAATATGAACTTCACTAAATCACAGCAATATTCTGTTACCCCAAATTTGCAGTGTAAATAAATATTTACACAGCTAATTTATCTTGCTAATAACTGTATGATTGCAATACATGTTCTCCAGTGTTCCAGCAGAGTAACATCCAAGCATGTTGGATGGGGTCGTGCTCTTTGCTCTAGCTCTGACTTGCTGTATCACTGGGGGGTAATCTTTAACCTTTCTGTGCTGTGTTTAATCTAAATGTAAAATGAACTGATATTATAAACTCCCCAGAAGTGTTTCCATCCCAAGTGTGTTGTAAGGCTTAATTAATTAGTGTCTGTGAGACATTTCATACAAAAGTTCTTCATGTGAAAGACAGTGTATACCGAGGTACTGTGATTGCTTATCATGTTTATTAATGCTGAATAGTACTAGAAAACCATTTTCAAAATATATTTTCCATGTATTTTAGAATCTGGTTAGGCAGAAATATTATAGGGAAATTTATGACTGCAAGACTAATTCATGCATTTTTCAGACCCCTGTTTCAGCTCTGGAAGATCTCCTTGTACTTGGCGCCCCAGCTGGCTCTCATAGATCCTCTGTGTACCAAAAATCCCCTAGCACTTGAGCCTGAATGGAGTCAGGAGGCTGCCTATTGCCAGATCTCAAGACATTCTCACAGGAACTGTCTAGATCACCTAGAAAGGTGCTAACACCAAGGGGTTTTACTGTTTAAAGGCAGCTTTTCCAGAAAGAAGGATGCTTTGAATTCAGTTGTGTTTCAGAGTATGGAGATGGACTGCTGCAGCATGTACCATTCAGACATTGGAAGGGATTAAAAATAATAATAAAAAACAGTTACTGCCAGGGACTAGATGATCTTTAAAGTTCCTTCCAACCCAAGATAGTCTGTGATGATTCTATGAGTAACCTGGTCTGACTTCTTGCCCAGCTTTCAGGATTCTCTCTCCATGCTTAGATGTTTCCTTATGTCATTGCTGGTAATCTTCTATCTGCCTCCTCAGTATGCTTGTTTTTCAGTCACTGAGTTAACATGGCTTTTTGTCTCTGACTGGCAGAGATGGTCTGGATTGTCCACAGAGAAAGATTTTACTGTCCATCAGAGAATGATTTTGTATCCTTACAGAAAAACTCCATGGTAAATTTTTATGAATGACTGCACAAAATCTACCACAATTTATAAGAGGTTCATAGGCTCCTTCAAATCATCTCGGCCCTATCATAATGTCTTCAGATAGCAGATACACTAAACTTCCATTACTGAGCTTTCTGTTCCCTAATCTTTTCTATGGATCATATAATTTTACTCAGGGCAGTAAACAAACTTAGAAGAACTAAGAATATTAAAGTACATAAAATTAGGTCATAAACTATGTAGCACCACAATGGCAGGCTGCAGTTCTATTCACTGCAGAATCAGAGATTTAAACCTGTAATAATTCTGTTATGTTGTATATATTGATTTTAAAAATGTTTTATGCATTAAATATTCACAGATACCTGCAAACATATTCTAGAACAATAGAAAACTCTAAGGAGTTGATGAATTTTTACAAGAATTGTAATACCTACAATACTCCCTTTTGTCTAAATTATGTCATCACGTTAAACATTTAAGAAAAAGACAACATAACCACATAATAAAAAAAAAAAAAAACTATGTTCAAATTTCAGTTGTTCTGAAAAAAAATACTTGATCTGACAAATATGGAGTCATAGAGTATCTCAATGACTTTGTTCTTTTATTTTGGAATAAATCAGACCTCAAATGTGAGCAAATGTTTAGTCCACAGTAATTAGGTCAGGTGAGATTTCGAAGAACTGGAAAGCCTCCTGGAACTATCACCATTGTGTCTATTTCACCTAAAATTGTTATGACTTTGCTCCAACAAGTTAATGAGCATTTCAGCTATTATTTCATTATGAACAAACTCATCCTTTTCAATTATATATTATTAGATTAAAAGCTCCTACAATTATTAGAAAATTATTAATATGACAAATACTTTCAAACTGTTTTAGGCAAGCTAATACTACTGGGTTTTCATATAGCATTTTGCTAAGCTTTGAATGGCGATATTTCTTTGTGTTTTTACCAAAATAGGACGAATATTTGCTATGTTAAAAGGACTACATATCTGCAGTCATTTAACAAACAGTACCAACAACTGAGCCCCATGGAATCCACAGATGTATATGTGCAAAGTGTCCAATGGACACTGTCACAAGTTAGCAGGCAGTGATGTACCAGTGCTTAAGCCATGACAGAAGCCAGGAATCCTGATCTGCAATTCCTTCTCCAAGCACAAACACAACTAATCCTGGCAAATCCTTAAACATCTTTTGAAGGTCACTGCTTTTAATGTCACCCAATTATTGTATTAATATGGGTTTATTTATATGATTGCTTCCTTTGTGGTATTCAAAACTAGCCTAGATTAAACACAAGAATTTATATAGTAGTTAAATGTACAGCATTAGCATTGAATGACCTATGAATATGACATTTTTTAATGGAAGTAATTCTCAAAATACAGTCACACTTCAGAGCTGCTAGAAATATTACAGTAGCTCCTATCTATAGGAGCTACTGTAATATTTCTGAAAGGGAAAAGCAGTGTTCTCTTAGGTGTAAAGGTTTCAATTACATATTTTGTATTTGAGAAATCTGTAAAATGAAAGGGTTTCCCTTTTCATGGGATAACAATCTGACCTCCTGTGACCATCCAAACTCCTGCTCTGTACTGCAATATTTCCAATATCAGAGGAGGCATTAAAGACCTTTTGTTCCCTGTGTCAAATCAAAACTCCTGTGTTATATTCTGGGCTCCTGTTCCTTAGGCTAAACTGATTAATTCCCATGCTTCAATTGCAAAAAAAAAAAAAAAAAAAAAAAAAAAAAAAAAAAAAAAAAAAAAAAAAAAAAAAAAATATTAGCTCAAAACTCAATGAGAATTGACATTAATAGAAAAGATATCTTGCTGTTAAAGTGGATAGTCTGAATCAGTTGACATTCTGTAAGTGCTCTGGGTTGTTCAAATGAAAGTTGCCAGCACCAATACCAAGTATGAGCTGTATTACTAATGCCATCTAACAAAAATTGCTGTTTTAAGAAAGAGGTTCTGCTATTTTTACAGTTAAGCTACTACTGCAATTGGCTAGGAGAGACAAAGCTAATGGTATAATAAATGATTCAAAGAATTACTAGAAAATAATTCCACTGAAAGGTTTAGGTGACATCTTTAACCATAAAAGATCCACCTACACACAATTTCTAAATATTTATAACAACACAAGGAGGAAATTAATGCAATGTAAATCCCTGCAGAATACTTATTTTGCTGGAAATTATTATATTGGAATAAGAAATTCTAATTTACTTATGTGAATATATGAAAATTAAAGCATTAATTATTCAGACAAACAAAATGAGAAAATTAATACAGGCTTTATATTACAGTTCCAATATAATATAACGTGATCCCCTCCTCCATGGACATGAAACCTGCTGCTTTCCCAACTGTGCAAAAGTGCCACACAAAAGTTGGATATTTTCATGTGAATTTTTCTCCAATTTTCTCAACAATACAGGATTTGTATACAAGGTTTCAAGAG
This sequence comes from Vidua chalybeata, assembly GCF_026979565.1. NCBI lineage: Eukaryota > Metazoa > Chordata > Aves > Passeriformes > Viduidae > Vidua > Vidua chalybeata. Next base: position 19,846,898 of record NC_071535.1, read on the forward strand.
TCCAAGCCTGTTCAATTCATTTTGTATGTACTAATGTTCAAGAGCAAACTGCTACCCTTTCTTCTAGCTCTCATCTTATCCTGCTAGTTCAAGGTTTATTTGAAAAGCCTGACCCCAAACATGTCACTTCAGAAAAAATCAAGATTTACAATATTACCAAAGCTTGAGGTTTTTCCACAGCCTTCAGTAGCATTTCTTGTTAAGCTGAAGCATCTGGTAAGTCTGTAATTGCATGTGAATTTTCAAGTTTAAAATTAAAAAAAAAAAAATACTTCAAAGATAAGTGTCTAAGCTATGTAGAGAGAAGAGGAAAAAGGAGAGGAGAGGAAAAAGGAGAGGAGAGGAGAGGAGAGGAGAGGAGAGGAGAGGAGAGGAGAGGAGAGGAGAGGAGAGGAGAGGAGAGGAGAGGAGAGGAGAGGAGAGGAGAGGAGAGGAGAGGAGAGGAGAGGAGAGGAGAGGAGAGGAGAGGAGAGGAGAGGAGAGGAGAGGAGAGGAGAGGAGAGGAGAGGAGAGGAGAGAGGAGAGGAGAGGAGAGGAGAGGAGAGGAGAGGAGAGGAGAGGAGAGGAGAGGAGAGGAGAGGAGAGGAGAGGAGAGGAGAGGAGAGGAGAGGAGAGGAGAGGAGAGGAGAGGAGAGGAGAGGAGAGGAGAGGAGAGGAGAGGAGAGGAGAGGAGAGGAGAGGAGAGGAGAGGAGAGGAGAGGAGAGGAGAGGAGAGGAGAGGAGAGGAGAGGAGAGGAGAGGAGAGGAGAGAGGAGAGGAGAGGAGAGGGAACAAAAAAAAACTCTCATGCATTTAAAAGCAAGAAAAATGCACATAAAATCACTTTCCATAGAACTACAGAAAGCCAAGAACACTCCTTAGTGTCTGCAGCAATTCTCAGTGGCTTATACCTCAGTGGGCTGCAGTGAGACAAGCAACTCAGACAGTGGCCTTAGACCCCATGTTAGCTTCATTAAGCAGCAGTCCAAATCATCAGTGAATATTTAGAAGGAAAAGCAATCCCCATGGAGATTTTCTAAACATGTTGATTGCTTTTTTATGGCCCTGCAAGTTTTAGAAACAATGCTCTGAAAAAGAAACATTTTCTCTTACATTTATTGTGTCTATCTCTGGGCAGATTCAGAAAAAAAGTTACTAATGATGCCCTAAAAACAGAGCTCTTTGCCAAAATGTCTGTGGCTCAAGTCTCTGCAATATCAGCTTTGCAATATCTCTGCAATATCAGTGTTTTAAAGATCTGACTCCTGTGGCAAGCTGTGCAGCAAGTCTGTATGTGAGACCAAATTTTCAGTGATGGTTCTGTATTCCCATTAAGCCATGTGGAAGGAAAAGAGGACTGAATCAATGGCTTGGGAATACCATGTCCCATGAAGACTTCTACCACTCACAACTGACAGATCACCTACTGCTGTATGTTATTTCCAACACATTTACATTTGCTCTATTAACAGGGTGAAGTACAATTTTACTAAGGGTGACTCAGGTGGTACATTCAAGCATTGGAGTTGTTATTGTCTTAAATGGTTGATGGCTAAGACCTGCCTGGTTCTGTTACAGCAGCTGCCTTCAGCTGGAAAGATTACCAACAATGACTGCAATGAGAAGACATCACTGTACAGACCTGTCACTCCCTCTTGAATCTTCAAGTGATGGTCAGCACTGCTATCATGAGTGATGCTCCGTCACAGCTCAGCTGCCTCCCATCTGCTACAAACACTACATAGCAGTATTAGCATGAAGCTTGCTCAGCACTCAGCTTAAAGTTTTCCAATTTCTTTTTTTTTCATACTAAATATTTTAATGTTTTCCAGTGGACAGATGTAGATTTTCACAAAGGATTAGTAGTAAGAGCAGGTTTCCTTTTCTAGATTGGGTTGGCCATCCAAATAGCAGTGTTGTTTAAGCTGGCTCCAGTAACCTCTGCTTTTCTTCTTGTCCTTGAATTATCCTTCAGGTAACGGTGCTAAAAACATTTATGTAATCAAGTTACAAGGAAGCAGGAAGTCTGGTCCAGCTGATAGATAACCTAGGTGAAAATAATCATTATACTCTTACTAGTGTCACTCTTTTGCAAGTGAACCAGTTTTCCAGCCCGGTTCACCGAATGGTTGCACAAACACATATGCAGAACCAGCACAGGGCCAGTAGCACACAGCAGATTAATAACTACTCAAGGCAGAACTGTGGCTGAAAAGCAGTTCATTAGACTGCCCTCTTGCTTGAAAGGTTGCAATCTGGAAATCACAGTGTACATATTAATACAACGCCTTCTAACATGGAATAGTCAAAATCTCAGGGAAAAAACATCCAGTTGCACTTTTTAACATTCATGCCATATGCATCCATAAAATTGATGTTTGAGACAACACAGAAAACAATATGCATGACTTAAACATTTCTTGCTATTCACTGTGTACTCCCTGCTTAGTAAGAAAAAAGAGGGGGGAGAGAGAGGAAAAAAAAAGAAATAATCTTACTAGCTTTTGTTCTGTTTTGTTTGCAGGGGATTAAAATTATTTTACCTTATCTACTGGGGATTTCATCTCAGGCAGCTGTACATTTTCACCTGCATTAAAACATTAATGGGTTCTTAACAATTTAAGACCAGAATTCTGGTCCCTCTGTAAATACAGGGAATTAAATCCCATTCTGTTGTGGTGCTGCATGCTGAGTAAATCTCCAAGTAGTTGAGCTGTTAATTTTTTTGTTTTGTATATCTTGCCTCTATTAAACCAATTTTTTCAATCATGCTGACCAGTCACCTGCTGCCTGCACTCTGAAGTGTCTTGCTTGCCTTGGATGGTGATCCCTCTGTTGCACTTTGCTCATAGCATTTCTAACAGTGGGGTACATTTCCCTTTGTGATATTTTTACTTGCTTCTAGAAAGACATTTGAAATCACTGGATGAACATTTTCCAGCTTTCTGCCAGGTTCCCTCCAGGCCTCTTGTACTACTCTGAGATGAAAAGGAACTTATTGGGAAAACCTTATAAAATTGAATAGAGACAAAACACTCCCTCTGACCTAGCCTTTGAATTTTAAAAGTCATAGTGCTACCTGCTATGACATTTCTTTTCAAATACACTTTAGACCAGGCCATGAAAAGAAATACATATATGTATATGTGCATTTGAGACAGCTTCTCCTTTTTTTTGAGCCAGAAACATTTCAGTGCAAATAAGCAGAGCTGAATGAAATTAAAACTAGGCTAACAGGGTGAAATTATCCTGAGAAAAGCAGTGACAAAAATACAAGGGTAAACCTTTTCTTGTCTTCTAAGTTCTTATAGAGTTCTTCACACCATCAATGACTTTAGTAAAATGTCACTGTGACCAGAAAAAAAAAAAAAAAAAAAAAACAAGGGAATTTTCACCCAAGTTCTTGAAACGCAAACACTCACACAAATATCTGAGCACAGAGAAGGACACAAATCACAAAAGTTATATGGCTATAGAAGTGACAAGTGTCTGTAATTGTTGGCATCCCTCATTGGTCATCAAATGGACAAAATTCATTGTATTCCCCCAGAAAATACTAAAACTCAGTAACCAAAGCACAAGACATGTAACTGACATTATTTTAGTCTCTGAAATAGCTAAGTTATTTAGCTATTTCAGAGACTAAAAGCTCAAGTTTTATACAAGGTTTGCTTTATAAAGGAGACATAACCATCACTATCTCACACAAACAGCCCAGAATTTAAATCTTTTACTTGTCAGACTACAGCTTTTCTCAGTATTTAAAACACATTCATAAGCCTATCCCTGTTTTCTAAGCATGTATTTAGCCACAGATTTCCAGGTATTACACATAAAGTTCAGCTCACACATAAATATGTGATTTTCTAGAAATTCAGTCCTAGTACAAACCAGTGCCCCACTTCTGCTGATCTCTCCATTCTTCACTTTCTTGCATCAGGTCTATTTATGATTGATTGCTAGAAACTCATCAGTATCCTCCCCTTAAAATTGCCTACTGTATATGATAAGACCTTTTTCAAGGAATTCACCCTGTAATGTTGTGCTGAACTTTATCAAAGTCTAGCTCAGGTATAGCTGATGAATCGGTGAAGCTGCTGCTGTTCTACCATCCCATTGTACCACTTGCAAGGATACAACTTGATAAAACTTCCATTAGTCTAATCTTTCAATGCTCAGTGCCAAAAACACTATGTCATTCCTCTCCTTTACATACCCTTGGACAACTTAAAACAAAGTCTTTCCCTACATGACCTGTCCATCTGTACATTTACTCAATAATGCATATGAATGTGTGGGGTCTCCAGATAATGGTTTTTCACATTTAATTTCTAGGGAATGTCAATTTCCATCAAGTGATACACAAACTGCATGTTAATCAAATTCCATGTCTATAGGGGCTTGAATGCACCTATCTCATGAATATGCAGGCACATTTCTTATCAGATAGGGAGTGCATTTATGTGTATATATTTTCTTCCTCCTTGTTCTTTTTTGCAGAAAGTAGATGAGATCCAGTGTTTGCCAGAGCAGACATATTTTTTCCAAGGAACAACAGCAGCCTAGAGCTAGATGATAAAACTTTGCCTGCCATCCATATAATGCAACTGCAGTTTGAGTGCTCTGGATTTCATGGTTTTGTGTTGCACAAGCATAAAGCTGAAATCACAGGAAGAGTGATAAATGTTAACAATTTATTCAGGGTTTGAAAACACTGAGAATCAGCTCTCTCCCTTGGTCTGCTTTCATTCAGACATTTAACACCAGAAATGGCTATCAGATCCCCTTGTCTAACCTTCTGTGTAATACATGCCCTAAAATTTTACCATCACCTGTGTATTGAGCTGGTATTTTTTTTCTTTTTTACTGAAATATATCTTCTAAAAATATGTTTTGTATTGCTCTATCTTTATTCAAGGCTTCAAGAAATAGGAACTCCATATCCCTTAATATTTTTTCCAATGGTTAATCAATCTCACTCTTAGAAATGAGGTACTGATTCTTAATTTTAATTTCTTTAGATTAAAAAATCCAGCTATTCATTTTCTTCATGTCTTTCCCTGCTAGATTAATGAGGACATTATTATTTAGTAATTTTGACTTTTGAAAGTACTGATGTCTTGCAATAAAGTCTCTTCTCAGTCTATTTTTGGTTCAGCTAAACAGACCTTGCTCTTCAGGCTCTTTTTGTAATGAATTTGCCATTCATTGTGGTAAAGACTTATCTTCTGCATTGTTTAAACTAGGGAATTAATCCTTTAAAAACAGTATTCTTGTAACATGCTAATGATACAAAACAGTATGTGTTCCGGTACCTCAGTTACCCATGTGTTCCAAGTTAAAGCCTGTACACATTCTTTATTTACATCCACAATTACGTTCATTCTCCACAGACCTGAGAGATCAGAACTTGCAGTTCTGCAAGCAATTCTTCAGTTTTCAACACTGCTAACACATTCATATTGTACTATGCATTCATTACATAAATCAAACCTGACTGTAGACAGAGAGTGAAGGACAAAAGAATTAAGTATCTTTTCCAAGAGTCAAAGCTATGGAGAAATAGGCTCAGGACAGTATGGCATCCAGTAATGTAAGCTGCCTGCCTTTCCCAGACCCCATCTGCTCTTTCAATAAATCCTTTAAATGTGCTTACTGACACAAAAGATTCTGGAATCTGAAGGGTTTTTCTGATATTTAACATCCATAGACCTGGTGCAAAAGGAGCCATATTTCCATGAAATCTGCTAGGTATAATTTAGACAGTTTGGAAGAATAATTCAAATCATTATTTATGAAGAAGAAATGTGTGAGGAAATCCTGCCTGTAATAGAAACTCTGACTGAAACCACAATTACTTTGGATCTTAGATTTCTGCAAATGGCTTACCCTGTCTATGAGCTTTTAAAGTAGTGAATCTGCTGTTTCCCATACTTTCTACTTTTTTTGGTGGCAAACTGACAATACCATATTTAGATAAAGGTGACACTCACACATTCACTATTGGCAGGGCATATACCCTCACTGCCAAAAAATGTGTTCAACTAATAATCAGCATATAAATGTTTCTCATTAGATGGGTATTTTTTCTCTACCAGAAAAGAAGATCCTCACTTACAAGAGAATTTTTTTTCTTTTTAATTTTGTTGGTTGAAACCAAACTCTATGGCTAAAAAGAGAGCACAAAATGAAATTCCTGTAAAGACCTAAGCCAATAAAGTGGTTTAGATTTGATCTGCCCTGGCCCAAAGAAATTCCATAATGGATAACTAAGATAAGTGTTGTGACAGCAAACCTGACCTTAGGTCTCATCTCAGCATGTCACATTTTGCTAAGAAGGCTGGGAGACACTTTTGTTTATCTGTCATTTTCTTTAATCAGGGCCTTAATCCTTGACAGAGAGTGCTCAAAAGGACCCTAATGCTACACTGGAGCTCATACAAGATACACTTTTAGCTTGTAAGGGCTCTGAGTCCTGTCCTTTGGTACTCTCCTTTGCCAGATTCAGAGTCCAAAGAGGGGTCATATTGTTAAAGCCCTTTTCCTCTGACACTTTTGGACAGGTAAAAAGCTTGGTTTCTTTCCACAGCAGTCACATTATTTTTTTCTCCTTTTTCAAACTTTGTACTATATAAGCATGTCTAGTTTCACTGGCTTTGCATTATGCAGAGCTACTATCATCAAAAGGATGAGCTGTAAAACAAGTCTTCATCTCACTAGGTGAATTTATTGCTATCATAAAAATAAAGGCCCCCAAGGTTCATTGCATCCAATGTACTGGAGACAAAGAGTGCAAGCTTGGGGAATTTACTGTAGTACACCACTGTGTCATTGTACCTACCTGAAAACTTGGCTCAGCTGACATCTGAAAGCATTATTAAAGAAAATGCAACCTAAGGGGAAAGAACCAGGGACGTTTGATTTGTCAAAAGAAAAATGTACATTATTATGCAGTCAGAAAGCAACTTATAAGCCCAAGTGAAGATGTTAGCTGGGCTTTATTAATGCTTTCATAAATAATTTGCTGAAACAGAGCCCTTTTACAAGCTGCCTACTTATTTATTTGGTTTGGGAGTTTACCCCTTATGGTAAACAATACCATTGAAGCAGGAATTTGAAAATGGTTTCAAAGCTAGTTTTTTAAAGGTGGTTATTCTGAAACTTTCAGAAATGTTTTGTCTGGTGAGCCCAAGGGAGGCCATCAGGAAACCCCAGACTGCCTATAGCAAGAGAAAGAGCTGGAGAACAGACTGTGTTCAGGAAACCTCCCTGTTTGACCATCTGGGAGGCAGAGTGTGACTCTGGCACTCACAACACCTGAGCTGGGAGTAAAATCCCAGCAACAGCCGCAACACCTCACGCTCATACAGTGAGTCAGATCAGCTTTCCTTACTAGCTCGACCTTAGGTTTCCCAGACCAGAGCCTCAGATATCTCAGTCCTTAAAATAACTTCATCATGGTGCAACCACAAAGTGACAGCTCAAGCTGGGTACCTCTGAGAAGGGACCCCAAACAAAGGAAGCCCTGGCTTTTTATACCCTCACAGACAGTGCACACCAAAGTCTGGGGACACCAGCTCCATGGAGTGTCCAGTGACCTGGCTGGGCCACGGCTCCCTGGGCCCACTGTTATGCAGAGGGTCAGCACCAGTTCATGGCCTCTTGCCTCAGGCTCCCACCACCCAGAGCTCAACCTGCAGCTCACACTGCAGCTGCACACTGAGCCACCTGCATTAAATTGATTCATCAACAGACTGCATCAGATGAGGAAACAGAAGGTGGTAAGAAGCTTTAGGATATTCAGCAGTCTTTGCCAGACATGTTGCAAGACTGCAGGTGCTTGCTGAGTATAACATGTTTGCAAGCAACACCGTCCAGGTTGCTCTTTTGATAATGTAGGTCACTGGAGGACCAAACAGAAGACAAGACCTAAGTATGCAACCTGCTCTTGAGTCCCAGAAAAAATTCCAGCCCTGAAGATAATTCAGCCTAAAGAAAATGGGAAGGAATTTAAGGGAAATAGAAGTAGACATAGGAAAGTGAGTCTCCTGTGGTTGTACAAGAGCCCAGTGTTAGAGCTCAAAAAAAAAAAAAAAAAAAAAGACAAATAAAATCAACCTGCCTGCTGCCTGTACAACACAATACTATCTTCTAGATCAGCAACAATATCAGTTGAAGGACTAATCCCCAGTTTTAGGATTCAGCCCATCTAATTTAAAGGCCTAGTTCTGAAAGTGTTGACTATATATCTCTTTATGATGAACAGACAATTATCAACAGAACACCTCCTAGGTTTTTCATGTATATCTTTTTCTAGGAGAAATCACAACATGTTGTCTCCAGGGTTTTGTAAATGCAACAAGAAGAGACCTACCCAGCATAATGAGGACAAGCATTACTGGAATCCTTTGATTTAATTTGTGGTTGAACATGAAGAAAAACCACAGCTGATTCTAGCATTTTAAAAAGGCAGAGAGAAAATGTTTTAAAGTCAAAGTCAAAAAAAAAAAAAAAAAAAAACAACACAAAAAAAAAAAAAAAAAAACATGCTGCTGACATCAATTGTAACTGTGCAGACTGTCCAAAGGAAAGTTCTAATTCTCAATGGTTTCATGTGATCATGTGTTTTGTATTGTGTTTTTATCTCTTTGTAACAGTCCTGTAATGGTTTGCCCCTTCACCCCCCATTGTCTCCCAATGGTTACACCCTGAGCTTTCCCACCCTTCCCCCAGTGCCAATCTCCCTGAAAATGCTCAGTCATTCCCCTGTCCCCTCCCTGTACCCTGTCCATCACTCAGCTCCTCATCCCACTCTCCCAGAATCTTCCATCTTGGGCATCAAGTGACTGGACGAGGGCCAGGGGTCCCTCCCTTGAACTTTCCCTATTGGTTTGTTTGTCTGTCTGTCCCTCTGCCTTCCACTCCCCCGAATTCCCCCATTGGGTGGTGGGCATCCCTTCCCCCTTGTCACTGCCCCGGTACCTAAGATGATTGTGAGAGCCTCGAGGCCACTTTTGGCCACCGGGACAATGGCATTCAGAGCTCCCCGGAGCTTGCATTAAACCTGAGACTTTTTCCCCGGCCTTGAGTCGACTCCCTCATTACCTGCTCGGACGCCATCTCTCCTCCTTATAAGGCAGACAGCGAAGCGCTCTGTCTTAGCTGCTCCCCAAATCTCCTCGAGAAACAGGGGAGTGTCCCCCGCTGCTGACTGTGCCTCGGCCGGGCAGGCGAAGCCAGGGAGCTTCAGGGCAGGCATGGTGGCATATGTGTACTATCAACAAAGGAAAAATAAGGATTTTCACTAATATTACTGGGAAACTTCCTTGATGATCCTAATGTAAACACAGTACAGTATATTCTCAAAATAAACATACAACTCAACAGACTGATCATACCGCATGAGAACACAGCTTTAAAAGCTATTCTAGACATTTCTGGCATGAGAGACTTCTGGGGTAGAGATGGGGAGAGACTTTGCCAGTTGTTTCAAACTTCTTGCAGAAACATAGCCTAGGCAGAGATATCATTGTATCCTGTGTATATATGAGGAAATACTTTCCTTTTTCTAATACATCCTCTTCCAGTGTTAATACATATAAATACATATTAAAAGTTTAAATATCTTTTTTAAAAATTAGACCATTTACAACCCTGAACATATTGGTTTATTTGCCCTCAAGACAACTTTCTCCTATTTCCCCCCTCCATCCATTTTTAAACAAGGAAACCTTCTAACAAAGATTTCTACATTATTCCAAATCTTAAAGCCTATTTTCAAATAAAACAAACAGAGATATTCAATTAGAGTTCAAAATTCATAGATTCCTTATGCTAAGACAGCCAATATATGAAACACATATCATGCTACAGGACTGAACTTCTGCAGAAAGCATGTGTGAGTGGTATTATTTGATGGGAGGACTACATTATGTCTTTCCATCATTCCTTAGCTGTAAAAGATGATCTCAGCTGTCATATGAAAGTCCCACAGCTGTGGCAGGAGAGCTTCACCCATCCGCTGCAAAACGTCTACATGTTTCCAGGGAAAAAGAAGCCGTGCATATTGTTCAGCATCTCACTGAGGCTGAGGAATGGGCAGGAAGCACAAGAAAGACTCATGGGAGCTGTGCGAGGTCTGGACACCTGGCCATCTCTTTCCAGAGCAGAAACAGAGTGATTTCGAGCAGACATAAATGATAAAACACTCAAAGAGCTCCACTTGTTAAAACTATATCTTCACAAGTTACTTTAATTTGGTGTGAGAGTAACTACTGCAGAAGTAGCCTTGTAAAACCCAGAGAGAAATACAAAGTATGTGTTGTCAGCTGAATTTTCATTGCTACTTTGATGATAAATCAGAGGGAACCTGTATCAATTCAGCTGAATATGTCACAAACCAGCAGGACTGAGATTACCATTGTGCTCTCATGCTGCAGATCAGACATCAAATTTTGTGCTTCCCCTCTCCTGCATTTGGTCAGGACAAAGACATCTCAGACTGCAGTTTGCAGTCTGGAGTGCTATAAAAATGAGGTATAATGAATACCACAAAAAAGCAGGAGAGAACAGAAAGGCAGCAAGCTGAAATTTTTCAGCATTAGTCAGTAAAAAGTAGTGATCATCTTTAGTGGTTAGAAAGGGGATACTGGAGCACCTGTCATGGCTTAGTTGTTGAAGCTTTTTCTATTAAAAATCTGTTCTTCAAAGAACTCCAAAATCTGTATGCTTTCTTAAGATGCACCTACATTAGTGTTTCAGCTTCAGCTCAGGCATAACTTTGATTCAGCTCTGCCACCTTCCTCCCATCTGCGACCATTTTCCTGTCACTGATTTCAGTTTTTCTGAGTAATTTTGGTGCTTGCATGCTAAATTCCTGTCAAAGGAAACCAAGTGAACATCTGTGCTCCACATGTGCTTCATCATTTAATTGGGCACACAGAGCTGTGAATGACCCTATAGGCCAAGCTACTGCAAGTTTTCCCTCAGGGTTACATAGCACCCATCTACCATTGAAACACTCTTGAACCCTTAAAAGGTCCTGTGACAATCTGTTGCATTTTACAAAGGACCTAGTTCAGTGCTTCCATCTGGTACCAACTGCCAGCACTCCACTGAGTATTTCAACTGATCTATCAGCTATTCCTGAAGATGAAGACACATTTTACAATTTTGCCTAGCTCTTATCTGGTCTCTGAATCTTTATTTTACTCCCCTTCTCCCCTGCTTTTTGGATTTTTTTTTAATTTTCTCAGCATGTTGTCACCTAGTCGTTTCTCCCAGCAGAAAATCAAAAATGTTGCAATTTGACAAAAAAAATTACAAAATTTGCTTGAAGACTAGGAAGATTTCCTTAGATGTTAGCATTACATGATGTCAGCCTCCTGTTTATTGCTGAAATAAATGTGTTCAGTATTCACTCACATTTGGACAACATAAAAAGAGAAGGCAGACAGAGCTGCAACGTACTTGAAGGTGGAAAAATGTGTGCCCATTTGTTGGGAGCTCTGTGCTGAAACTGCATTTCCACTGGATTTACTGTTCTCTGCTGTCACATCTGACACCATGATACCAGCATCAAAAGTGGGCCACCATCACTTCCCATCTTTGTGCCCCCAAAAAACCACTTGCAAGGATGCAGCCCAGGGTGCTACTTTACCCCGCCCAGCCTGCCTCCGCAGTGCCTTTAACAGCTCCCAGTACCAAACAAGTTGGATGGAAAAGCAGCACTGACTTTCTGTTCACGTTTAGTCCAGGCTGGGATGGAGAAAGAAGGATGATTGGGGTATCTTGTAAAATAATAGTATTGTGCTCCAAAATGCAGAGAAGTGCTATATGTCAGAAAGCAGAGTGATGGCAAGGGCTTTCATGTTTCTGAAAGCCATTGTCCAAAAACCACATAGCAACTACCTGGGTAAGGAAATATCTGCCCACTCCCTATCCCCTTTGAATGCCAAGCTTAGTCTCAGCATCAAAAAGAGCCATGAATGTGGTGTGCCATGATAAAAGAGCCCTGCTAGACTTCCACAATAGCCTGTCTTTGTGAATGCCTTGTCCCTTGTAGGAAGCAGTGGTGAGACCACTATTAAAGGCATAGTTTATAACTCTGCATTGTTTTGTACTTAATACCTTAGCTAGAAGGATTAAGCAGGTTTAAGGGAGCAAGAAAGGTTCTGCTGCTCCTGAATGCTTATTGTGTGCATGCAGTATGTTGACCTCTGAGCATGGCCCACAAGCATTGTGTTTTCCCAAACATGTTCAGTTGTTTTCTTTGATTTTTATTTCTTCAGTTGGGCAAATATCACCTTTTCTTGAAATGGAGCACTGCTAGTTTTTTCAATCAATGGAAAAGGGATTGATTTGTCTGAAAATACAGCAATTTGCACAAAGTCTTTGAAAACACATGAGGATGATTGTTCATATCATGAGGCAAAATACAGCACAAATTATAGAAGCCTACAATGACTCTCCAAATCCCAGTTGTTATGTTCCTGGGCCCTGACTGCAGAAAAAGGTGTGATTTCCCACTCAGGATGGAGCACAGTAAGAATGCTACTGGCAATCTGGAAGACAGCAATGGTAATGTGAATATGTGTCCATAATCAAGACATACAGGACTCACACACCCCCATGTGTCACAGCCATGGCTCTGACTACCCTCTCCAGCTAAAATTCGCATCATTTGTTACATCTTCACTTACCAGAGGTATAAGGCTATGGACAAATGAGACATTACCTAGGTACTCCCAGTGACTGTTGGTACCTCCAGGAAGAGAGCTAAGATTCACTTAGAATATTTTCACTATATCTCCTGGTTGTCAAGAGTTTGTGTCTGAAAGTATTTTAACTTTAGTTTGTTTCCTGATTTACATAGGTGTAATTCTTGCTGAATCTGACATTTTAGAAGAAAGTATATAATGCTTGGGAGCTCTAACCTTACACTGATGACATTTTCCAGCAACATGTAGACAAAGACAGAAATTGCAAAAGCGGAGCTCCTAACAAGCAATAACTGCACCAAGCTCTGTGCATTTCATCATTATCCACATTATTAATGCTCTGGATTGCTGACAGAAACTGTGGTTATATTGTAGGTACAGGCCCTCATAACAAAAATTTTGTGAGAAACAAAGGTAGCCCACAGACCTATGTGCAGCAGCGGTCCCTGCTTCTGAAACTGTGAAAGGAAAGAAAAAGGATAGAAGAGAAATCCAGTCCTAGTAAATACTCTAAATGATGTTCCAAATATAAAATAAATAATTTTAAAAGGTATTAAAAACTACAGTAGATGGATTTTTTTAACTAGATTTTAAAAACAAGTGAAAGCAAAACAAAAACTAAGGCTTATAAACAAAATATGAAGTTGCTCAGACCTTTCCATGGAGTACTGAGGATTTTGAAGTATATACATTTAGCATACATTGCAGGACAGGAATGTAGAAAAAAAATTATAAAATGAAATGAATAAGAATGAAAAGATTAATTTATAAATGAAGAAAGGGAAGAGAGATTTGTCAGAAACAAAAGCCAGGTGCCTGCAAGCAGCAGGGGGAAGCAATAATACAAAAGAGAACTTATTGTTACTGAACAACTGGAAAAGACTTTCAATTTAATAAAGACAGCAGCACCTAGAGAACACACCAGGACATTCTGCAGCCCTATCAAGCATCTGGCAGGCAATTCCATTACATTTGAGACAGGAACCAAATACAACACAAAGGTTGTTACATACATTAGGAGACAAGGGGCTAACAAAGGTTCATGTCATGCTGAGACATTTTGACAATAATGGAATTTCAGTAATCAAACCACTCTACACAAAAATAAAATGTCCAGGCAGTTTAATATCCCAGACAGAGGATCAGCACAAACCGTAGCTACATCAGTTTTCAAGGAAGAAATGCTGCCCTTATAAGTGGCATGTGAAGAGAGAAAACAGGACGTTGAAAACAAGGCATAGAAAATAGGGCACATCTTGTTCCATGCATGGTTATCTGAGGTCCACAGGGAAGCCGTCTTACTACACTGGATCCTCTTCTTCATTCCCCTCCTTAAAATCCACCCTGCAAGCTTCCTGTAACCTTGACTCTAGTGAAGCAGAGTCTACTTTAAAGGAATGAAGATTCGCAGAAAAGTCCAGAGTATTTGAACTATTCAGCATGCAAAATTGGCTTCCTAACAAATAGTTCTCACCTGTGAGCTCCAGTGAATTATTACAGCATTTAAGAGCAAGAGAGACAAAGTGTATTTTTAGCATCAATGTACAAAGAGAAGACACATGCCATTCATTGATAAGCAAGACAGAAAGGCTGTACCAGAGTTGTGGTGCTACAAGATGTAGTGTTGCTTTGCCAAGCTTCTTCTGCTCATTTTCCCCTCTACTGTCACTGATTCAATGGCATTGTCCAGTCAATGCATGCAATTCATATTAGAAGTATAAGGTTTTATCCACTGTACATTCTACTTGCACATATATATATATATAGCCTGTAATTGAAAACAGTACAGATGAAGCATTTGAAAACCTCAGAAAACTGAGCTAGCTGTAGATTGTGAGGCTGGAACTGGTTAGAAATGTGTTCCTATATGTATTTTGAACATTAGAAAACATTTTTATCCTATTCCAGAAAAAGCAAGCAGTCATCCATTTCCTCTCTCCCATGTTCATGGGAGAGGGGAACAATGAAAATGCAGCAGGAATTATGTGCCTAGCAAGGTACTCACATGATACAGCAGCCTGTATTACTAAACAGGGTAGATGATTTTTGCAGAATCCCTTCCTAACCTTTTACCAAATCAAGCAGTGAAGCTGACATGTCCCTTTACCAGGCAGCCTGGGGTTGCTGTGGTATATATGCAATAACAATGCCTTTCTTCTCCTAATGAACAAACACACACACACACACACACACACAAAAAAAAATCCCTTTTTTTCAGGAACTCTGTGTATTCCTGGATCCAACACAGAATTGTTTGTACTCAGTCCACAGCAAGCTAGTTGTGCATTTATTTGCTATTGGACTTGGGAATAAGCCCAAGGTTTATGAAGAGTTCAGTAAAATTCCTGATTTAAGCTAGGGAAGAACAAACAAAGGTTTAGTCGCTAACATGAACTTTCCACTCCTTAAATAAGTGGTATGAGACTAGAAATGTCTCAACAAGCAATAACTTCTCCACAAGCCTTCTTGCATCTGCCCATTAGCTATTACCCAGAAATATGCCTAATCTTTAAGGTCTGATTTTTCATTTAAAAACTGAATATAAAGTCTTCTAATGAGTTTCCAATTTCATTTTTACATACTTCTACTATCAATTCAGTATTATTTACTATCATTAGTCTCCTTTGACAGCTCTGAGCAGTGTTTAAGACTTGTTAAAGAAAGCTTGCTATACTGAACAAGAAAGTCAACAAAATCTGCCATATAAACAAGTGTGAATGACAACAGCACTTTGCAGTGAACATTGTCACTCATTGGGAATAATCTTTCACCATGGAGATAAGAAATTCACCTCTACAGTATCGAACAAATTTGTGAAATACTCACATACTCCTGTTACTGATATAATGACACAGTCATCCTTCACTGCTCAGAAGAAAAAATGGCTCTTGAAACAGGTAACTTCCTTCTTTGTTTTGTTTCCAAGCATCAGTAACACAAAACTTCTGCTCACTAGAAGATATTGGTCATAGCAGCCTTGATGCAACAGCAAAACTGTATTGCTCTCCATAAAGCACCCCTAAACCATCAATACAAATTTAATTCATCTTGTCACAGATTTAAGTGGTTGAAGGCTTCAGAAACAGATCTAGATTTGACAGTACATCCATGTAAATCCAAAATGCTTTATAACCATTTTCTGAGTGATATAAAACCAATGAAATATGCCTCATTAGCAGCCACTCTTACCTCAAAGAAACACCAGGTTGGAAATGGCTCTGTGACCTTTCATTGCAATTGGCATTTTGCTTATAAAGAGTATAGAGAGTGAAACAGAAGTTGACCTTTCTGTTTGGCATTAAGTTCTCAGCTGGGCATTCTGCTAAATGGCATTCTAATGGTTGATGCAATTCTGTTATCAGCTAACTAGTTGTGGTTCTGACTGAAGCCATCTCTTTCATGCAGGTCACTGAAAGGCTGTCATGTAGCAACATTAGGTTACAAACATGGATTCATAGACATAGAGAGTCAGGGTTTGAAGAACTCCATATCCCATTTCCAAACTAGTGGGCTCACTGGGACAAAAAATATTTCATATATGGCAGATATGTGATATAGCTGAAAGCCAAAAACAAAAAAAAAAAAGCAGCAACTGAGGAATCTTAGCAAAACTACAGAAGTGCCACTTTTACTAAACCTGACTGTTTTATCAAAGCTGGAAATGGGAAAGAAACTCTCTGTGACAAATTTAATGCATTTAATGCACAAGGACATTTCTGTCCTTACAAACTACTTCAATAAGGTAATTAAAAGACTATTTTGTCTTTTCATCTTTTTGACTCTGGGCAAATTATGGCAGGCAACATGAGAGAAAAGGAATTTTGTGATCCCATTTCTGACAGAACATATCGCCTGGAGATATCACTGTTGAGCTCTGTTTAGCAATTGAAAGTGTGGATAAACCACCCACAGAAGAGCTCACCTAACCCAGTGCAACAGTAAGGAAAATAAGAAAACTTCTCCTTACAATCAGGTTTCAGGAAAAAATTAATAGAAACTTCAATAGACTTATAAAGTGAAACAACACTTGTTAGTATATGACATTAAACCTGTTACTTCAGGGTTTGTGAAAGCATCAGTCTTTTTCACACATCCTAAAATAACACCTCTTAAAGATAAACCAAGGGACAAGCTTCATATTTCTGAATCTCTGGCAAATCTCCCATCAAATGAGAAATGCATGCAATATTCTGGCTTTCTAGGTCTCACTATGTTAAATTAAATATTTGACCATGGGACAGCTGAAGTCTCTATTTTTCCATTAAAAGGGTAGCTTGATGAGTTTTTCTCCCTTTTACAAAGGCTAGGAGCTTTGAATCTGAGCACACTTCAAGTTGATAACTATTAGAAGCCCAAAAGCCACATAATATCAGGAAGAATATATTCTTCTTTGGCAAACCTCTGTCTCTTATGACATTCACATTTACTTTTGTTTTCACACTTTTCAAGAATGACCTTGAAAGCTCTCTCAAGTGTCTCTGGGGCAAAATGACACATTTGTCTGAAATTCCTTAAACTCAAATTTGAAGAGCTGACTGCTCCTTTGGGGCTAGCAGATTCATTCTTCATTTCACTGCATGAACTGATTTTCACTACAAATACCAGCACACATTGAAAGAAGACAGCAAAGGGAATGGTTGAGGACAACACAATAAGAAGCAACAGAATGCACAGAGGTGATGCAGGCCTTGGTGTGAATCAGCAACTGAGAAACAGATACAACATACTATCTGAAAAAAAATTTTTAAAAATATATGTGTCAGAATTCAGGTTTTATCTTCCTTATCTTTTCATGGCTGCTTCTCATTACTTGAGTAACCATGACTTCAATATGTAGCAATGAAAGACAAGCTGAAAAAATAGCAGGTGTTTCCTTCTAGAGAGGAGGACAAAGCGTAAAAGAAAAGCCAAAAATCGCATTGCATACAGTTATGTCCAAGCAACCCTCACAGTAATTACTGGACTTAACCCACATAATATTCTAAAGTCTGAAGGAACATTCCTATTCTGTAAGAGGACTGTTGAACAAATAATGCAGGGAACTCTATACGAGGGACTATGTGGTGAAAAGTCATCTTAAATACAATCAGTAAGATGAACAGGCTTTTGCACTATCTGACTAATTCCAGACTGACAAATACGAATTGTGGCAAGGAACAAATCAGGGTTATTGTTATTTGTGTATTGTTATAGTGACTTGGAGCCCAGCTTGGGAGCTATCACAGGCCAAGTTTCAGATTAACTGGTTCAGATGAAACCTGACCCTTTTCAGAGGCTGGCAGTGGCATGGTACTGCAGCAGTTCTGGGGAGGGTCTCAGCCTCTGTACACATGCAGTCAGGTTTTGTTTATTTTCTTTTTGTTGTTGACTGGAACAATAAAGAAGGCAGAATATATAATATAAGCCTGATGGGTCCAGTAATAAACCCACAGTCATTAATGATCTGTTCTGGTCCTAGCAATGAGACCCTGACAGCTGTCAGGTTTCAAATACGTCAGATGCCTATCATGAAAGATTGTGAGAATATCTGAGGCCTGTTATGATTCTTAGTGTTGCATACACCTGGCCTTGGGAAGTCTGACAAGCCCTTTGGAATTATGCATTATGCATTAATTAAAGAATTTTTATAGACAGGGAAAGATCATCTTCTTGTGGGATTTGCATTCTTCCTGGATGTGCAGCCCTCAGCTTTATGGTGATCATGTGTCTGCAGATTACTCCTGTGGGACACTGAGACTACCTCCAGGATCCAAATAAGGATTTTATCTATCCATCTGCTTGGAATGCAGTATGCGAGCACAAGGAGTACATAAATAAGTATCACAGGACCTGATTCTGCAAAATCTTCCGTATGTGTGTAAAGACACAAATATTATAAATTTCTGTTTACTTCAGAAATGCTCAGACACCAGGCTCCCATCAGATGCAGGACTATAACGATAAGCACAGTGGAAATAAATGGGTTCTAAAATTCACCCTTCAGAAAATTACGGAGTAGATCTTGAAGCAAGCACATGCATATTTTTTGAATAACTAGGGGAAAAAAAGCAGAACAGGTCTTCAGAATGAGGTAAGAGTAGGATCATTTTTCCTTGGAACATATTTTGGGTCCATTTGGGACTGGGAAAGAGATACAGTAATTCAAATCCCAGCCAAGCCATCATATCAATCAAGGACTGAATTCTGAACTTCATTCTTAATTCCTGCCTCAATGATGGTTGAGTGATAAAGAGCAATTTGATATACTGTAACTGTGTTAGAAACACATGTTCTAAGTAGAGTTTCTCCATACTAGGACAGAGTAAGCCAACAGTTTCCCCTCATCAGTGGTCTCTTTGCATTTTGATCAGTCATTGCAGACTGTATGCCCAGCTTCCAATATCCTTCTGATTTTTTCCCTTTTTGTCAATTTACTTCCACTACTGCCACAATGATATTAAGGAAGATGTTTGGCTGTTATGAACTGATTCTTATAACTACTTCTCTGTTCACTGTCTTCTAGTCTCAAAACACAGAAAAGCAAGTCCTTCTATCATGTCAAGGCAGCAGTGAACTGATACAGACAACAAAATCAGCAAGGACAAACCTGAGTATCCCATCTGGAGAAGCAATCTATCTGAAGGACTTGCTACAGAACTGTTTATTCCATTGCTGGAACAAGCTATTAGTGGGGCAAGGTTCCTGGCACAGTCTCAAATCCACTTAAGCTCATAATGAAGGCCACTTTTAATGTTGATTTCGTACACTGCATACCCATAAGAGCTGCCAAGAAAATGAAGATAATTTCAGTCACAAGGTTCTCAAAACTCTCCTTGCTGTTGTGAATCTGTCCATGATGAAATCCATGATGAAAAGACTAAGCTGCAAGTTTTTCCAAAAGTTAGCATGATACTGATGTTTTTTTTAAGAATACATGGAAAATACCTATTTTAAAATAATTCCTGGAGATGGGTATCTGTTTTCTCAATGCTGTTTATTCAACCAAAATGTTGCAGCAATAGATTGATAATTGACACTTGAAGGTGGCCTGTGTACAGTACCTTGTGCCATATAATTATGGTTCAGATGAAACCAGTGTCCCTAGCTTATCACATGCCTCAATGTCAGCAACAAAAGGTATTAAAAAATAAGAAATCCTAAGGAAAAGTGGAACTTCTTCTTCAGCTGATCAGAGTAATATTTAAAAATTAAAAAGGCTCTTTCTACTGGCAAAAATCCAAACTAGATTACTAAAAGTTAAAAATAATAGTCTAAGTGACTGTATGTAACCTAAGGTGAAAAAATTTAAATATATAAGATTTTAACTTTGTGGCTAACTTGGGCTATAGCAAATCACTTCTGTTCATGTGGGAAATACCAGAACATGTGATAAAATTATTAATGTGTTTGTTTACAATATATATGTGAAAGATAAATTATGTATGCTTGTTTGTATGAAAAGAAGTAACACAAATCTTTGTTTGAAACAAATTATGTAAGCTACAAGGTGCCTTAGCACGTGTATTTATGAAATTGCCTTTTTATATAAATGGATTAATGAACACTCTTTAGAGATAAAATGGATAATAATAAAGATGTTCTTTGAGGACCTTCTCAGAACGCATTGAGAAATGGGGGTTCCAGACATGACAGTTAGAGTGTTCCCACAGGACACATGAAAAATATATTCTTTGCTATTAAAAACACAGCTAACACTTTATAGAGCAGATAATGACATTTGTTTTCTTTTCAGTCATGGAAACAGGAAGAATGTTATTTAGTATCAAAATGTTGAGGTGAAGGCTTGTCTTCAGAACTTCAACTGACTTGTGGTTGAATAAGATTTCATCTTCCTGGGTGCCCTGGGGTTTCAAGACAGACACTTACCTTGATGAAGCAGAATGAAACTGGAAGAGCTTTTTGAAATGAGACAAGAATATAAAGATTGTATGGCCAATTACAACACAAGAAAAAGGTCCATGTAACATTACCAAATCAAATAGATCTCTGTTCTGTTAAAAAAAGACTAGCAAGTCTAACATAGGAAGGGTTACTCTCAGCCTAGGAATATCCTTGAAGAGAAGGTAGGATGAGTAAGAAGTGAGGTGGGCAAGAATGTGCAAGGAAAGCAGACAGATGGGAGTTGGAGACAATCACCAAAGAGGTTGCTCTGGGCAGGACCTTAAATATCATTTGGTTCCTTGAATGTCTCCTGCAACAGTGACCCAGGACAGAATAATCTTCATCACTTCATTTTAGAAGGTCTCTGTAGAAAACTGCTGTCACCATCTGGACTAAGATATGCAAGCCTGGCCCTCTCCTCTACAGGAGGGAAGCAGGTTAAATGGCACTGATATCAACTTGTTCTACAGACAAGTCTAGAATTGCAAACATAATGCATCATTGCAGTTACAGCAGCTGTGGACCTGCTACCTTTGCACTCAACTTGGAAATATGGCATATATATGCTGAATTCAAATTCTCTGCTCATTTAATTAGTTCATTTAGAGAGAAATAGCTTGAAATGGATGAGAATAACAATGTGCCCTTTCTACCACCACAAAATCCCTCACAGCTAGTTCAATCAGCTGCTTGCTTTAAGTATAAGAAAGACAAGTTCAAGTCTATTTAAACAAAAAGCAAGACAAAACTAGATTTCCCTGGGGTGGACTACTGCCAGTACCTTTGCAGAAGAACTTCTGGGTAGACTTTCTTCTCAAATGTCCTGTGCAGAGTCCAGTACTGCAGATTATATATGCTTATATCAGCAATGTTGTAAAACAGAAGTACAACCCTAAAATTGAAGAAACCCAAAGAAGGAACAGTTATAAAGAATAGTGTAAGATCACATCATCACTGGGATGCTTCATGATATGAATTCTGTAAAAGCATAAATATTTTAATGAAATCCACCAAGAGTTAGTCATACTCAAGATTATGTCATACACTGATATCTCTGATACTTAAATTTTGCAATGTTAACCAACAGTGCCAGACAATGCATTCATGAATCAGCCTTTCTGCAGACTAATTGTGCACCATGGATTGAAATGATATTTGAGAGGCTAATTCTTGTAAATCAACCCACCAGTTTTGCAAATTCTGGACTGAGTGTTTCTGCTGTAATTTTTACTAGGTAATGTTGGATCAGAACAACTTCTTATCCATCAAATCAAGAGCACTGTTATATGAGCATCCACCCCCTTTCTGCCTCCAGATACCAAGAAAAAAATAAAAGTAGCAATCATAATTAGTTAAATTAAAATAGCAAGACATATACAACCATCCCTTTTTAGACCAAACCAGCTCCTAAAATGACAACTGATGCAAAAATAATTAAAGCAAGACAGATGGGGGGAAGGAAAAGGAGAAATACTGTATATAGAATTTGAAGAGAAGTAATTAGTTTTGGCAGGTTATTTATTTATATAAATTGAAAAATTAGCTGTAGCAGACGCAGGCAGCAGATATAAATTTTGCTCTCTACTCACATCAGAAGAAGAAGAAAGAAGTTATGGCTAAATAGCCTACTGGATGTATATTTCCTCAGGGAATATGTAAGAGCGTTTTCCATAATGAAACATCCCTGCCCAACAAAATATGCCAAGAGACATTCTTGTATCTCAGAGTGCTTTAGGATGGGTTTTGGGCTTTTTTTTTTTTTAAACCACAGACATTTGCATCAATTTCTTTTTTTTTTTTGTAGCAGTTTTTAAGTTCTTGAATTACCACTGCAGTGTACATTGTCTTCTTAAAATTTCTTACAGTTCAGAAAATAAGCTGAAGTGTGACTCAGTAATATAGCTCTATGAATGGATTAGTACTGCTCTCTAGAGAAAAAATAGATCAGTATAAGACACTTTATTTTAAGTTTTAATGATGCTATAGTCTTATTCTTATACCCCCCCCCACCTTTGATTAACATGTCCTCTGGAGAAAATATCAATGCCAAAATGAGAAAAGTATTTAACTTCTTGGTGTCAGGTGCTATTCTATGCATGTTTACAGAGGCACAGTGTATTTTTAGCTAACATTAATAGGCAGAACTGGAGAGGCTGTTGTTAAACCAACACACAATGATTTTGTGGTACATTACCATTCCTGAGTTTCACAGAATCACAGAATATACTGAAGAGAGCCATCAGGATCATCAAGTCCAACCCCTGGTCCTGTACAAGACACTCCAACAGTCACATCATGTGCCCAAGAGCATTGTTGTGATGCTTCTTGAACTCTGTCAGGCTTGGTGCTGTGACCACTTCCCTGGGGAGCCCATTCCAGTCCTGATATCCAACCTAAAACTCTCCTGACTCAGCTTCAGGCCATTCCCTCACATCTGTCACTGGTCACCAGAGAGAGGAGATCAGTGTCTTCCTCTCTTTCCCCCATGAGGAAGTTGTAACTGCAATGAGGTTTCCCCTCAGTCTCCTCCTCTCCAGGCTGAACAGACCAACTGACCTCAGCTGCTCCTCATATGGCTTCCTCTCAAGGTCCTTCACCATCCTCATTGCTCTCCTTTGGACTCTCTAACAGCTCAATGTAATTTTTATATTGTGGTGCCCAAAACTGCATGCAGGACACAAGGTGAGGCTGCACCAGAAGAAAGTGGTCCTTCAGCCTTTTTTCCCATCGTTCTGTCCTTGTATCTATGTGAAGACCTATGAACACCACCACAATCAGACAGCATTTTAACCCTCTATGAGGAGGTTAAAGCACCATCTCCTTTGGTAGAGGTAGGATCAAACACTGAGAACAAATCTATCCCTTTTTTCAACATATGTTGCCTTCGTTCTCAGCCTCCCTACTGTGATAGCCAATAAACTTCAAATTTAGTTTTGAGTAGCAGTTCATCCAGATTTACAAAGACTAAATCAGAACTATTTAAGCAGCACCTTCAGACAGACTTGAGGACTTATATTCTGCTTTCAGCAGCATAGTCTGGTAGCATGTCACCTCAGGACCTCCATTTCCTGATTTGCAGATTTACAAAACAGCTTAACTTTTGCTCTCCCCAAGGAGATCAACAGTGCAAAGGCAAATCTCTAAATACAAAAAAAAAAAAACAAACCAAACCAAACCAAAAAAAAAAAAAAAAAAAAAAAAAAAAAAAAAAAAAAAAAAAAAAAAACAAAACAAAAAAAAAAAAAAAAAAAAAAAAAACAGAGTAGTTATTACTGCTATTCACATTCACTGCCTTTGACCTGGAAAGATTTTCAACCTTTGAAGCACACTTGAGTTGCATTTCAAGTCATTGCAGTCCACTCTTTCTGCTCAAAAGCACAAAATAACAGGCAGCAGAAGGACTATAAATTGCTTTATGGATGCTATAAATACAAATAATCCTTACCCATAAAGTTACATTGGCATTACAAAGATCTAGTCATTTATTTAATGCATGGCACAGCCACGCTGTAGCACTTGGAGGAGACAGATGATCATGCTGTCACAAGGATTCCATCTTTAGTGTGTGAAATGTCTCTTGGACTCACGTACCATATGAGAAAAAACAATGCTGGGAATGCAAGCTCCAGCAGTCCACAAGAGCCTTAGAATCATAAGAAGCAATAAAGAATACTCCTAAGTGTCAGCACTGAACCTGGACAGCTTCATCCTGTGATTTATATGCTAACACACATAACTTCTGAAATCAGTATTTAACTGACTTTGCATTATCCCCCATTTTGTCTCGATCTTCACTCGTGTCTACAAAGTGTGTAATCAGATAAAAGTCAGACAAGGCCTGTGGAAAAGCTACTCGTAGAATTCAAATAACATGTTAATAACTTTGATGGTTCCTGTGGAAACTAAGTTAAATCATCAGTAAGGTTTATGAGTAAGTTATATTAATACTGTTAATAAATGTTATTATTAATATATAACTGTATAGCTATATATATAACTATATAGTTATATATATAGTTATATAGTTATCTATAGTATATAGTTATATATATACTATACACATATATACTATATATTATATATACATATATAGTATATGTAGTTATATATACACTATACATATATATACACTATATATTATATATACTATACTGTGTATTACTATACATAGTTATATATGTATAATTTTAAGTCATAATAATTCAAAGAGCTGCACATATACACACAGCAATTATCCTAGGACTCATAATTGATATATTGTAATGTTTGCTAGGGTATATTAATTTTTTTGCTTTATTGATAAACTAACAATCTTGAAAGTCATTAATACCCATTATGAAAAAAATGCCCACATCTAAAAGGATACTTTCATCCTGTTACATCACATTCACAGCCCTGGTGGTGCACACAACACATACCAGAGAAGGCCAAAAAGGAAGCTCTTAATTCAGCATCTTCCCTGCTTGCTTTCATGAACAATGAAGTTGGTTAAACATGGAGCTTTGAAAAGAGAAAATAATATTCCCATTGAAACTTACCAGTCCTTAGCCCATACACTCAGTAACTTTCTTTTCGGGTATCTAGACACGTCCTGTTTGTTTTTTACATTATTAGAAGTTATATTTAGCCTCCAGGGAACCTAAAATAGGCAACAATTAAAAACATTCTGACACTTACTTTTACAGTTACTAAAAATAAGCCATGAGAGCACTACCCAGAATAATTCAGAGTCATTTGGGCTCCCAAAATTACAAACTGCCTAGTAAACTACATAGCCCCACTTCAAATGAATAAGCAACTTCAACATTTAAAGAGCTAGCACTCTTTAAAAGACAGATAGAGATATGAAGTGTACCCTAAATTCTTGAGTTTAGGATAGTCCTGTGGCTGATGAAGTCAGTAACTAGAAGGTGAGCATGGACACCTCCAAGTGGCATTCAGGTGTCTAAGGCATTTCATGGCTCTTGCTTCTGATTTGCTGGAGTCCTCATTCAGAATTCAGTGCTATTCAAATATGTAACTGTGAATATTCTCCTAGTACAATTTCCACAGTCCTTCCTGCAACCTGTCATTTAACAACTCTCTGTGAAATTATTGAGTCTTCAATCAAGGCATTCTGAAAGCAAAATACACCAAATTTTCATTATTCAGACAAAAGTAATTTGTCTTTGCTTTGAATCACCTAGAAAGACAGAATCACTTTCTCAGGTAAAATTTAGCTGCCATAACCAAGAAACCATGCACTGTTTTTCCTGCTTTCTCCTCTCTCTTCTGCCCACCATCACCAGTATTTTTGAAGTTTTACAAAGAAAACTCCTAGCATAAACTGCTGTGTTCCAAATGAGGCAGAAACCCTACTACCATAAAAAGTGTTTAGAATCTTGTCTCTGATACTGACATGCATCTAACCAAAGGAAATTAATTGCATGGACAGCTTTCATTGCCTCACTTGTTGCTTTTTGACTACCAGGCTGCCCATGAATTAATGTTTTAAAGCCACTTCAAGAGTTTGCTTCAAGTGTTTGCATCAAGTGTTTGCATCTAGGCATGACATTGACTGCAGCATTTCAAAGTTACAGTCATAGATGAAGTTCTGATCATCTCTCACAGGTATGCTCTCACTGCAAACACAGAATTTAGCTGCAAATTTCTATGTAGAATCTGTAGAAGATAAGCAAACTTTTCCAAATATTTTCTCAGGAAGCCAAACATTAATTTCTGAATTCAAAGCAGGATGGCATTTAAAACTACTAAATTACATTTTCCCTATTGTCATTCTCAAGAAACATTTAGGATTGTGTATTCAAGAACTGCATCTGCATCAAGCATGGAAACATTCAGCATGGAAACAGCTCAGGCCACATTGTTAGGTGTGACAACTGAAAACCTCTGTCTTTTAGAGGAATTGATCTTTAAATAATATATGATCCTCAGCCTTGCAGCTGCTACAATTGGCAGCCCAGTCAGACCCACCTACAATACCTGGAGTGTTAAGGATAAATGTTAATTCTTTCTCTTGTTCTCTATATGCCTATGCTTTATACTCTTATCACCTGAACAAAGCTTTGAATATTAAAAAAAAAAAAAATAAAAAAAAAAAAGAGCAAACTTGAACATTATACATTAGGAAGGAAGTGAAATAGGAATCTAGGAATCTGAGACATGAAGCCCATATGTCCCACATACACTACTGCAGAAGGCCAATTTGTGTCCAGGCTACTTGGATCAGCCTTTATGTAAGAAGTCTGATGACTTGAGGAGCAGTAACATGCTGTTGTCTGCATATTCTTCCCACCCCAAAGGGGGATGCCATACTTTTTATTCCACTTTTTAACAATTACATAGAGGAAGGGAGTTTTCCTGGAGTGCTTTCCACTACATTTGAATCAGTTCTGAAGCAATTTTTAAATTGCTATCTGCTGACTTCTTCCATCTCAAGGGAACATTACCTTAATATGCCCTTCTAAAGAGATCATTTGGATAAAAAAAAAATATATACCAGTTGGTTAGTAAAGGTTTTTAAAAGGGCTGGAAATTCAAATTAGGACTTATACATAGGCCCTGTCAAGATCCAGATTCACTGAGTGCTGCTCAGAGATACATAAAGCAGTTCCTATGATGAAAGGCCAGCCAGTAACACCTGTGAGAACTCCTAAGGGAGGAATACAGTGACTGAGAAGCAAAATAGGGCTGTAGGGGACAATGAAAGAGGAAGAGCTGGTCAGAACAATGTACTGCTAAACTCTAGTCGTAAGCTGGAATCCTTAACTGTGATGATTTTATGCTGTAAAAAAGGTTCATCACAGTGTAACAGTACCCTAGGAGCTGTAGTTCCAGTCAGAGAAAGATTTCTGTAATACAGCTGCCTGATGTCCAATTAAAACACTGTAGCCAATCATGGTAGGGCTAGGCTTGGAAAAAAGCTTGTTCCCTAGGCAGAATCATCATGCTTAAAAAACAGTGCTAGAAAACTTACAGAGGCGTAAGCTGTTCTCCACGAGGTATTTTTTACCAACTCAAACCTGAGAAGTTAAAAAAAAGGGAAGGAGAGTTTCAAAGTGAGCGTGCATAACCCCACTGTGTTTGCCTGAGGTCAATCAGCACGTGTGTGTCAGATTTGTCAGCAGAAGTCCCTGCACTGTTTGACACAAATGGCAGCTGCTTTTCAGCAGAGCAGCCATGGCTGCAATGCCAGGTTTTGTTCCAAGTCAGGACAGTGCTGGGCACCCCCAGCACCAATTATCTTCCTCCACACCCCTAGCTCAGGGAGAATTCCTTCCCCTTAATATCCCTCTACCATAACAATTTATGAAACACCAGTGAGAGATGAAGCTCAGCCAACACCAGAAAGCTATTATGGGGGAATTGTAATGTATTAAATGTAGCTCACAACTGCAAGGCTTTTAAATGATAGTAGCATTTGTTTTGGGACTTCTGCCTGGAATTGTAGAAGATCTTTTAATAAATGTGCTCAATAAGATGCATAATTTAGCTTCTTCTCAGCAGAATGCTGGCTGGCTGCCAGATCCACTCTCAGGTTTGACTCGATGTCAGGACTGCCCGCTGGCCCAGTACAAATAGACTCATTAAAAAATGGTTGCTGCTGTGTGCTCAGGCTCTATTTCTCCCACTAATGGTTCAGTTTATGCCTCCCCCTCTTGAATAAATAGAGGAGCAGCTTCCAGAGAGGAAAATATTCTTCTGTATACACATTCCACACATATGAATGCAGGCAACATGCTGGGAGTTGTAGGAAAGCAGAAGAGAAATGGCTGCCCCTTGCAGAAAAAGGAAGCCATTTAAAGTAGTTATCTAATATGGACGCTGAGTGATCATGATATTTATTAATCGTAACAGAGACAGTTCACTGCCCAGATTTGGTCTCCGTTTCCTGTGGTAGACACACCCAGAGCCCAATCCACAGGCAGGACCTGACATCTGAACAAGCAGCACGGACAAACCCAAGATAAGAAAAAGTTACCAAAGGAGGCTGTACCCAGGGCAACACTCACATGCCTCTGTTCTCAAGTCCCACTAATCCTTGTTTCTTCTCTTGATTCAAGAGGCTCTGTGACTATTATCAAACCTAACAGAGTTTTTACACAGTCACTCATTTTCAGATTTGCTCTACTAAATTTCCTTTCAGATGTGCTTTCTGGTTAATAGCAAAAATAATGGTACAGGTAAAACTGGCTTTTTGACTTATTTATATTAGGACAGCAAAGAAATCCCACTTTATAATCTACCTGGACCTCTGGCAATGTCTAATAACATTACTGGAGGTGGGGGATAGGGGTGATGTTATTTAAAGCTTTTGGGTTTTTCCAGTGGGTTGCAAAAGGCTGATCCTTGCCTTGGAGAACACAATATTAGCAACATGTTTTGTATGCTGGCTCTGATAATATATCTTAGTTTGAAATAAAATGTAAATGCAAAGACTTAAACAGTATCAAAACACATCCATCTCTTTACCAAAACTAAAAAATTTGTAACATCTAAAGTTATGTTTCTGTTAACTCTACAAGCACTGGTAACTCCTGAAATGGCCTTTAAACACACAAATTCAAAACTCAAGCCAAAAGAAATTAAAATCAGTCTCCAATCTCACCCACTTTCTATTATTTGTAAAAGTCATCTTTGGCCAGATAATTGAAGGCACTGCACACCCACATTGCAAAATAAAGTAGTTTCCACATTTAACTCAGTGTCTGTGTTTCACATCAGCGGATCAGATCTCTAACTGTGAAGCTACAAAAATGTCACCATCCCACCCTCTCTAGCCCAGCAAATCATGTCTTCTTTTCTCCTCTCACCAATGGTCAGAAGCACCTGCTGTGTCTTCCCACATTGCTGCCTCCTTCAGTAGCCTCTATCCCCACATTCCCTCCACTAGATTAGTTCAATGAAAAGGTAAGGATATGAAATTAAAACTATGTTTTGTTTTTGAGTAGCATAGTAAGAAAGGTAGTAAGAATTATCAAGCAGAAACCCAGATAGCCATCCCTCACCTTTCAGATACACTCTTATATTTAGTGTTTCCTAGTTACTCACTCTGGACTATGCTCCATCACCCAGACTATGCTCTGAGGTGCCTAAATTTCTTTGAGATCCTGCAAAGAATCCAGGAACCCAAAACAGACATCTGTCCACAAGATTTTTTAGGTTCTAGGTGTCACTTATGCACTGACACCTAAAGTCAGTGACAGAACAAGGGTACTTCTTCATGTTTAAGCTCCCTTGCTCTGCTCAAGCCTGCAGTGATATTGCAGCATGCTGAATTTCAGAGCTGGTGTCTTTGATCCTATATTCTAAAACATTGCATAGAGCTTTTAAAAGCTCTGCAGTTTAAATCTGGTATGCCTGAATCACCACCCTATTAATTCCACTCTAAGAGCATTGCAGCTCTGTTGAGCTAACACCAGACTGAAAGAGCCCCTAGATTCTTAGGTTATTTTTTCTGCAGCTATACACCTCCCAAGCATACATTGTTTATCTACAATCCATTTCCCAGGCCTCCATTACCTCTCTCACACATCTTAACCTTTGCTGAAAACATACTGCTTAAACTGCTTCTGTATTTTCTTAATATAAAAAGGCCTTATTTTAGTTTTAAAAAGAGGCAGAATGGTCACACCTGCTAATCATTAGTACATTTCAATTACATCTGACCTTCTAAAGGGGCTCAGCTTCTCTGAGCCCGATGTAGTCTATTTAAAAAAAAAATCAAACCCACAACATGCTATTAGGGTAGTTATAGACAATGGTTATGAAGAAGATATTAAGATAGTTATTTATTTTTTCTAGGTGTGTTTTTGATGCAGAGCATGTGATGAGAGCAAGTATATTTACAAAGACTTACAAATGTATATGGGATGACAGACTAGTGGGTATATAGCAGGGAATAGATGTTCTGCACCTTGTTCACTATACATTGTAATGTCTTTGCCAGTTCCATACAGCTAAAATAGAAAAATTTCAAACCAAAACCTTCAGAAGTGAGGTAGTGTTTTATTAGGACTGGTGAGCTATCTTGATGAATCAAAGAAATCGAGATAAAGCATAGTTTAAGGCTATTGTCCCTCAAAATACAGTGTTACCAACTCCAGATAGTCCATTTTAGTCCTGGAGAACTGATAGTCATCATACACTTGTGTAAACTACTTTACCCTTTTAATGTATGTAAAAATGTTCAAAACTTTTCTAAATTCTTCTTGATTTCTGTATAGCTCAAATTAAGACTTTAAATTCTGTGCTGACTGGAATTCTGCCACCACAAAATCTTGTCTGTGTGCTGTCAGGTACCAATACTTCATTTTAAGAAAATATAGTACATTGTTTCCCAATTAGATGTTACACCAAAGTCAATGGAGTCCTTCTTTGCAGCAAGATAGTAAAGCAATATTCCAAAGCCTTATTGATTTTAAAAGGGCTTTGCTAACACAGAAAGACCTATTTGTGTGAAATATTTTGTTGGAGCAGAGACTGGAGTTTTGAAAAGGTCTAAAAGGAAATTACTTTCCTCTAAGGGTTATATGCATTTGTGGGGAGTGCAAAGGATGCTTTGTAGCTTGAGTGTTACTGCTGCAGCTATCTTATCCCATTTGTCACTGAGAATTACAAGCCTTATTGACAGAAATATACAGTGTTTCATAACTAGGATTTCAAAGCTGAGCATACAAAAGAGAGTCAGACTTATCTGATGTGTGCCCAAATGTCTCCAATTCTCAATATGCTAAACTTGCTTCCTTCATTTTCTCCTCCAAGGGATGTAATCTTTGAGTCAAGTTGTAGAAAATTCCCTCTCATCCAAGTTGCATCAAATTATCCACAGTGATTCTGAGAGAAAAAAATTATACTTCTGCTGTGCCAGCATCTGGAAAGCAGCCTGATTGGCAAGACTAAAGAGCAGTGTAATTGCATGTTCAAACACTTTAACTCTGCCCTTCCATATGGAATAAACATTCAGTTAAGAACAAACAGCAATAATTCCCTGTGAGGGAGGTGTTGGGAAGATCAGCCTTCACCAATGTTGGATTTTCAGGGTGAGAATTGTGTAGGTTTGAAAGCCCACAGTCTTAAAAAGCCTTTAGATTCAGAGAGACTGAGTTTGAACTATTTAATGAGATACATGTGCTGGCACTTATATTAGCTGAATAGACCAAACATGATGGTACATACTCAAGTATTCAGAGAAATAATTTACAGCCAGAAAACCTGCAAAGTCTTTTTCGTTACAAGGGCATCCTGGGACAAGTCCAAAGAGAACAGAGCAACAGCAAGACTCTTTATTTTGCCGAATACCATAACATAGTCATAGGAAATCCGGAGTTGCACAGCATAAAAATCCCTCATCATGCCCTCATCTCTGATTAGTAGGAAATGAATGACAGCAGTGGAGCTACTCAGTTTAATTATCAGTTTTGCTGAATTTCTAATAAGCTCTTAAAATCTAATTTTGGAAGCAGGAGTTTTGTCTCCTGCAGGGAATGGTTGATAGAAATGAGTAAGATTTCAGTTTGTCAAGTCTGGTCATTTCTCTGGCATTTAAGTCCTCAGTGAATCAGTAGGTTGGGGATAGAAGACAATTTGTGTAAACTCTAATCCACTTTACCTCTATTTTCTTTAGCTTTCTAGAGATACAATCCACTTCCACATTTAGACATGGCCCTGCCAATTCCAAGCTCCCGGCTAAGGCTGGGGTATTTACGAGAATCATTCCATCGCCTCATCCATGCCTGTCCACTGGGAGACAGACTGGCCAGCAAATCATTTCTGACAGCCACTCTGCGGTAATAGTGAAGATCAGAACTTTGGCTTGCATAGCAAATTAATGTTTCATTAAGCTTTAGGAACCATTCAGAAACTATTTTAAGTATGCATTCATAATTACACTTGCTGTAGCAACAGGAATTAGGCTTCTGGCTGTTCTTAACTCTAATTTCTCTTCCCTCAGGCTATAATTCATCACTATGCTAGCATGAAAAAGCACCAAGCCTCTCCTCTGACCAGCACTAAGCCTCTCCCCTGGCCAGCAACGGGTCTTGGAGAGATGTGTCTGGGGACACAAACTGGTTAATGACTGCTGATATTGATGATTTTCTGAAGGCTATTTGTGAACTCATTCACTATTAAAAGTGATAGTTTACTACAAGGAAAGCTGAGATTCCATGACCAAAGGGGAGATCAGGTGGCTGGCTCCTTCCAGCACATATATATCTCCTTTGGTTATTAGATCATAGGAAATCAGTGAAAGAAGTGTTGGATTAAAGCCCTGTAATTTATTCAAATCCAAATTCAAGAAAGGTATGGGAGAAAAGGAAAAGGAAAAGGAAAAGGAAAAGGAAAAGGAAAAGGAAAAGGAAAAGGAAAATGGAAAAGGAAAAGGGGCAAGACTTTAAATTCTGTCTTTTTCCCCCTGCTTTTCCTTCTATTTTGTAAAACTGTCCAGCACAAACAGCAGGGTTTTGAGATTGCAGTCCTTGGGTTAAGGAGAGTGAGAGAATGGGAGGAAGAACCTATAGAGCAGGCCAGGCCATTTTTCAATCTAAACTGGCAAGTCATGGAGAATTCTGAATTGTTCAGTATTAATGGAGAAATAGTGGATAAAGACCTGTATGCAAGAGGTACTGTTTATGTTTCTAAAGGCATATCTCAAAAGGAATTACATTAGAGTAATACAAGGATAAACCTGACTAGGAAAGACATGACCAATGCATTACATTCACTGAGAAACATATTAATTGGCACTTGCTCATGTTGCCTCATGTCAGGAAAGAACCTTACTCATGGCTTCATTGGGTGCAAGAGACAGGTTGCACCAGACTGCACTTGACTTAGAGTTTTGGATGGAAGCTGTAGCCAGGCAGCAGAAGGCTGATGAAAAAGAACTTATATGTAAGTTAGACTAAATAAATTTTCTGCATTGATGAGAGTAATTACCTC
This sequence comes from Vidua chalybeata, assembly GCF_026979565.1. Classification (NCBI taxonomy): domain Eukaryota; kingdom Metazoa; phylum Chordata; class Aves; order Passeriformes; family Viduidae; genus Vidua; species Vidua chalybeata. Next base: position 19,880,419 of record NC_071535.1, read on the forward strand.
TTACATAAAATTAGAAGTGAGTAGGAAGAGGGATTGCAACTGTGAAAAGAAAAATGCTGATTACAAAATATTTTCTCTTCCAAAATATTTCAGTTTGGTAATTGCAAGTTATCATTTTTTGGTACTTTACTATAATTAAAATTGACTTTTACAAGTGGAATAAGCATTTAAGAAGTTAAATGGAAACCTTTTCATCTGAAAATCCCAGAAGAGGTATTTGAATTTTTTAATATCTATTTTTAGGAACATGTGAACCAGAACAAGCAATTTCCCCCTTCTCAGTCTCAATAATTTTCTGTTTTAAGAATCTCTCCCTTCTTACAGGTACAGGGGAAAAGATAGACATCTGAAGACTTGGAATCACCTCAAGGAAACGTTGCAAAAATCCATCTTGATAATATGCACCCTCCCACAGGGAGAGAGGAAGCACGTATAGGAGTCTCTTTGCTTCTTTCAGCACACTGCCATTTTTAGGTCAATGTCAGGTACTGGGTGTTGCCTTATGGTAAGTCTGTGCCTTGTTCGTCTCAAGAGCTAAGTGACGGGGGTTTTTTACCTCTTACCATATTTTTGTAGCCCTGAAAAAGAATGGGGTCTCTTCCTCCTTATTCCTTTCTTCCATGTGCCAGCCAGACTCTCAGGGAAGTTTGTTGCCTTCCTGAGGTCCAGATTAAGACCATCTCACTGCATCCAGCTCTCAGATCCTCAGCACAGGAAAGACAGGGACCTGTTGGAGCAGGTCCAGAGGAGAGGCAGAAAAATAGGGCTTTCCTCTCCTATGAGAAAAGACTCAGAGAGTTGGGGTTGCTCAGCCTGGAGAAGAGAAATCTTCAGAGACATCTTATTACAGCCTTTTGTTAATTAAAGGGGGCCTATAAAAAAGCCAGGGACAAGTTTTTTAGCAGGGCCTGTTGAGATAGAATAAAGTGCAATGATTTAAACTAAAAGAGGGCAGATTTAGACTAGCTATAAAGTACTTTTTTTATGATGAGAGTGGTGAAACACTGGCACATATTGCCCAGAAAGGTGGTAGATGTCCATTCCTGCCAACATTCTAGGCCATGTTGGACAAGGCTGTGGGCAAGCTGGTATAGAAGACCTTTAAAAGGTTCCTTTCAGCCCAAAATATTCTATTTGGAGCAATCAAGAGGCTTGTGTCTGATTCTGTCTCCTGGTGGGATTAAAGAGTCTTATATCTTCAGTCCACAGACACTAGCTAGATGGAAAATGTAGCAAAGACTCTTGGTGAGAAGAACCTGCTGGAGTACTGAAAAGTATTTTTGTATTTTTTCATTTTATATGTGACTTTTTTACTTTTTTTTTTTTTTTTTTTACCCTGGCCACTACCACCTGGAAGCAGGACTGTGTCAGTTCCTAAGTCATGTTGCTCTGGCAACTTCTAAAACAGTTATTGACAATCATACTGTCTCTACAAGATTCAGACTTTTTGATGCTTCTCAGAACCAAAGTTCCAAATCATCCAGGATTCCATTAATTTCAGTTTTTTTGCAGCAGTGAAAGCAAATTGGTATTATTTTATTTAGACTTCTTAGATTATAGAAAGCTAAAGCACCATGATGCTTTGATGACCCTAAAAGCTTTGAAGTTGCTGTTTCACATTATAGCTGTCTCCCCCTCACTTCATCCTCACAGTCGAACTACCTGTTTTACTTTTCACTTTCAAATACAGCAATCACTGAGAGGCACAAGTTGAAGATTTCTGTTAAAATGAACTGATATGAAATGAGAACCATGGTATAAATATAAAATAGCTATTTTTCAGAATGTTCTAGACTTACAGCTTATATAGAAATGAAGCTGTGTGGCTACACAGAAAACCTCCCTACCTCTCTCCTCTTTCATGGTCATACAGTTTTTCCCAGAATTTGAAAGTATTACTGATGAAACACTTTTAAATCTTAACCAAAATTGGAAATAACAAATGTGACCAGCACTGAAAAAAAACAGAGTGGCTGAAAAACTTGGGAATCGGAAATGAAAGGGAAGTCTTGGGAATAAAGGGAAGACGAAACTTGAGGATGAAACTACTATATTTACCCTACACCTTTTTCATTCTAGGAGATATTGGCTAGTAGTTCAGGTATGTATCTTTGCTTTTCTGAATACCCAAATTTGAAAATTCTTCTAACAGACCAAAAAAAGGGACAGTGGTGTTAAAGTTATTCCAGTGTTTCCTCTTTTAGAAGTACAGTTCCCATTGGAAATCCAGAACTTCATTTTAAGTACCTGTCTCTCTCTAAACATTAAATTTGGGCCCTGGATGGCCAGTGTGGTCAAACACACACCAATTAGGGCAGCCGTTCAAAGATCAATTCTTCTCCCATTTGATATGAAAACTGTGTCTCTGAGAATTCCTGTTGTGTTTCTGTAAGCATGCCTGAGAATGCCCGTCAAAGTCGAGCTCTAAAGAGATGCTTATCTCCTGAAGCCTGAATAGCCTTACTTTCAATCTGTCCCTTTCACTCATGACCGGTGCACCTTTAATGCATGAAGAGAGGGACATCAGACACCTCAGCAATTGAGAAGCAGAATATTTAGAGTTCAGAGACTTGTGAAATTAAAGGGCAGCTGAATGGGGGTTTCAGTACTGCAAGCTTGAACTTCATTGTAGGATCTTAGATTTCATTTTGATGCCTTAATCTTATTCTGGACATTGGTACCTGAAAAAGATTTACTCTAAAACACTAAGCATAAAATTAAAGCATTAAACACAAAATAGTATATAGCAAACAGATGCTATACGAACAGCAGAACTAAATTTAGTAAATGGGGAAGGAACAGAAGTAACTATGATATCTTTATTTCAAATCAGTCCTGTCTGATTGATTAATGCATTTCTCAGAACAAGAAAATAAGAAATGTATGCATCTAAAATACCAATTAATCAGCACTGCACCACTGTTCTCTATACCGTATTAATTAATAATGCCACATGATGGAGGCAGATTTAATCACTCTGTCTGAAGGATTTTGGGTACAGAAAGCAGTAGAGAAAAGCTCCATTTTACAAAATTTATGAATGTTCTACAATCACTTAAACTGTTGAAAGATTCCATGAGATGCTTTTTCTGACAGATCTTGGGGAAAGTCTTCAGCAATAATTAGCAAAGTTTGTATGTGTAGTCATAGATTTATTTCAATGTAGTGTTTTCAGTGGGCTTAATTAGGAGTTGTTAGCATTATGACTGGTAAGTTAAAAAGTACGGTGAGATGCTTCATAAGATAGAAAGAGATCTCTGTCTAGATCTGTCAAAGCGACCCTTATTTGCTATAAAATTGATTTTATTCCAGAGTGTAACAGGAAAAATATAACTTTTCAAAAAAGCCTCTTAAAAATCTTCAGGTTTTCGTATGCCTTTTACAAAGATTCTGAATTCCATACCATTCCAAGTGTCTCCACCTGTGAAAAATGCTACACACTGAAAGGAGTACTTCAAAATACTTTTCTATATCAGGTTGGTAGCTCAGTCCTTTTCTTGTTCTCTTTCCAGTCTTATCCCCTACTCTGTAGCTAGGTTTTTCATAGGAGCAGGAGTTCTAGGCTAAGAGTCAATAATTTATACTTTTTACAGATTGCTTCATTTTTTCTTTTTACATGCAACAAATCCATTTCTAACTGTTACTGAGTAGCACAGTAGCCATTTCTTGCCTCACAACATGTTTAGTTCCACTCCTCCTGCTTCAGGAAATCAATTTTCTATCATTTGATCTCAAATCCTGGTTTCTATCTAGAAAGGATTTAGGGTTTAGGAAACTTTGATCAAAGAAAATCTGTGATAGTGATGGACTTGCATTTAAATGTATTCATTCTCTCCATTTGTGCCTCTAGAAAATATCCTAAACAAAGGCATTCAACAATGAAAATTCCTAGTCTGTCTGTTCAAATCTTTTTCCTGGTCTCTGACTGGCTGAGAAAACTTATTATACTACTGAGTAAAGAATGAGTCTTCAAAACAGACCTTAAACTACCTTCTGAAGGTGGAGAGCTGCAATAAATTTCACTGAAGAGATGAAAATGAGCCCCTAATGATTTGGAATATATTCTCCCATATTAGGCTCTGTCTTTATTTGCTGCCACTGAATAGAGTCTGCAGCTGAAATGAAAAACAGGAATGTAGGAAAGAAAAGGACACATATGCAGAAATTTTGCATTATAGAGCAAGGAGTTATTAGCATCTTTATCTGTTGTTTCAGTGATTGCATTTAGGATACAGTATTTAGCCCCAGACTGCCTAACACAAAGACCTGAAAGAACAAAGAGAACCTAGGAAAAGATGAAAACTAAACATATAGAGAGACTGATTTAAAGATAATGATATGATGAATGAACTAGTATTGGCGTTGTTTTATTGGAACAGTTTTATTATATAACAGTCACAGGCAAAAATACTCCAAAGAATATGCTGACAAGCCCTCCTTTTTCCCCATTTCTGACTTGACAAGCAGATCATGATTTTGTGGAATTAATTCACTATTCAAACTTATTTCCAAGTTAAATATAATGGCTCATCCACAACTACTTATCTGTAAGGATTTGCTATTTGAAATTCCAGCTGTGCTGTTCAGATTTGATAGGCTACAGCAAACACATGGCGTGTATTTGTTCCTAGGAGGATGCCTGTAACATCTCTGCTGGAAAGTTTGTCTATTAAAGTATTTTTGGAAAGCAGGCACAAAAGGCCCAATAGCAGTGACAGAAGATTGCGTTCAGATATGCAGAGCATGTTTTAGGGGATAGTTCTATTTCAGGAGCCCATCTTCAAGCAAAAATATCCCTTAGGTCAGGGAAGTGTCAGACAGCTGGCACACTAAGAACAGAAGGACCTGAATGTTAACCTGCCAGTGGCAGAAAGGCCCATATGGCCATGATGGAAAGGGTAACAGGTACTGGTCATAGAGTTATCAGCCATATGGCAACTGAAATTGACAAGAGACAGAACACGGGCATCAATAATAAACACTCAAAGTGCTGGGATAGGGACTCCTTTACAGACGGCAAATAAAACGTTAAATTAAGCAAAGCAAACTTAAATAAGACAGGAAGAGTGTAAAATCTTGCTATTTACAGGGCTAAGGAATTAGCATTTGGAGGAATGGTGTCAGTGCCATCATTTCAGAAACTCAGAGGGGACACACATATTGCAAAGAAATACCCCTTTTTTGTTAATTGTGAGATGGATGGGCAAGAGATAATGAACTATTTATGTACCAGATTTGCATTCAAGTATTCAGAAGAATCAATACTTACAGGTTTTGTTTTTAGGCATCTTTTTTATTCTTGCTACAGAGAGAGAGTGAAATTTGCATGCAGGGAGTGTGTTTAAATAACTTGCAGCTCATTTCCATTTAGAATGTCTGTTTAAATACCAATTTGACCTCTGGCTGTCTTTGGTGTTGGATAATATGTGTAAAATGGTCACCAAGAATTGTGTATGAAGCACAAGTTGAAAGGAACATACTGAATTTTCTTGGTTTTTTTTTATCTGATTGTTTTATTTTCTCCTTCAGGATGTCAAAGGGAGAGAAGATATAGGCAACAAATCAATAAGGCAGAGAAGAATCAGGATATTTGCCATAGAAGATGAGGGAAAGGAAAGCTGGGTGACTCATTTCATAATGTAAAATATGCACTTTCTGATCACCCTCCTGGAACAAAGAATGCAATACTCTGGTGCTCAGATACCATGCTGAAGTAAATACAGTCTTAAATAGCTCAGACCTAAATGAAGTTTTGTACAAAAACTGAAGGTTTACTACCAGAGAAAGTGATGTGCTGTTTCTTCTATCATTATTTATAATAAAGATTTGTTTTCTTTAATGCAGACTTCCCCTGAAATACTGGAAACCAGAACATAACAGGAAGAATTGAGAAGTGACTATGTCCATGAATAGCAAGTGAAATTCTGTGGGCCATGTAACTCATGAAAAGTAAATAATTTTTTATTTTCTTTTGGTTCACTTGGGGATTTTTTAATTCTTGTTTTTACATTTTTTATATTCTCCTTTCTTTAAATTCCTCTAGCTTTGAGGCTTTTTTATGTAAGGCACATATCAAAGATGTATTCATAACTATCTTGCAGTATAATGGTAGACATGTAAGACTGTCTCTGTCCCACCCAGTGCTACATACAGTATTGTGTAACATAGAAATCTTGTGTTAAGATTCCAAACATTTCAAATGCAGTGCAGGACTCTCAGTCTTCACAATATCCCATTTAAAGTTTAGTTGAGACATAAAGGTTTTTTGCCCACAGGAATCAACACTTTCATTTAAAAGTAGAACTAAATTGCAAATTTTCCTATGTGAAGCAAATCATTAACCTTTGCCAAATCATTACCTCAAGAGATAATTAACAAGAGATCTTGCAGGAAATGTAACTAATAAAAAAAGCTCTCAAAAATTAGTATGAACAAATGTGATCTGCCTCCCAGCTAAGGGACTTGTGTCCCCAGAGAAATCAAGTTTCTATGGACTTAAAAGAAGGTCAGGTGAAGAAAAAGAGGATTATTCTAATCTACTAAACCCCCAAGTACTGTTCATCTTAAACTCAGCAGTGATGTTAGAGTGGAAATTTTGTCTTGATATCAAATAAACTCAAGGTTACATTAATTAGACTATAATTCAATTAAAAATAATAAAACTTTTCACTAATTATTCAGTAACTAATCAGAATTTGCCTAGTTACATAAAAAAGTTAAAAGCTTAACACGGGATGCCAATGCCCCTGCTTGTCTAGTGACTTCATTGTTCACTTCTGACTTTCTCTTTTATTGGTCTATAAATATGTACATAAATATTGAATTAATTTACAGGAGTATTGTGATGATAAATACACGCTAGTAGAGTCCAGCAGGTATAGCATAGCTTATGTTCTCTCACCTCCTGGCAATTTCATGAGCTTTATGAAGTTGCAGGAAAAATCACTGTGATTTTATCACTTTGTGTAATCTTTCTATACATTATTTATAAGAATCTAGTAATATGACACTTTTTTTCATTATATAACCCCATAAATATAAAAGTATATGTGCATCAGAATCATGCAAATTGAACTAAATACTTACTACTGTCACAAAGGCTCAGGAAAGTAATTTTTTCTAACAGATTACGAGTTCTAGTTTCAGAGCAGTGTCACAATGGCCTTTTCCTGCTAATGAATTAACTCAAGGAATAGGGACTACAGTCTCAAGAAAAAACAACAGCCTCAGCAGCCTGTCGTCTCATTTATTGTGTACTTTTTGTTACTGCACCTGTCAGTTCCTGAGGGAAAAAAATAAGTGAAAATTAGGCCATTCATAAAAGATAGGTCAATACTTCTCAGTATTCCACATGCTGTTATCAGATCCTCTGGGGAGCACTATGAAACTTCTCCCATAGTCCATCTACTTGATGAACCCCTGTGTCTCCTGTATTTAGAGTCACTCACAGCATGCAAGGTGACTGCAGCCAGGTATTAGCTGGGCATCTGGAGCCTCCCTTCCCAGTACAGTGTAGGACTGCCCTGTGCAGTGCTGATGAGGCTAAAGGGAGCAACAGCCATCCTCCACATGGGCTCATGTCTCAATGAACCCATGTCAGTAGAAAACAGCCACAGCCAGGAATACGCTATGTGTTTACAGGAAACCAGGAGTGTATTTTAAGATAATGTTAAGTGCTGAGGTCTCTGACATTTCTGGTTTAAGCAAATCATCTTCAGCTGTTATTAGCCAGATACTATCTTGCACAATTAGAAACAGCACACATCATTTGTAAACCTGCACAATATAAAATAAAACTTTGCTAATGACCCAAGCCTAAGAAACAGGTGTTCTCCACCTTTTCTACCACTGATTCCTCCTCCTCAACTAAGGTCCTGGCCCATGGTTTTTCTCCATTTTGTACACGGCTGCCTCAATGAGACAATGACTTGGGCAATTCGATACGCACGTCAATGAGACATGTAGATACAGTCTTCTTTCCTTCATTTATTGCAACAGTGAAATGCATTACTGTGTTCTGCCTTTTGTATTGTTGGGCCTCTTCACAGGTAAATCTAAAATAATACATGGATATGACTGCTCTACAACCAAATCCCTCCTGCCAACAGAAAGCAGTGACCATGAAATCACAGCATTATTAAATCTGTTAAAAAAACATTTGTGTAATCAATAATTGCAGATCTTTCAAGCTCTTTAAATTGGGCTAAGTAGTTTTCTGTGAGTGTTTCAGTATTTGCTATAGCTACAAATGAGGAAATTACCATAGATTTTTGAATTTGGGGTTATTCACACATTCAAGGGGTTAAGCTGGGGCTTATTGGACTGCTGAGTATCTAATTCTTCTGATAAGCTTCATGAGGTCTTTATTCCCAGACTGGATAAATACGTACATACTTCTGGATCAAAGACTTGCATTAACAAATTTAACACTAATTTTCTTCTAAAGCTTTTACATGTAATAGGTTTTGCATGTAATACCCCAGTTCCTTCATGACATGAATCTTTAGGGTACTCCCTGCAAGCCATGCAAGTAGGTGAGCATGTGAAAAGTTAGTGTATTCAAAAACTGACTGACTACTGGCAGGCAAGTCCTACGATATTTTGCTGTTATGCATGGGGTAGAAAAGGATGTAGTCAGGAAAAGAATAGGGCAGAATAAAACCAAAAGGAAGTATCAAATGCTGGAGAGTCATATTGATGATTGAAACAGAATGGCCTGAACTTAAAAAGTAAACCTAATGACCAGATAGGAGATGCATAATTAGACTGAACTCCTACAGCTAGAGCAGAACAACTAAAGCAAATTTCAAAATCCAGGAGACTTGTTCTGAAAAATTTTAGCTGATGTAACTTCTAGAATTGGCTTCATAACACACTGAATTTGCAAGTGTTATGAATAATGTTCCATGTCTAGCCTCTCCCAGTTTCAGGTGTCTCACCCTTATTTATTTGCCAAATTATTTTATTTTATTTTCAGGATTTGATTCAATACTACATCAACAGGTAATAGGTAATTAAGAGTGCAATCAATGTCAATATTGAAATAAATAAACTCATTAATGATAAAGAGCATGTAATGGTATGAATATGGAATTAGGATGGAAATTGATACATTCAGCAGGATTTGAGAGATGATAATAATAGGAAAACAAGGCTGAAGGGAAGCTCCAGGGGGCAGATATTCCATCCACTATAACAGGAAGAATCTTGTCCTTGTCACATTTGGCCTCCATTGAAAAGACAGTTTTTCCATACCACAAAATTTCATAAGAATTTTAAAAGTAAACTTATAATTCCGTATTGTCCTGAAGATCTTCAAAAATTTTTGAAGAAATAAAAACTAAGATTCTCCGAACTGATAAAGATATAATTTTAGCCATTTGTTTAATGATTAATTTTTTAACAGATGTCCATCAAGTTGTCCTGCTTAGCTCTGGTTAATTCCCTCATTACTAAGCCATGATACTGAAGATGTTTGTCTCTTCTTATATCTTTTCCACAGTGTAGAACATCTCCAATACAATCACGTATAAAATAAACTGATGCTTTAGGAAATCACTAAATTTCAAGATGAATGAACCTTTTAGTCAGAAACAAGTAGCAATAAGGCTTGAACATGATTTCCTTTTTCCTGTTGCCCACAAAAATTCACCCTGTACTCAGGAACAATTTCCAAATATAACTGTTATCCTGCCATCTAAGTTTCTAAGTGAAAATGCATGTTTTTACCAAAGAACATTTTTCTGGTTCTAATGTTTCATCAAAAGCACCTTAAATTTCATTGCATCTGTGTGTTAAAATTATCAAACCTGAAATATGTCTTCCCCAAATCATCAGAACTGCTATCATCCCAGAGAAAGGACTTCCCTGAGTTTTTAATTCAGCGCCTTTTGATGGTACTTTTCTATGACCTCTGTGTAGGTATGTATTTTACTGTTGTACTGTATTTTTTCTATTTTTACAGAAAATGGCCATTTTTAAAGTTTTAAGGTACACAGAACTGTCTATCCATTCTAACTAACCAGGCCAGGTCTGAGCTAATGTTCTCAGGAATAAACAACCAAAGTAAGGTGAAAGTTATTCTCTCTATCTGGACAAAGGTAGTGCAATCTTCTTCAAAACAACTATGAAATGACCACACAAGATGTTTAAGAATCAAAAATAAATAAGATTACAGACAAGGCTATGTTGGAAGTAAACAGAATCAGGGAATCATCAAATAGAATACAGAAGTGCACTTGTGTAGAGAAATGCACAATGCACACACCAACCTAAAGACAAACTCTACCCACCAAAGCCATGTTCTATCAAATAGATTACTTCTTTGAAGAAACTTCTTGTTAGGTAGACAGAATCATACTATAAGCCCGATACAGTCCTCTCCAGGAAGATGTGTAGAAAGTCAAACTACAAGCTACCCTGGATGAAGGTCATAACATGAATCCCTTTTTGAAATTCTCTTTTCTGCTCTTCAAATTCTCCTCTTGCTTTTCAGAATGCTCAGAAACAAATTTCTGTATGCCCACACCCATCAAACAGTGTCAGACTGCACCTAAGCAAGAAATGCAAGATCCTACAATGCATTTCTCACACCCACGACAATGTTCACCTTTTCCCCATTTCATAGGACGCCCAGAATGTAACCCACTTCCTTCAGTGCATTACATACCATCGTAGAAGCTTTGCAGATGGAAATGAAACAATTGCTTATACAGCAGAATAAACTTTCTTTGAGCAATAAGTCAGAAATAGCCATTTGCAAGGAGGATAATACTCTTCTCAAATCAATCATCTCATCTAGCCTCTCAATCTCTGATCTTTCTACACAGAGTGGCAACAGAGGTGTGCAAAACACCTTCAAAAGACAAGACTAGGAATGAAAATCCATGACTACTAATATACACGTGCCTTGTTTTTTAATCACAAGTTTAAGTCACCTACCTGGGTCCATGTCCAGATGCAGGTTATACTGTATATACTGATGGGGAAACTGAGCTCCTTCCATCCTGATATTAGAGTGACAGGGTTTATCATCTCCAACATCATGTTTAGCATCTCCAACAAAGGCGAGATTTGCTCAAACGTAACATTCCTAAACTGACTGACCTGGACAGCTTTCAGCGCCCAAGATTTTTCAGTGAGCAGGAAGGGTCTGCTGCACAAGGAAAGCTGAGCCAGCAGTCAAGTGTGATAATGAAGTATGTGGGAGCAGTGTCCTAAACACCAAGAGGGCAGGATGCAGAGCAGTGATTTCAGTTCTGAAGAGACAATGATCAAGAGTGATCGGGGTCAGACACGGCACAGTGACCAGTGAGCAAATCTGCAGCAGCCAGGCAGATCCAAGGCCAAGCCAGGAAGCCAAACCAGCAAGCCCAGGTCAGACTCACAAAGGTGGGAGATTAGGCAGAGTCATAGCTGCTACACAGATCTGATGTGGCATGGCAGAGGCTAAAAGAAGCTAAAAGAAGCTCCCAAGAGAAAAATATGGCAGCCCTCCCTTCCAGGTCTATTTGCAACAGCTCTTAGAAGCTACATTTGCCAGCTGAATTCCTGGAAGGGGGACAGTCTCCAGGACCTAACAGTCTTAACATAATCAATTGCTTTCTAAACCATACATGTCAATTGGTAACCATTTCTAAGAGCTAGAGAAAAGTCAAAGAATGGAGAACTGCAACTAAAATCTCAATAACAGAAAGGGCATTTTTGACCAGGAAGTCTCAGACATCCTCACTGAAAAACTAGAACACTATGATATAAAGATTTTTAAACAGAAATATGTAGTTGTTTTGAGAAGACAGAATTTATTACACAAAATTTCTGCTTCCTCTAAGTTTTACTAGGTTGGTTGCTTAAGAGCAAATGAATTACTATAATATAATTGGACTTTTTGTCAGCATTTGATTTAGCACTGCAAGAAATTTGTTTTAATGTAAGATTTTCTAAATCTTCCTTTCAGAAGTAAACTTAATATTGTGAAGTCTTACACATGCACTTAAATAATCTTAAAGAAATATATATGAGTAAAATTTCTTACTCCAAGATAGCTGGGTTTTCCTTTGATACTTTTTTTAGAGAAAGAAATGCAAAAATGTGAAGACACATACATGACACACTTCAACTAAAGTTACTTGGTTTAAAATTTGAAAAAATATATTTTGTCTCTCTTTTTTTGAAAGATTATGTATTTTCTTTGTTCACTTTCATTTATATCACAGTTTTTCAGATGGATATATGATATAGTCACCTCACTGTCACTCCCTTATTTTTAACACAGTCTGGCAGGTGCTCATCACAGGCATGCAATAGCAGCATTTGTTTTCACAGCACCCCTTTGAGACATTCAGTCTGTAGCCATGCACAGTACAATATCATTTTTTACCACTCAGGGAGGCTAGAATTCAAGCTAATAAGACCAGTTGCAGTAAATATTTTGCAGTAAACACATTTCCAGGGTAACATATTGATATCATTGTTGAGTGAGAAAGATGCAAATAAAAAGCCATCTTCATTCAATCAATAAATGAGGTCATGAGGGAGAGTTGAGCTGTGCCTCCCTAGCAGTCCACCTAGTTCAATATCCAACTTCTGGAAAGAGCCCACACTTGGTACTTCAAAAGAATAAAAAGCTATTTACAGAGCCCATCATTATGTGACAGAAGACTCTTTTCTGACCTGTTTAAACAACATACTTACAGATGGATGCTGATCTCAGCGTGAGCGAAGGGCAAGGTTCAAAATTGTTGCTTGTTCCAACTGAAAGACATTGTTCTACTGTCTGCTTTTTTTTTTTTTTTTTTTTTTTTTTTTTTTTTTTTTTACTATTTTCAAATACTTATGAGCTCATATAATGAGGCATTGCAGCAAATGACTGCAGCTCCTACTGGAAAAAGCACTGAGTGTCAGCAACCAGAAAGCCTTAGAGGCTCATCACTCCTCTGCTTTCAGCCATATTGGTCTGGCACACAAATTAGCACACTCCAAACTGCAAGCTTGGTCTTGTCAACATATCAAACTGGAGTGCTAATCATTAATAACTTATTCTGAGACAATATTGACAGCTGCTTTGCTTTATTACCAATGCCATCTGTGCCCAGCAACCCACAGTCTCCTTTCTACTACTTCTTAGCTTGCATTCCAAATGCTTTTCAGGCTGCAAGAAGCAGAATGGAAATAACAGCTTGAGCTTCTTAAGAAATATCACCAGCCAACTCAGGGAGCCCAAAAGATAAGGAATAATATGATTGTAGCCTACTGAGTTTTCATCATAAGCCAGCTTTATGAATAACATGCTGCCAGATGCCGTTTCCTACTAGTGATCGCTTCCACTGTTTCTGAAAACCAATATTATGCACTTGATGTTCAACTGGTCTTTTCCTATTCTGAGCAGTACTAAAGCCTCAGTGAGATTGATTAGCAGATAACAGTATCTGAGGCATTTTTGAGTCTCCTTATTACAGTCATAATACTATGGCTTTGGTCACAAGCTTCTCTTAGCATCCGAAGACTGAATAAATGCTATAAAAAGGCAGCTCCCAGTCTTCTGCTGGGCTGCTTGAAGATTTTTCATTTGTGAGTTCCCAAGGTGTTTGCACTTCAGTACAGAACTAATAATAAGACCTTTCCTAGCTAACCAAAGTGCATTCCTGTGCACCAATGAAAAAATTTACATTTCAGAGGTAAATTTAGCTTAAGTCATCAAAGGCAATTCAGTTTTAAACAGACAGACACCTACCAAAATTACTTACAAACTTGTAAAGAAAAAGAACTGAGAGTGTTCATTCAAGCCCTTTTTGTGGATCAGCTCAACTGCGGTGAAAATGCTAAGATAAGATGTATAAATAGGCAGATATTTGATTGTTCTGTAGTAACA